>NC_090928.1:910574154-911252019 GCF_040938575.1 Ambystoma mexicanum | reverse complement strand
AGTGGGAGTCACTTTGGATAGGTTCAGGTACACACTAGCATTGATGGTTGAATGACTGATAGATAGGAAACCGAATTCAGAAGTTGAATGCAAGAAATAGCTATTTTACATGGAGTGACATTGAGCCAAATGCAGAATCGCGGCAAACTTTTCAGCGCGCGAGAAATGTGATTACAGAAAAATGATAAGGATTTGGAGTGCTACACGACAGCACAGTCACCGATCCAGGGGCAACCCCGGATGATTTTTATCTGCCGAGACGCTTGCCTTTCTCCAGCAAATATATATTAGCGCAAAGATGATTATCACTACAATTATCACAGGATTATATGGATTAGAGAAGGATTCAGGATAGACAAAATAGATTCTACAATGCAGTTCTGGATATGTTTGAATAGGTTGGATTGGATTACTTAAAACTAAGACATTTGCTATGGACAGTTCTATGCTAAATACTCACAACTATGGCTTGGGATAGGAATAGGCCCGTCAAGATCTGGTCAAAGGTTTCGACTGGGATCTGCTCGCCACCGGACAGGATTCAGGCGCTTGGTTCTGCACTCAGCACCGCCTCTGATTACTGTACGGCTTCTTGGACTGGATCTGACGGGTTGGTTCTGGGTTACAGCGCTACCAGATTGGATCTCTGGGTTCTAGCAAGGGTTTTTGGCCAGAAGCAGCAAAACAGCATGGCCAGGCTGTTGGATTTGTGGTGCCCCTCGGAAGTTTGGCGTTAAATCAAGTTGCAAGATTTTAAAGGCCAGCTGAGAAGGGTTTACCTTTTTGGGTTGATCCTTCTGCTTCAGGGTTCTGGAGTCTGGATAATTCCGGAGTCTGGATAGTTCTGGATCTGGATTCTCCTTCAGAGCGCTTCGCCAGTAGATCAGTGATGGGTGAATGTGTGTCTCTTTCTGCGCCCACAACAGTCCCTATTTATGTATTTCCCAAAGGGGTGGGGAGGCTGATTATACTAAGCCCACCCTCTAGGAAACGGATTGGTCCCAGTATTCCCTCTCTCCTGATTTGAGAAGGAAACAGTGTGTCATGATGTGTCATAGTGACACTGTGTTTATGGTCCAGAAAAAAATCCTCCCCTTTGTTTCTACCCAGAAAATCTATTTTTCATTAAAAACATATTCACAATAACACCAACTTGCTAATATTACATATTTACATCCCACATTCAATAAGGCACGCATCCATCAAAGTCCCATCTTTTGGAGAGCTTCGGTTCACAAATTACAGTTTTTCGCGCTTTTGGTCAGTTATTCAGTGTCAGTTCTGTACCAATTTTTTCACATACATGCACATACCATCTGGGCATATTCCTGTAATGTTTCATATTTTTAACAGTATCACAACTGCTACAAAGTCCACATTTTGATAATTCTGTCTCTGAATAGTGCACATATTCCAGAATAGTTTTAAACTGTGAGCGACATTTTCATTTTAATAACCGCTAAATTCCATATTTTTACCAGTTCGGCATAATTTTCTATGAGTCTTTTTCTCAAACATATAGTTTCTTCAGTTCCCAATCCACATTTTCAGTCTAACCCCTCCTCCCAGGCTTGGCTGAGCCAGAGATGCATCCTGAGCTTGTTCATGCCAGCAGCTGGTTTCTATTGACGCCTGAATTAACATTTTCTTTTCAGTCAAGGAAGTCCTTTGTTTCCTAGCAGAGCAACAGGCCAAAGTCCCCCTCCCAGTTCCTTTCACACACCCCTGCCAGTTTCTCAGCAGAGTAGGAGGGAAGATTTCTTTGTTGGGTAGAAGGTGTGGAATGTCTTTGAAGCTCAGTGTGGCTAACTTTACTCACTTTTAAAACAGTGTTTAAATAGTCTTGTCCTAAAATACAAATTACATTTTTACAAATATATCCACAAATCTCTTAATTCGAGCCTTTTTAAAATATAGTTTTGAACTGTATCCACCTCTATTGCTTTTGATAGGAGTTATTTTCCATACTTAGATCTTACTGTAGAAGTTTAAAATGACATGTTAAGTAAAATCGGCAGCATCTGACACAGGCGAGCGGCGGTACTATGCCCATTTTTGACATATTCTTCCAAGCAAGCATCTTTAAATGTGGATTTTCTTCTGATCAAATATGTTTCTGCTGACATTGTGCTTAGGCAAATTCTTTATATACAGTGATGTTTAACACCCAACAAGGATGTTGGATCTCTTGTAATGTTTGGAAACACTGATTTATGCACTTTCCACAGTCAATGAAATACTGATTTTTAAACAGCTCTGTGTTTCTCTGGCAATGCAGGACTGCTTTTTCAAATAGTTTCCTTTTCCTCTGTGGGCAGCTAAATGATGGGTTTTGGCAGTGGTCTTCGGTGTTGCCACTGACATAGGCAAAAGTGGATTGGTGGCCTATTTTTCTGGTGCCTTGCGCACTTTAGGGTGATTTTAGCGTGCATAATGCTTTCCAGCTGCCATTCTGAGGTTACTGATGCAAGCAGTGCACAGTAATGTTGCAGGGCATGGACTAGTGGGTTAAAACATCCCACAAGCCCCCCCTCTTGCGATTTGGCGTTGATCGTCCATCAATGGGAATTTGCAAGACTTCCCTTTTGATTCCAAAAATGGCAAAGTTCATCATCTTTTCCTCCATCAGGTGTGGATCGACCGGTTCTCTTCGCCCGGTCCTGATGTGAGTATTGAGCGATACTCTGGGGCCCTTGATCTTGCTCCCGGTCCCTGGGTAGTCCTCCTTGGTTAGTCTCCATGGTTTCCAATCCTAGGATGACGAAACAAAAGCATATTTGTAGACATTTCCCCACCACTATTAATGTCGTGGGGCAGACACATACATTATGATAAATCTGGACACACTTTTCTACTGTACTTTATGGACTATATATGGAATATTTTATAGTAGGAATCATAAGGAGCAGGAGTGACCCCCTCTGGGGTTCCAGAAGACTCCTCCAGTTGCTGCACAGTGTGTCTAGCATGGCAACACTTTAGTTGGTTAATATGGACCCACTTATCTTCCCCCTCTGCCAAACTGCCTTTGGGGATGCGGATTTTGTAGACAACTGGTGAGATTTTGTCTACAATTTCAAAAGGACCCCTCCAGGAAGGCAAACATTTTCACTGTTTGGCCTGGTTCCTTTGGAAATTGTATAAGTAGACCCGGTCTCCTACATTGTATTCTTTTCTGGTAGTCTTTAATTCATAGTGGGTCTTCATGCTGTCTGCAGATCTCTCTAGATTTCACTGAGCACAGGCAAAAGCATGTTGAAGGTATTTTCTTAGATTTTCAACATGCTCATGAGTTGTGGAGGCATTGATTAATGTCTGCACTTGGGTTCTGTAGAGCAGATGCTGGGGAAGCACCATCCTGCGTCCAGTCATCAGCTCAAACAGTGACATTTTAGTTGCAGATGAAGGGGTAGATCTGATGGCCATTAGGACAAGAGGTAATCGAATATCCCAACTTGGCCCAGAATCTGCCACAAACTTTTTTAATATGCTCACAATTGTTTTATTATATCTCTCTACTGCACCACTAGAGGCTCTCCGTTAAGCAATGTATAGCTTCCTTTTTACCCCAAGTATCTCCCACATCTTGTCATTATTTCGCTGGTGAAATGGCTACCTCGGTCTGACTCGATCCTTTGGGGTAGTCTAAAACGCGAAAGGATGTGGTTGATCATCAGGGCAGCCATTTAGTAAACAAGCATGTCACGGTCAACATGTACTTGTTTCCCCTAGAGGAGCGAATCACAGGCCCGATATAGTCGACTTGTAAATCTGACCAAGGCAGGGTCATCCCCCTCTTTTGGAGAGGCGCACGGTGTGAGGGATGTTGGCTGAAATTGTGCACACACAAGACACCCCTTCAAGTATTGGTCAAGTTCCTGCCCCATGTGTGGCCTGTATGCAGCCTCTCTTAAGATTTCAAGTGTTGTATGAAACCCCCTATGGCCAGCTGTGGCTGCATCATGGGCGTGACTTAACATCAGGCTTCGGAATGAGGTAGGGACCACCCACTGATCATGGCCAGCTAGGGAACTCCTTACCAACAAACCGTCTTGGATTCGGAACATTTTTGGACATTTTATCAACACTCTGAGGTCCTTTTTCCCAATGTAATCGGTATCCGTCAGGGGAAAGTTCTCAGGGTCCTCAATGTGTTGATAAAACTTACCAATTATTGGAGCCCCTTTTTGAGCCGTAATCAAATCAGCATCTGGGGTCTCCTTACTCCACTGTGCAGTTGAGAGTTCATTGTGAGCATTTGTCTGGGACCTAGTGATAGCAGTGACCTGGATTTCCCCCAACAGGTACTCGATCTCTAGTAGATCCCCTTGGATAGCTCCGGTTTTGGCCAGCTGATCAGCTAAGTCATTTCCAGTTTTGTCTGGTCCTTCTACTTTAGAATGACCCTTGATCTTTTTCCAGTAGATGGTCATCCCATTCAAGGTGACCAGATCATCAATATTTTGAATTAACTTCCCATGTTTCAAGGGTTTGTTACTAGCACATAACATGCCTCTGGTTTTCCAGTTAACCATGTGCTCCACGAACCCGTTCCGTACATAATTTGAATCTGTGATTATGACCAGTTTGTGGAGTTGATGTTGGACAGCAGTGAGGATGGCTTGATGCACAGCCATCAACTCTGCCACTTGACTACTTCGGGGACCAATCTTGTACACAGCGGAGGGTTCTGGGGTCTCATTCACCCATGCATTCCCTACGCCGGCCACAAGTTCTTTTTCCCCGTTGTTGTCAACATGGTAAGAGCATCCATCCACATAGAGAGTGGGCATTCCCTCACACTTGACTTCTTCAAAGACTTTGTGTGGGGAATTGAGGTATGCCTTTATGTTGTCCTTGATTTTTAGACTCTCATCCTCGAGACAGTTTTCTCTGGCACAATCATGCAAGTCAGTCAGACCTTGCACGAGGGGACTCTTCTTGTTTTGGCCATGTCTGACCTCCACAGGAAAGCCTTGCATTGACAGAATCCAGGAAGTAATTTGGGAATTACTCACATTTCCGGCACGGATTCTGTCACTTTGGAGATATTGCAGAGGCTGGTGTGGAGTCTCCACTATTATGTGTTGCCCCTGGATAAACAGGCGGAAATTCTTCAATGCCCACACCGTTGCCAGGAGTGCCTTCTCACAATCGTTGAATTTTTCCTCCACAGAGGATAAAGTTTTACTTGCATAGGAGATTACTTTATTGACCTTGTCATGCTTTTGGTATAATACTGCAGTCAAGCATGTATTAGTGAACCCGGTCTCCAAGAAGAACTCCTTGTTTTTTACAGGGTAAGCTAGGCAAGGCTCTTGTGAGGGGCTTCTTTTGAGCTGTCTCACTGCCTTGGCTTGTTCTGGACCCCACTCCCACTTGACCCCCCTTCAAGAGATGAATCAGGGGTCTTGTGATCTCTGCGTAGTCCTCAATGAACTTTCTACTGTAATTAGTCAGTCCAAGGAGGCTCCTTAGTTCCCGGAGAGTTGTGGGGTCTTTCAATTACTGGAGTGCTTCCACTTTCTTTTCTTGGGGACAGAGACCCTGAGGAGTAATCTCATGCCCCAAGAAATTGACACAGGTTCTACACCACTGTGCTTTTTAAAAGGAAAGTTTTGCTCCGTCAGCCCTCAACTGTGTCAGAACATAACGGATCTCTGCTATGTGTTCCTCCACAGTTGAGCTTTTGATGAGAACATCATCTACATAGGCCAGGTTACCCCTCTCACCCAGGTCGGCATGGCCTTATGTAGAAAAATGTTGAACTCATTGCCGGAGTTGATGTATCCGAAGGGAGTCCGGGTCCATGTGTTCTGCTGCCCCCCAAAGGCATAGGCCAGCTTGTATTGGTCATCCCTACTGACAGGTACAGTCCAGTATCCATTGGTCAGGTCTATTGCAGTGAATACCTGTGACCCCTGGATCTGGGCCAGCCCTTGGTCAATGTAGGGAAGAGGCCATCGGGAAGTATGGACCCGTTTGTTGAGCTCCCTAAGGTCGGCCCAGAGTCTCCACTGGCCGTTTGGATTCAATATCCCCAGCACTGGATTATTGAAGGTGCTGTGGACTGGACGGATTATCCCACAGGACTCAAGGTTCTTAATTATTTCAGTAAGGTACTCCATTGATGTGAGAGGCAAGCAATATTGATTCACAAACACTGGAGTCATGCCAGGGTCCGTGGGAATTGTTGTTGTGTGGATGTCAGCGCGAACACAGTCATATAAGTCCACCGCAAAGAGATCTTGAAAATTCAAGAAAACTTGTTTCAACTTTTGCTTCTGCTCCAGAGTCTCACCGGCATCAGCTAGGTTGACTCTGTCTTCAAACATCTGCTTGAAGCCTGGAAAGACTTCTGGTTTTGCTATCTCAGCGGCCTCCTCCAGCTGGGTGGAGAAGTCCCTGCTTACAGTGCTGATTTGGACTGGTGGCTTCAGGTGGGGAAGGCAGCCCTCATGGTACTGGAAAATCACCTCATCCCTCCTGAAGTCACAGGTCACATCTTCCTTACCATACGGGCAGGAAGTGTACACCAGGAAGATCCCATCATGCCGGGTAAAGATCCTGTCTGGTGTTGTGTTGTCATCACTATCACTGTCCAAACAGTCCTTGGGGATTGGTCCTAACAATTCATTACCTAAATCTATGGAGAAATGTCGGTCATCAACCGCCATTTCAATAATGGTGCCTGAGGCTAGAGTGATACTCTTTAAGTCGCTGCTATCCTCCTCTATTGGAATGGTGTCATGTTCTATATTGACTAATGGTGTTGGGGTAACCCCCAACCCTTGCTGTTGGAGAGAAGCATTTAGATGAATATAGGCATCAGGGTTTTTCAATTTCTGTCCTCTTTTAACTTTCACTTCCAGGGAGAATTATAGGGTCCTTTCTGGGATGATGGCTTCCTCTCCAATCTGAATTTCAACTGCATAAGGCAGCAGTTGAGCTGACCTAAATGCTTTCTCTGGGTCATCAAAGCCCATGGGATTACCCGCTAATCGGGACCAAGCTTTGAAGTTTATTAGGTCCAAACTAATGGCAAAGCGATTGAGAATGTCACTGCCTAAGTAAAAGGCAGCAGTGACATCTCGCACAACCCAACAATTATGTACTATGCTCTTGTTGCCTATGGAGATGTTGAGCATACACCTGCTTGGCAGGAGATGTTTGGAATTGGGTGTTTCCAGATCCATTTCCCATTTGTCTATCAGTTTAAAGGTGGGAATGGCTGCATCTTTTGGGAGTTGGTGGAACATGGCTTCGCTGATGAAGCTCTTACCGTTGTTCACACCCCCTCGGGCGAGAACAGAGTCCTTCCCTTCATTTAACTGAACATGGATGAACAACTGCTCTGCAATTTGCTGAATATCAGCCAGGCTCTGAGCTGATTTTTCATCTTTCTGGACTATAGGAGTGGAAATGTCTGATCGGGGATTGGTAAAGAATTTCATAGTTTTCCTTCCAGTGTGGAATCCCACCTTAAACTTGAAGGAAGGTTGATTTTCAGAAATAGAGAGGACCCACATTACCAGTCTGTTGTCCTACTGCTATTACTGTCACGTCTGGAATGTGGTTGTTCTGGAAGTGAAATTCTACTTGGTCAGATTTTTGTTCAACCATGTGGCATGTGCCGTTTAAACTAACATGGTTGACACTCTGTTTTAACTTTATTGGTTGACTAGTCTGGGTCCAGAGGACCTTGCTTACACAGTCTATTAGGGGTGACAACCTTCGCAACTATGACCGGGTGCTTCACGTTGTGTCGCCCAATTTTAATGTCCAAATCCGCAGTCCCCTCGATGGAATTTCCTTCCCGTCAAAGTTCTGAAGTTGTCCAGGAAGAGAGGTGAGGGGAATTTGGTATTTCTCCCCCCTTCCTGTATTCAGTTTATTAAAGGCCTTTTTGGACAGAAGGGTAGCTTGGGAACCACTGTCCACCAGTGCCAAAATTGTACCCTGCCCATGTACTTGAACTGGGGCATAGTATCTTCCCTCCTTCTCCACAAGAGGCACAGATAATGCACATTTTTGGACAACTGGTGGGTTAGTTTTCTAGTTTTGGATACTGATAAGAAGAGATTTGGTCAGAATCTGTTTGGAGTCTAGGGAATCTGAAAAGAAAAGGTGGCAACTAGAGATGGGAGAAGTTTTGAGTTCCCTTGGTTCTGGTGCTGGGCATTCACCAGGATGGGTTTGAACCAGAGGATTTTCATGTTGTTGGTTCTGGGGTTGGATGATGGGCGGCGCTAGCTCAGTCCCCACATCTACCCAGTCTAGATTTGAATCCTTTGGGACCCATTTGTCTTTGGGAGGAGTTCCCCCTTCTCTGAAGGCGAATATCCTTTCCCCAGGATCCTCTGAGGACCCCTCTCCTTCAAACTGGAAGATCAGTACCTCCTCCTCAAAATGGGTCTTTTTGGGTTCTTTGTTTCTCCTACCCCCCTCTGCTCCTTTGGTGGCACACTTTCAGGGGCAGGAGATTTTGGTTCCGGTTCCTGAGTTTCCAGGGGCTTTTTACAAGTGGGGAAGGAAGCTTCCCCCAAGGCTTTACACCCCCTTCCCCTTGTGCCTCCTCCCTGGGAACCGGTGGGTTGTCAGGGTTCTGCCCCTGTCATTGCTCAGGTTTTAAGGCCCCCCATCTCTTAGCAGCAGCAGGGGTGTTGGTTGGTTTGGGGCATTTAGGATTATTCTTGTTTTCTATGGGCTTTTGCACCTCATAGATTTGGGTGGCCTGTTCAATGACCCAGTCTAGTGATCTTTTCTCATGAAAATCTCTCACTAGCTGGGTCATGATGTACTTTGGTAGAGCGTGGAAAAAAGTATTGACAAATTCTTTGCTGTCCATGTGCACCCTTTTGGTGTTCTGCGCAAAGGCACGCTTTAATTCCTGCACAAATTCTTGTGGGGCCTGATCCTCCCCACATTGCAAGTTGTAGGCTGCCTTGCGAGCCACTTGGGGATTTCTGTGAACAGAAAAATGCTTCAAGATGGCCACCCTATACGTGGACCATCTGGAATGATTTTGGTCCTCCAGCCCCGCAAAAAAAGCTGGAGTATTTTGGTGAGAAGGTCCATTTCACATACTGACTGCAGCTACTGCTATCTTTCAAATGGAAAGATTCCATCATCTGCTCAAAGAGCTCTAAGTGCTCCCAAACAGAATATTTGGCGTTCTTATGATAAGGCGTGATGACGCTCTTTATCGCCTTGATTTGCTTTAAGGGGTCCTTAAGCAAAGCCATTTTTGCCTTATTGGCCTTCTTGGTTCGGGTAACCCTGGTCCAAACCTTCTCTGATTCAGAGGCACTGCTCCCAGAGGTGCCCGTCTGGTCTTCTAGGTTCTCCCCGATTCTGCGAGCCTGGGAATGGCTGGCAGAATGTGGGGACCTAGTCTCCTGTGTCCTGGGGCACTCAGAGGAGTCTTCTGATTCCTCCTTGCTCCCAGGATTTGATGGGTACCACCCCACTGTCCTAACTGGGCAGAGGTTTTCAGGATGCCATTAGTGGGCCTACCCTCATGGAGTTCCCCACTAAACTTCAAAGTACTTGGGTACCCATACCCATATGCCCGCCCATCCATTCCTGGGACGTACTGGTCTATGAGCCCCATACTTCTGATTGGATTGAAATCTGCCATCCCTGTGGCCCTGGGCTCATGTGCGCCAGTGGACATGGGGGTGGCAGAGTCCAGGGACTGGGAGAGATGAAGGCCTCTAGTACTAGGGTTCCTGAGGTTATGCTCAGGTGTTTCCCTTTCCCAGCGAACCTCATCTCTATCAGCCCATGCTCCCTGTTGCCATGCAAGAACCTGTGCTTTCTGTTGCTCAATTAAAGCATTACTAGTCTCTAACAGTCTCTCTTGCATGGCTATCTGCCTATGGAGCCTGTCATTGTTCTCACAGAGAGCCTCATTTTCTCTCTGTGCTTCCTGGGTTGTTTTTGAGTATTGGGCCAGTCTTTGCTGCAGGAGGGTTACCTCCTGTGTCCTGTCCAGACTGGCCTGTTCCTTCCTTGCCAGAGCATCTTCCACCCTCCTGGTTTGCTCTAACAATCTTTCATGCTCTTTTTGAAGGTCACCCAGTCCCTGAAGGGCCAGGTGATTTTCTTCTACTTTCCCTTTTAAGTGACAGACTTCCTGGCCTTAGGTGTTGCTTTCCTGAGCAAGAGTCTGCCTCTGTGCCGCCAGGTTGTCCCTCTGTCTCTGAAGCGCACCAGCTTTCTGGTGCTCTTCATCAAACTATGCATGGGTGTCCAGGTCTTTCAGAATTAATTTGTTGCTCTCTGCCTTCTCTCTATCTAGGTGGCTTTGCAGGGTGACTACCTGCTCTGCGCATACCCTGTTGAAATTCAGTTGTTGCTCCAGCTTTTTCTGACTCTGCAGTAGGGAGTCCAAACTTTCTTGGTACTCCTTCTGCAAGGCCAGAATTCTGGTATCCTATTCTGCCTTTTCCTGTTGCAGGTTACCCATGTCCTCTTTTATTTCGACTATATACTACCTGCTTTCATTTTATGACTCCTGGCTCCTCTGCAGCCTCTGCTCAGATGAGTCCAGATCAGTTTGGGCCCTTTCTAATGCCTGCAATTGCTTACTTGCCAGATCTTGGCCTTCAGCATATTTCTCCTGTATGGCTCCAATAGATAAATATAGATATGCCGCTATGTTGGCAATCTTGTTTTGTTCTTCCTTGGCCTTAGGGACCATATATAGTTTGCTCACGGCCACATGTAAGGGACCCTGGTCTTTCCATGTATCTAACCCTTTTGCAGTGATCTGTTGTGTGATTGCCTGCAACCACACATTCTGATCCTGCTCTGTCCATTCACCTCTCACAAATAACTTATGCAAAAGGTGTTCTCTAGCCATATTGAAGTCTACCAATGTCGCCATTCTGGAAATATTGATTTCCTTCCTGACTTACAGAAGTTTATTTTATTTTTGCAAAACAGACCGTTTCCTTAGAGCGTTCCCTTTTGAGGGGTGCTTTTACAGTGTAACACAGCGTGGTAGCCCAACAGGATTTATGTATCCTATTAGTTAGCACACTGTGTTAAGCTGTCACAAGTGGTATATCTAATCCAGAAATCCCACGACAAGCCCCCAATCTGTAAGTGGTTTCAACCCAGCACTCCAACTAAGTCAATGCCTAGTGAGAACCCTTATTTATTTATTTTTATGTCAAAAGTTCTTTTATTTATGGATGACATACCCTTATATAACGCCCCTCCCTTTGAATCCCCCCCGGTCTCACTGAACCAAGAAGTAGGTTGTTTTGCAAAGTTAAAAGATTTATTTTATGAAATTGAACAATATATATATCACACTTTTATGAAAATGAACCATATCTAAATATGCCACTTATTAATATGTATACAATGATCAGCAATGGGTGATATGACAATGATCAACAATCGCTTTAATCAATAGGAGTATGGGTGAGAAGAATAATTTAACAGAGAACAAAACTTTGTGTGGGTTCAATGAAATGCAATGATATAAAATTAATGCAGCCCAGAAATAAAACCTGATGTGAATTCAATCAAAGACAATGTAATCACTCTTTCCCCCTTATACTACTCAATCCCCCCTAATATGCAATATGAATAGATGGAATGAGGGGACACAGGTTTCAGGAATACAATCAACAAATGCAAGTTCAATCCCAATTCCCCCAGCATGCTTAGAGAACAGGAATGATTTTAAAGAGGTCAAATGCTTTTGAATGTGATTTGAAATTAATGAAAAAATGCTAAAAATGGATTTAATTCTCAAACTGGGATTCAGAACTAGTGGGAGTCGCTTTAGATAGTTTCAGGTACACACTAGCATTGATGGTTGAATGACTGATAGATAGGAAACTGAATTCAGAAGTTGAATGCAAGAAATAGCTATTTTATATGGAGTGAAATTGAGCCAAATGCAGAATCGCGGCAAACTTTTCAGCTACCTGAAGTGTGGTTACAGAAAAACTATAATGATTTGGAGTTCATTTGAAAGCTGAGGATGTTAGCTTCAAGTTGACATTTCGTTCCTAGCATGTACGGTTCAAAAGTTAGAGATGTTTTAGTAAAGGTTGATTTTTCTCAGAAAAGAGTCAAGATTTCAAATGACAGATGCCCTTTTGAAGATTAGGAACAAAGATTTCTCAACACTAGGGAGTCTATGGAGCCACAAGCTATACGACAGCACAGCCACCGATCCAGGGGCACCCCCGGATGGTTTCTATCTGCCGAGACGCTTGCCTTTCTCAAGCAAATATATATTAGCGCCATGATGATTATCACTACAATTGTCACAGGATTCTGAGGATTAGAGAAGGATTCAGGATAGACAAGAGAGATTCTACAATGCAGTTCTGGATATGTTGGAATTGGTTGGATTGGATTACTTAAAACTAAGAGATTTGCTATGTACAGTTCTATGCTAAATACTCACAACTATGGTTTGGGATAGGAATAGGCCCATCAAGATCTGGTCAAAGGTTTGACTGGGATCTGCTCGCCACCGGACAGGATTCAGGCACTTGGTCCTGCACTCAGCACGGCCTCTGGTTACTGCACGGCTTCTTGGACTGGATCTGACGGGTTGGTTCTGGGTTACAGCGCTACCGGATTGGATCACTGGGTTCTAGTAAGGGTTTTTGGCCAGAAGCAGCAAAACAGCATGGCCAGGCTGTTGGATTTGTGGTGCCCCTCGGAAGTTTGGGGTTAAATCAAGTTGCAAGATTTTAAAGTCCAGCTGAGAAGGGTTCAGCTTTTTGGGTTGGGCCTTCTGCTTCAGGGTTCTGGAGTCTGGATAGATCTGGAGTCTGGATAGTTCTGGATCTGGATTCTCCTTCAGAGCGCTTCGCCAGTAGATCAGTGATGGGTGAATGTGTGTCTCTTTCTGTGCCCACAACAGCCCCTATTTATGTATTTCCCAAAGGGGTGGGGAGGCTGATTATACTAAGCCTACCCTCTAGTCCCAGTATTCCCTCTCTCCTGATTTGAGAAGGAAACAGTGTGTCATGATGTGTCATAGTGACACTGTGTTTATGGTCCAGAGAAAAACCTTCCCTTTTGTTTCTACCCAGAAAATCTATTTTTCATAAAAACATATTCACAATAACACCAACTTGCTAATATTACATATTTACATCCCACATTCAATAAGACACGCATCCGTCAAAGTCCCATCTTATATATATATATCTGGGGCAGCAATCACAAAGCGGTGACAATACAATTTAAAAATAATTAAAGCAATTGAATTCACTTATAATAATGCAGAATATAAAACATAGCAAAAAGATCAGTTTTGATTTGTGAACAGATCCGACTCTGTTGCTCCTCTATTAAGGCTTTACTGGTTTCAATGATATGGTCTTGCATGGCTATCTGTTTGTGGAGCCTATCATTCCTTTCACAAAGAGCCTAATTCTCTCTCTGTGCTTCCTGCCTGGATTGGAAATACTGGGCCCATTTATGCTGCAGGAGACTCACCTCCTGAGTTTTGTTATTATTGGTCTGAGTGTTCTTTTCCAGAGCATCCTCCACCTGCCTGGTGTGCTCTAGTAGCTTCTCATACTCGGGTTTAACTTCACTAAGCTCCTGGAGGGCCAGCTTTCTTTCCTCTAACTTAGTTTTTAATTGACTCACTTCCTGGCCTAAGGCATCGCTCACCTTACTTAGAGTGCCCCTCTGTTCAGTCAGGTCGTCCCTCTGTTTTTTGAATGCATGGGATTTCTGGCGCTCCTCATAAAATTCTGTTTGAGATTCTAAATCTTTAAGAATTAAGTTATTGTTTTCCTCTTTTAATTTGTCTATGCGGTCTTGTAGGATAACTACCTGTTCTGCGTAGACTCTGTTAAAAGTTAATTGCTGCTCCAGTTTCTGTTGACTCTGTTGTAAAGAGTCAACCCTATCCTGACACTCCTCTTGCAGTGTCTGTAATTTGGTATCTGCTCTGACTTCCCTTGCTGAAGGAGGGTCAGAACTTCATTTAGTTTTGTCAAGTACTGCCTAGCTTCTGTCTCTGATTCTTGGCTCTTCTGGAGCCTTTGCTCTGCAGAGTCCAGATTAGTTTGGATTTTCTGTAGTGTTTCCACTTGCTTCTTTGCCAGAACTATATTTTCTGCATGCTTTTCCTGTATTATTCCTATGTGGAGGTACAGGTAGGCCGCTATTTTGGCAATTTTACACTGCTCCTCTTTTACTTTTGGGGCCATGTACAGTTCCCTAAGCGCTTGGTGTAATGGACCCTTGTCCTGCAATGTATCTAGGTCTATGGCAGTGACCTGTTCTTTGATTTCTTGTAGCCAGATCTGCTCACTTTGTTCTGGCCATTCACCCCTGACAAACAGTTTGTGCAGGAGGTGTTTCCTAGCCATATTAATCTCTACTGGGATTGCCATTTTGGAAATATCAATTTTATTTTAGGGTTCATTTAATTTTACAAACAGGCCTGATTTTGGAGTATTTATTTTGAGAGGTGCTTGTACAGTGTAGCACAGTACACCAACCCAGCAAGTTGTCTCTACCCTGCAGGCTAGTATGCTGTGTTAGACTGTCAGGGGTGGCATCTTGAACGCAGAATCATGGCACAAGCCCCCAAAATCTGTAAGGATTTCAATCAGGCACACACCCGGGTCTCGCCTAGCATGTAGTGCGCAATGAAACACTTCTTTATTATGTCTATAGGTTCAATATTCTGAATGATATACCACTCATAACAAACCCATTTCAAAATACCCCCCGGTCACAGTGGACCAGGAATCAGGCTAGTTTGTAAAGGTAAATATTTATTTATTCAGTTAATATTCAAATCACACATAAGTTTTAATAGATATCTATATAGGGCAGCAATCACCAAGCGGTGACAATACAATTCAAGTAAAGCAATTGAATTCACTTATAATAATGCAGAATATAAAACACAGGAAAAATAACAGTTTTGGTTGTGAACAGATAGTGTTTAGGTTAATATTTCCCCCTGCAACGTTCTGAAGGCATAAATGAGCAATCCTACAAAAATGTCAGTAATTAGCAGGTATTCAGGAATGAAAGACAATGGGCCTCATCACGACTTGGGCGGTAACTGTAACGCTATTAGCGCGGGCGGTATTAGCCCTACCGCCGAACTCCCGGGCGCTAATAGCGCCGGATCACGAGTTCGGCGGTAATATAAGTCCCCATTCCCCACTAAGCCCATTCGGGAATGCCCCATTCCCCATTGGGCTCAATGGGGAATCTTCGCGCTAATACCGCCAGCGGATTTCCCGCCGGCGATAATAGCACGAATTTTCAGCGGATCTTCCCCCAGCTCAGAGCTGGGGCGAAATCCGCCGAAGCCCTGATTCGGCGGACCCTTAAATCCGGCGGTAATAGCGCTACCGCTGGATTTAAGGGCTACCGCCGAAGTCGTGATGAGGCCCTTTGAATGCAATCTTCCCTCCCCAAACAAGAGAGAAAACCATTTTTAAAAATTGACACTTTTAAAATGACAAGTGAAAATGGCTTTGTGACACGATGCAAAGTGGTCAAAATGCTTAAATGGATAGAAATTCTTATGAAAGCAACACTAAGCAGGTCTTAACACACATGAGCTACAAGATAACCAACATTACACACTTTAGATTAGAATGGGAGTGTAGAAACAGTTTGAATGGGAAAAAGACATGTGTAGAACTTTTGAAAATGTAAATTCGCAGCAAAATTTCACTATGCGATTTTTGATAAAAACGGGTCAAATACACTGTTCTGCGGTTTTTGGTTTTGGATGTAGCTAAGGGTCTTAGGTATCAGTGAGAGTTGAAATTACATTTCTATATCTAAAATTGAAGAAGTTATAGAAGTTTTAATGAGAGGCGTTTTTGCAAAATAGGCGCAAATATGAAAACAGAAATTTGGTTTTAAAAATGACAGATTGGTTTTATTACACTATAATAATGACTATGAAAAAGAGAATGCCATGCATGAATCTCCACAGTTACTCACAGACGCTCGTAACTCTTCACGTGTGATACTCTAATTTCCTTTCTGTATCGGAATTACTTTATTTTATCCAAATCACTAATGGGTTATGGTCTATTAACAAAGATGTGAGAAAAATCAGCGCAAGAATGGTTTTAATAAGATTAGGGCTCTGAAGTTAAAGATGGGAAGGGTTGAGATTGGGATAAGACAAGGCAAATATACTATGGGTCACTGTTATTCCTGTTGATACTTAAAGTCTCTTGTAATTAAAATTGGACCGTCAGAGTTCTGGTCATTGGATCGGGTCTACTGGCAGCAGGGCACTTCTGGAGGGATCAGTCAGCTGGGTGGTTCTGGTCAATTTGGACAGCACCTCAACTGGATATGGAATGGATTGGCCCTTCTGGTCACTGGACACGGCAGATTAGCAGGATGCGAGTTTCAGCAGGCAAGCCTTAATGGTAGCAAGCCAGACTGGATCAGAATTAAATCCCCTCAAGTTTGGGATGGTTGAATTTGGGTCTAGCTAAAACGAATTCAGAAATGCTAAGGTTTGGATTCTGCAAAGAAGTCTGGAATCAGCTGCAAGATGAAAAGTTCTGGATAGGATGAAGAAGTCAGGAACAAAGCGCTGCGCGGAAATCTGGATGTGTTCTGGAAGCAGTGTGTGTCTATGTGTTATGTTATGTTATGTTACTTTGCATTTATATAGCGCGTTATGTACCATTGGTATGATCTCAAGGCGCTAGTAGGTTGAACGCCCTTGGGAACCGTAGTTAAAGTCAGTAGAGAGAGACAGAGATAAGGTGCGTGTGTGCACCGGATATGTTTGCAGCTGTGTGGCACTTGTGTGATAGCTGCTTCTTAGCGGTAGGTGTGGTGGTTGGGACATCAGGAGTATGTGTTCGTTCTGGCAGGGTGATACCAGACTGATTCTGGCTGCATTAGGCCTGAGGAGAACGCCTAGGCTGGTGGATGTGCAGCCAGCTGTGTTTAGTTAGGATGATGGGGAGTGTGTGGGAGGTGTTGGTATGAGAACAGCTATACCGAATGTGTCATAGTATATCTGTGTTCTAGTTGAGTGGTGGTGTATAGAAGAGAGTAAGCATGGGGATGTGATATGGTGGTTTTCAGTAGGTGCTTGAAATAGAATGCCTTCATGCTCCATGCATTCCATGCACTCCAACCATTCCATGCACTCTAACTGTTCTATGCTCATCAACTGTTCCATGCTCATCAAGTGTTCCATGAACTTCAACTGTTCCATGCACTTCAACCGTTCCATGCACTCAAACCATTCCATGCACTCCAACCATTCTTGCACAATGTCCATTCCATGCCCTTTATCTGTTCCATGCAGTTCCATGCATTCCTTCTGATCCATGCACTTCGTCCAATCCATGCATTCCATCTGTTACAACCTCTTCATCCGTTCCACCCACTTCATCCTTTCCACACACTTCATCCTTTCCACACACTTCTTCCTTTCCGCACACTTCATCTTTTCCACACACTTCATATTTCCACACACCTCATCCTTTCCACACACTTCATCCTTTCCGCACACTTCATCCTTTCTGTACACTTCGTCCATTGCGCACATTTCATCCTTTCCGCACACTTCATTCACGAGTGGATGGCAAGAAGGAGCTGGAGGCCAAGCGCGGCTTGATGGATTCAGATGCTAACCGGGAGCGGGCCAATCAGTGGCAGTGGGCAGGCAGAGAGGAGGGCTGAGGGGAATCAGGCCTCCTCTCCTGCACACACTTCATCCTTTCCGCACACATCGTCCGCTCCGCACACTTCATCCACTCCGCACACTTCATCCGCTCCGCACACTTCATCCTTTATACACACTTCATCCTTTCCATACACTTCATCTTTTCCACACACTTCATACTCTCCACACACGCCATCTGCTCCACACACCTCATCTGCTCCACACATGTCATCCGCTCCACGCTCTTCATCCGCTCCACGCTCTTCATCCACTCCATGCTCCACATCCGCTTCACACCCTTCATCCCTTCCACACACTTCATCCTTTCCACACACTTCATCTTTTCCACACTTCATCCTTTCCACGCACTTCATCCGTTCCATGCACTTCATCCTTTCCATGCACTTCATCCGCTCCACACTCTTCATCTGCTCCACACTCTTCATCCGCTCCACACTCTTCATCCGCTCCATGCTCTACATCCGCTCCACATTCTTCATCCGCTCCACACTCTTCATCCGCTCCACACTCGTCATCCGCTCCACACTCTTCATCCGCTCCCCACTCTTCATCCGCTCCCCACTCTTCATCGGCTCCCCACTCTTCATCGGCTCCACACTCTTCATCCGCTCCACACTCTTCATCCGCTCCACAGTCTTCATCTGCTCCATACCCTTCATCCGTTCCATACTCTTCATCCATTCTACCCACATTCTCCGTCACACGTACTACATCCATCCCATGCCCTCCATCCATTTCATACACTCCATACGTCCCATGCACTCCATCCGTCCCATGCACACCATCCATCCCATGCACTCCATCAATGTCATGCACTTGATTCATCTATTCCATTTGTTCCGTTCATTCCATGCACTCTGTCATTCCATGCCACCTATCCGTTCCATGCACTCTACCTATTCCGTGCACTCCATCCGTATCATATACTCATCCTTTCCATACTCTTGTCCACTTTATTCCTCTCGTCCACTTCGTTCCTCACTTCCATTTCATCGATTTCATCCATTTCCTTAGTTTCTACCACCTCACTTCTTTCAACCAGTTTATTCCTTTCATCCACTTCACTACTTTCCTTAATTTCATGCACCTCACTGCTTTCATCCAGTTTATTCCTTTCATCCACTTCGCTACTTTCATCCACTTCACTAGTTCTATTCAGTTTATACGTTTTAATTTACATTGGCGGTTATTAGTTTTTTTATTTCTCGCTCGGATCATGATGCTGGATTGTTATTTATGATAAAGCAGCTTTGAGCTAAGGTCATTGATTGCTGTTATCCAGTTTGAGTTAAGAGTCGATTTTAGGGGAAGAGCCATGTTTTCAGTAATTTGTGGAAAGACATGAGGTCCTCGGTGAGTCGGATGTGGGGTGGAAGTGTGTTCCACAGAGTGGGGGCCAGGGCTGAGAATGATGATCCACCTAAGCTGACTGAGTTGGTTTTTGGTATGACTAGGAGGCCGGCAGAGCTTGATATCAGAGTGCCGTGGAGGATGGTAGGGTTTTAGTTTGTCTTGAAGATATTGAGGTCTGGTTTTATGCATTGCTCGGTGAGAGATGCATAAGGTTTTGAAGCTCACCCTTCGGGCAACCGGAAGCCAGTGCAGAGTTTTGAGGGGTGGGGAGATGTGATCTCTTGGGCCAAGTGCTAGTAGCAGTTTGGCTGCAGTGTTTTGTGCTCTTTGTAGTTTAGTCAGTTGGTATGCGTGGACTCTGAGGTAGAGGGGGTTAGCATAGTCCAGTCTTCACATAACAATTGACTGGACCGTGGAGAGTCTGTTGGGAAAGGAGAGGTATGGAAAAATACGCCTAAGAGTTTTAAGGTGGTAGTGGCAGGACTTGGAGATGTTGCTGACTTGGAGCGAGAGGGTTAGGTCAGAGTCTAGGGTGCATCCAAGGTTTTTTACTAAATCCGAGGTTGTCGGGGAATTGCCCATGGCAGATGGCCAGGGTAGTGGGTGCGGAAGAAGTTCGGTGTTGCCACATACCATGCTTTCAGTTTTGGAGGGGTTTAGCAAGAGGTGGTTTGTGGTCATCCAGTGATCTATGTCGAGGAGGCAAGAAGCGAGGTTGGGTTGGCAGTTGGGTTTTGAATTCAGGGGGTTTAGGATTAGTTGTGTGTTATAGCACAGGACATTGTGCGAGCAGATTATTCGTGGGAGGGTGGACATATAGAGGCTAAAAAGGAGGGCTGATAGGCATGCTCCTTGTGGAACTCTAGTGTTGACTGGTCAGGTGTGGGAAGCATAGGTGGAGAGTAAGGTTATTTGGTTCCTATTGTCGATGAAGGATGCTATCCATTTGAGAGTGTTTCCATGGATTCCCAGGGAGTGGAGGCGGTCAAGGAGGGTTGAGTGGTTGATTGTGTCGAAGGCGGCGGATAGGTCAAGAAGGATTAGTGCAGTGCATCCCACAGAATCAGCAGTGTTTTTAAGGTCATGCCAGATTGAGGTTAGGGTGGTTTCTGTTCCATGTCGCGCTTTAAAACCTGATTGAGCGGGGTCTAGGAGATTGTTGGCTTCGACAAAGGTATTTAGTTGGGAGTAGGCGGTTCGGTCAATGAGTTTGGCAAGGAACCTGGTGTTTGAGATGGGACGGTAGTTTTTGGGCTTGAGAGGGTCGAGGAAAGGTTTTTTTAGAAGAGGCTTGACATGTGCAGTTTTGAACACGTCGGGAAAAATTCCTAAGGACAGGGAGTTGTTTATGATGGTTCTTGCATGTTCTCCTGTGCAGGTAGAGATGAATATGTCTTCGAGGGTTGTGGCAGGGCAGGGGTCCAGCGGGGAGCCGGATGGTTTGCGGGCAGAGAGAAGTTTGAGAAATTGGTCAGTTGATAATGGAATGAAGGAGTCAAAAGTCGGTTGGGTTGCGGTCGCAGGTGGTGGGATGGCAGCAAGGGTGGGTGGGTTGTCTGCTGGGTGTAGGAGAGCTATTTTGTTGGTTAGAGAGTTTGTTCTTTCGAGAGCTGTGGTGTAAAAGTGTAGAGAGAGTGAGTCGCAGAGTGATTGTGAGGGGGTGGGAAGGGTGGTGGTACATGATGGTCAGGTGAATTCAGAAATGATTTTGTGAAGTTCTTTGCTGGGGGTTTACAGTTTAGGATTCTGGAGATGTAATGGGCTTTTTTAGCTTTCCGGATTTCGGCCTTGTAGTGGTGATGGTGCCGGGCCAAGGTGGATCTGCTCAGGGCTGTTTTGTCTCTCCGCCATTTGCATTCTAGGGATTTATAAAGCTGTTTAGTGGTCTTCAGTTCTGGTGTGAACCATCTAAGAAAAAAGTCATGGCGAGCTGATGGTTTGCAAGACGGGGTCAGCGGGATTAGTGAGGAGTTGAGCCATGAGTCAAAGGCGTCGGAGGTTAGGAATTAATTGGGTAGGTGGGTAAGGGGAGGAGCTTGAAGGAGTGCATCGGCTAGGTCGGGAAGAATTTTTTGTTTCTTACAACATTTGCATATATTCAGAGGTTCTGGTTCGGGTAAGAGGGGCGGGTTGGGTGAGCGAATGGCGAAAGAAACAATGAAGTGATTGGAACAGATGATAGGGGAGGAAGGGTGAAGATGCATCAGGTTGTGGGAACTGAAGATTGCATTAAGGGTGTGTCCTTTATAGTGAGTCGGCCTGTTTATGTGGGTATGGAGGTTAATCGCGCCAGAGAGTGGGTCATAGGGTTGGTGGGGATGTGAAGCCATATGTTGAAGTCTCCTAGAAGGGTGAGGGTGGGATGGTTAAGTTGGAGAGTGACAATAGAGTCACAGAGGTTGTTTGAGAATTGTCTATCATAGCCATGGGGTCTGTAGACGATTAGGAAGCTGTGGGAGAACGAAGGGGTGAGGGATAGTTTTACGAGGAGTGATTCGCAGGAGGGAATGGATGGCTGGTTGTCGACGATTGAGGCATGGAAGTGAGACTTGAAGGCAATTGCTATTCCTCCTCCTCTAGAGGGACGGTTCAGTGGGATGAGGCAGTAGTCTGGGGGGAAGGCTTCATTGTCGATAGGGGTGAAGTCGTCAGAGAACCAGGTTTCTGTGATAAAGACCAGGTCCGGTTTGTCAGAGCCGAGGAGGTCAAAGATGCTGTGTTTTTTTTGCTACAGATCAGGCATTAAAAAGGATGCAATTTACTTCGGAACAGGAGGATGAGGGAGTTCCAGAGGTGGGGGTGGGGGATCGAGGGTGAAAAAATGGGGAGCTGGGGGGTGGTTGGAGGTTGATGTGAAGAGTAGGCGGGCAGTTGAGATGTTGGGTTTGGGAGAGGAGGGGTTGGACTGGTGTGAAGGGTTAATTGGATTTGGGTCAGAGGATTTGAAGGTGGGTTGAGGGGGTTAGGAGTTTCAGTTTTGGTTGGTGAGAATTCGAGTGAGAGGGGTTTCAGGTAGGGTGAGGCAGGGGGAGGGTGGTGATGACAGAGATTGGGAGGATGAAGAGGTGGGTTGAGACAGGAGTGGGGATGAGTACTGAGAGATTGAGGGAGACCAAGTACGTTTTCTATTCAGTGTTTTTGTTGCGGTTGGTGTGTGAGAGAGGGTGGTGGGGTCAGAGGGGGAAAGGGAGGTGGCTACTGTTCTTTCCAGGGCGAGGCGTTGAATTTTTAGGGAGTGTAAGGAGTGGAGTCGGCAGGGGATGATGATGGGAGTTGATGGGGGGTTTGGGGGGTGGATGGTAGCGGGGCTGGGTGTGCTTGGGAGGCTAGGCAGGCCATTGGTCGGAGGAGCGGGTATGATGATAGTAGGCGGGTGGGAAGAGGTGGTGGGAGGAGCAGTGGTCTTAGGATGGTTTGCTCGCCATCGTACCCCTCTGACTTGGTTTTTGGATAGGTGATGGGTAGGGGATGTGGTGGAGGGCGGGGTGATTTGGGGAAGGGGGGATGGGCGGTAGAGTGGGGGGAAGGGAGGTGGGTGCAAGGGGTCATTTTCAGCAGACCTTGGTGGGTTGGGTGGACTCATGGTTTGGATTAGTTTGAACTGTGTTATAGTTGCTGTTAGATGATTTTGTTTACACCTTCCCACTTCAACTATACCACCAGATGTTAATTGTACACACTCTCTATTATTAACTATAATTCACACTTTCTAAGTTCAACTGTACCACCTGTGAGATTATTCACAGTTTCTAGGATCAACTATACCACCCGGTGAGATTATTCACAGTTTCTAAATTTAACTAAACCACAGGGTGATATTATTCACAGTTTCCAAGTTTAACTTTAGCTATTAGGTGGACTTACTAATTACAATTACAATTATGCGTGGTGAAGTTCCTATATTTATCCTACCAAGTAACATCATACAGTTTATGGTGTGGGCAGAATTTCAAAACACACCCCCATGGCTGTGAATGGCCACGGGCACTTGCCTTGTTCTGGTTGGCAGTCAGAACAGAGCTGTCATCTTTATGTGGGATTTAGGAACTCCCACATTGATTTTGACCAAAACGTAACTTTTGCACAAATGTACATTTCTAAAATTATGTCCCCTAATCAAATCAGACAAATACATTGCATATTTGATGGGTTATTTTCACATTCAATCCCCATCTCTGTGAGAGCTGTCTTTGTCATTCTATAGGATTTTATCAATTTGAATCATATCAGTCTGGACTAATAATTTCTAATTCAGTACAGATCTGGGCGATTATAACCAGAGCATGAATATACAATATTAGACTTGATGCATTAATACTTTTGCTACAATTAGGGTTTTCCTGTAACTTTGGTTCCTTAAGTGGTATAGGATCCATTAATGTATTCAAAGCAAAGGCCTAAAATTAGGTTAACATCTACCAATTTTTAGATTTATCCTCCTTCAGGTTGCACAGTTAAAGAGTTTCAAACTTAATCACAAATAAAGATTTAAACACCCAAAAAACTCTTGACAGGTTTTTTTTCTTTGTAATTTCCCTTTCACAGGCAACAGCTGTCACATGCCTTTGATCCGGGAGGTGTGTCCTCATCCTTGAGAGGGAAGCTCCCCTGTAGAGATCAGTAGGTAGCTTGCCATTGTCCTTGGCTCAGCCATAGACGAAAGTCTGATGTGCTCTTTGTTGTCAATATGCGGGAACCTCAAGCACCCACTAAGGCTTCCTGTAGCAAGGGAGTGTCAATTGAAGTGTCATTTTACCCAGGCTGGGACTGTCAGGTCAAAATTAAATATTTACTTAACTCCAATACTGGGTTGCTTTAAAATTCACTTTAAGGTCTTTTCTTTAAAACATACAAAATAAGCACAGTTTATAGGGGATTTTGACATTTAAAAGAATTAAGCCCTCCACAAACATGCTTTAAATAGGTGAATTTTGCAATTTCTTCAAGAAAAAGAAACACATTTAAACTGGGTTGGACATCAAATTTTCTTATGCAGATGTCAGTCAGTGAGGCCCGGTTTTATCTGACTGCACTGGATGATCTGTGGTTCCAGCACACTTTTCATTTCAATAGTTCACTGGGAAAATGACTGAATTTAGTGCCAAAACAGCACTTTGAAGGTTTCACTTGGTTGGGAAATCTGCATTTAAAGGCATTTTCGGATTTTAGCCCACTTCTGTGCCCTTGCTTCATGTGACATGTAACAGCGCCCCCTGGCATTCCCCTGCAGGGAGTTCTGTTTTTACATCAACTGTGACTGTGTGCGGCAAGGGTGTGCAGCCTTTTGTGATCTATGAACCATGCACAGGTTTGCAGATTTGGTGCGCACAGGGGTTGGCGCATCCATTTTTGGCAGCTTCTTTCCCCCATTGGCAAAGGGGTGCAGTGGGGCTCATTGGCATGGGTAAAAATATCCCACACCTCCTAACATGTATTTTATCTTGTTTTTGTAATAATTGTAATTTTAGTTTATGCAGTGCTTTTAACATTGTACTGGTGTGCTATATTGCATGTTACTGCAGCTATGATTGCTTCTGTGATCAAACGCTTAACATTCTACTAGTGTTTTGGTAGAACAAGGTGTGAGTAGACTCAGAGAAGTCCTTCTTCTCTGCACGCACCTGAGACAGGAGTGAAACTACAATCCCCAGCAGGATTGTAGTTTCAGACCTTAATTTCACTTCACTGCAGAAGGAGGTGGAAAATGTTCTCCCCCAATTAGGACAATTTGGGGATGAAAGTAGCGAACAAGTGTACTACTGCTGAAACCACAAGTGCGTTAAACGCACAATGGGTAAACCATGACAAAATAGCAGGAAAGACCCGGTCAACTAAATACAGCACAGAAATCATCAGGAAACTCGCCCTAGTAGCACCTAAAGGCATAGTCATTGAGCGAGGCAGTAGGGAGAGCCCGATCAAGGCTTATAGCAACCCAGTACATGAGGGCAAGAAGGAGGGAAGGGGTAAACAAGATAGCCCCAGTTTAATACCTGTAGCTGAACAAGTAAGAGAAGAGGATATAACTTGTGCTATGCTACATTGTCAGAAACACTTAAGGTGGGCCTGCTGAACACGCGTTCCCTGTACAATCATGCACACAATATCCATTACTTAATCTTAGAGAAAAAGTGGATCTATTGTGCCTCACAGAAACCTGGCTAAACGATCCCATTGGGCCAGTCTGTGAAAATGCAGTTCCAGAAGGGTTTATAATGTACAATAAAAACAGGGAGGGTGGGGCCAGAGGAGGAGTAGCGGTCATTGCAAGAGATACCTTAAAATGTTTTAAAGCTAATTTCACCTGCAGCGGCTGTGAAACTATACAGTTGAAACTTTCTCATACTCCAAATGACTGTTTTAACATCATCGTCATCTATAGACCAACATCACTCGTTTCCAAGCTTGGCAACAAGTTCACTTCTCAGTTAACTAACCTCAACTCTACTAATGCATCCACATTGTTAGTGGGTGACTTTAATAGATGGGAGAGGAAATAAAACAGACAAGGAGGTCATATTACTGGAAAAGACAATGAAGAACATAGGCTTCCCAGTAATTAATGATTAACCCACAACCCCAAAGGGGAACCAGTTAGATTGGGTTCTCACTCAGAATTTGAAGACTCAGAAGGTAACAACTGAGCCCTCGAGATACTTCTAAATAAATTGACTAAACAAACTGAGAACCCCCATATTAAGGTGTTAAGTAGAAATGTTCAAAACATGGGACCAGAGCAATTGAAACCTTGCCTATCAAAGACCCCAGAGTCATTTCAAGACAAAGATGACTGTGAGAACATCCTTCAGAAGTACTCTAAACACATTAAAAACTTGGTGGACCATATTGCCCCACTGAAAATGAAATTGGTGAGAAAAACAATAATCATAGTAAGTGGTATAATGAGCACATTAATAAACTAAAACTGGAAAAACAAGCCAAAGAAAGGATATGGTGACATAACCCAACCCAGGAAAATAAAGAAAACTGGAAATGCCAAGATCAAAAATACAGGAAAGGAGTTAGAGAAGCAAAGGATAATTACTGCAACAAGGAAATAGCCGCAGCTCCAAATGCCACTAGCAAAATATTTTAGATACTCACGGGCATAGAAAAACCTAAGACGCTCACACCTCTTTTTACACCTACTAAAGGAGATTGTGATGTTGTACAAGAGGCATTTGCAGCTAAGATCCAGAAATCCAGAAATAATATCATTATCGCCAGAGAAGCTGCTGACATGACAGCACATCTAACAGATATCCCCAATCTGGTACAAAGAGAGAGTTTTAGTTTCTCTCCTATCTCAGAGGAAGAACTATGCTTAGTAATGGCTAAAATGAACCCCATGTTGTGCGCAAAAAATATTCTGCCAACAAATATCATATTAGACAACAAAGAACTTTTTTCTCCTGTTCTAACCAGGATAATCAATGCATCTTTTAGCGAGGGTTCAGTGCCAAGGGAAATGAAAAAGGTGACGATAACACCTCCGGTCAAAAAAGCAGGCCTGGATCCAAAAGATCCCAGTAACCTACGATCCATTACAAACTCCAATTTTATTCTGAAGATCCTTGATAAAATTGCAACTAATCAACTTCAAAAATATGTGGAAGTCTTAGGAACTTTACACAAACAGTAATCAGGTTTTCGGGCTGCTCACAGCACCAAAACAGCTATGTTAGACCTACAAAATCACATGCTGGAACTGGTCGACAAAGGTAAAACAGGGATCCTCATGTTGCTAGACCTTAGCACAGTGTTTGACCTGGTGGACCACCAGCTACTACAACAAGTGCTGGATAAAATAGCAGGTTGCTCTCCAGTGGCCCTGGCATGGTTGTCCTCTTTTTTGAAGGATAGGCGCGCCCAAGTTCACTGGGGGGGATACATTCTCTGAAGCTGCACCCATTATTTTTGGAGTGCCCCGGGGAGCAAGTTTATCCCCTTTATTGTTTAATCTCTACATGAGAAGCCTCTATGATCTATTAGAAAACATCAGCGTATTCTTCACAAATTACGCCGATGATACGTAACTAGTTTTCGAACTAAAAGGCGATCATTCTACAGATAAAAAAATAACAGAGGTCTACAACATCATAGACATCTGGATGCAACTACACTGGATGTGTTTAAACAACACCAAGAATTAACTAATGATTTTCGGTTCACAACAGGATAAATCTAAACTTGCTGAGGAATATACAGCCTTTACCATCAAAGAGGCAATTATTTCTGTGATGTCTCAAGTTTAAACAGTCGGGATGATGGTTGACGCCTCAGTCGGGTCAGAAGCACAGGTTAATTACCTGCACAAAAATAATGCATACTATCTGCACCTAGTAAGGGCCATTAGACCATACATCAATGAGTAAAATATGGCAACTATAGCTACAGTGATTATATTGTCACGTTTAGACTATGGAAATGCCTTATTGCTTGGAGCCACTAAGAGAGAAATAGAGAGATGTCAAGTAATGGAAAACAATGCAGTTTGCATAGTAAAGGGAATTAAAAACAGAGAGCACATAACGACAGGAAGAAAATCGCTACATTGGCTCAAATCTGAAGATTGAGTCATAGTCAAAGCCTTGACAATAGTTCATATGTGCTTATTTGGTAACGCACCTAGATATTTAAAAACAAATTTTCAATCTATATGCCTCAAAGAATCATAAAATCAGCAGATTTAGGCCTGCTAAACATACCACGCTGCAACTTGCTCTCGGGCAGAGGAAGATCTTTCCCAGTGAGGGCAGCACAACATTGGAACAAGCTACCTGCCACTCTCTGACAAGAGGAAAATTATCAAAGTTTTAGGAAATTACTGAAAACTCATCTATTTCTCTAAACTATGCCATCAGTGAAAAGTAGGCTAATTACACTGCCTTATCGTTAGTCTGTCTTTATGATGTTTTGACCTTTACAGGGTTTCACTGCGCCCTGATGCCCGCGGGCTATCGCGCATTACAAGCATACATAAACATACAAATAATGTTAAAGTACACTGTAAACCACCAGAAAATGGTCAATGCAGACTTCATTGTTACCGCATACCTATGGTGTAATGCTGCATCTATTCCAATGCCTCACCACCATGCACCCAAATGCGTTGCTCTAGAAGCTGCATACACCATGTTGCCACATGCCTGAGAAAAGGAAGAAAACCACTAAGAATACAAAACCTGAAGTGCTGTAAAACCAAATAGGCCACATACAAGCAGACATACCAACATGTTTGTGGAATGACGATGCTGTAGCACACACTAATAGTTGAACCATAAATTCAACCCGGCAAATCTGAGAAACATCCCTAATCCCACAAACCCTGATAGGGATCAGATGTGCCACTCATTTGACCTGATAAAAGTTGAATGAGGCACACCTCAGCTCAAACATCTCGCCCTCCACAGTCCACAAACTGTTGACCATAATACACACTCACAACCAACCATGAAAGCAGGACACACAGTTAGAAAGCACAGTTATCATAACCAGTAAACAGTGTTCCCAGCAATCCATCAGATTAACACGACCATAACCATCATTGGCATCACACCTGGGTGAGTAATACAACCCTCAAGCAATAGTGACAGAGCTAAAGGTTAGTAAAGCCAGAGTGAACACACGCAGTTCCCCACTTGCATGCAAACATCACCGAAGTGTCAGCAAATGCCAAGCACTCACCTGACCATGGAACTTACCTGCACACCATCAAGAGACGCTCTACCTACATGGAATGCAATGCAGAGTAACAACACAAAATACATCCAAATACATGATCACAGTTGACACCAGAATGAAAATATGCATGCAACACAGAGTGCAGGAGCAACACATGGTGCACAAGGTGAATGGCCATTGACATTGATTTGTACAGGAGTACAGTGTACCACACCAGAGAGAGGAAGAGAGAGAGTCTGGCACAGAGAGCGAATAACAAGGAAATGACAGATCAAGGAGTCCATGGCCTGGTTTACCGATGTTCAATGACCTGCTGCACAGCAGAGTCAGTGCACCCACTGAGGTATCCACATAGGTAGCTTACACAGTGACATGAGCTCTAATCAAATTACCACACCACCATGTGAGCATGAAAAGGACATATAAGAAAACCGACACCTGCAGCAAAGATGTCCAACAATGAAGCATGACCAACATGCAAGACACTGGAAATGCTTACCAAATAACTGTATCTGCATGTAGTACATCCCACATGACCTTCACCAGTATGTGTATTTTCTAATTCGTCCAAGGAAGGACATTGTCTGGTGGAGGCCATGAGGAGTGTGGATTTCGAATGGTGCAGGAAGTCTCACCCGGAACAGCAGTCACCGCCACAACACATATTACTGGAACAACATGGGCGAACTTATTAAAACATCCATTGTGCAGTATAATTGACACAGCACACACGTGCCATGGAAAAACAAAGCTATGATTACTAGCACATGCCATCTTCTGCACCCCCATGCAAACATGCTAGATGGCTGCACTGGGCATGCCTGCACGTACACCACTGCACGTGTATAGTCCCTGAGGAGTTAATGGCACACCTCAAGGGCAATCAACACAAAAAATAACAAAGACCACAACCAGGAAAGCGCAAAACAAAATATGACATGCCAACATCTGGCCAGTGGGGGTGGAAAAAAAGAATAGAAATGGGCTGTAGGCGCGAGCAAAAATTGATTTCCATTCTGTCTATGAGGATTTAGAAATTGTTGGGACCCCTCTGATAACTTTGAACCCCACGAAGAAAGCACAGGCCCTGTAATATATATATATAAAAATATATATATATTATAGGGAGGCGATAGCAGCGCTATAGTTAAGGTGAGTCGAACTCCCACAGGAACCCCTGAAAATTCTATTGTTAATAACTTTTGATTCGAGTAACAGATTTGAATGATATTTCGGAAGTGATTAAGGACCCTCTGGATGCACTAGACTGCAAGGGTTCGTAACGATTTGTTAGAAAATATAAAAGTTATTAAGAAGACACAAACATTTTTATTTCCAAAAGTGCAGCCTACTTCTCATTAATTTTCCCATAGACAAACAGGGTCAATTTTTGCCGAAGAGCACAACCCAATCCATTGGACGGATTGGGACCAGGTCCAAACCAACTTGGGCACAAAGCATTGACTCGCGATCCATGCATGGTTTGGGGTTTTTTGTGCAGTAGTTATTTAAATATTTGACAGAGAAGGGGGTGACCCCTGACTGCTATCTTGTTTTTCTCTCAATACAAGAGATAACCGCGCAATGGCCAAGGAAATTTGGAAATGAAACACAGTAAAAAGGCCATTTGCAGGTAAAGAAACACGCAGATCTCATCAGGCTAGACGTGGGGTGTGGCTAGAGGGCAAAAAGTGACAGTTGGGAGCTGGAAGGGGTCTAGGGACTGAGTTTGCAACACAAACCTTTCTGTAGTCTCAGCTATAGCATTGAATAGCCGACATCTCAAAGCAGCTGGGGAGCAGGTGTAAGTGGATCTAGGTCACCTGGCCTAAGCCCCGCCCACCTGGTGCCTTCCTGGTTGCCGCTCTTTTTCACCACTTAGCAAGCCCCGCCCACCTGGTGCCTTCCTGCTTGCCGCTCCTTTTCACCACTTAGCAAGCCCCGGCCACCTGGTGCCTTCCTGCTTGCCGCTCTTTTCCCTACTTAAGGAGCCCTCCAGCCTCTTTTCCTTTGCAGCTGGGGAGCAGGTGTAAGTGGATCTAGGTCACCTGGCCTAAGCACCACCCACCTTCTTAGCCCTGCCTCTTCCTTCCTGCTCTTAACTCTTGGATCAAGGGCAGTCAAAGAAAAGGGCAATTCCTGTTTGGAACCTGTTCGGACCAGCAGGATCCAGGGTCCGATCCCCTGCTAAAACAGCAGGTAAACATGCACCAACATGTGTTTACACCCTCTGTCCCCACAGGCCATCCCCACCCTCTCTGGCCCCCCCGTGTTGTTCCCTTGTGCCCCGCCCAGACAGGAGTCTGTCCTGATACATTCTGGTTTCACCATCACCGTCTTGTGGCCAATGCTGGATTTGACTTTTATGGACATCATTCATTCACAGTGCGTCACCCTTTCTCAACTCTGATGCTGGACTTTCTTTGCATCTTGTACTCATAGTGGCCCTGAATCATGCTGTTCCCATGTTCGTCTTGTATGCAGACTTGCAACATTATGTGTTACTACTGACTTCTGCAATTGTATTCGCTCTCCCCTCTTGCTTCTCCACTCTTTTTGACTGCTTACTCTCTGTTCTGTCCTCCCTTTTCCTATCTCCTCCCCTCCTCCCCTTACTTTCTTCTATGCACTTACTCTATCAGAATTGTCCCTGGACCTAGTATGATAGCAACCTCGTCTGTCGCTCCCCCATCCCCTTACTGACCCCGCCCCTTCCCTCCAGCACTATCTGAAACGTTGTCAGGCCTAGTACGATAGTCGCTTGTTTTGTTCCTCTCCTCCCTTTCTGCGCCCCTCTCCCTCAACTTTTGTTTTCCTCCAGCTATACCAGAAATGTTGTCAGGCCTAGTACGGTAGTCGCCTATCTGTTTCCATTTCCTTCCCACTCTCCCACTCCCTAACTTCTCTATGTCTTAGCACTTGCACTATCTGAAATGTCGTCAGGCCGAGTACGATAGTTAATTTCACATCCTTACTGTTCATGGCCTGTAAGAATGTCGGCATATTTTTCCCTTGTTCCCTCCCTTGCCTTGAAGCATTTTGAAACACATTGTGTATAGGCGCTATATAAATAAACTATCTTATCATATCATATCAAACTGCGTCAAGGAAACAGAGTGTGTTTGGGGTGGAACGGGAGAGGGCATGGGAGGTGAGGAGGCCATCTGTGGAGTGGGGGAGCTGGCACAGATGAGGGGACATTTAGTGAAGACCTGGGGGGGAGAGAGCTTATTTTTTTGCTGTTTGATGATATTTACAGCTATGAAGGACTACGGATAGTGGAGGGGATGTGTAGTTCAGTACCCCGGGTTACAGATTTTGTGTTGGAAAAGATGTTTACAGCTATAGTGACAAATCACGATTTCCATCCAACTCTTCCATCTATGCAGTAAGCAGGACAGACCCTGCTTAGCTTCAAAGTGAGGAAAGGGCCATCCTCCTCAGGCCATGTTGTCCGATAAATGACCCAAAGTTACAAAACCACTTAGATAAATGGGCCGGCCCTTTCCTTGCTTTGATCTTAAGCAGGGTCAGTCCCGTTTATCGGATGGATGGTAAAATGAAAGTGCATCCAAATAATGATTTTCTATTTAAACCATGCTACTGTCAGTCCTTTAATGTTTTGCACTCAGAGACAATTTATTGCCTTTTGCTTAATTGCATAATGGTATTTGTAGTATCCCAGTCAAGAATAAAGCTGATGTCATCTTTGTGGTCATAGGCTGGTGCAACAGTGGGCGCAAAGTTAAGGTGACTTTAGCTGAATCTCAGGGGTTTTGTTGCATTAAGTTCTCACCTTAATGTCCCTGCTACTTAAGTTTATTCCTTGAATTTCAAAGGTTTTGTTACAATGTATTGCTCACCTTAACGTCCCTGCAGCTAAAGTTTTATCCTTGAGTATATATATCTATATAGATATATCTATATTTATATATATGATTTTAAACTTATTTTAATGGTGATTCATGTGTCAGGATTTGAAAGGACAAGAAAGAGTGGTGCCACTAATACAATTTTTGAAGTGAGACTGGTATACTTTAATACCTGTAGTGGTAAAATGTTCTTATTTATAAGATACACTTTTAAAGAGGCATTAATTTCTCAAATTTCTTATATATTTGAGTGGACAGACAGATTTTGAGACACATGTCTTTGAATGAATTGCTATTGTATTAACAATGACTGAAACAATGATCCTAATACAATCCAAAACGTTGAATTGGAATCGAGGTCCATTAAATACAGTTATTATGTCCTTCTAATTTATTAAATGAAAAACTTTGAAGTGAAATTATTTGATGCCCCTATGTTTTCCGGTTGAGTACCATAAGATGCTTATTATGGGAAATTGGAAAAGATAGGTATCGGCACGGATTGTGGAACGAGCTATTCTTATTTGTGAATATATGCAATCTGTTACATTTAGATTTTACAGATGGGGACAAATTAGAAATATCCCTCAAGACCTATGAAAACAATGCCTTTAAAAACGTAGTATAGTTGCACTAAGCACTTTATATACAGAAACAACAGCACGATGCATTTTAAAAATACCATTTTGCACTTTAACTTTGCAAGGTTTGCACAGGGAATGATCCCACCCAAATACATTAAAAATGGGTAATGCGCTATGCACTTTAACGAATTGTTTGCACGTTGCACTGTCTGTTTGTTTCTGTTTTTATGTTAACTGATTTTAAATGGCAAGAATATTATCTTCTTAAACGTGAAATAGGTTTCTAAATGAAAATGTAAAATGTAACTTAAAGAAACATTGAATGGTTGAACCCGTTCCAAAATGGCCGATCCGAAATTGTGGCCCACTCAGTCCTCTATGGCAAACTTTCTGTCACATGGGGTGTTTTTAAACTGTGTTGTTTGTATGGATCACTTGTTGTGAACAAGCGGTGAGGTAACCGCGAAATGCGTCAGATTAAGCCATACATTATGGAGCACCACATTTTAGGTGGTATTTATTGACAGTCATGTGCTGTGCTGGTCTGAAAAATAAAGAGGATATTTTTTCCAAAAGAGAATTGATTGCCTGGTGATTTCGTAAGGAACGGGGGAGTGCCTCTCACTCTGACTGTTGAAACACAGTCTCAAGACATATATATATATATATATATATATATATATATATATCCGGGCCTGCTGTTTGTGATGTCATCTTTGATGTCCTGGGTGTTAGTGTTAGCAGTGCACGGTGATGCCGCGAGTTATGATTGCTTAGCTTACCACAACTTGCGAATTACTGGGACTTTTCAGTTTTACTTGCAACCATAATGTCCCTTTAACAAAGTGTTTTCATTGAATTTCATAGGTTTTTATTAGTGCAACTTAACCATAATGTCCCTTTAACAAAGTTTCTTCACTGAATTATAGGGTAGCAGGCGCCGCTCTATAAATAAGTTGAGTCGGCCTCCTTTAGGAACCACTCAAAATTCTATTGTTAATAACTTTTTATTTGACTAACGGATTAGACCGACATTTCAGAAGTGATTGAAAACCCAGGGGCACCCACAGACTGCAAAATTTCATAAAGACCAATAAAAAAATAGAACATTTTAAAGCATCAAAAGTTTTTTTTCTCCAAAAGTGCGGCCTACTTCCCATTCATATTTCCATGGACAAACAAGGTCAATTTTTGCCAAAGCCCACAGCCCAAACTGCTGTATGGATTTAGACCAGGTCTGAAACAACTTGGGCACAAATCGTTGACTCGTGGTTTGTGGTTATTCCATGCAGTAGTTTTTTTAATTTTTGACAGTTAAGAGGGTGCCCCTTCCCAAAAATAGATAGAGATATTTAGGGGATTTACCCAAAACTGGATGTTTTTAGAAATGAAACAACCGCCATCTTGTTATTCTCTCAATGCGAGCGATATCCACAGCTATAGCCAAGGATGTGGGAAAATGAAACGCAGGAAAAAAAAAATGTGCAGGTCAAAAAATATACAAATGTCCTCAGGCTAGAGGTATGGGGTTGCTTAAAATGTATTGTTATATGTATATTGACATTGGGGGTGAAATATCACTGGCCTTTGGTCACTGACTTGGTGGGTATTTGTGAGACTTTTTTATTTTGGGTGCATGTTTTTAGAGTTTTGTATATTTGAGACTTTGGAGAAAAAGAGAAGAAAATAGTTTGACAAAATAAATATAAAAATGAGGAATCGTACTGTAGTTTTAGATGCCCCATAATATCGATTTTACGTTGTGTATTCTCACCCATGGTATTATATTGTGTGGCTGTGAAATGTTTGCCTACCCAGATTACTGTTGTGTATTATTCTCTGCTGTCTTTATCTTTAACTACTTTACATAAGTACATAAGTAGTGTTGTATCATATTGATCTTTTAAGTTGTATTGTAGTATAAAACCTGAAGTGAGCCCCATTTTTTACCAATTGATGTGGCACCATGTACCGCTGTGGCTATACCATTGCAAATGCCACGTCGTGTGTTTGCCGACGTGTTGTAGTCGCGGCTAGCCAACATTTTGGGTGGAGTAGCATCATTGATGCATTGAGAGTTTTAGGGGATTGGGAGAGACCAGGGGAGTGGAGGAGGGCCATAGGGTTAGAGGGGGGCTGATATGTGTGTTAGGGACACTTGTTTAGAGTTTGGAGGAGTGGAAAAAAACATTTTTAAGTCATAGTTTTTGTGAATAGCTGCAGCTTTAGTAAACCACTCTTGTAAAAAATATGTGCGTAGGCGCATCAATGCTTTTTTTCTTTTTATTGGTTGTGTCCTTAGGCATGGTTATATTTATAGCCATGTCTATAAACATATATTTTCAGTGCAATAATCATATTGTTATGTTCACGAGGAGAGGAATTCGCTGATGGGCTCATTGGTCAGCACTCACGCTCTAGAACTTGTAAGACAAGATAGCTGCACCATGTGAGGACAGGGGGTGCAGGATTCACTTACTCCGACACGACACAATAACGAGGACTCAGTAGTTTGGCAAAGGGAAGTCCGTTTAATGATACATACCATCAAACAGGGAAACAAATGGGAATCAGCTGTAGTGCGATCACCGGTCTCGCTCCTGTCAGTCTAGAAAAATGGATACCTCTACTTTGTAAACGCAAACGTATTTTGGTGGCCGTGGTCCAACCGTCTCATGCACGATATGACAGAATATAGGTTTTTGAGTTTGCAAATGAACGGCCATTTTGATGTAACAAGGATCGCCATTTTGTTTTCTAACCATTGCTCATTGCTTTCTGTTCCTATTGCTTCGCAGTATATTTTCCACTTACACTGCTCGACTGTAAAACATTGTTGTCTGTATGTAAAAAGGACAAGGCTGCAGGACCGAGAGGATAACAAGAGTTCGTTGAAACACAAACGTAGGCAGCTCCAGGAAGAAAGCCCGGCTCCCTCCCGAATGTAGACTTGAAGCAGAGCTGCAGGGCATTTAATCATTTCACAGCCTCCAAAAAGTCTCGTTAGAGGGTAGAATATGTTAGAATAATACAGCTAAATGCTTGAATTATGCTCTTCTTACGGCTCCCCTTTGCTGAGCCCGCTAGAGCGTGTCGGCTACCAGGACACGAATAGCACCTAATAGATAGCAAGGTCCGGAATGCAACTCTTGCCACCCGTATGAAGCTCGCTTCCAAGAACAGAAGCGCTGTGTTCTATTCAACAACTGAAAGATGCCTTTGCACTCACAAATTGCAAATTGTTACTAGAATAGATGTTTGAAGGTGTCATAGTTGTCGGAGATGTCCATCATCACACCAAGTTCAAAGAAACCCAATAAAAGGGGGGTGTTAAACATGTCATAGCTGATTGTTTGATATGCATTTTGTATATATTTAACTGATGTACGTAATTCACTCTCTTGCGTCCCTCGAGGTCTAGAGATACACGTCGTGGGGCGTGAGACCGAGTTGGCCAACTGAGACCTTTGCTTTGCAATAAACCCTAGCTTTGGGAATACAACCTTGTGTCTGGCGTATCTATCGTGTGTGGTGACTAGCCTTGTTTCCATAGACATCAGGGTCCCCTAGGGCCCCTTTCAAGATGGCACCTTAATAGGGACCCTCCCCCACTTGTTCCATCGCATAATGTTGTAATTGAGTAAGGCGCAGAACGGCGAGGATGGGACGATCGAGCCGGGATCAAGAGGTGTTCGGGGCGCCCTGTAATAGTGATGACAGACTCCTTTGCAGATCTGCACACATCTGATCCCTGATCAGCGTGCCTGGCTGGAGAACAAGGAGGCGAGGGTCCCGAAATGAGGAGGAAGCCAAGAAACGCAGACACAACGTCCTTTGGTGCATCAGTATACAGACAACTTGATTTATCAGGTGAGTCATTCCCCGATTCAAAGTAATCCTGATATTGGTTGAGAGTTGACTTTGCAAAATCAAACGCCCTAGGTAAGGTTGATTAACCAGGGGAAGGTTGAAACATGCCTGGGGTATTGTCCACCTTAGCAGGGTTTTTCCGCTGTGGTAGACAATCTTTGGAAGATGGCCAAATTGTACCACCTGGGGGAACGCCGGCATATGAGATGTATTTGAAGTATGGAGTGGGTGCGATAATATTATGTGAGACTTGGCATAGGCAAACCAGAAAGCAACAAGACTATCAGTGGCCGATTAATGGTAATTTTGAGACAGCGAGGATAGACAACCTGGAAAGGGTGTTGATAAGAAAGAAAGTGCGTCCTGCAGCATTTGAGACTGGAGAAAGGAAGCAATCCTCCGATTTAAAAGCAGAGCGAAGCAAGCGCGCAGGCATAAATCGAAAGGTGAAGTAGCGGAAGAGAAAGAAGAGGAGGCGTGGACTGAGAGTCTAAGAAGGGCAGGTAGGCGAGACCAGTTGAATATAGAAAAGATATATTCACAACGGGAATTACACATAGCAGATGAATTAATAGGAAATATATTGACCCATACAAAACAAGGCCCAAAATCAGAAGTAAGATCAGACACGTCAGTAGCTAATGCCCAGACCCCGCCCGTAGCCCAAGCTCCCCCTCCAGTAGCTCAGCCCTCCCACAGCCACAGACCGCGCATGTAACACTTCCTATTAGCCAACCAGGCCCACAACAGACACTCCCTGTTCCCATTGTCCCATCCGCACCTCCTGCCTCAGACACAGACTCGGTACCGTCTGTTCCTCCTGGGGTTGAAATTGAAACCACGGGGCAAGAGGCGGGACTGACCAACGGGGAAGCACAAGGGTAACTCGCAGCGCAATCAGCAAAGAAAGGAAGGTGGAATTGCAGCAACAGGCAGAGATGTATATAGACGGGAATGATGGGACGGCAGCATTGGCTTCGATGTATGACTTCCGAAGGAGCAACGAGAGACAGGTAGTGTTGGAATGCATGGGTGAATATTTGGTGGAGAAATGGAAACAGTTAATTGGGAAATTACCACCGCAGCGATTGTTAGATTTGAATGCATTAGCACGCTGTAGGGAGAGGGATGAATAAGTGAGAGAACATGTATATGGACTTTTTGAACTTAAAGATGAATTAGATAATGATTATGTCGAAATGTTTACAACACCTGCGTACAGGAGTAGGGATATCGGGAGACCTGGGAAGGGGAAAAAAGGGTTGCATAATAAACGACAGCAGTTACCATCACCTGGGCAGAAGGAGATGGTGAACGAATTATCATTGCTAAAACAGGTGGGGGCAGACTTGAAAGAATGTCTATTCAGAACACAGGTACTATTGCAGAAAGTAACAGGACATAATGTAGGGCGAGGGAATGCACAAGGAAGGAGTAATTCGAATATGCATGGGGGAACAGTGGGACCGAATCAGTGTGCATATTGTAAGGAGGAAAGACATTGGCGAGCGCAATGTCCGCATCTACAGAATAGAAATGGGTCTGGTCAGAGGAGACAGCATAGAGGACACCCAGGAGCGAATGGACCAAATAGGAATAGTATGCAGCAGCATCACAATAATGGAGGTAATCAAAACCAAGGCCAAAACCAAATTGCCCCAAACCAGAGTCAGGGACAGCAAAATCAACAATATGGAAACCAGAGTGGGGGAAATAGAGGAAAGAGTGGAAACGTTTTCGATACACAGCCAAACATGTATTACAGTAATAGTAATGATTACACATCGGACAATGTGTTATTTCCCCAATAGGACAGCCCAGGACAGGGGTCGGAACCAGTGTCTATTCCTGTGAATCAGAGAGGACCCTACGTAGAACTGAGAGTCGGGAATGATGAGCACCGCTTTCTTGTAGATACAGGAGCGCAGAAGTGTTCAATAGACCACCACTTGGTTCCGGATATACCACTATCAGGGCAAAAGAATGTTTCTGTAAGGTTCACAGGTACACCAGTCATAAACCCAGTGTCCAAACCAGACCCAGTTACAATAGGACCATTTAGTGAACATTGTCCTTTCCTTTTAACAGAAAATTGTGGGGAGAATTTGTTGGGATTAAATTTGTTGAAAAAACTAGGTTCCGTTATACATTGCACGGCGGATGGAGTGTTTCTAACGATTTGGCCACACGATGCCCCTGTGTCAGAATTCATGTCTGAAGCGTTACCAGGGGAACTAAGTAAAGTACCAACCTGTATATGGGCAATGCATGACAATGATGTAGGATGTTTAAAGATAGAGCCAGTAAAGATCATCTTGAAAGAAGGTGTTACCCTACCGCGAATAACCCAATACAGAATTTCGGCTGAAGGTGAGAAAGGATTGAAGAGTATTGTTACAGATTTGGTGAAATTAGGGGTAATCGAGGAAATTGCAGGCAGTACATGCAACAGCCCGATTCTTCCGGTTTATAAAAAAGGAGGCAATGAGGTACCATACCGTTTTATAATTGATTTGCGCGCATTGAATAAGGTAGTAGATCCACAATTTCCTCTAGTGCCAGATGTCACTACAATATTGACAATGATACCTGTTTCAGCAAAATATTTTAGTGTAGTAGATTTGAAAAATGCGTTCTTCAGTATTCCAGTGGACAAGGACAGCAGATATTTGTTCGTGTTCACATTAGGGGGACGATCATTTACATTTATGCGGATTCCGCAAGGTTACACGGAAAGTCCAAGTATTTACAGTAGAGCATTAAAAGAGCAGCTAGACATGCTGGAATTACCCGTGAGTTGTGTACTCTTGCAATACATAGACGATCTATTGCTAGCTGCAGACACAGAGGAGATTTGTAAAGAAAGCAGTGTATTACTACTGTCACACCGAGCGGCACATGGCCATAAAGCTAGTTTGAAGAAATTTCAATATAATCGAAAGGAGGTGGCCTATTTGGGCTACCTACTTTCGAAAGGAGGGAGAAGACTAATGCCAGAACACATAGAAAGTATTTCTTGTATGCCTATTCCAAAGACACAAAAAGGAGTCAGAGCCATAATAGGCATGGCTTCATATTGCCGACAATGGATTAGTAATTTTGCATTAATTGTGAAGCTGTTGGTGAATTTGACTAGAAAGGATGTGGTTATGCCTTTGCAGTGGGATGAGGAATGTCAGAAAGCATTTGATGGATTGAAAACTGCATTATGCTCGGCTCCAGTTTTGGGTACGCCGAATTATGAGAACATTTTTAGACTATTTGTGTGTGAAAGTGAAGGATGTGAATTGGCGGTTTTGACACAGGAACAAGGTGGAAGAAATAGGCCGTATGGCTATTTTTCTTCTGCGCTGCACCCTGTAGCGCGCGCACTACCACGATGTTTGCGATCTGTCACGGCGGCTGCTGCGTCAGTGAAACAAACGGAAGGGATGGTATTGGGCACACTTTAATTTTGATGGTGCCACATGCCATAGACGTTCTATTGAATAGGACACAGATGCAACACCTCACCTCTGCTAGATTGACAAGATATGAGATTATCTTGTTCGCGCCCCATATCCAAATTATGAGGTGTAGCGTTTTGAATCCTGCGGAATTAATGCCACCAACCATAAAAGAAATTGAGAAGGATGAATCACACCCCCACGATTGCTTAATGGTCACTGAGGAAGAAACCAAGGGGAGAGTGATATCCTACAGAAAGAGCCAGATGGAGAGTTATTTTGTGACGGCTCATGTTTTAAATTACCAGATGGCACGACAACTGCCGCATGTGCTATCACTACCCTAGAGAGCGTTGTAGAAAGCAAATTAATTCACTATAATTCAGCACAAGCCGCAGAGATAATAGCATTAACCAGAGCCTGTGAGATTTCTGAAAATTTGAATGTGAATATATATACTGATAGTCAGTATGCTTTTGGAGTGGTTCATAACTTTGGTCGACTCTGGGCTGAGACAGGGTTTTTGACATCACATGGCGCCAGAATTCAACATGGCCCTTTGATTGTACGATTGCTGTCTGCACTCACGTTTCCAAAGCTCCTAGCAATAGTGAAATGTGAGGCACATAAGAAAGTAACATGCAAAGTAGGAGAGGGAAACGCGTTTGCAGACAGAATTGCGAAACAAACTGCCACTGAGTTGAATACCAAAATGATGACGGTTCAGACTGAGGAAGTACCCTGTATGATAGAAAATGAAGTTGCCACTGTCAAAGAAATGCAGGCCGAAGCTACAGCCGATGAAATACAGGGGTGGGTAGAGGAATCTGCTGAGTTGGATCTGGAGGGTTGTTGGGTGGAGAGGGGAATAGAAACTTGCCAAATTCGTACATGACTGCAATGGTCATAAGGGCCCACAGCCCTACGCACATCTGTGCGAAGAAGATAATAAGCACCTTTCTACAGTTTGGCAGAATGTACACATAACAAAGAATGCAGAGAGGTTGGTGCAGAACTGTATCACATGTTTGCAACACAATGTAGGGAAGGGAACAGTGACTCCAACAGGCAGTTTTGGCCCGCCCCTATGCCATTTGAGGTGATCCATTTTGATTTCATAGAGATGGAGGGGTGCCAAAACTTAAAATACGTCTTGGTGGTGATCTGTGCATTCAGTAAGTGGGTGGAGGCATATCCCTTGAAGGACTGCACAGCAATGAACACAGCAAAAGTAATTTTGAAGGAGTACTTTTCCAGATTTGGCTTGCCCCGTGTCCTATGGTCTGATAATGGACCACATTTTGTGGGCGCAGTGGTATTACAGATATGTGCTGGTCTTCAGATTGATAAGAGATTCCATAGTTCAAGGCATCCGAGTCCTGCTGGTTTTGTGGAGAGGCACAACGGGATTCTTAAATCAAAGATTAGCAAGATTTGAGCGGGAAGCAAGTTGAGTTGGGTGGATGCATTACCAATAGCACTATTATGCATGCGTATGTCTGTACAGGCTAAAACTGGGCTCTCCTCGTACGAGATCGTGATGGGGAGGCCGGCAAATGTATGGTGCGCACCACAGCCAAAACGACTTAGTGAGGTAGAACATCCTGTGCTTAGTACTTATTGTGGCCTTTTAATGCAGAAATTGCGTTTGATTCATCAGCAGGTGCAGGAGGCATTACCAGTGAGGTACACCGGTCCGGGGCACGCGCTGGAGCCAGATGACTGGGTGCTGCTTAAAACTTTTGAAAGAAAGTCATCATTAGCACCCAGGTGGAGCGGGCCCTATCAAGTACTCTTGGCGACGCGGACAGCAATACGGAAGTCGTGGATCCATGGCACCCATGCCAAGAAGATTCCAACTGCACTGAAAGACTTGCCTGACACTGATGACCGGAAAGAGACAGCGGTCCCAGAAACGAAAGAAACTGTTGCCAGTAACCAGCCACCTAATCTGACAAAACGAGAAGTGAAACTCGAAACAAAGCCTGAGACGATTGCCAAAGAGGGGGAAGGGCAAAGAGTGCCCCAACGTTGCCCAGCAGAATCGACATCACTGCTGGCCGACACAAAATCTGCCTTGCAAATACCAGCAGAAACAAATCGTGTACCCCTTTGGCGCCCACCAGCACTTGCCAGCACGCCAAAGAACGGATCTGCATCCTTGGCACGGCGCACACCAGCACCTGCAGTAGCGCCACAGGCTGACTTTGAGCCTGAATCTGGAAGTGCACCGGCACTGTTCACGGATCACACGATACCAGGAGTAAGGCGATACAACTTGCGGCCTCTGAAGACAAAGTGATCTGCAGTTCTTTTTGGTGTTTATGTCAACCTCTGGTTCAGCTCATGGAAAGAGAAGGAACTAGAGGTGTAGAGGAGAGAAGCGTGAGAATTGTGCAAGTCGGACAATTGAAGACTCACGGCTCCTAGGTGCGATCATAAAAGTACATGTGTCAGGAACCAGAGCAGACAAGCTGCGCACACATGGTACTATGGCAAATGAGATAACTGATTAAAAGTACATGTGTCAGGAACCAGAGAGGACAAGCTGGGCGCACATGATACTAAGGCGATAAGATAACTGATCAAAGGTCCTCTGAGCAGTATAAGAAAGGACAAGTGATCTTGCCTAAAAACGAATAAACAAATCCAGGCTAAAAAGGACAGGCAGAACTGAACTGTGACAATTCCGTTGAACTTATTGACATCAGAGCAAGCGCGACGAAGAGAGAGATCCACAACGAACTGTGATGAGAAAGAAGAAGGACGAAGAGAAACATGCCGGGACTGGTTCCAGCCTCCTTCTGCACCACCACCGCTGAGAATGACTCAATTATAAAGACTGTAAGCTTAAGAAAAACACATGGTAAACAAATTGTATGCTGGTACTGACAATAATAATGTGCTTTATGAGCGTGGTAGCACCAATATCGACAGCCCTAATATTATGGTATGTGGAAGCAATACACCCATTAGAAATGTTTTTACCAATAATTAATATATCCACTACTGAAAGCCCGGTTCAGGTGATAACTTATACCCTGCCCCCAATGGAAGAAAGACACAGGGAAGGTTTTGGAAATAATACCTTGCTATTGATCATGAACATGACACATGCAATTCTGAAGAAAACAAATTGCTGGGTATGTGCCCTTTTACCACAGCATGCTGGGAAAGGAATAGGGTGGTATGTACAGCCACTACCATTAAGTTCTGCATGTAGTGCATCTTTAGGTGCAATGTTTTATGGGAAATGGAATGAGAGTAGTACGGGTCAATTAGACAGAACCAACATGAATGAGTTTGAGGAGATAATAATGAAGCCTGTAGGTTGTTCCATTTTCCATAAAGCACAGGTAATAGCCACAGAGCCCACGAGGAAAAATACACAAAAGATAACACGACAAAATAGACGAGATAGATTGTCCCCACCAGAAAAAAACATCTGTAATGACGTTTTGTGTAAGAACAGAAGAGGACAAAGATGCAATTCCCCCATCTTACACTGTGAATTATAGCCCAAGAACTGTCCCTTTTTGTCTAAAAAGAAAGGCTCTTTTTCAGTCGGAACATATACTGGATGCATGAATACAGTGGTATTAAAATGGGAAATAGAACCAGTATATGTAGGTGATCCAGTTTATTTTATATGTAGAGAGAAAGCATATCCTTGGTTGCCCAGAAGCTGGGGAGGTACATGTTACCTAGGTCTACTGTTCCCAGGAGTATTCCTCTTAGAAACAGCAGCCATGGCCAGATTATCCAGAACTATAATAATAATAATAATAATTTGGCATTTATATAGCGCTACGAACCCTTAGGTATCTGAGCGCTGCTTATTATTACCCACGGTGTGTGGTGCTCATTTATCGATCTCGGAAGGATGAAACGCTGAGTTTGGCGCTGCCGGGATTCGAACCTGCGTTCCCAGGCTCTGCACTGATGTCAAAGCGAGCGCTCTACTCGCTGTGCCACTTGACCGGCTAACTAGAGTCAAAAGGACTGACAAGGGGGTTTTAATAGCAACTGATGTAGCAAAATCATTCATTCCATTCTTAGGACAGATAGTGAACTCCTATAATATAAGGCAACTGTCCAGAAGCCTGAAAAATACAATAAACACAACAACAGATATACTATTTAACATGACGTTGGAAGAAAGAGGAATCAGGTTAATGACGCTGCAAAATAGAATGGCTCTCGATGTGATCCTGGTTGATCGTGGGGGAATTTGCAAAATAGTGGGATCAGCGTGTTGCATTTATGTCGATGACTATTCCCCCACGATCTTTGAAGCAATAAAGAAAATGCACGTCCTAAGCTCTGCACTCCCTACTGAAGAAGGAAGCTGGGGAATAGGATCTTGGTTTTGGGAAATATTACGTTCCTGGGGATGGAAGTTAATCTCAATATTAGTAGTGATGTTTGGAATATTCCTAACGTGCTGTTGTTTTATACATTGTCTACCCATAGTTTGCGCTGAGGTAACTGAGGGATGTACGGAAGGATGTATGCATATGATGACAAAGAAAAAGAAACCTCATGGTCGAACTGACCAAGACCCAAATGAGATGAGAGCAGTAAAAGAGTTGATGGCAATAGATATTGATGAAGACGATGATGTTTACGATAGCATGCAAAATTCAGACGTAAGTACTTCAGACTCATCATCACTAGAGGAGGTTTCAATAAATAGATGAGACGTTTGGCATACGGCCAAAGGAGGGTTTGTCAGTCTAGAAAAATGGATACCTCTACTTTCTGACCGCAAACGTATTTTGGTGGCCGTGGGCCAACCGTCTCATGCACGATATGACGGAATATAGGTTTTCGAGTTTGCCAATGAACGGCCATTTTCATGTAACAAGAATCGCCATTTTGTTTTCTAAGCATTGCTCATTGCTTTCTGTTCCTTTTGCTTCGCAGTATATTTTCTGCTTACACTGCTTGACTGTAAAACATTGTTGTCTGTATGTAAAAAGGACAAGGCTGCAGGACCGAGAGGATAACAACAGTTAGTTGAAACACAAACGTAGGCAGCACCAGGAAGAATGCCCAGCTCCCTCCCGAATGTAGCCTTGAAGCAGAGCTGCAGGGCATTTAATCATTTCACAGCTGCCAGCCAGTCTCGTTAGAATAATACAGCTAAAGGCTTGAATTATGCTCTTCTTACCGCCCCCCTTTGCTGAGCCCGCTAGAGCGTGTCGGCTCCCAGGACACGAATATCACCTAATAGATAGCAAGGTCCAGAATGCAACTCTTCCCCCCCGTATGAAGCTCGCTTCCAAGAACAGAAGCGCTGTGTTCTATTCACCAATTGAAAGATGCCTTCGCACTCACAAATTGCAAATTGTTACTAGAATAGATGTTTGAAGGTGTCATAGTTGTCGGAGATGTCCATCATCACACCAAGTTCAAAGAAACCCAATAAAAGGGGGGGTGTTAAACATGTCATAGCTGATTGTTTGATATGCATTTTGTATATATGTAACTGATGTACGTAATTCACTCTCTTGCGTCCCTCAAGGTCTAGAGATACACGTCGCGGGGCATGAGACCGAGTTGGCCAACTGAGACTTTTGCTTTGCAATAAACCCTAGCTTTGGGAATACAACCTTGTGTCTGGCGTATCTATCGTGTGTGGTGATTCACCTTGTTTTCATAGACGTCAGGGTCCCCTAGGGGCCCCTTTCACTCCGACTTCCCCGAACTTTGGTAGAACAGCAATTCTTATAGGCAGATATCGTCATCACTGACGTCTAATTTCTATAAAAAATCATCATGCAATATAATTGGTTAGGAAAGGTAACTTAAGTATAGGTGCTATATCTGTATATAGAAATAAAGCACGTGGATTGGATATCTCTTATCGGGTGGGCGTCTACGACCATCCCTCTACATCACACGTGATTGATGTCACTACAAGTACGACGTCTCATTGGTTACAGTGTCTGTAGGACCCTAGATTACATGGTCCATTGTGATTGGGTAAGTTACACCCCTAAACATAAATCTCCACTTTAATTAGCAGCATGTAGAATAGACACCCAAGTGCCTAGTGCCCCAGGATTCACCCTTCCTCCTTTCCATCAATCAGTGTTTTAGGGCTATGTGTCAATTAGTTGGCTGGGTATGGCCTAGGAACTGTAGCCTCTTATCAGGAAAATGTATTGCATCCTCAGGTTCTGGATGACATCAAGCGGTGGTACCTCTTTGCGCCTGGCTGGTCACGTGTTGGTTCACCGTGAATCTGCTTCAGTTTCTAGCCTTTTGTGCATTTAATTCTGTGTCAGCCTAGCCACCTGCATTGGCCTCTCTTATCTTGACCTTCACAGACAGGCTGGTATGCTCTGTAGTTGGAGTCTTGTGAGCTCATTCTCTCCTCCCCTTCTCTGGTTGACCTCGATTTCCTAAGCATGAGTCGCTCTTTGCTGAGTTTTGATTCCGCTCCTTCTCCTTTCTTTGGCTGGGTTTCGAAACTTGGCCTTGTCGCCCTATCTTTTACTAAGCATTGCAAGTAGTATTGATTTCTTTGCAGCCTGCATTTCAAGCCCATTTACACACGTTTAACAGGACGGTTGCTTCCACCTTGTCTCGTAACACTGTTTCCTCACGTTGTAACATTGTCTCCTCTCTTTGCTTATTCCATTCAATTTCGTAGTTACTCGCACTGGCGTGTTATCTTCGATAGTTGCGTTTGTTCATTCACGGATCTGTTCAGGCCCTTGTGTCATTTCCACTGGCCTTGCATTATGGCTTTTGGGGTCTCTTCGTGGACCGTGTGTAGGTATTCCTCATTTCGTATCAGTGGCTGGTATGGCTGTCTGATAGGGTACCGTGCTGCCCAGGGTTGTCTGGTTATGGGTGCTCCAACCGGTATGGATCTTCTGATGTATACTGGGCAGAGTCCCAGTGCAGCTCTTTGTAGGTTCATTTGCTCTTCATACATCACGTGCCTTGGCGAGTTCCTTCCTGGTAGCACGAAATGGGGGGCAGGGGTGCATGTCATGTCTGGAACCTCCTTTACACTCCCCCCTCTGGTCGGTTCATCGACCACTTCTGCTTCATTCTTCTCCTCTATTTCTTTTGATTCTTCAGTGTTTTGTTCATCATCTTCAGGATTGGTGCATGAAGGCGTGAACATGTGCGTCTTTGGAGTCCATATTTTTTTCACGCCTTTCAAACTTCCTGCTGTTTTGACATGTTCATCTTTGTTCTAGGACATAAGCTGGCACTCTCCGTTTGGACTGCAGTAGATCCACTTTCCTTCATACCTTCTTCGCTTTTTAGGATATGTGAACTTCATTCCTTCTGGTGGAAATTTGCTGGCCTTCACAAAGTCCATGATTTCTTAATCTGTCAGGTCTCTTGGCTTCCAGCCTGGCTCGACATCGGCCATCATTTTCATCCCAATGGCTTTCTTTGCAGTTTTCTGGCATTGTGTGATGATTATCTTGATAACGCAGAATCCTAGCAGTACCATGGCTAGTAGGGCTCCCAGGAACTTGAATATATCAGCCATCCATTGCGGGACCCATGAGAATAGGTTCCCAAACCAGCTGTCATCGTCCACCTCATCCGTTTCATCGGTCATCTGGTTTTTTAGAGTTGTCAACATGCCTATGGCCTCTGTTAGGGTTCCGTTTTCTTCATCGTGTGATGGTACAAATGTGCAACATGATTCTCTGATTTTTGCACAAACACCTCCATCCATCGCTGTGATCATGTCAAGCACATATCTGTTTTGGAGGGTCATCAGTCTGATTGCTCCCAACTCTTCTTTGATCGTGTTGAATCCTTTTATAGTTGTATTGATGGTCTGCAATAACTCCCATCTGGTTATCTGCAATCATTTAGCATTCACTCCAACTTGGATGTGGGGCAGGAGTAGTGTTGTGAATACTGTTGAGGTGAGGCTGAACAGTCTATGTTCGTATGGGATTGCATGCAATGCTTCTTCTGAGTTGGGAGAAAAGTAATTTTCCCTCTTCATCCTGGATACCAGTTCCACAGATCTTCTTCTTCTTAGATGAGCATCTGCTTTTGGGAAACTGTCCAACTTTAGGTCATTCTTAGGGATCACTAGTGCGGGAACGTGGACGTTCACTAGTGTGCATATGCCTCCCCAGTTTTTCTGCAGCCTTATGTATGCCTTGGATCCACACGCCCAGTAATGGTCCATAATAACTGTAGTTCCTTGGGTCATTCCCAGAGCTTCAAAGATTCGTCCGCAGTTTTGATTCTCTCCCATCTTCCTTGTGCCATTGTTTCTGAAGCATAATTTTGTGCTCTCCAGTGGCACTATCTGCAGGGGTTCCCCTCTATCTTCGACCCATGTTAGTAACTTTACTAGCTTTGGCCACAGAGGTTTTCCTAACCTCTGTGAATTCTCTATTGCTTCCTTGCAGGCTCCGAGGACCATCCATGCTTGGCAGATTACTACTCAATCTTCCCATCCGTCTGGGGAGACCACTGACCCCCAGATCTGCATTTGGCCTCTGTTCATCCAGATTTGAGCCTCTTCTGCAGTCTTCCCTTGAACGTTCAGTCTTGGGTTAACTTCCCATCTTATCCCTGATCCTTCGACGCCAGGGTTCTCGTACCTGATCACATGATTTGTGGTGTGCGCTCGGTTTCTTGTTTTAATGTCCTGGATGTAGCCATCTTCATCCGGGTAATTCTTTTCGTTGGCCCATATCAACATGGCGTCTCTTCCCATAAATTGTCCTCTGGTGTTGCTCATTGATACATGAGACATATAGTGTGCTGTAGGGACATCACCTTCAACAGCCACGAAGATCTTGGATTTTCCCATGCTGTATGGTAGTAGAACACAGACGAAGCATTCGCCTATCGACTGCCTACTCCCTACTTCTTTCATGTGCTGGTACCATATGTTGTTCCCGAGATGGGCTGTGCTGTCCAGGTAGCCATTAAGTTCATTGTTATCTTCATGAGGGCTTCTCTTGATTCTCAGCGTTCTTCTGTTGTTTGCTATTACTACGTCTCTGAATGCATCTATGCTGATTTTCCACTTTGGGTATCTCGATGGAGCAGGCTGCCTCGACTGCATCGCTGTGGTAGGAGGGGGATTTGTGCTTCCTTTCCTTCCCTTTTACAATCTGCCATACACTTCCCGTAACCACCATTGGTTCACCAACCTCCCAACTTGTGGCTGTGTTGTAGGCCTGCGGCTTGTTCCTTGCGTTGGAGCAGGTGTGCTTGCTGTTATAGTTTCTATAGTTCTGTTTTTCAGCTCCTCGTGTAGTTTCTGTGCTTGCACTATGAATGGGAACAAATAATCTATTATCATGTGTGTCTTCTCTGTGAGTTCTTTCGTGGCCACTTCTGTTCTTTTGAGGGATTTTGCTATTTCCTCTGTCTTTGGTAATTCACTTGGCTTTTCTTGGTTATCTCCACTATTCTCTGGAATTGAATGTTCGAAAGGCAGTCTCTCCTTCTCTGCTGCCTTCGTTGGAGGCTTGCAGCCATTGACACTTGCCCTTGTCTGTGTGCATCCTGTGTGTGGGTGCGTGCAGTGGACCGTGCTGACCCTATCTCCAGCTTTTCTCTCCATTCATTACCTCAACGTATCACTGCTAATTACATTACATTTTAAATCATTTGCTTCATCATTAGCTTTTCTCGGAACTGGAACTGGAATCACTATATAGGGTCTGTGTGCTTTTGTGGGATTCTGACGTTCATTATCCTGTGGGCGTGCTGATAGTGGGACACGTTGTGCACCAATAAAGAAAGCAGTTCTGATTGTTAATGACAGAAAGACAATAATGATCACCAAACATATGCACATGATAGATTTGTAAGACATCTGGCAGCATTTTCTCCCAGGAAAGCGGGGGCGACTTTCTGTTGGGGGTAAAACCAAGTTACTGTTCTGGGCCCCCATTTCGAATGAGTTCATAGTCAGTTATTTATTCCTTCTTTTGCTCTGGTCTCGTATTTCGAGAGTTTGTTACTATTAGAGGGACGAGTGCTTCTCCAAATGTCCCCCCTCACGTGAGTGACGATGGTAGTCACTGGGTCCTCAGTACAATTCCTGTGCTAGACTACGGAAAAGGGTTAGGCTAGCAGTTCGGATTCATCATATTTATTCACGCGTATCTAAAGTAGGTGAGGTCCCAGTGAATGCCTCGAATTTGCCTTGGTCCTGAGGACGTGCTTGTGACAGTTCAATGCAAAAGAAGAAACTGAAGAGACTGCTACAAATTACACAAAAATTGAATGCTGAAAAAATAAAAAATAAAAATAAAAATAAAAGAATGTGTGTCAAAAATAGGAAAAATGAGCTAATCGTACAAAATAAAGTTGTAAAAATAGGAACAAAAATAAAAATAAAAATATGGAAAAATAGCAAACGAGTTAAAATCGCAAAAATAAGATGTTGTACCAACAGGAACAAAAATAAAGGCAGATGTCAATATATGAAAAATTGAAAAAATGAGGATGCAGAACAGGAAAAATATGATGGTGAAGTTCTTGCGTCTGCTCCTTTCTCACGGTCTCTCAGTGACAAGTTGAAGAACAGTGTCTTTTTTCTCTATCTGCTCTACAGTGAAATGATGACGACAAAATTCTATTTTGGATCTCCTTCTCCTAAGGCTCTCCTCAGCAGTGGATGTCCATAGTTGCTTCTTAGTTGTACTGCAATAGCCCTCAGGAGCCTGTTTAGTTGCCTGTTCTTTGCTGGATCACAGTGGAAAGTGGGCACATCAATTTTGTTGGGTCTGCCCACTAGGTCTGGAAAGTTTTCAATGAGGTTCAAGAAAACATGATATGCGTATTGGCTGCCTTCTGGTGTTAATGACATTTGCTCTGATTCTCTACCCTCTAGATCACAGGCCTTTCTTGCAGTGTGAACAGTCTTGCACTTTCCACGATCTGTCTCTCGGCGAACAGTCTCACTGAAAACCCCTTAGGAATTCTCGCTGGAAATTGGAGCATGATACCATCGAGAAGGGTCCTCATGTGTAGGAAATTGACTGGATCTCTTAGGAAGGTGACAACATCAACATCAGCAGGCCTTCCCACCATTTCTGGATAGTCTGTGACTAGTCTCAGCATAACATTGTGTGCAAGCTGCGTATCCGTGGGAGACAGAGACATCTGCCTTGTTTTGCTGGGACCCGATCACAAGCCCTTCTTTTGGCGTGAACAAGTTTTACACTTTCCTGCTGCGTTGGTTGCAACCAAGCAATTTAATTTGTACCATACTTGGTAGAGAAATTCATTGTTTCTTGGATCTCTGATAAAGGTTAGTGTATTAATGGTTCTCACGACAAGTCTTGGGCACTCCTCTATGATTCGGAAAAATATGGCATAGGTCAGTTCATTGATGATCACTTGAGGTGGGAGCATTTGTGCCCTTTTCACTGTATTCAGGCAGCTCAGTGAACGCTTCTGTGATGACAGTCAGCAGTTGCCAGATTACCTTCTTGTTGTCTGGATCTTGAATGAATTCTGTGACACTTGTTTCTCTTCCTGTGAGCGACCGACGGATATGATATAACCACCAATTGAAAGTACGTGAGCACATCCCACTTGAGGCTTCTGCTGGGGGGTACCATTAGGTATGTAAAGAAAGTCTTGATACTGGTTGCTTCAGGATACTGTGTTACGCTCTCAGACTTTATTTTATTGGCAGTCTATCAGAGTCTTGATTCCTTGTACTACTTGGGCGTGACGTGATTTTAAAAAGCTCATTTTACCACTGTTGTTGTGGCTTTTGGATGTGCTTCTCTATACCCTGCAACTAGGGTGCACAGAGTGTCCGTTTTTTGTCCTTTATCTCTTTCTCTGGTTTTGAGGAAATGTCTTATGTTAAAAGCCACAATTCATCCAGTGTTCTTTTGCCTTTATTTTGATGCTCATGCATCCTTCTTCCTCGTCATGGATCTTGTCTGCACCTGCTGAGGTTCTTCTCCTTTGTCTGTAGATTCTTTGGAGTTAGGGTTCTCTCCTACAAAGGGCTTAATGTAATTTAGGAAGATCCAGGCTCTCCTGCCCTTGAGCTTGACAGCGGACGGGGTGCAGTCCTCTACGATAAAAGGGCCATTAAACCTTGGCTCGTCCCACCTTTTTCTGGTAAAGTTTCTTACGAGGACGCTGTCTCCAGGGAAGACGAGGGGCGCAAAAAGGCTGTGAGCTGCGCCTGCATTAGCACTATCTGTTGTGGTTTGTGCTGTGCTGTCCCCTTTCTGCCGTCGCTGTGGCTGGCCTGAAATGACAAAGGTGCTGGATGTCAAACAGTCCAGATATGCTTTAATCTCTTCTCCTAGTACCTCCCTAGTTGGCTGGGCAGCACATCTACCTCTGTCTCGGGGGCTAAGAGGGGTCCTCATCCTTCTACTAGTAACAATTTCATGCGGCGTGAGATGATGGTCGGAACCTGGCTGGTTCTGAAGAGCATACAATACCAGTGGTAGACAGTGCAACCATCCCTTCTTTAATGTGAGCTTCAACTTGGCTATCCTTTCCTTAAGCAAGCCGTTGATTCGTTCACATATCCCATTCCCCTCAGGATGATACGCCGATGAGAACTTGTGCTTTATACCAAGCAACAAGCTGATCTGTTCGAAAACTGAATTTACAAAATGGGCCCCATTATCTGATCTCATTACCTCGCACACCCCCCATCTAGGGAACACTTCCCTCACCAGGAACTTTGCGGCACAGGTTGCATCGGGGTGTGTACAGGGACCTGCTTCTACCCATCTTGAAAAGGGACACACCAGCACAATTAAATACCTTAACCCATTACACACCTGATCATATCGACATAATCGATATGAAGGTGCTGGAAAGGTCCATTTAGTCTGGGGATGATTCCTCTCACTACTTTTAATGTGTGCCCAGAGGTGAATTGCTGGCAGATAATGCAGTTTACCATAATAAAAAATGCAACATGCTTCTGCGAGCGTTGCAGCAAGATTTTCCTTTGACATGTGTATGGGGTAGTGAAGCTGTTCTAACGCTACCTTTAGGAGGGTGACAGGCATTACTGGTTTACCAGTGCTGTCTTGCCTCCACAGTCCAATAGAGGGGTTTAAAGAACACTTTCGACACTTCCACAAATTCTTCTCCTCCTGAGGTGCCTCCTCTTGGAGCTCCATTAGCTGTGTCTGCCCCATATTGCTATAGGCCTCTGGAGTGGCTCGTGCTACCATCATTCTTTCATGGGTACGTGCCACCTCCACGTCCATGATTGTTTCATTCTTGGATGCCATGCATTTGGCTTCTGTGTCCACTTCATGGTTTCCATGTGACACGAAATGTGTCCCCTTGGTATGAGCGGCGCATTTCATGACTGCTATGCCCACTGGGAGCTGTAGTGCTTTTATCAGCCTGTCCAATAAGGCTGCTTGTTGCACTGGCGTGCCGTCTGCTCAGAGGTAGCCCCTCCTTTTCCAGCGCGCTAGTCCTGTGTGAACTGTAGACATCACATAGGCGGAGTCACTGTACACCATTACTTCCTGGTCTCCATGATTCTCAGTGGCAAGTATCAATGCCAATACTTCTGCAGCTTGTGCTGAATAGTGAGATGGTATTCGTGCACTAACGAGTACTTGAAACTCTCCATTCGCTATGTGTTTTACCACGGCCACGCCTGTATACCTTTGTGCGTCTTCTTGGTCAATTCTCGAAGACCCATCAATAAAGACGATCTCTCCACTTGCCAGGGCATTTTCCTTTACCCTGCGGATCTCATCATAGAATTCCTCATAGTTCGCACAGTCGTGCACAGGTTCTCCCTCAGTGACTGGCTCAGCTATGAACGTAGCAGGGTTCACAGTTTTACATCGCACTATTTTGATCGATGGGTTGGAGATAATCACCTCATAGGCGGGTGCTCTCTGTGACGTCAATGTGCCCTTTGGCTTCTCTAGTATGGCGAATAGTGAGTGCTCAACATACAATGTCATGGAGCACCCCATCCCAATGGATGACGCCTTCTCGATAGCGAACGTAGCAGCAGCTAGATTTTGTTTGCATGGGAAGTGGCCCTTCATGACCGAGTCTAGACTCCCGCTGTAATATGCTAGGGGCTTGTACCCCAGCGAGGTTCGTTGTGCGAGCACTGCCGTCATAAAATTACCATCAGTATGAGAGAACAGATAGAATTGCTCTGCATAATTAGGAATCCCGAGAACTGGGGCCTTACAAATTGCCCCCTTGAGTTCTGTAAACCCCTTCTCCATTGCTTCATTCCATTCAATTTCTTCTCTTGTTGCCTGGGCCTTTTTAAGGGCCTGTAGCAAGGGCTTGGTATATGAGCTGTAGTCAAAGACCCATGCTCGGACATAATTGCACAGGCCTAAGAAGCATTGCATTTGTTTTATCGTGCGTGGCTTGGCCGTGTTCATGATGGCTTCAGCCCTTTCTGGGGTTACCTTCTTTCCCTCATGTGAGATCAGTTGCCCTATGTACAACACCTCCTGTTGGCAGTACTGCAACTTTTCCCTGTCAACCTTGTATCCCTTCTCAGCCAGTATAGTCAATAGTTGGACAGAATCGCGCCTGCATTGCTCTTCAGTGGTGCTGCAGATCAGGATATCATCTACATACTGCAAAACAACACTGTCCACCGCAATATTGCTTAGGTCCATTTGCAGGACTCTATTGAAAATAGGACGGGGACATACAATACCCCTGTGGCAACCTCACACTTTTTAGGCGCATTTGTCTGAAAGTAAATGATGTCAAGTCTTGCGAGTCACGGTGCAACAGGGTTGAGAACAACGCATTTTTCAAATCGATCACCGTGAAATATTTTGCCTCGGTGGGTATGTTGCACAGAATTGTGGAGGGGTTCGGGACTAGAGGGAACTCGGCTTTAACAATATCGTTTAATGCTTGTAAATCTTGGATTAAACACCAAGACCCTCCCTTTGATTTTTTGACAGGGTAAATCACTGTGTTGCAAGGTGATTCTGACGTCACCAGGATGCCCTGCTCCATCATGGCGGAGATTGTCTTCGCGATTCCTTCATCTGCCTCTCTAGACATAGGATATTGTCCCGCTCATGGTAAAATTGCTCCTAGTTTTAATTTGATTTTCACTTCACCCGCCCCTTTCAGGAGACCTACATCATAGAGCCCTGTAGTCCATACTATGGCAGGCACTTGGGCCATGTCATTATCAAAGTATTCTGGGCATATTAGTGCCAACATCATTCTCTGGGGTACCTCCCTTCTGATCATTTTGACCCCAAATATGAGACTCACTTCCACTCTTGTCTCTTCTAGGTCAGGGTGTTCTTCAAACAGATCGTCATCGGTGATGTCAGTCACTCGATACCCTTCTTCAATGGCAATAATCGCACATCATTGTCTGCCTTCATCGTCATATCCTTCAACCAATACCACTTTTCCTCGTACTGCGGCAGATTGTATTGTTAAGGGAAATACTTGTCCCTCCTCTTCGTGCATGGGTATTCTTGGTCTGAATAAAAACTCATCAGGAGTTCTCATAGTTTTGTCTGCGAGGCCCGCCAATCCCGCCATAAGCACTTGTACGCCATATGTGAAAACTTCTGGCTCCAGCGGTATAGCTCTCATGTCTGTAAATCCAGAGTATGCTCTGATCATTTCGCATACGTTTGAATAATGCATTCCTGGGGTGGAGCACACTATACCATCCTCAGTAAACGAGATGGTCATATTCAACTTTGTCATCTAGTCCTGACCCATGATATTTACTGGGGACTGACATGAATATAATAGAGGTACATTCATTTCGCGCTCTCCTACAGAGACTGGGAGTGCATCAGTAAAGGGAACTCTACTATGAGCTCCAGTAAAACCCTGGGTGTCTATAGCCTCGCTGGACAAGGAGAACTTGCCTTCTCATATGCACAAGCGTGTTGCACCCGTGTCAACTTAGAAGGAATATTCTTTCCCCCCTATGGAGACATTTACCCTTGGTTCCCTGTTAGCGTCTGGTGTCACTGATAGAATAGAACACATCAGAGTCTCCCATGAGCTGTCCTATTTTATATATAGGTTCGGTCCACTGTACACTTGTGGGTTTCTCCCATTTCCAGGGTTAATTCCCCCACCAGAATTAGTGCCCTGAGCCATTTGCAGTGGTGCCTGCTGGGTTTGTCGCTGTGGCAAATTCCCCATGTTCGGTGGTTGAATCACTTGCTGTGCATCTTGCTGCAAGCCTGCTGCTGCACAGTATAATTGTGTGCATTGCCCTGTTGCGGGATAGCAGGTTGATTCACCATGCCTGCCCCCATCCCTTGGCAGTTTTGCCATATGCTTTGGCTTCTGCACATGTGCACCACATGTCCTGTCACTCCACACAGCCAACAAACTGGAGGTGGTCAGGCCATTTGTCCATTTAATGTAGCTGGACTGCCCATCTGTGCGTTCTGGACACCACCTTGAACATTCTGAAACCCTCCTTGGTTATTCTGAAACCCTCCCTGATTACTCTGCCATCCTCTTCCTCCAAAACCCCTTCCTCTTAGGTAAAATACTGTGTTACCTTGATTATTCTGTGATGAGTTAGTCACGTTTTGTGCACTTAGGTCGGCTGGCCTGGTGAGCATGGCTCCCTCGAGAGCATACTTAGAGAGCTTCCTTTGCACCAGCTTCGCCTCCTCTCCCTTACGCGTTGCCTCCTTCTTTCGATTCTTTTCTTGCAACAATCTACAGTAATGTGCAATTGTCAACTGGATTTCGGCCCATGGTTTAGCTTCTATTCTTACCAATTTCTTGAGCTGTTTTTGCACCGGTTCTGGTAACCCTTGGCACAATATATGGTAGAACACAGGGATGGATTTCGTCCAAGATTCATGCGTTTCGAGTACCCATGCGTCTTGAAAATTCCGGATATAAAGCAACGGATCCTCTGACTCTTTCATTTTTCGAGTCATTATAGCTCCCATATCAGACATGTCTGGATATAGCGTACGCAGCGCTTTCCACACTGCTGCTCTACAGTTATTAAATGGCGCTCCATCATGGGAGGTGTCAGTTATGGTTACTCTAGGGTATCCCGCCCTTTTCCACATGTCGTCTGCTCTTTCACCAAGTATAGCAATTAGGAGCCCCTTAATGTCCCCTATGGCTAGGGTGACACCCCCCGTCATTTTCTCTAACTCGTGTATCCACTTCCCAGCTCCCGATGTCAGCATTGGAAGCTTATTTTTTAGGTTTTCTTGGTCCATATGCGGCCATGGGATATATTGTGGTCTTGCTTCCCCCTTTTCTAGCAGTGGGAATTGGAATGCAAAATACTTCTTCTCCTTCCCCGTACCTCTCCGGTCTTTTGCCGGGGTGGCATCCCCGCCTTGCTGTCTACCTGGCAATGCCCTCCACCTGTCCGCATAGGCAGGTGCTGACATCCCCCTCTGACCGTGGGGTGCTTCTTTATGTCGGCTAGACTGTCCGGCGGACTTCGGCATCCTACTTGTGGACCCACTAGCATCTGACTATCGTACCTCTTGGTCCCTTGGGAGCCATTTTATCACCGTCTCCCTTCGTCATGTGTCGCTTCCTCCGTTTCCCCACCAGAGTCAGACTCTGAATACTCCCAGTTTACACAACTTCTTGCATCATCTTCATTCTGCCCAATTTCTAGCCTATCTAGGGACAGTCCCCTGCTCCTACTACTTCGGGTGACATCCTCGGTGTCATATATCTGAGTGCTCTCTAAGCGTTCATCTTCCCCTCCCCCTTGGGAAATTAGTTCCAGTCCCATCTCATCATATATTTTATCAATCGTTTCCCTGATGCTTCTGGTGTCGAAGTCATCATCAATATTTGTCCCGCTTGTACCTGGTCCCGCATCGCTTGCAGGAAATAACTCTTCTTTGTCTTCCCAGTCTACCACAGGATTGGGTTTAATGACTTCCCGCTCCAAATACTCAAGATCTTGTGCTCTCTGTCTACGCTTGCGTTCTGCTTCCTCATTTATTTCTTTTCGCTTCTTTGCTTCTTCTCTAGCCATAACTACTTCTCTAATTCGTTCGTTTCTACGTTCCTTTGCCCTTCTAATCTCCTCATCTTCTCGCTTCTTCACTTTCTTTTTCGTGCACTGTCCTTTCATCCTCCAACTTTAGCATGTTCTGCCTGTACTTTTCATAGGCAGCGCATTGTGTGTGACTGAGCAGTATTCCCTGCTCTTCGCAATAGAGTTGTTCTCGCCTCAACCTATCCTTCTTTCTTACCCTCTTGTCTCTCATGTCCTGTTCTTTCTCCTTTTCCTTTCTTTGCGCCTCATCAGACCGTTCCCTCGGTCTTATGTCATTACTTCCTTTTCCATCTAATTTCAATAATATCTGTCCTTTCATCCATTCGTCTTTTGCGAATGCTAACTCATCACTTCCTTTCCTCTTTTTTCCCCCTCTCTCTCTATTAAGAGGTGCACTAGTCTGTGCCTGATCCTTTCTTCCATCGCCGCGCCTCTCCTTGTCCCTCGGGACTGTGGAGACCAAATCAATTTCCTGTTCCTTCTCTTTCGTCTCGTCACTACTGCATGTAGGTGACTCATATGCGGGGTTGCTATACCCTGTGGCTGCTTTGAGCTCTCTCAACGGGTAAAGGCCCTCTGGCTTGTTTCCCTCAATGACTGGTTCCGGCGGGGCTGGTGGCGCAGAAGGCATCTCACCCCCCTCCGTACATACATTTAATATCCAGTCTGCGGGTGGCTCTTCTTCCTTCGCTTGCTCAAACATTTTCCAAAGTTCGAGAACAGCAAGGCGTTTCTCAAGCTTCTTGCCTGTATATGTTGCGAGTAGAAATGTTGTCATGTGCTGTAAAACAGCCTTAGACAGTGACCCGTTCTGGGGCCAAGGCATAAACATCTTATTGGCGGTACCCTTAACCCACTCCTGGCTGTATTTTTTCAATTTTACTGCATGCTTGGGCAGCTGTTTACATAAATGCGCAAGTGGGGTAACTTCCTCCATTGTTAATTTTGTCACCAACAATATTCACACAGTTCTTTAAGCTTTCCACTAGTATGAGCGAGCACCACATACGCAAGCTCCAATCCAACCTTTTCCCGCCAAATTTTGTGTCAACAATTTACTCAAAACTCATCAATTCAAAAAGGCGATTCCCTCTTAGTTATGAAATCGCGTAAAGCAAAATACATTGCAATCAATCAACAGTACAGTAATTTCACATTTGACATACACAGGACATATACGACAGACTAGACAGACGCCAGTTGGTCATACATATACCTGCCTTCTAATCACTACCCCACCATGGGATTTGAACGAACCCCCTCAATTACGTCTTTAAACGTTATCGTAGCCTAAATGTCCCCCTTCTGTGAGCTCTGGGTTCACGTTCCTTCTGACCACACTTTAAAGCGCAGGAACAAGGCGAATCTTTACATTTTTGCTCAGGTTCCCCCCTGGTATTCCTTACGTTTTATTCTTCTCGGGTGCCCCCCCAGTATTCCTTATGTTTTTACTTCAGGTGCCCCTCTGATATTCCTTACATTTTTACTTCAGGTGCCCCCCTGATATTCTTTACGTTTTTATTTCTTATGCTCGAGTCATTACCCCCTATGTATATACAGTCTTCTCTACTTCTAACTATTTTATTGTTTCTCCACCACCCTCCGTTACCTTTCCCTTACTGGCTCTAATGCCTACACAACATTTGCCAAAGTAACACGTTTTATTGCTTTACTCACCGATCGCATCGTTTCCTCTCTGGAACTTCCGGATCACCGCCCCTTCCTCTTCCTGCTGTTGACGTTTTCGTCCGATCCGCTGCCCGTGGGAATGAGAAGGGTTATGCTTGGAAAGGCGGGTTCCTTCAGACCCACTGCAGATTTTTTAAAATGTTTTACTCTATCATTGTCCACGGGAAGCTTCTCAGTCTACTCAGCTGAAATGGAGAAAGGACTCGTGATCTTACCAAAGGCCCAGAGTTACTTCGTGCTTTCGGTCTAAGGATGTCTTACTCCATATCAATCGATAATATATAATCAATGGCAGAAACCATCCTCACGCTACCAAGTGTTCACGAGTAGAGGTATTCGCTGATGGGCCCATTGGTCAGCACTCACCCTCTAGAACTTGTAAGACAAAATAGCTGCTGCACCATGTGAGGACAGGGGGTGCAGGATTCACTTACTCCGATACAACACAATAACGAGGACTTAGTAGTTTGGCAAAGGGAAGTCCGTTTAATGATACATACATCAAAGAGGGAAACAAATGGGAATCTGCTGTAGTGCGATCACCGGTCTCGCTCCGACTTCCCCGAACTTTGGTAGAACAGCAATTCTTATAGGCAGATATCGTCATCACTGACGTCTAATTTCTATAAAAAATCATCATGCAATATAATTGGTTAGGAAAGGTAACTTAAGTATAGGTGCTATATCGGTATAGAGAAATAAAGCATGTGGATTGGATATCTCTTATCGGGTGGGTGTCTACGCCCATCCCTCTACATCACACATGATTGACGTCACTACAAGTACGACGTCTCATTGGTTACATTGTATATAGGACCCTAGATTATATGGCCCATTGTGATTGGGTAAGTTACATCCCTAAACATAAATCTCCACTTTCATTAGCAGCATGCAAAATAGACACCCAGGTGCCTAGTGCCCCAAGATTCACCCTTCTTCCTTTCCATCAATCAGTGTTATAGGGCTATGTGTCAATTAGTTGGCTGGGTATGGCCTCGGAACTGTAGCCTCTTATCAGGAAAAGTTATGGCATCCTCGGGTTCTGGATGACATCAGGCGGTGGTACCTCTTTGCGCCTGGCTGGTCACGTGTTGGTTCACCGTGAATCTGCTTCAGTTTCTAGCCTTCTGTGCATTTAATTCTGTGTCAGCCTAGCCACCTGCATGGGTCTCTCTTATCTTGACCTTCACGGATGGGCTGATATGCTCTGTAGTTGGAGTCTTGTAAGCTCATGCTCTCCTCCCCTTCTCCGGTTAACCTCGATTTCCTAAGCATGAGTCGCTCTTTGCTGAGTTTCGATTCCGCTCCGTCTCCTGTCTTTGGCTGGGTTTTCGAAACTTGGCCTGTCAGGCCTCTGGTCGCCTGGGTACCTTTCTGCTTTTGAAAAATAGAGTCGCACTTGCATAATGTGCCTTATTGAGGTATAAATACAGTTGGCGCTTGCCGCCCTATCTTCTACTAAGCATTGCAAGCAGTATCGATTTCTTATCATCTTGCATTTCAAGCCTATTTACACACGTTTAACAGGACGGTTGCTTCCATCTTGTCTCGTAACACTGTTTCCTTGCGTTGTAACATTGTCTCCTCTCTGTGCCTATTCCATTCAATTTCGTAGTTACTCGCACTGGCGTGTTATCTTCGATATCTGCGTTTGTTCATTCACGGATCTGTTCAGGCCCTTGTGTCATTTCCACTGGCCATCCATTAAGGCTTTTGGGGTCTCTTCGTGGACTGTGTGTAGGTATTCCTCATTTCGTATCAGCGGCTGTCTGGAACCTCCTTTACAGTTATGTAGATGATACAGAACAGAATTTTATCTGTGTCTGTTAATTTGTGTGTTCCAGCGTTGTCTTGTCTTATATGAAGTTTTGAAGGTTGGATTAGTTTGGTTTTTAGTTTGCAGAAAATGTACGTGTTGCTGCAGCTACAAGTTAGCTTTGAAGCCGCATTGAATATCTGCTGCTACTAATGATGCTGGCCTGGATTTTGGATGTGTTTCTGTGTTTCCAATTGGCTGGTGTTAATGTTGTAAATGTGAACTTCTGTGTGAATATGTGTCAGCCATTTTATTAGTTTCTTAAACTATAGTCCTCTTTTTCTGGTTTTGATTTTTGAAACTATGAAACTCCCCATTGTTTCTACGTTTCTCCTTTTGACTGCAGAACTCACACTGTGCAGTTCATGTTACCCGTGATAAAGTATGATTAGCATTAATCAGTTGTTTGACAATCTGTTGATAATCGGGCTCTTTATTTTTTAATTTTTTTTACTGTATTTGTTAGCAATGAAGTGGTCCTGCTGTATATGTAGAAAATGGATGTTAACAATTGTTGAAGTTATTTATTAGGAAAGAAAATTAATTTCAGTGAGGTGCATGGTATACTACTTGCACTCAAAATAAAACAATGATCACAGAGCAGTTGAAATGTTATTTTATCTACAATGCTTCTATAATCACTCATATTGTGTATTAATGTGCTTTTTGGGGTGATTTGAAAATGAGTTTGTTTGCTAAAGTGTGTTACTGTGTGGTTATGTATAACAAAAAAAATGCATTGTCTTCATGTGTTTATTGTTTTGTGAAACTTAGGGTTTCATTTCAGGAAAACTATGTGTGATTGGTTTTATTTTTAAATATATATTCATAAAGAATATAGGAATGGGATTAGTCGTGCAAACTACTATCATGTAAAATAGAAATGTTATGGATTTGCTGGTGCAAATTGCCCTAATAAATGAAGGTACAGTATGTGCTTAGCAATCCAATTTTACTACACACATTATTTAGTAATATTCTGGGACGGTTTTTTGGAAATTTCCATGTTCAACAGTTTAAAATTGGAAACCTACTGATTTTTTTAAATGTAATTGTTAATCTACTGCTACTTTATACAGAAATAGTGGCAGCTGTGAAGGCCAGTTTACTGGGTAGACTGGTTCTTCCATGGAGTTAAGGTGAATATTTAGCATGTTCGTAGTTACCGGTCCGACCTACGTCATGGCTTTAATAAAGATTGTGGGGCATTATCTGATGCAGGAATTACACCTTGGCTTTGGGATTTTTGCTATTAGGAGTGTGGCTCATTATACTAGAGTAGTAATAGTGTCTTTATTTGGTTGGAGAACAGCAGAGGTGTGATGATTTCTGTACACAGATTATAGACCATGCTTTATTACATGGCCACAGTAGTGGCCATGTAGTTATGGTTAAGTTGCTGTTTCCTTTGGAAGAGCACTTTTTGGGCGGCTTATAACTTCGCTCTCCCTGGACGAATCCTCACCAAACTTTGGGCCACTCTGAATTTTTCTGCAAAGTTTGGTCAGGATTCATCCAGGGGGGGCAAAGTTATAGGGGGGGTCCCAAAACTTTTTTTTTCCCATAGACATAATGGGAAAAAACTTTGCTCACGCCTACAGCCCAAACCGCTGGACGGATTCACACCAAATTGCGGCAGGAGCGGCGGCTTGGTCCCAAAAGCATGCTTTGCTTTATTTGGTGTAAATCCGCCCAGTAGTTTTTAAAAATATTACAAAAATCTAAGTGAAAAAAATTTGTGATATCTGTGTTCGCTTCGCGGACACACTTCCCTGTTCGCTCTGCGGACAGGATGGTGATTGGGCAAGCAGCTTGACATCTGACGTGCTCTCTCATTGGATGCGGTGAAAGCGTGCAGTGCGTCTGGCTTCAGAGACGCCCGCCATCTTTGTTCCTCGCATGAGAGGCTTTGTATCCAGCCTGCACAGTAAGTCCCTCACCCCCGCTCATGCCCGTGTCTGTCTCCTGTTCCTCCCACCCCCCCCGCTCATGCCCCGTGTGTCCTTCTTTTCACCCCCACTCATGCTCCGTGTCTTCTCTTTTCCTCCAGCCCCCCCGCTCATGCCATCGGCACACGGTGGCCAGCGGAGGGCCGAGGAGCAGGATCTGCCGCCTGCACACAAAGTCTTTCTCCCTCCCGCCCACCCCCCGCTCATGTCCGTGTGTCTTTCTCCCTGCCGCCGCCCACCCCCTGCTCATGTCCGTGTGTCTTTCTCCCTCCCGCCCACCCCCCGCTCATGTCCGTGTGTCTTTCTCCCACCCGCCCACCCCACGCTCATGCCCAGCTCGTGCCCCGCTCGTCTCTAACACCCGCCCACCCCCCGCTCATGCCACTTGTGTTTCTCCCACCCCCCGCTCATGTCCGTGTGTCTCTTCCCTCCCGCCCACCCCCCGCTCAGGTCCGTGTCTCTCCCCTTCCCCCCACCCCCCGCTCATGCCTCGTGTGTCTCTCTCCCTACCCCCCACCCCAGCTCTTGCCCTGTGTGTCTGTCTCCCTTCCCCCACCCCCGCTCTTGCCCCGTGTGTCTCTCTCCCTCCCTCCCAACCCCACTCATGCCCCGTGTGTCTCTCTCCCTCCCGCCCACCCCCGCTCATGCCCCATGTGTCTCTCTCCCTCCGGCCTACCCCCCGCCCATGCCCTGTGTGTCTCTCTCCCTCCCGCCCACCCCCTGCTCATGCCCCGTGTGTCTCTCTCCCTCCCGCCCACCCCCTGCTCATGCCCCGTGTGTCTCTCTCCCTCCCGCCCACCCCCCGCTCATGCCCCATGTGTCTGTCTCCCTCCCCCCACCCCCGCTCATGCCCCGTGTCTGTGTCCTGTTCCCCCCACCCCCCGCTCATGCCCCGTGTCTATCTCCTGTTGCCCCCACCCGCTCATGCCCCGTGTCTCTCTCTTGTTGCCCCCCACCCCCCGCTCATGCCCCGTGCCTGTCTCCTGTTCTCCCCACCCCCCGCTCATGCCCCGTGTCTTTCTCCTGTTCCTCCCACCCCCCGCTCATGCCCTGTGTCTGTCTCCTGTTGGTCCCCACCCCCCCGCTCATGCCCCGTGTCTGTTCTCCCCACCCCCTCTCATGCCCTGTGTCTGTTGTTCCCCCCACCCCCGGCTCATGCCCCGTGTCTCTCCTGTTGCCCCCCACCCCCTGCTCATGCCCCGTGTCTCTCCTGTTGCCCCCCACCCCCCGCTCATGCCCCGTGTCTGTCTCCTGTTGCCCCCCACCCCCTGCTCATACCCCGTGTCTGTCTCCTGTTCTCCCCACCCCCGCTCATGCTCCATGTCTGTCTTCTGTTCCCCCCCACCCCCCGCTCATGCCCCTTGTCTGTCTTCTCCTGTTGCCCCCCGCTCATGCCCCGTGTGTGTTTCCTGTTGCCCCCCCGCTCATGCCCCGTGTCTCTCTCCTGTTGCCCCCCACTCCCTGCTCATGCCCCATGTCTGTCTCCTGTACCCCTCCACCCCCCGCTCATGCCCCGTGTCTGTCTCCTGTTCCTCCCACCCCCCGCTCATGCCCCGTGTCTGTCTCCTGTTGTCCCCCACCCCCCCGCTCATGCCCCGTGTCTGTTCACCCCACCCCCTGCTCATGCCCCATGTCTGTTGTTCCCCCCCACCCCCTGCTCATGCCCCGTGTCTGTCTCCTGTTCCCCCCACCCGCTCATGACCCGTGTCTGTCTCCTGCTCCCCCCACCCGCTCATGCCCAGTGTCTCTCTCTTGTTGCCCCCCACCCCCCGCTCATGCCCCGTGTCTGTCTCCTGTTCTCCCCACCCCCCGCTCATGCCCCGTGTCTGTCTCCTGTTCCTCCCACCCCCCGCTCATGCTCCGTGTCTGTCTCCTGTTGCCCCCCACCCCCCCCGCTCATGCCCCGTGTCTGTTCTCCCCACCCCCTCTCATGCCCTGTGTCTGTTGTTCCACCCACCCCCCGCTCATGCCCCATGTCTGTCTCCTGTTCCCCCCACCCCTCGCTCATGCCCTGTGTCTGTCTCCTGTTCCCACCACCCCCCGCTCATGCCCTGTGTCTCTCCTGTTGCCCCCCACCCCCCGCTCATGCCCCGTGTCTCTCCTGTTGCCCCCATCCCCGCTCATGCCCCGTGTCTGTCACCTGTTACCCCCGCTCATGCCCCGTGTCTGTCTCCTGTTCTCCCCACCCCCGATCATGCTCTGTGTCTGTCTCCTGTTCCCCCGCACCCCCCGTGTCTGTCTCCTGTTGCCCCCCACCCCCGCTCATGCCCCGTGTCTGTCTCCTGTTGCCCCCCACCCCCCGCTCATGCCCCGTGTCTCTCTCCTGTTGCCCCCCACCCCCCGTTCATGCCCTGTGTCTGTCTCCTGTATCCCCCCACCACCCGCTCATGCCCTGTGTCTCTCTCCTGTTGCCCCCCACCCCCTGCTCATGCCCCGTGTCTGTCTCCTGTACCCCCACCCCCCGCTCATGACCCGTGTCTCTCTCCTGTTGCCCCCCACTCCCCCGCTCATGCCCCGTGTCTGTCTTCTGTTCCCCCCACCCCCCGCTCATGTCCCGTGTCTGTCTCCTGTTCCCCCCACCCCCCTCTCATGCCCCGTGTCTGTCTCCTGTTGCCCCCACCCATGCCCCGTGTCTGTCTCCTGTTCCCCCCACCCCCCGCTCATGCCCTGTGTCTCTCTCCTGTTGCCCCCACCCCCTGCTCATGCCGTGTCTGTCTCCTGTACCCCCACTCCGCGCTCATGCCCCGTGTCTCTCTCCTGTTGCCCCCCACCCCCTGCTCATGCCCCTTGTCTGTCTCCTGTTGCCCCCCACCCTCCCGCTCATGCCCCATGTCTGTCTCCTGTTCTCCCCATCCCGCTCATGCCCCGTATCTGTCTCCTGTTCCCCCATTCCCCGCTCATGCCCCGTGTCTGTCTCCTGTTCTCCCCACCCCCCGCTCATGCCCCGTGTCTCTCTCCTGTTGGCCCCACCCCCTGCTCATGCCCCGTGTCTGTCTCCTGTTCCCCCCACCCCCCGCTCATGCCCCTTGTCTCTCTCCTTTCCCCCACCCCGCTCATGTCCCGTGTGTGCCCTGTACCCCCCCGCTCATGCCCCGTGTCTCCCTTGTGTTCCTCCCCACCCCCTGCTCATACCCCGTGTCTCCCTCATGTTCCTCCCCACCCGCTGTTCATGCCCCGTGTCTCTCTCATGTTCCCCCCACCACCGCTCATGCCCTCTGTTTCCTTCCTTTTCCCCCCACCCCCTGCTCATGCCCCATTTGTACCCTGTTCCCTCTCACCCCCGCTCATGCCCATGTGTCTCCCCTGTTCCCCACCCACCCCTGCTCATGCCCTGTTGTGTTCTTTATACACCCCACCTTCCCTTTCCATGGTGGCCATCTTGGTAAAAGATTTTCCTGCGGCGTCCCGGTGTAGGAAGGAAAATCTTTTTGGTTTTTTTACCACCCGGCGTTCCCCCTTTGAGGGCATAAGATGTTAGTGGTCTTCATCTATTGAAAAGGATGTTATGGTGACGTTGCACTAATAAAACCCAAACCTATGAAATTCAATGAAAAAACTTTGTTAAAGGGACGTTATGATTAAGTTGCGCTACTAAAAACCTATGAAATTCAGTGAAAAAACTTTGTTAAAGGGACGTTATGGTTAAGTTGCGCTACTAAAAACTTATGAAATTCAGTGAAAAAACTTTGTCAAAGGGACGTTATGGTTCCAAGTAAAACCGAAAAACCCTTGAAATTCGCCAGTTATGGTAAGCTAAGCAACCATAACTCGCGCCACCACCGTGCACTGCTAAGACTAATACCCAGGACATCAAAGATGACATCACAAATGTCATTGATGATATCACTGATGACATTACATGTCTGGCTCACTCTTTTTTCTTTTGCTGACATATCTAGGCCACATGGTTTTCTTCAGTAACAGTCAGAAACTAAACATTTTATTTTATTTGTAGACGTATCATTCAAGTTGGTTCTTACAGTAATTCCCTTAGAGTCCAGTCACATCATATGAAACATATACATACGGGAAGACACAAGCTTGAAAGACAGCAATCCTTTTTGTGCATAAAGATAATTGTAGTACCACAACCTCATAGTTGGAGCTGCCTGATCCCAGTGGGACATGCCTGACTACATTATAGTAGGTAGAATCATGATGCTTGGAATCCAGGTTATGAGAGTTCTAGAAGAGAGAGCTGCAGTCAAAACACAACTGCTCAGCTCCCTTTACTGGTAGCAGCTTCCCTCCTCCTTTCTTACATGTAACTTGTTTATGTTATTAAATATTGAATATAATAAATATATCCACATTACAATAACGTCTCCTACCGTTATATATATGTAAATTCCCGTTCCGGTCTACTTCATTGGCGACGAGGATGGGATTGGCACTTCATCCATGTATACTGAGCTGCTCCGCTCATGCCCGGGTGTAGCAGCGGCTCCGTCTTCCTGATCCTGAAGGTAACGATCGGCAGTTCGCCTCAACGCATCGTCCTGGCGCTACGTCCCAATCGATCCATTAAAATATATAAAGAACTCGATTGTTGCTGGGCTGCGCTGCACATTGCCTAAACTGCGACGAATTTTCTTTTGTGAGGCACTCGATCGATCTGCTGGACCGCGATACACGTTGCCGTGCTGTTTCAGCCTTTCCTTCGGTTTCCTCCGTGGGCACTGTGCATTCAAGTTCGCGCATGCGTTGAATGCGCCGAAGAAGGAATGAATCATTAAAGGGACAGTACGCTGCTTTCCTTTTGTCTATTTCTCCAATGCGAACCAGTACATTGGAAACAATTAAAGTACCACGTCATCATTAAAAGCATATTGCCTGCTGGGTTTACATCACAAGTTCAAGAAACTGTGTATGTTGAGGATCACACAAGTGAATGTCAACTTTGTGAATGGTAATGAAGATCCATTTCTCTACTGACAAGAGGCGGTTGAACACAATTACTCTATCAAAAAATTAATAAATACATGCACAATGTCAGGTAGGATATAATACCTAAGTACATCACGGTTTCTGGACACCACTGTGCCCCACATATTGTGTTTTTTTGTTTTTTTGTAGAATTTGAACTGGCACAGTTTGCACTGTGTGATTCCTCACAGAATCATACACATACTTGTGGTTCTCGCCAAATCAAGTTGACATGGCATTTAGCAGTGTGCCTCCGCCTGCTTTCTTTATGCCCAGCACTGACGAACCTGCCTTACCTTGGAAGAGGTGGATAAAATCCTTTGAACATTATGCAGGTGTGATTTGTGGTCCCAATTGTAGTGCAGAAAAGAGGAAGTCATTACTTTTGCACTGTTTGGGTCCAGTTGGGCAAGAAAAATATGAAACACTTCCAGAATTACCAGAAGAGGAGAGTGTGGATCTAAATGAATACCAACGAGCTGTAAAAAAAATTGACAAACATTTCGAAAAGAAGGTGAGCATAATTTTAGAACGTTACAAGTTCGGCAAACGCACACAGGAGGAGGGAGAAAGTGTGGAAAAGTTTGTCACTGCATTGAGGAAATTAGCAAAGTCATGCAATTTCAATGAACAACTGGATGAGAGACTCAGAGACCAATTTATGTTAGAGTGTCGCAGTAGTAAAGTGAGGGAAAGACTGTGGTCAGAAAGTGATCCTTCCTTTGACGTTGTTCTTCGTGTGGCAAAAGAAGTAGAACACACTGAAGAGTGTGTCAAGGAATTAGAGAACAAGTTGAAACAAGTAAAAATAGGAAGCACCATTAGTAAAATGCATGATGCACCTGAAGAGGAGTCAATTTCCATGATCAACAATGATAGTATTAAAAGGAGATCTGTCACAAAACAATACAATTTGTCGAAAGGGGACAAAAGGTCAAGCAAATATAGTCAAAAAAGGTCATCATACGAGAGTTCTAGAAAAAACATTCCAGAGAATCAATCAAGGAAAGCGGGAAGTAAACGCCAAGGAAGGTGTTATAGATGTGGAAATGTGAATCATTGGGCTGATGACCCGGAATGTCCAGCATTAAAGATCATTTGTAGCAAGTGCAAAGGGAAGGGTCACTTCTCTAAATGTTGCAGATCACGTGACAATGCTATGAATTGGATAGGAGACAATTCTGACAGTGATCGCAGTGAGAAAGAAATTCAAGAAGATTGTGTATGCACCATAACTGATGATGATGACGATGAAGAAGTGTTGGAAAGTCCAAGGGCCATGGTGTCTATTGATGGAAATGAAGTATGTATGATGGTTGATACTGGTGCAAAATATACACTTCTGCCAAGACGATTTTGGAACAAGACTAAACATGAGTTTTTACATGAGACGGATATCAATCCAAGAGCATATGGAGGTGTGAAGATCAATGTCATTGGTTGGCATTGGGGAAAATTGAAATTTAAGAACAGAGTTGCCAAAGGCAAGATATACATCACTGGTGAAGGGAAAACTGCTCTACTCAGTTGGACCCACCAAAGTAAATTACGAGTGAAAGTCGATTCCACCAACTCGGAATCAGTGTTGTCTATAAGTGGTAGAAATTCTGAATCGATCAATGGTAGCAATGTTATAGGTAAAGCTGGTTTGTTAAAAGTTTTTCGAGATAAAATCGGATGTCTGCAAGGGTATACTCATCAGATATTACTCAAACCAGACCAAAAACCTATAGCTCAAAGATTGAGGAGCATTCCGTTAGCTGTACGAGAGGAAGTCAGTAAGGAGATAAGGAAAATGGAAGAAGATGGAATCATAGAAAGTATTGATGCCAGTGAATGGGTTTCACCACTTGTGGTAATAAGAAAAAAATCTGGAAAACTTAGAATTTGTGTTGACCTACGTGAGTTGAACAAATGTGTCATACCTGATCGGCATCCATTACCAAATATACAAGAAATTGTGTCTACCATTGGACCTTCTAAAATATTTTCAACTCTTGACTTATCATCTGTTTACCATCAAATCAAACTTCACACAAGTTCAAGGAAATTGACTGCGTTCATAACTCCTGATGGTTTATATCAATTTAAAAGAATGCCGTTTGGATTAGTATCGGCAGCATCAGTGTTCCAGAAAGTTATGCATGGGATGTTCAAAGATACCAAAGGTGTCATTTGCTTTCAAGACGATATATTGATTCATGCTATCACTCAAGAATTACATGACGAGAGACTATTACATGTATGTAAAAAATTATGCGATGCAGGCATGACTTTGAGCAAGGATAAATGCAAGATAAATTGCACAGAAATTGAATATTTGGGACATAAAATTACAGCAGAAGGAATTTTTCCGAAACCACAATTAGTCAACACCATCGTGGAAATGCCAAGCCCAAGTAACAAGGATGAGATTCGTACATTCATTGGCATGGCTGAGTACTATTCTAAATTTGTCAAGGATTTTGCCATCCATACTGTTCCATTACGAGAGGCACTTAAGAAGAAAGTGTTTGAGTGGAATGAGGAATGTGAAGATGAATTCAAGTGTATAAAGAATGCGATAAATTCTGCTCCTGCATTAAAGAATTTTAGCACCAGTGACAAGATTATCATCACTACGGATGCCAGCAATGTGGGCCTGGGGGCTGTGTTGTCCCAGGAGAAGGATGGGCATGAAGCTATAATTGCTTTTGCCTCAAGATTACTCAAGGGAGCAGAGATTTCATATGCCACTATAGAGAAGGAAGCGTTGGCCATCAAGTGGGCATCTGACAAATTTAGAAGCTTTATATGGGGAAACCAAGTTGAGTTTCGAACTGATCATAAGCCCTTAACTCAAGTGTTTATATCAAAGGGCCTCAATAAAGTTTCCAACAGGATGAGAAGATGGGTCATGATGCTGCAAGAGTTCAAATACACTGTGACATATGTTCCAGGAATAAAGAATGTGTCTGCTGATTGCTTATCTCGCTTAACTAACATTTCCGAGGTGGTCGATGAAGATGATGACATGGATGTTGTCTTCTGTGTGGAAACTTCTTCCATATCAAAGGATGATTGGGATCATGCCGAATCAAATGATCATAACATTAAGAAATTAAAAGAATTGATTCAAAGTCATGAGTGTATGAAGAAATCTAAATTTGAAGAAGCCAAGTTAAGTGCTTTTTGGCCTGTTGCAGACGAACTTTATGTACAAGGGGATATTATAATGAGAGGAGATAAAGTCATTCCTCCGTTGGAGCTTCGTTCAAAGATTATAGAACTCGGACATGAAGGTCATCAAGGAGTCATTAAGACCAAGCAAAGAATTAGGAATGACTATTGGTGGCCTGGCTGCGACTTGCAGATTGAGCGATATATTAGGGAATGTATCCTTTGCTGTGATGATGAAAAAAAGTGTGTGGGTTCTAGGCAACCAATGGTTATTACCGACATCCCTAATAGTGCTTGGAGGGATATAAGTATGGATGTTTTAGGTCCTATATGTTGTAAAGGTGTACAAAAGTATTGTTTGGTAGTCATAGACCTCCTCACCAGGTGGGTAGAGGTTTTAATTACTTCCAGTGTCACGGGCAAAATTGTAGTTGAATTTTTATCAAATATTTGTGAGAGGGAAGGGTATCCAGGAAGTATTCTTTCTGACAACGGTACCCAATTTAAGTCTAAAGAAGTGGCAGACTTTTGTAAAAAATTTGCCATTGAGCATAAGACCAGCTCCATTTACCATCCTCAAACTAATGGAATAGTGGAACGCTTTAATAAAATATTGAAAGAAACCATCAGGATGGCTTGGGCCAATGGGATGGACTGGGAAGATGCTGTCAGGGAGAAAGTAATTGCACATCGTTTTACCCCACATATCAGTACAGGTATGTCTCCCTTTGAGCATAGTAGGGGAAGGAAGGCAAACACAAAATTGGCTCCTATTTGGCTTATCAAAGAAAGTAAGGAAATAGAGAAGAATTTAGTGAATGCAAAACGAAAAATTAGAGAAATGCAAAAGAGAAACAAGATAAATTATGATAAGAAGGTACGTAGCAACAAATATGATATGTCCACGGCTATTGGTAAATTTGTCAAGGTTTTACTTCCTCCTGCGCTAAGAAGTGGACCATGCAAATGGTCCAAACCCATCAGGGTTATAGAGGCTTTTCGTCATGCTGTCAGAACAGAGGATAAAAGAATATGGAATGTAGAAAGAATTTGGATGTGTGAAAGTAAGGTTCTTAATGAGAAAGAAAAGAGAAATGTAGGGCATAGAAGGGACAGAAATGTTAGAATTTCTAAAAATATGAACGGTAGGGTGAAGAGTGATTGTTATAGTGTGGTTAAGAAGAAATGTGATGGCAAATCTGAACAATCTCAATTTTCTTTGCCAACTACCTCCAGATATGATGGATGCATGTCCAGATCTGGCAGAGCTTATCGGTTGCCGAAGAGGATGGAAGACTATGTGGAATTTACATGAATCACCTAGAACATTTGGTTGTCAGTTTCTGTATATAGTTTGTGAACAATAGAAAGGGAAGGAGATGTGTAGTACCACAACCTCATAGTTGGAGCTGCCTGATCCCAGTGGGACATGCCTGACTACATTATAGTAGGTAGAATCATGATGCTTGGAATCCAGGTTATGAGAGTTCTAGAAGAGAGAGCTGCAGTCAAAACACAACTGCTCAGCTCCCTTTACTGGTAGCAGCTTCCCTCCTCCTTTCTTACATGTAACTTGTTTATGTTATTAAATATTGAATATAATAAATATATCCACATTACAATAACGTCTCCTACCGTTATATATATGTAAATTCCCGTTCCGGTCTACTTCAATAATCAATAGACTTATGAGCACTTTCTGATAGTTCTGTTTTTTTTTATGGCTGTACTTTCCCTGGGGGTCCAATCACATCAAATGATACATATACATAGGGTAAATAGCAGCTTTGAAACAGAGCAATCATTTATTTGCATGAAAATAATCAGTTAAGTTATGAATTGTTTCTGATACTACTTGTGCTTTTTTGCTAACTTCACTTTCCCTGTATATACCCATATTGGTATGTGTTCTTGTGTCTTTGTGTTTTGTCTATAGTAATGCAATTATGTAATACATTTGTTTTATTAGCTAAGTATTACATATTTCACAGTACACAAAAATCTATTAAGAAAACAATTATCATTTCATTATTCAACATATTAACATTACAAATATTATACCTTCATCTTGTACGCTGCACACAATGTTATGTTTCTGTATGAGTAGCTTAGTATACTAGATAGAACCCCATAATAGAATGCTATTTACATCAATGCATCGTTCAATACACTAATTAGGGTATGATATTTATTGCAATGATCCTTGACACTTGTTTCGCAACATTATAATAAGAATCCCTTGTACACATATTTCATGAAAAGTAAATACACATGTGATGTCATCAGTGATGTCATCAATGACATTTGTGATGTCATCTTTGATGTCCTGGGTGTTAGTCTTAGCAGTGCACGGTGGTGGCGCGAGTTATGGTTGCTTAGCTTACCATAACTGGCGAATTTCAAGGGTTTTTCGGTTTTACTTGGAACCATAACGTCCCTTTGACAAAGTTTTTTCACTGAATATGTTATATATATATCTCTAGCATTGCAAATCTCTATCTGAAGAGTTCTTAGAAAATGCTAAAGAGGTTCAGAGAGGCAGCTTCTATTTTTGCGGCATTGTCTTTTCTCATTTTTGTTATTGTATATTTTCATCACCAATTGGACATTTGAATATGTCTAACATTGTGCAAAAACACACTAAGTTGTGGCCCTTCTAAATGATCCATCAGAAAGCGTGAGAACATCAATTATGATAAATTATCTGGTGCAAGTACTCTGGAATGGTGTGGATGATGCACATAGCAAATTGCACAAGATGGTCTGGCCCATACTAGGCTGCATCCTTTTTTGGCTTATAGGTAGTGTTATATCTTTACTGTATATGTGAGAAGTGGTTGTGCGGAATCAACCTCCACCCATTAAATGTGCTGCAAGCAACAGCTTGAGTTTTGAAACACCTGCAGCACCAGAACACTTTTTTGAAGGGTCATTAGAAATGCTTGAGAGGTTCAGTGAGGAGGCTTCATTTTTTGTGGCATTGTCTTTTTAGAGTTGTCATTTTTGTTATTTTATGTTTTCATCACCAGTTGGACATTTGAATACTTCTAACATTGTTCAAGAAAACACTAAGACCTGACCCTTCTAATGTTCCATCAATAACCTTGGAAACATCAATCATGATAAATCATCTGGTGCGAGTCTTCTGGAATGTTGTGAATGATGTATATTGGAAATTGCATGAGATGGTCTGGCCCATACTGTGCTGCAGCCTTTTTTCGCTTATATGTGGTCTTATATCTTCACTGTAGCTGTGAGCGGTGGTTGTGCATAATCAAGCTCCACTCATTAAAGTTGCTTCAAATACTGGCAGCACTGGAACACTCTATTTGAAGAGTCATTAGTCATGCTGCAGAGGTTCAAAGAGGAGGCTTAATTCTTGGTGGCATTGTATTTTTAGAGTTTTAATGTTTGTTATTTTATATTTTCGTCACCAGTTGGACATGTAAACATCTCTAACATTGTGCAAGAATACACTAAGACATGGCCCTTTTAATGTTCTGTCAGAAAGCTTGGGAACATCAATTATGATAAATCATCTGATGCAAGTCTTCTGGGATGATATGGATGATGCGTATTGGAAATTGCATGAGATGGTCTGGCCCATACTGGGCTGCAGCCTTTTTTGGCTTATATGCTGTCTGATATTTTCACTGTAGCTGTGAGCAGTGGTTGTGCATAATCAACCTTCACCCATTAAAGGTGCTGCTAGCAACAGCCTGAATCTTAAAACACTGTTAGCACTGGAATTCTCTATTTGAAGAGTTATTAGAAATGCTAGAGATGCATCCCGGGGTACTAATAGTGTCTTAATTCGTTTGAAGACAATATAGCATTTCTCAACTGAAAAAATAAAAAAATTAAAGATGTGGGATATGAAGCTTGGGAACATCAAAAATGATACATTGTTTGGTGCAAGTCTCCTGGGATGATACGGATGGTGTGTATTGGAAATTGCATGAGATGGTCTGGACCATACTGGATTGCAGTTTCTTTTGGCTTGTATGTTGTCTTATATCTTCATTGTAGCTGTGAGAGGTGGTTGTGCATATTCAACCTCCACCCATTAAAGGTGCTGCTAGCAACGCCAGAGTCTTCAAACACTGGTAGCACTGGAAAACTCTATTTGAAGAGTTGCTAGAGATGTTCAGAGAGGAGGCGTTTCATGAAGTATTTACAGATGTGCTGATCCTATCTCCTGCAGTACCACTTGGATGAGCGAGAGCCCTCTGCAGGATCATTTCTTTCTGATACAATGCATCTGCCAGAAGTCTTCACCCACTTGATCCTGGGGCACTAAAATTGTCATTATTCAGTTGAAAACACTCCAGCATTTCGCAACTAAAAAATGAAAAAAAAAGAAAGATGTGGAATGTGAAGCTTTCGAACATCAATAATGATAAATCATTTGGTGCGAGTCTCCTGGGATGACGTGGATGATGAGTATTGGAAATTGCATGAGATGGCCTGGATCATGCTGGGCTGCAGTCTTTTTTGGCTTATATGTGGTCTGATATCTTCATTGTAGCTATGAGCGCTGGTTGTGCAGAATCAACTTCCACCCATTAAACGTGTTCTTACCGAAAACCAGAGTCGTCCATCACTGGTAGCACTGGAACTCTCTTCTTGAAGAGTTATTAGAAATGCTAGAGATGTTCAGAGAGGAGGCTTTTCATGAAGTGTCTACAGCTGTGCTGCTCCTATCTCCACCAGTACCACTTGGATGAGTGAGAGGCATTCAAAGGATCTTTTCTTTCTGATGCAATGCATCTGCCGTAAATCTTCATCCACTTAATCCGGGGGTACTAATAGTGTCTTTATGCGTTTGAAGACACTCCAGCATTTTGCAACTGAAAATAGAACAAAAAAAGATGTTTGCCATGGAATAGTATGCCATGGAATAGCATATGAAGCTTGGGAAAGTCTATCTGTGCAGAAGGGAATTGTTTATATGAAAGGTATACTATTCATCCTCTACAATCAAGTGAAGTCATGGGCGACATCTTAGAATTGCATCAAATGAAAGCAATGAAAGGTGAACCTAACAGTGTTTGGGAAAACATGTTAGAAGCATGCTTGTTGTTTCCCTATGCGTTTTCCTCTGGTACAGGAAGGAGAATGGATGATTGGAAGGTTCAAACCTGTTCTTCAGAATATCACTGTACAAAAATGTATTCTGAAGATTCCCGATTTCGCACTAATGTGGAATATATTTTACACTTATTGTATGAAAGCGCTCTGTGAATCAGGCCCTAAGTTATCCTACTGCTTATACAGTTTAAATTGGAACTAGATTTGAAAATATTTCTGCATGTGAGATGCTGCAATAGGTGAAATAGAAAGAATAAAATGAGGTTTTAGAGGGTACACGTACCAATATTCTTGCTACAATGAGAGGAACTAAGGAATATTGGTAAAGGAGACACTCCGAGGTTAGATGCATGATCTGAAACCTGGGCCCTCTAATTTGGTTTGTGACTTTAACTTGCGCTGAGTATGGTTGTGATGATTTTGCTGAGTGGATTTGTGAAACTAATCCACAGACAGAAAACATAGAACACATGAGACCAGGAGAATTGTGTTCCATGGACCATGTAAGTGTATTGTTCAATCTTGCAATCATTTTCAATACTCTGCTTTTACCGTTGGGATAATTGTTGGCTCCTTTTAAAATGTATACTGAATGTATGTGCTCAAGGAGCATGTATAGCTTAAGAATGTTCTTTAATGAAACATGTAGTTAATAACTTGCAAATTCTGGCTTTGACATGGCTACAGAAATACCAGACAGTTGTTTTGTCCATCCTTTTAATTACATCGAATTGCTTTCACTAAGAGAAGACTTGATTAGCACAGATTTACATTTGTTGAAAAGTGTTCCTCATTTGATTGTTCACACTAAATCACCATGGGTGTGTTTTCGTAGCACTGAGTGCCATTCCGTAGAGCATTGAAATACTATTGGAACTTCCGGTAGACAGTAGCATACTTTGTATACATAATGGCAGAGTAATTACAACATTGAGAAACATTTTTACTAAAGCCCGCCAGTACTAGTCGAGCCGGGTGTAGAATTAAGTAGAATTGATTAGGGACACACGAGTGTCAGCGCAAACATCGGAGCTTTAACTTTGCACCCAATAAATAATATAAGGTTGTAAAGCTGAAGATAAAAGCTCCCAAATCAAATTGATTTCCTGGAATTTGAATTTGGTGGGTATTAAAGTTAGATGATGAGGAACAGCAAACCTTTTTAACCTCCCATGGTATTATCTTCCTCCAAGAGACCCAGTCTGATATTACCCTTAGGGGTTTTAACAGCTTCCTCAGCATGGATAGGAGAGCGCTGGGCAATGCGCTTGTCTTGGAAACAAGCCAATGCAGTGCAACACAGGTTCAAATAGCGATCCTGAGCTTAGAGACCACTTGATGGTATTATGTGTGTAATAAATGAACAATTAAATTAAATAAAGAAGGGGTCCAGCAGAAGGCCCTCTGGGGGCATATCAATATTAATAAGTACCTCCCTCCATCTTAAGCCAGAGAGAGTACATCTTGGCACCAAATATGCCCTGTGGGTGTTACGCTCACCTGGTCTCTACGGGGACGTTGGTGCACGATTGCAGCCATCCCAGTATGTAGGATCCCCCAATCTGCTTCCTCCATCTGCAAATAGTCTGTGGGCTACTGCGATGAGTTGGAACCCTGTTCCTGCGTAAATATGAGAGGACGTAAGTTTACTGGCCTCCGAGCAAATTCATTCTCAACACCTCCTCCCATAGTGTGGTGAGCATGCATCGTCCCATTAAGGCTCACCTGTGGAATAGTTAGGTGAACTTTCCGTCCTGCTACTTCTGGCAGGGGCGCATGTAGAATGAGGACTGAGTTCCTTCACTGTTCCCTTATACGTGGTGTCCAGTTCAGCTGCGACAATTCCACGCCTTTCTGGTAAGTGTCTCTCTGTTTCTGTTTGTCGTGAAGTATTGAAATTGTCTTGTTCTCAGCCTGTTGTCAGCTCTGTAACAATGTCTATCTTTCTCCCCACATAGGTGTGATTGTGGTCCAGCAGAGCAACAGAGCCCGAAATGGCTCCAGATGGGGAGCGCAGGATTCTGCGGCGGTCCGGCAGCTGGTAAGTGTGCTTTTAGAGCAAGCGCAAAGTATTTTGCAAGCGCAGCATTTAGACTGCAGGTTTGTATGTCTAACCTTGTCTTTTGTCCTTTTACAGGGTCCGCCTTCATGGAATAAGAAGATGTCGTGCTGCGGAGTCCAGCGTTGGAGTTCTGTGTGCCAGAGATGAAGAAGATGTCGTGCTGCTGTGCCGGGAGATGGAGTTCTGCGTGCCGGAGATGTGGAAGATGTCGTGCCCAGAGCTGAAGTCCTGCAATCCGGAAGATGGAGAAAGGATGCCAGGCTCAGCGGAGATGGATGCAGGTGTAAACTGACTCCAGGAGGTAAGTGTAGGAACAGGAGACTGGATTTCCAAGGTAAGTGCTAGTTAACCCACGCGGCTGTGAGCATCAAGCTGCATGCGAATGCAGAGTAACGCGAAGCGTGTGCCTTGGGGTTTGGCTGGCTTTTATAGTTGAGCTCTTAAGGTCTCACCCACTAGCTCAGTCCTGCTTGCCACACCCTGCCAATCCTTTAAGTTGCACGTGCAGCTGCAGATAGGAGGCCACACCCAGACTGGTTAAACACAAGTGGAATTCCTTGAAAGTATTCCTGCCCATAATAAAAGAGTCCTGCTTCTGTTTCAAGCCCTCCTGCCCATAATAAAAGTGTTTTGTTTATGTTTTTCCATGAGCCTTGCGCCTAAGGACTGAGTCCAGCTGGGCCCCCCATGTACAAACGTCCCAAAGGGACGTGTGAGAACCATGGTGCCTCTTGCTCCCTCCACTTGATGGTGCCTCTCCAGTGATCCTGGGCAAGTGGCCATGACAGCGGGCTGCTCTAAAAGGGGTGGAGGATCAGGAGGAGTTGTTTTTAGTTAAGGTTGGTTTATTTTCCCGCAAATCAGGGTAAATCTATTGATGAGGTTTTAAAGAAACTGCCCGAGGCCATTGCCAAGCATAGGGGGGGGCCTTACTATTATAATTATGGGGGATTTTTAATCCTAAATTAGGGATTGTTAGGAGGGCAAATGAGAAGAGACAGCTAATAGAGGGTATATGTGGTATCTCCCCTAGGTATCTTAAAGGTCAAAGACAAGATCATAGGGGAGACGACCTAGAATCTTTTTTGGTTGATCACGGTCTAGTGGTGCTTAATGGCAGAAGCACTGGTGATATCCCACCTAGTTGTACTTTTAAGATGGTTGACAGTTCTTCGATTATAGATTACTGTCTAGTAAATTGATACTCCTTTCAGAGGATAATGGTACTTTGAAAACCGGACACTGATCATTTCCCCCTTAACTTTGTGATAAGTGTACCTGCAAAGATAATCCCCAACTATGGACCTCTCCTTAAGCAGCCACGCTGGACTACTGCGAAAGTTGGGAAAGTCATTTTTGAGAGAATCATTAATGGACCTGCGATTAGGACTGAAGTTGCAGGATTCCAGAGGGACGATTTTGATCCCTGATGAGGGACATTAGATAAAGGTGCTCGCCGTCTCTGGGTTTACAGGGGTAACGCCAGTCGGGAGGGGTCGTGATTGCACCCCCATGGTTTGATGTAGACTGCAGAACCTTTACATGTTGGGTTAATGATGCTCTAAGAATGGGGATGATGCGTGGAACGGCCCCTGCAAAACTTAAAAAAGAATATAAATCCCTTCTGAAGGATAAGAAAAGACTTTACACAGTTAAATTATGGGCTATAATGGAGGAGGCAGTTTTAAATTATTCTGGAAATTAGTGGCCACAGGTTTTGATGAACCGTGTGGGGATCTTGTAGGAGCCATTTCATTAGATTACTGCGCTAAGCATTTCCAAAAAGTATGTTTTCAACATTGGCTAGACAAAGTTGGACCAGAAAGTCCTCATAGCGGTGGAGATATTGGGGGTCAGTCCGAGTTTGCCAGTAAGCCGCTGATAGTACCAGTAGCTTACTGGCAAACTCAATTTACCATTTCCACTGCCCATTAGCCTAGTATTACCGGGATATTATAGGTGGCGGAGTAAGACTAAGGTCCTATTTCCGGCCCTGATGGATTATGTTTGGATGTGTATAAATGGTGTTGGGAATGGTGGACTCATCTACTCACTCAGCTCTTTAATGTGATCTCACTAGAGGGAGTTGCCCCTAAATCCTGGAGTGACAGTCTCATCATCCCGATTTTCAAGAAAGGTTTAACTTCCAATCCCAACTCCTACTCTCCGATTTCTTTATTGGATACATCACAGAAGCTTCTTAGCAAATGTTTAATGCATAGTTTAGAGGAATGGGTCGAGAGCAATAATATTCTGAGTACATCCCAAGCAGGGATCAGGAAGGGTTTCTTCACTATAGACCAATGTTTTATATTTAATGTTTTAATTGAGACCTGTTGTAGGATTAGAGGGGGTAAGCTCTATGTTGTGATCCTGAATCTGATTTCATGGACAGGAAGATCCTATGGAGAAAGCTGGATGCCCTAAAGGTCCCTAGAAGATTCTTGTATCTTAATCAAGCCTGTTGTTCTGTCACCCGTGTTTCAGTTTATTGCTCCGCAAAGGGATGTTTTACCCAGAATGTTAGTACTAATTGGGGTGTAAAAAAATGATGTTCACTGGCTCCACTTTTTATATTCTTTTTCTTTCAGATTTTAGCCCCCAACAAAGTGGATCAAAGAATTGCCCCTCAAGTACACCAAGAGATGTATGCGTCGCTCCTGTTGGTGGGTGATACTGCACTACTGGGACTTACACCAGGAGGGTTCCAAGGGATTTTTACTTATTTATTTATTGTATTTCTTGTTATGCGCCACATGCCAATAGGCCTCAGTGCACACGTATAACAAGGACAAACAAACAAGCAACAAGAATCAGAAATACAGAGTGCAGATGGGAGTCAGAAGTTTAGCCAATATTTTGACAGAACAAGTGTGTTTTCACTGCTTTCTTAAAGCTGGTCAGAGAGTTCATAGTTCTAATTGCTAGTGGGAGTGCATTCCATTCTCTGGGAGCCAGTACAGGAAAGCTGCTATCGCTAAATTTAGTCAACTTGAGATGAAGCTGATTTAATGTATAATTGTCACTAGAGAGAAGCGTTCGAACAGGATGGTCAATGAGCAGTTGTTTCACCAGATAGGAAGGTGCTGTGGAGGACCCGCTTTTACAGGCGAGTGATAGGATTTTATGTGAGATCCTATGCATAACAGGTAACCAGTACCATGCCTTTCTGGAGTAAAATACATGATCAAGTTTGCTTAGGCCAAAATCTGCATGTGCTGCACTGCTTTAGGCCACTTGCAGGGACTGTATGTTGGATTTAGTTGTCCCTGACAAGAGGTTATTACATTAATCGAGTCTTGAATTCATCAAGGCTGTGGCAAGGATGCATTTGTTTTTGAGGGAGATATAGGGGCTAATTTTAATCAGAGGTTTTACCACATATTCATAAGATGCCAGAGTGTGGGATACATGGGGCTTCATATTTAGTTCAGCATCAAAATATGCAGCTACTGTTTTGACGGTGTCTGACACTGGGATCTGGCTGTTTGCGATGTTGAAGCTTTTGTAAGAGTCACTAAGTTTATTCAGTTGTTGACCGGTAGCCACAATGAGTAGCTCCATCTTTTTGTCATTTAAGGCCAGTGAGTTAGAAATCTGACTGTGAATCAAAAGCTGCATACACCACATTAAGGGCCTCAGAGACTTGTACATAGTTTCCAGATAGTTCGAAGGCTACATGGGTGTCGTCCGCATAGTTGGTATGACGGACACCTAGGTCATCCAATAGGTCAAGATGTGGTCTGATGTCAATGTTAAAAAGTGATGTGAAATGCAGGAACCCTGTGGAACTCTGGCATTGATAATGATGGGACAGGATTGAGCATCTTCCACTGCCACTCTTGACACCGGCAGACCAAGAAAGGATCCTATCCAATCTGAAGCCTTTTGAGAGCAGCCTGCCAGGCCCTTCAACCTGCCAACAAGGATGGAATGGTCAACTAGGTGAAAGGCCGTAGAGAGATCCAGAAGCATTTATAGGGCCGGATGACCTTTTTCAACAATGCTAGACAGGGTGGTTTTTAGATCCAGGAGAGCTGTCTCCATCCCGTGTCGTGCTCGGGATCCAGACTGGTACATTCCCAAGATGTAATTCTGTTCCAAAAAATCCTGGAATTGGAGATAGGCCACTTAGTCCAAGATATTCAATAAAAAGGGGACATTCGTAATTGGCCGATAGATCTTGGCTAATGAAGGACCGGGTGAACTTGTTATCAGGAGGGGGGGGTTATCCAAACATCTTTGAGTGAAGAAGGCACCAGACCCTCACAGAAAGAAAGATTGACCAACCTGTTAATCCAAGGAGACAGAAAGGCATAGATTACTTAATAATACTAGCCAGGCAGATATCGCCCTTGCAGGACGTAGATTTAAGTTTGTTCACTATTCTGATGATCTCTGCCTCGCAGCATTGTTTGAGATTAAACTCCACTGTCAGTGGAACAGTAATGGAAGCACCTGCTGCTGTGCTATTTTGTGGAGAGCAGCATTGTTTTGTCTGGATAGTTTTTTGATGACCAAGAATGTTATTAGAGAATTCCTCTTGGATCATTTGACACCTGGTGGAGTCTCGTTTGATGTTATGAGTGGTAGTGATTTTAAACTTTAAGGACTTTTGACAGTTCACAAGATCTTGACTTGGCGCTGCATATTGTCATGTTGTAATATTTTGACTTTTCCTCAATAATTACTTTCTTATAGTTGTGTACAGCAATTTTATATATTGAGGGGGCTTTCTGGACTGGAGTGGCGTTTTTCCACTAATCTCTCTCACAGGTTCTCTTTAGTAGCCTGGATTCTAAAACAACATCATTGAACCAAGCATTTTTTAATGTATCTGATTTAATTGCTTTGGATTTTTCTGCAGCCAACACTTCAATAACTTCATCTATAACCGTTGATAAATACGTAACCAGGGTTGTAGCATCCCTGAAAGAATCGGGATGAAGCAATTTAGGTTTGATAAGAGAGATGAAGTTGGCCGCAGAAACATTCCTGAAAATAAAAGATTTATTAGAGATTCTGTGCAGTTTAACCAAATCAGAGGGTCCCTCAGGAAGACAGACTCTGAAAGAGACCAAATAATTATCTGACCAAGGACAAGGTGAGCGGACTGGGCTAAGGACCTACAGCTGATGTGTTAGCTGATGTGTTAGGACCCAGTCGGTGACATGGCTATTCCTGTGTGTGGGTTGTTTAATCCATTGGGTATAGTCATAGTTTTCAATGCTTTGAGTAGGGATTTAGCTGGCTTATTTTTTTGGTCTGGTGTCCAATAATTAAAAACACCAAGAATAACAGTCATAGGGCCTCATTTCGAGTACGGCGCTAATCAATGGCGCTATTAACGCCTTGGTTGACGCCGTACCCGGAACGGCAGCGCCTTGGTGGATGGCGGAATCACCGCCCCATTCCAAGGTTGGCAGGGCGGTGATTCCCCATTCACCAAGGCTCTTCCCCATTCCCAAATGAGCCCCCATAGGGCTCAATGGGAATGGGGAAGATGCAAATAACGGTGACCGTTCATTACGGTCACCGTTATTGGCTTGCAGGCCCCTTTGCGCCCTCGACTTTAACAGCTGCTCAAAGCAGGCGTTAAGGGCGAGGGCGCAGAGGGAACTCGGAGTATGGCGGTAAGGGAATACCGCCACTGGTCTTGTTACCGGTGGCCGCTATCCCTTACCGCCATACTCGGAATGAGGCCCATAGATTTGGGTTTGTAAGGCTATTAACGAGGGCCAAAAACTGTTCCTCGAACAAAGGAATATCTTTTTTGGAGATCTATAGATGATCATTATAGCGATGGAGGAATAAGACTTAGTTTTTATTTTAACAAGCAGGCTCTCACAGCCTTACATACCAACATGTTTGACTGTATGGCAATCCAGATGTTTCCTAATGAGAAGTGAAACTCCTCCCCCTTTTTGGTCTACACGATCAATCCGAAAGATGTTACACGTCTGTGGGACAGAGGTAGATGCTGCCAAATGGGTGGTGTCATTCAACCAGGTTTCAGTAATACCCAGTTTGTCGATATCTGATTTGATGAGGTAATCTTTTAAAAGTTTGGAATATGCAGACATTTATTTTCAAATAAATGTCCTAAAGAAAGGGTAAAAGATACTGGTATTTGGGAAAGGAGACAATAAATATGCTTGGAATTTAATGGGCCAACGAATTTAAGTGGTAAGTTTCTTTTGCTGTTTGGGGCTCCCCTTTGATATGCCTGGAAGTTTGGCCTGCATATTAATTCAGTAGCTGCAAAGCTGAAGCCGAGGATGGCTGGCCTGTTGAGGTACTACCACAAATACAGAGCCCAGATTTTAAGTAAATTTTTAGAAGCCTACAGAGCCAAAGTCAGGTCAATGCTCCTATATGGGTGCGAGATTTGGTGGTTCGCCAAGTGTTATCAGCTGGGGGTGGCTCACAATAAACTTTTTAAGAAATTACCCAGACTTCTCCCAGGAGCCCCTAATAGTGCAATTAGGTAGGAAATGGGGATGCCAAATATAGCCACCCTGGCAAACCTTAGAATGGAAACTTTCTTTTTAAAGTCCCATATGTTGGGCATGAAGAACCCTATTATACTGAATGCACTGGGGGAGACGGTCTGTTGTGATGATAGGAGGAACTATATTTGGTATAATGAGGAATGTTCGTTTCTAACTAAGTGGGGTTACAAAAAAAGTGAAAGCAATTGATTGCCCACAAATTCTTACAATTTTAAAAAGGAGTTGTCCAGGCAAGCCATCTGTCATGACAAAGAAATAGATAGGGTTAGGTGTGTACTTTACCTTCTCTTGCACTATATAAGGCTACCGAACTGCCCCTCAAAGTTGGAGGCGAAGTTTGTAAAATGAGATTTCACAATTGCTGGCGATGTATGATGATGATCCGACTTAATGCACCCCCTTTATATACCCGTAGCACTTGGAAAAGGGGGGTGATGTCCACGAAATATAATTGAGTAATGGGAGCCGAGGAGGACCTGTGTCACTTTATATTAATCTGTTGGAATTATTATGTTCAACATAAAAGGTGGCTTAGGTCCCATTTTCTAAAGACTGAGATTAGAACCCACTAAGAGGCTTTCTTTTACATTATGAACTGTAACAATTTGGATTTTACTTTTAACCTTTGTGAGCATGTTCGAAGGCGCTTTTATCATTATAGATGTTTTAATTAATACATGTTCTTTGTAATTTCTTCTGGTTTATTGGGTCTTTTTAAGAAGTAATGTTTTAGAGTTGTTTTATATTATTTTAGGATGGGTTAATTGGAATGTTACGATAATTGATACTGGTTTATAATTGTATTGTGTATTTACTGATCTTGATTTAATGGAAAAATCAGAATAAAGATAATTAATGGTGAGAAACATGTTCCTAATCGACTGATATGCCCTCCATCTCCAGGGCATTGCATCACAAGCAGTTTTTTCATTACCAGGAAGTAAACTATACATACAAGAATTATAGACAACTGAAAACAAGCCCTTCAGTCCTATGCGCCCAGAGTCTGAGCAAAATCCTGGCAAACAACATGTCTTCCTCCCTCGTGCACGTCAGAAAGTACATGGAGATCCTACTCTTTAAAGAACATACACTAATCAGCCAATGATCTATGATTCTAATGGGACCCCCTAACCCATCTCCCTCCTCATCAAGCTATTGCACTTTCCCCTCTTTTTCACAGTGCTCCATTGAGTACCAGCTAGGCTTTCGCTATGAAACCAGGTACAGGAATAAAAATAGTACTATGCTCTATGGCTGATATGTCATTTTGGCAAAAGGCTAATGTTAGGAAAGATTTCTCTTTACTGCAACTTTCCTTCCATCTTTATGGAACCCCCAAACTGTGCTTTTATTTTTTAATCTGATCTGTACTTTTGGCAGTATAGTGAATCCTTAAGCTTCACTGCACTAGCCTTTGCTCGTATGTTATGGGGAAACTGATAATGTCGTTCAGGCTGTCAGTACTGGGAAACATTGTTTCCCTTAGTCGTGTTTCTGTGTTACTACTTTGGCTTACTTTTGTATCACTTGTGGTACATTGTTATCATTGTACAATGCAGCTTACACAGCAGTACAATGGGGTGCATTTTTGTTTTGCCCTAGACTAACACTCAGAAAAATGTTGGCTACTGTAGGTGTGCTAAAAGGATAGGCTGGTGGCAGCAGTCACTTTTCCCCACTTTTTGGGGATTTTTATTTTAGCTTTACTGCGCTTACTGCGTTTGGCTACAAACTGTGGATACTGGTCAAACATGGCCGTGCCACGAGATTTTTCGCCTGTTCTTTTACCATCTTGTCTTTTATCCTTCTTCCTGGCCTATAATCCACAAACTGGTTTCAGTGTGTCTGAGTGCTATGCATTAATGTTCCCGCCAGTGGTCCTGATTGGACCACTGATGGGCTGTGTGTGTGGGCTAGTCCTGCTATTGGCTAGTGAGGGCAGCAGCTCTTACCTGGCTTTTAGGATACAAAGAGGTCATCTGCACCCATTCTTCAGGGATTCTGGAGAAACCAGAAGGCGCTAAGTATCCTATCCAGCTGTGAGACCCGCGAAGAGACCTGAGACACGACTGAAGGAGGCCTGGTAACCAATGTCTGCTGGTGTCCTGGAGGAGCCCTGTCTTGCTCTTGATCTTAAGTAGTCCTGCAAAGTAGCTACGATCCTTGAAGTGAAGGGTTCATCCATTCCCGATGTCTGCTCAGTGCCCTGCCAAAGGAAGCCTTCGGAAGTGCCCTGGAACTGTCCTGTGGCTGACCAGCTTTGTTTGTTCGGGCAACCATCACTGCACCGGCCATAAATTTGGGGGATCTTCAGCTGGCCCTGCAAGACTACCTCGTGCGAAATTTCAGCATCCTAGCATTAAGGGGACCTGAGATAGGAGGGACAGTCTGACCACGGCTACTGAGTCCTTTTGTGTCGCCGTGCGCAGTGACCACCATCCGAAAATTGCTTACCTGACCTGAGTCAAGTCCTAAGAAGGGTGCTACACTGAGTTCTTCTGCATTCTTCGACTGAGAGTCCTTGCAACAGTAAAAGACACCAACCGGAGATCAGCTCGAACCTGCAATTCCTGGGAATCGAGGACTGTGACTTTGGCAGGAAAAGCAATGCCAGACATGCTTCCTTTGTTCTGCCAAGTCTTGTGACGAATCGCAGAAAGGGGGGTAAGTCACAGAGTTCCAACCTACCCCTATACTCCCATTATAAATCTTTGGGCTTATAATAAAACTTATTTCTAACACTTTTGGCTTTGCCATAGCTTGCTTGTGCAAGACATCTGACTGTTGGGGTTACTTTTGGGCATTAGTCTAACTTGAACCCTAACCTTAAGAACCTTTCACTGCACCTCAGAGACCCCACCTGCATATTTTATCCTGCATCATAGGTTCTGTGGAACTGTATCCTGAACTATTGGGCACAAGGCCCCAGGCAATTTATGGCTGGAAAATTTTAGTTAGGGATAATCTCTGTGGATGTTTTTTTGCATAATACTTGTCTAACCTTTTCGAAACACTTGTGTATAGGTGCGCTATAAATAGAATATCATATGATAACCTTTTCTTTGCAGGAGTTTCTGGTTTGTATTATACCCTATAACAATGTGAATGTATATGTGCATTTAGTTTCATAGTGTTGTGTGAAACATCTACCTGTTTGTAGCCATTTTTCTGTCGTGTGTTTTGGCCATAAATAAATAACTGTATTTTTATACATCCTTACTAAGTGTAATCTGTGATTCCCATTGCGTGATCTAATTGTGGACCCTTTACAAGATCACCCCCTCTGAAGAACTTATCCTAGACCACCTGTCACTGCTACCTAAACTGGTTTGGATACTGCTTCCCAGAGTTGTTCCTGTCACTATATAGGCTGGCCTTCTATACATTTGTCCAGCAGGCCAGAGTATATAAAATCAGTCCTAACAGCTAATTTTAGCAAACGGCAATAGTTGGATGATATGTTTGGAGTTTCATCAAACCATGGGGAGTGCAATCAACCCCCAAATCCCTGAATGGCATTGCCCCTGTAAACCCAGAGATGGTGAGCACCTTTCTCTATTGTACCCCATCAGGGATCAAAATTTTGAAAGATTTTCTTTCCCCTAGTAATAGTTTCTCTGGAATCCTGCCACTTCAGTCCTAATCGCTGGTCGGTTGAGGATAACTTTCCTAGTAGTCCAGCATGTCTGCTTAAGGGGAGGTCTGGAGTTGGGGACTATCTTTGCAGGTACATTTATCATGAACGTAAGGGGGAAATGATCCTAGTCTGGGCATCTAATCCTCTGAAAGGAGTAGCAATTTACTAGACAGTAATATATAATAGAAGAACTGTCACCTCTCTTAAAAGTACTACTGGGGGGATATCACCAGTGCTTCTGCCATTAAGCTCCACTAGACCATGATCAACCAAAAACGTGTCAAGGTCGGCTCCCCTATGATCATGTCTTTGGCTTTTAGGATTCCTATGGAAGATGCCACATATACCCTCTATTAGCTGTTTCTCCTTCTTTGCCCTCCGTATAATCCCTAAATTAGCATAAAAATCCCCCATAATTATAATAGTAGGGCCCCTACTATGATTGGCAATGGTCTCTGCCAGTTTCTTTAAAACCTCAGCAATATATTTACCCTTATTTTCCGGATAATAACCCTTAACTAAGAAGAACTCCTCCTGATTCTAGACAGATTTTAGAGCAGCCCCAGGGCATATTTGCTCCCAAGATTTACTCTTCTGGTTTAATGTGGAGGGAGATACTTATTAATATTAACATGCCCCCAATGGGCCTTCCCCTGACCGTCTTCTTTATTTAACTGTTCATTTATAACATGCTTAATACCAAGGAGAGAGCTCATAGCCCGGGATCAGGATTTGCGCCTGTGTTGCACCATGTTGTCTTGGATCCAAGACAAGAGCGTTGCCCCTGAGCTATGCTATCCATCCTGGTCAGGATGGAGTAGCTCTTATAACTCCTGAGGGTAATCTCAGACTGGTGCCAAGTCTCTTGGAGGTAGATGAAATCATGGGGGTGAAGAAGGTTAGCCATTCCTCATCATCTAACTTTCCTTTAATAGCCGCCATATTCCAGGATATCAATTTGATCTGGGAGCTTTTATCTTCAGCCATACAACCATAGACTGTTTCTTGGGCACAAAGCTAGAGCTTCGATGTTTGCACTGACGCTCGTGGGTCCCTATTCAATTCTACTAAATTCTACAGCCGGCTCGACCCTTACTGACGGGCTTTAGTAAAAATGTTTCTCAATGTTGTACTTACTCTGCCATTATGTATACAAAGTATGCTATTGTCTACTGGAAGTTCTGATAGTATTTCAATGCTCCACGGAATGGCACTCAGTGCTACGAAAACACACACACATGGTGATTTGCTGTGAAAAAATCAATAAGCTGCAGGAAAACTTTTCAACAAATGTAAGTCTGTGCGAATCAAGTATTCTTTTAGTGTAAGTAATTCCATGTAATTAAAAGGATGGACAAAACAACTGCTTGGTATTTCTGTATCCATGTCAAAGCATTAATTTGCAAGTTATTAACTGCATGTTTTAGTATGGCAAATTCTTAAGCTATTCGTGCTCCTTGAGCAAATACTTTCATTATGCACTTTAAAATGAGCCAACAACTAGCCCAACGTTAAAGGCAGAGCTATGACAACGATTGTAAGATTGAACATTCATATTTAGCAATTTATCAGTATTAAACACACGTTTTTTCTCTGTATATTAAATGTCCCTGTTTATTTGAAAATCTGCTCTTCTCATTACTTTGCTTTTGTACAGTATCTTCCCTGAGCATTTAGGCTTCAAAGCATGGTTTTAAAATGACATGTTTTTTAAACGGACTCCTGTCGCATAACACCCTCATACTTTGTGTGTTTTGTCAGTTGCCATCACACTGTGTACCAGAATAACTCTTATATTTCCCTGTGACTTCTTGAAATAACCCTTCTTCGAAATGCATTCATAGGGACTGTCAGAGAGCAAGTAAGTGCCTCACCGCCACTGGTCTTAAGTGCTTCAGGAGGCAAGTCATGGCACAGCATTCATCAGAAAATCTATTCTCAGGAATGTCAACCATACTTAACAGATGTTACGGTGAAGGGTATATGAGATGGAGATGATTTGCTGGAACATGGCTTAGTTCCAAATCTCAATGAATGGTGGGAAAATTGTGACTTTTTTGAAGTTACGGAATAAGGCACCGTGCAATTGGCCTTGCTATAAATTCTTTGCATACCAAAAACTGATGTCTGATGAAAGTAACTGTTCTTTTATTTCGAAAGTCCACTGGGGAAACTTTAAAAATGAAAATGATTACATTTTCTTGTACATGTACATATTTAGTGAAAAAACTTTGTTAAAGGGATGTTACAGTTAAGTTGCACTAATAATAACCTATACAATTCAATGAAAAAACTTTGTTAAAGGGACATTATGGTTACCAGTAAATCTGAAAACCCCCAAAAATTCGCCAGTTATGATAAGCTAAGCAACCATAACTTACGCCACCACCATGCACTGCTTACACTAACACCCAGGACATCAAAGATGACATCACAAAACTGCAGGCTCTGTGACATATACATATATTTAAGGAAACATCTTTAGTTGCAAGGACGTTAAGGTGAGGTATGCATTGTAACAAAACCTTTGAAATTCAAGGAAAAACGTAAGGTGCAGGAATGTTAAGGCAAAAACTTAATGCAACAAAACCCCGCAAATTCAGCTAAAGCCGCCTTAACTGCACACCATAAGGATAACATTTTGGACACAATTATTTTTCGTGCAGCAATGTTATAGTGAATACCAAGTCATTGTGGATTGGGATGGTTAGCAGTAGAAATGCCATGTTTGGCTACAACAGTAACCACTATCTTGGTTACCCGAACTATCTGCTTTGAAAGTGTGGTCATGTGAAGAATGTTGTGGTTCAGTTGGTCACAAGCATGGGTTGTCCAAGTTTCATTATAACTTCAATTAATTTCGAGGTTTTGTGTATTGTTCATCATTGTCTTGACAAACATGGACCAGTCACTCTCACCGCAAAGTGTTACTGCTTTATCTTCTTGTAATCTGGAGGGGCTGGGAGGTACCCTGCATGGGCAGTGGGTCCTTTTCCAATGTCTGCAACGTAAACCAATTTATAAGAAAACATCTCTGTGTTGAAAGGTGGTGTTTTATACTCCTTGGGAAGCATCAAACGTTCTCAAATACAGCAGCTGAAGCAAATGAGCTTGGCAAATGTTTTATGTAAAAGTGCATTGGTATCACATGTATGTTGTTAGACATGTATTTCACCTTTTTTCAAAAGCGAAAACACCCTGTAGTCACCCTTAGCATGTGTGGTCTCATGTTGTGGGGGCAGATGCATACCTTCACAACATTGAAGCATTATAACATAATCCTCACGATGATTGAGGGGAGAACAGACGAAAGGCTTTTTAATGTACTATACTGAAACAATGCTACCCAGCACCCAGTACTTTGGTGTTTTTGTTCCAGCATTAACACAGGAATGGGGCATTACAGATGTGGTTCATAAGGATCATATACTAATATTTGACATCCCTGTGGTTTTGGTTTATGCCCACTCTGAATAGGTATAGATATCAAAATATACATTTGCCAAACAGTAAATGTGTTATGTTATGTCACGTTATGTCCAGTTATGTTACGTTATGTTATGTTATGTTATGTTATGTTATGTTATGTTATGTTATCTTGGTGATTTGGGACCTTTAAGGGAAGAGTGGGGTTAGAGTGGTTATTTTTATAGTGGGAGTAAAGCACATTTTTTTAAAATGAAATCAGGAATGCAAAGCAGATCCGTGAAACTGCTTTTCACTAAGGGTAGGGGTGTGCAGGAATCTCCAGTGGTCTGACTTCCTAATGAAGTGGAAGACATGTCATTTTGTGCCTCCCCAGACTCGGCAATTGAACCCTGACACAATTATAGCAAGGGTGTATACCCCTTGAGGCAAAATGGCCATGATTCAGGTCAGGCTCCAGTGAACATATGGAACTGCCTTGTCCATCAGCAAGGGACTGTCTCAATGTGCAGCAGAACATGTCAGCCTCTACTCAGGTGGTCCCTGATGCCGAGGACCACCTTAATCCTGTGTCCAGCATTTGCTTTGCAATCGGCCCCCAGCCTCTCTTTTCTATGAAGCCCCAATTCCATGGAATCCCCCTCTCAAGGTGGATGGTCTCTAATCTCACTGGTTCTGACTATGGACAGAAGACAACATTGAGTTGGGGGACAGCATTGTGGTCCCCCAATGTGCAGGAGAAGTAGTCCTGGACAGTGGCAGTCTGTTACACATATTGGTGTGACTTCGGGGAAACTAGGATTGTGTGGGTTTATTTTCCCCTCACCCAGAAGGGTCACTCGTCATGGTTCGCATGGATAACCAGGCTGCAAAATTGCATATCAAACAGCAGGGGGCACTTGGTGCAAGTCCCTCAGTATAATAACTCGCAAGATATTCAGAACGGTCGAAGAGGATGTGGAAGGGAAGGCCTGATTGTGGAATATATTTCCATGATGGGAGAATACGCTTGCATGCCAGTTGAGCAGGAGGTTCCCCTCCTAAATCCATGACCACCTCTATCTGTCCTTGTTGCAACTCCTATGCCATTGATTAAAAACTCCCATCATCAATCTGTTTTCTTTAGACCAGGACCATCTACTGACCATTTTCGTATCAAAGGATCGGTCTGCTCAGGCTTCGAGAGTGGATGCCGAGTCCATCCTATAGCATTGTATTGGCTCTATGCATTCCCTCAAATTCAGTTGATCCACATGTTCTGCAAAATGGTACAGTGGGACAAAGCATCAATACTTGTGATTATTCCCTGATGGCCTCACCGGCATGCACCTCTGCTGCACAAGCTGGCACAGTGTGAGCTTTCATTCCTTCCCCTATCCCTATCCCTAATTCTTTTTTGCCTTCGTTCACTTCCACTTCAAACCTTGAAGAATATCAACCTGGCGGCCTGAAGATTGTCCATGACTGCAATGCCTAGTGTATTTGAAAGGGGTAGCATTGTGATTTCATGAATCAAGGAATTCCTCCACCCATCAGGCATTCCAAAGTTATTGGCAGTCAATCTCTTCCTGGTGTTACCAGAAGAATTTTACCATGCTACAGGCAGAGACCTTGCCCGATTTAGACATCATAAGGGATATTTATAGAAGGGGCTTTGCGACTCAACTTTATGTTGCCAATGGGCAGCAATCAAGGCACTCTGGTTCATGTGGGATGGTCTTTCACAGAATGAATCCCTGTCAAGAAGCTCTTGAATTGCTTTGAGCAGATATAAAACTCCAGTAAGTTCCATCGTTCCTCCTTGGGAATCTCACTTTGCTTATGCAGGCTTGGTGGAAGACAACTTTCTAGGTCCCAATGAACTTTCTTTCAGCTAATGTGCCATTTCTGGTTGATATCGCCTCAGAGAGGTGGATGATGGCGATGCACTTCAATGCCATGACCCGTAGTTGCGTTTTTTACCAGGCAGGATTATGCTTAGACTCTCTTCTTCTTTCCATCCTAAAATGATGTCACTATTTCACCAGTCACAAGAATGTGTCCTTTCGGTCTTGTCTGCGGGTGCTCCATCATCATCATCCTCACTTCTTAAATTTAGCCGTAGCCCTCTAGAGTTACTTGTCCCGCACAGACACATTCAGGCAGGTTGATTCCCAATGTGTCACCGCTGGTAGGTACAAAACTATGGGTGAAACCAAGATCTTCTGCCATAGGAAGTTGTATCAGGCATGCCACTCAGATTGCTTATTCAGTATCCAGGAGTCATTTCCATTCCTGGTGCAGAGCAGGTCAACAATGGGTGTGACAGCTTCATCAGTGGAGTCAGAGGTGTGTCACTTGAGGAGATCTGCTGGGCAGACACCAGTGGGACACCTACCATGTTCATTAGACATATTAAACAATTGGTGGGTAATGACCTTTCTTTGAATTTTACATCTAGAGTGCTGTCTTCCGTGTAACACTGACCTTTTAATAAATACACAGGGTGTGCATTTATTATGTGTTTTTTTGTTTTTATGCTAATGCTTTGTAGAGCCCCATCTACCAGTACCAGTAATCTTCATCTCACCGAATTCCAGTCGTCCTTGTCTTCCTCGTCACAGCCCTACATGACCTTCCACCCACAGTAATAAAGCATGTGTGTTTGGAGGTTGCCATCAATCGGAGGCGTTTCTTGTGTAGAAAGCAAAACAAATACTGTGCAACATCAAGGAAGAACTACAAATCTTGGAGGAACGGGAGTAGGGGTGAAATGACAACATTTGATCTGTGGTAAAATTGGCGCATTATGGGCAAAATGTGTCTGCTTTGTGATTTTGATGCAGAAGAAAATTGCCAATTTCAGAGGTTTCCCTGCCAGAAAAAACACATTCTGCTTGGAATGTTGGATATTTTGTCCGAAATTTCAGCTGTTTACACAACATTTTGTGTTGTGTCTGAAATTTTAAGCAAAAAAGGAAATTCATTTAAACAAAACGAACGTTCGTAAAAATACATTATTTTATACATTTTGTCCACGCCTAATAGCACATGTCTCCATGTCTAAAGGGAAAAGGTACTTAGCAGAATCTGTCCTGGGAGACATAACCTCATCTAAGTAAGTATTGTGACAAGGAAGACTAGGTGTAATGAAGATTTGAGTGAGTAATCGTGCCATTGGACATTACCATCATTCACTTTTACATACTTTTTGGGTTAAAACAATATCATAATCAGCCATCATATAGGAAGGATTAAGATGTACATGTTGTTATTTTCAACAGCTACCAAATGATGGATGAAACTACAATGCAGATAAAGGAATATACATTTAAAAATACAATACGATAACTTTAGGTGAAGCTAACATTGCTATGCTGAAAAGGGAAGAGTGAATTAGCAAAATGACAAAGCCGAGAGAGGAGTAGAATTATTAGATGATCTGTGTTGCTAGACTACAGGCTGCAGACGTTCTGCCTCCATGGCAAAAGAACCCCTTAACTGGGCAGATAAGTCTGCAGCCCTGATTCTCCCATTCCCGGAGAATCCCGCGGGACTACGGAATTTCCTCTGCATCTGAGGGTCACTCCACCCACCAGGGATTCTCCTGTTGATCTGCACCTTGTCCATGCAGATTTGCAATTCTCCAGGGACCTGCAGCGTTCCACTGATAATCCAGAGTGTTGTGTGCTGTGATGCAAAGCTGCACAGTGGACCAGAAAAGTGGTTAGATAAGCTCACTAGTTGAGCGGGTGGGCACGAGATGAGACAAGTGTATCACAAGTACACACGAGTACATAAGAGCAGAGTTTACAGGGTGGCTTGCCAAAGTACGGTGCAGTTAAGGATAACGCTGAGTAAAAGTTAGGTAAGGAGGGCACCTACCATAGGAGGTATAGTGCATGTGCTCTAATTAAGTCAACATATTTCTTGATTGAGCTTTTTCAATCCTGGCTCCACAAGATGCCTCTGCATCTCTTAACAGGTAGCCCTGGCATAGGGGATTGCAGGGTAGGGAACACTCAGCATCAGAGTGCAATGCTTTCGGGACACCAACATCAGCACATTAATTCTAAACGACACCTCTTCTCTCTGAGTATTTGTTTCATACTGCTTTGTTTCTAATCACTCAAAAGTGGTTAATTGTCAATATTGGCACTCCGCGGAAACCAAGCGAGCGAGATATCTCAATAGATCAGCGCACCACCTGCTTGCAAATTTGAGCAAACTTTATAACACACACACACACAAACACATATTTGGAAGGTTGGCTGTACCTTTCTCATAGTGTGCACAGTTTGTAATGCAAAGGCAGAGGCTATAAAATAAATACAATTGCCATAACAGGTTCAATAAATGAGGATGTGGACTTGAAAGTGTATGTATATACTTCCCATCAGTCTAGTGTATGTATATACTTCCCATCAGTCTGGTCCAATAAAATGTACTTTTACCTCCCCATGATTAAGATTGTTGTGCTAGGAGAAGCATCACTAAAGGACGCTTCTTCATTGGTCGTTGTCATTATGCCACCAAATTGGCCTCTTGGCTTTGTTGTTTAAGTTAAGACTGCTGGGGTGTAAATGACTTCAATGCAGCACTCCAACTAAGTCAGTGCCCAGTGTGGGATGCCCAATGGAAGCCCTTATTCATATATTTTTTACATCAAAGTTCTTTAAATCTGGATGATGAACCCTTATATAACGCCCCTCTCTTTGAATCCCCCTGACCTCACTGAGCCAAGAAGTAGGTTTGTTTTGCAAATTAAAAGGTTTATTTTAAGAATTAAACAATATATATATCACACTTTTATTAACAAAATAATATTTGAATAGCACACTTATGAATATGAACAGTAATCAGCAATGGGTAATATTACAACATTAACACTCTCTTTAATCACGTAGGAGTAGGAATAGGAAGGATAAGGTAGCAGAGAATAATTTTATGGTTCAAGGAAATGCAATAATGGGAAAGAATGTAACACAGAAATAAACTTGATATGATTTCAATCAAAAGATAATATGGTCACTGTTTCCCCTGTGACTACTCACTCCCCCCCTATGCAATATGAAGAAATGGAAATGAGGGCACACATGTTTCAGGAATACAATCAAGAAGGCAGTTCACTTCCAATTCCCCCAGCAAGCTTAGAGAAACAGGTATGATTTTAAAATAGGCAAAAATACTTTTGAATGTGATTGCAGTGAAAGTGAAAATATGCTAAATTGATTTTAATTCACTAAAAGAGATTCAGGATGAGTGATAGTTACTTGAGATTGGTTCAGGTCAACACTAGCAATGATTCATGAATGATTAGCAAATTGAAAACGAATTTCAGCAATTGAGAACAAGGAGCAGCTATTTTGACAGAAAATGAAATTGAGCCAAATTGCAATTCGCTGCAATTTTTCCGCGTGCGTAAATCACGATTACAGAAATACTATAATGGATTAGGATCTTAGCTTTAAAATGACAGTTAAATTTTGCTTCTAGGACGTGCGGTTCGAAAGTTACAGAGGTTTTTCTGAAGGTAGATTTTGCAGAAATAAAGTCAAGATTTCAGAAATGACAGATGCGCCTTAGAGATTTACCAACAACAGGATGGACACAAGATTCTATAACGCAGTTCTGGACAGGTTAAAATGGATGGAAGAGGATTACTTTAAACTAAGAGATTGGTTATGGACAGTTCTAGACTAGATACTCACTCCTAGGCTTCGGAATGGAATGGGCCTTGTCAAAGATCTAGTCAAGGGGTTTGGCTTCACTCTCGCCACTGAACAGGTCTCAGGACCTCTGGGTTCTGCGTTCAGCACTTCACGGCGGTCTGCAGCCTCTTGAACTGGATCTGATGGGTCTTGGATTACAGCACTGCTTTCTGTGTCCGGATCTGGGTTCTAGCACAGGGTTCTTAGCTAGAATAGAACAGCTCAGCGATGCTGTTGAATGGTTTGGTTAGGCCCCGTTGAAGTTTAGGGGTTAGAATCAGGTTACAAAAGATTCTGAAGGCCTGCTGAGAAGGGTTCAGCTTGTGAATTAGGCCTCTGCTTCAGGGTTCTAGTGCTTGGTTCTAGAGTCTGGTCTCTGGATCTATCTGGATTCTGGAGTCTTCCGGCAGAGTGCTGCGCCAAGAAAAGTTGAGTAGTGGAAAAGATGTATTTTTCATCTGTCCTATGCAGTCTCTATTTATGTGTTTTCAAAGTGGGTGTGGAGGCCGATTCTATATACCCAACCCCCTAAGGATTTGATAGGTCAGAGAATTTTCTGGGTTCTGACTGGAGAAAGGATCAGTGTGTCATGAGGTGTCATCATGATGCTGTGTTTATGGCTTAGCTGACATCCCTCCCCTCTGCTTTTACATAGAAAATCAATTTTTCATAACAAACATATTTCCAAGGTGCACAACTTGTTCATAATACATATACACATCACAGATTGATTAAGGCACGTCTCTGTTCAAGTCCCATGTTCCTACAAGCTTGGGTTCATAAATTACCACTTATTCACGCATTTGGTGAGTTTCCCAATATTGGTTCTGCACCAAATTTGATACATGCATTCTGATCCTCCCTGGCCATATTACTGTAAGTTCTTATGTTCATAGCAAAAACACTGCAGCTGTGATACTAATAAATTCCGGGGTTTGGACACAGAACATCACAAAGCATCCAGCTTAGTCTTGAACTGTGAGTGAATTTGTAATTTTAAGAATCCCAAAGTTTCATATTTTTGTCAGCTTGGTAAAATTTGTTATACGCAATTTTATAAAACATATATTTGCTGGGCTACCTGAATCCACAACGGTTTGTCTCCGTCTCTAAATCTGGCTGCCTCAGAGGTCACATGTCCTGTCTCTCCCAGAGCAGTTGTTGACCAGTCACACCCAAATCAGCATATTCAATCCTTCCAACGAATCCATTGTGTTGACTGTGAGCAGCAGGCCAGGGTGCCTTGGCTAGTTCCTGTTCGCACCAGTCTGTCAATCTCTTATCCCAGGGCAGGGGAGGCTTCCTTTGTCCAGGAAAAAGGTGTGAAGGGTTCTCATGGGAAGCAAGCCTTTTGGAGTTTTAACTGCATCAAGTTACTTTCTGATCAATTGTAACATACTTCCTTGTAAAAAAAATATATTTATAAACTCACAATAAGCAACATATCTTTAAATCAAGTCTTTTTCAACAGTGAAATCACTGTGTGGCACTCTATATGGCATTTTGATGGAATTCTCTTCTTTGGCATAGTTAACTTCTGAAACACAGCTCTCCTGTCAGAATTATAAATCGCCAGAACCTGACAGAGGCGAGTAACGGTACTATACCTATTTTGACAGGTGTATTTCCATCATTATCCTTAAAAGGGGATGTTGCTCTAATAGCATATGATTCTTTCCTGATATTGTATTGATGTGGATCCTTGCAGTAGAGTAATGTGGAACACCCAACAAGAAGGTTGGATCTTTTTGGTGGTTTTGTGAGTCATGATTTTAGCAATTTTTGACAATCAAGAACACGGATTCCCAAACAGCTCTGTGTTTCTTTTTCAATCAGCATTGCTATTTCCAAGTGGTTTCAGGCTGCTTTGTGGGTAGCCCAATGGTGGTTTTGGCAAGTGATCTCCTGTGCTTACTAAGATAGGCAAAAGTGGATGGCCTATTTTTCAGGTTTTCACTGTGCATTTTCTGGTGATTTTGAGCGAGCAGCATGCTTTCCAGTGGCCATTCTCATGTTTCCGCTGCCAGCAATGCACAGTGATGTTTCAGTGCTTGGATGAGTGGGTTAATACATCCCACAAGGGATACTTGACAGTCTACCCACAGTAGTGTGGGCATCTGTTTACATATCATTAAACACATAATGGTACTGTTTTATTTCAAAACATGCATGTCTTTAGATGTCTACACTAATTGAGAAATCGGTCTATAGTGCTAGGTTCCAGAGATGCCAGAACCAATAATGCCCTGCCTCCCACCAGAGTAATATTTAGTTGTGAACCTTGTACATATTTTAAATGGTTGCTGGTTGTGTATTGAGTCAACCCGTTTATGAGGAATTGTCGGCTAACCATTCATAAAATGGTGATGAGACATTCCACAGATCCAAGTGCACATCGTGATGTCCACGAATCCCCATTGCTTTGTGTATCCGGCTTTAAAAGACAACAACAGCTAATCGTTTGAGTACCTGAGCTTATGATGACAGGGGCTGGTACAGGATAGCAATACCTGCCATGGCAGAACGCCTCGAGGGACAATTTCCCAAGGCAGAGGTTTGTAGTATCAATCCCAATACCATCACATAGTATGTAACATGTGATGCGCAGACTTGGTCATGTCATGGAAGTACATTGACATAAAGTGGCAACATTTCTAAATAGATTTTTTTATAAATAATGCTAATGCCTTATAAATGAATATCCAATGACCACACAAAACAGACCTTCCAGGATATTGCAGCATTAAATGGAAAATGTTGCAGCATAAAAAAAGAAAATGTGGAGGCACACAAATGTAATTATTGCAGCACATTTTATATTGACTCGAGAGTGTAAGACTGACAAATTGCACCAAACAGGCAGTTTACAAGGATACAAGAGAGCCAGGTTGTCAATATGTGTACCTTATGTATCAATTCAATAGGAACAGTCTTAGATGTCCCTGGATTGATGGAAGAGTGTATGCTTTGCTCTTGTCTTTTTGTTTAATGTGCATGCCTATTTAATATTATTACCTTTATTTATTATTAGCAATTGTAATGCTCAAAATATTCCCCTTCTATGGGCTCGATTCATTGAATGTTTTGCACGATTAAAAGTGACTTTGCAGTGCTGAAAAGTGACTTTGCACTGCTGACACAAACCCTGATTCATGGAACTGTGCAAGGTGTATGTTTGCAATGCAATGTCAGTGCACATTTCTTTTTGTACTCCAAAAATGACTTTGCACAGTTCCATGAATGTGCTAAGTCACTTTGAATTGTACATACAATTCCATGAATTGGGCCCTATGTCTCCAATCCCTCAAACACCCAGATGCCTCTCTCATCAACTACCCTTACACTCACCAATTCCTCATTCAATGCACACTCCCAAACCTCTCACTCTCAGTCATGTGCATAGTCACTGCTCTGTCACACTGCCAAGTCACAACTCGCACTCCCCAATCCCTGCCATACTCCAAACCATACTCCCAATTCACACCTTACATTCCACAATTCCTCCAGCAGTCTACAGTTCTTAATTCTTTCTAGCTACTTTTGCATCTTGAATCCTTTGTCCCATTCTATCGCACTCTTCCCTCATCCTTTCCCTGAATCTGGAGTTCACTGCCTCTTTCTGGCCACCCGCTCCGTCTCTGATTTCTGGCCCGCTGCTCCCTCTCTGCACTGCCCCACTTCTAGCCCACTGATTCCCCTCTCTGCACTGCCCAACTTCTAGCCCACTGATTCCTCTCTGCTCGCTTTCCCACTGCTTCCCCCTTTTTGCACTGCCCCACTTCTAGCCCACTGATTCCCCTCTGCTCACTTTCCCACTGCTTCCCCCTCTCTGCACTGCCCCACTTCTAGCCCACTGATTCCCCTCTGCTCACTTTCCCACTGCTTCCCCCTCTCTGCACTGCCCCACTTCTAGCCCACTGAGTACCCTCTGCTCACTCTCCCACTGCTTCCCCCTCTCTGCACTGCTCCACTTCTAGCCCACTGATTTCCCTCTCTGCACTGCCCCACTTCTAGCCCACTGATTCCCCTCTGTGCACTTTCCCACTGCTTCCCCCAACACCCTACTGCTCTCCCTCTGCTTTCTTGCCTATCACTCTACATATGGCCCATCATTCCCCCTTCTCTCTCTTTCCCTTGCTCATATTGCGACTATGTTTAATTATTTTTAAATGTAGGCTTTAGCATCCCAAAAAAAAGCATTTTTATCACAGAACAGAAATGTAAGTGAGACAACAGCGGGTCGTACCTCTGCTGTCACACTTAATTTTTTTAATGTGCATCACACAGTCAATAAAGACCCTGTCATGCAGTGTGACCTCCCTGTGCCTATTCAAAGAATTCACAGGAGGCTGCCTTCGATATGTGCACATTTAAAAGTGCATCCTGTTTGTAGATTCGGCATGTGCTTTTAAATGCGCAGAAACTCACCGTTTTCCGCAAATGCGCAAAGAGGTGAAAAAGCCCCCCTGAATGGGAGCATATAAGAAAATGTGCTAATGACTTCTATTCCTTGCGCCCCAAAAAATGCTGAGACCCTGGTCACATTTTTTTTAAACAGCTGGGCTTTGCAAATGTTGATGTTTTTGCGGGTATATTTGCACAGAAGGCCATTGTGTGCATTTTTATTTTAAAAAACGGCCGTTTTCTCTGCATTTTGCGGGATCAAAAATCAGTATAAACTGGGGGGTTTGACCAAAGCTAACACGTCTGTCTGGCTTTGTCAGTGATTGTGTAATCCCACTCTCAGATGTTCTTTGGAATTCGTTTGATTGATGACGCAAATCGAGGATAATAATGCATCAGGTTGTGCTCAGCGAAGATGGCGAGCAGTTCTCTTACACGTCACTGACGTCAGAGTAAAGGTTTAACGTGTGTAAAACGCCACAGTGTCGCGCAATGACCGTTACATGTTTACATCTCCTGTGGGTAATTGCAAGTCAGAGTTCTTTAACGAGCACATAAAATGGCGGCGTGCTGCTCACATGCATATGTCATACTAAAATTGCCACAGATCTTCTGCGCTACTCGGAAACGAGATCCAGCATTGGTTTGAGGACATTTTCTGAGAAATTAGCGGATTATTTTTCCAGGAACAGGGCTTTAATGGCTGAGTCATGCTGCACAGGCCCCAGCTCCCAATTCTGCCTCTGCGCTCCCCACGCAAATCCTTTCAACAACATGAAGATTTCCTGCGAATTCACGTGGAGATTTATACCACTCAAGAGCTCAGAAATTGATATGTGTTCACTTTTTTGTAGGTCGATTAAGTAAGAGCACGTCGAAGAAGAATGGATATTAAAAAATGGGATTTATCGTTGCATAGTACACCAAGACTAGGAAACCGATACATGTGCTGACAATATATTTTTTTGGATGGGTCCGAAAAAATAAAGATGTCATGTTTCAGCTGATTGACGGCAGGCCTTTTTGTGCTGGTGTTAGGTTTCCAGAGTGAGGGGCAGTGATCCTGTGGTCATGTTCTGGTGTGCGGTTGCTGTGAAATTGCACTTCAAAGGATACTGGAGCTCTAGGGAGTTACTGTAACCCCAACGTGTTGGTAAACTACAGCAAGACCCTTGTTTGTACCCAAATGCACGAAGGCATACATAATATGTGGTCATACATTACTATACTTTTTCTGGATTACAAATACGTGTGCCTTTCGTTATGCACAGACATATGCTTATGGCATTAGTGACGATTGATGACAAACGCCTGTTTACCTATGACTACGATGGCATAATGTACGCACAAATGTTAGAATGTGTGACATAATCTCTTTTTTTGTTAGGTTAAAACACATTTGTTTTCAATAATAACGTATAGAGTGCCTACATCCATTTCTGCGGATACCCTGTGAATAAGAACCTTTTGCTGCTCTTCCCCCCATATTCTGCAACAACAATGCCTACATAATTCGGGTAGGAATTAGAGGTGCACGTACACATTTGTGAACACTGTGTGGGTGTTCACTTTATTTGCATAAAATCGCCCCTGCTTCTCCTCTGAAGCTCTTCTTGGCACGATTACCTGTGCAGATGTCCTGATGCACTCAGATTGTAGGCATTTGTTTAATGCAACCGGTGTATGTATTGTAGATTCATAAACGACATTTTCGAAAGTAAACGGCACGTCTTCTTCACTTATGTGAATCACAATTTCATGTCACACACCAAGTACATCATTTACGCATTTTAAGTATGTTTATCCGACTTATGCACACCTGAAAAAATGGCTGTGAGCCTGGCTACGTGTTTTAATGGTGCCATGAATGGAAACAGTCTGGCATCTCTATCCAGCCAGGGGAGGTAAAACCTTCCAATTAATCAGTCCCGCAAATTATAGAGAAACAACACTATGAAATTGATACTTTGTTAAATCAAGCGTCCGGCTATTACTTGTGTTTTTGTATTTGTGTTTCAAACAGCACACACGTAGCACAAGACCTACAGGGGCACTATGCAAGAGTGCAAGGAACAGGCAGGTGTTTTGCAATGGGGCCGTATCACTGGTATTTTATTTTTACATTTACAGCAGCGTGCCAAACCCTCAGGTATCAGGGGGCTAGTTACAGTGAGTGTGAACATTCTTCAAAGTGCAAGACCACTCAAACAGGTTAATTTGGCAGAGCCACGCCTCATGGTACGGTGCAGGTGGGGGCTGCATCAGGTATAGAAACAGGCAAAATCAGGTAGGAGTACAGTCTGGCAAAGCCACGCCTCATGGTGTGGATGGCTACATCCGGTGTACAAACAGGCAAAATCAGGTAAGAGTACAGTCTGGCAAAGGCACGCCTCATGTTACAGGGGCTACATCAGATATAAAAACAGGCAACATCCGGGGGGTTCACAGACTGGCAAAAGCGATGGGTCAATATTGTGCACAGTGACATTTAGGAAGGAAATAACAAGTCGGAAGTATGGGCACTTATATTCACCTCCTGTTAGGATCTGACTAATCACAGTAGACGGGTGGGTTGGTAATGACAAGTGGGGTGGCGAGGCTGGGAAGTAGGCCACGAGCAAGCCGGTAAAGCCTCACCCCTCATGGTGTGGGGCTACATTGGTCGCGCCAAAGAACGATCAGAAGGGTTCAATCAGATGAGGGGGTCGGTTGGCCTTAGTGAAGGCTGTTAGTGTGATCCGATTGCGGCTGGATAGTGACATATAGACATGGACTAGCACAAGGTAGGAGCAGGGTGGGTATACAAAGTATGCGATGCATGGGTGGATTCCTGCCAAGCCGCTTGTCAGGCCCGGACAGGCACATGTGCTATCCTTGTTTGTGGTGCTTGGAAGTGGGACACCGGCTCTGACTGCCGGCAGTGTAAGTCTGTAGGTGAAAGTCCTGCAGGCGGCCAATCAGGGCTTGCAGTCAAAGAGGAGGTCGGCGGCGAATCAGCCTTCTGGATGGTTATGATGGCGGCGTCAGCCATCTTTCTTTATACAGGCTTCTGACCCACTATGCTTCTCACAAAGGCCACTTGGAAGGCCTTTACTAGATGCAGAGGGCAGGCTCCCAGTGAATAAAGGGGTAGGCTGATGAGGTATAGCCAGTTCCAATGCAGCAAAGATAGGTGCTATCTTTGTCCGTGGTCCTTGCAAATGGGGCCCTGGCTATACCTGCCGGCGGGCGGTGTAAGCCTGCTGCGGGAGGTCCTGCAGGCAGCCAATCGTGATCTGCAGTCGAAGAGTAGGTTGGCTGCAAATTGGTCTTCTGGATGGTTATGCTGGTGGTGTCGGCCATCTTTACATGAGCTTCCGAACCCTTATGCCTCTCAGAAATGCCACTTGAAAGTCTTTACTTGTTGCACAGTGCAGTATAGTCAATTCCAATGCAGCACATACAGGTGCTATCCTTGTCTGTGGTCCTTGCAAGTGGGACGCCGGCTTTGCTGGCCAGCATTATAAGCCTGCTAGTGGAAGTCCTGCAGGCATACAATCAGGGTCTGCAGTCAAAGGGGAGGTCAGTGGCGAATCAGCCTTCTGGATGGTTATGCTGGTGTGTCAGCCATCTTTACATGAGCTTCTGACCCGTTCTGCCTCTCACAAAGGCCACTTGGAAGTCTTTTACAAGTTGCACTGTTCAGGCGCCTAGTGGATAAAGGGGCAGCTTGATGAAGTATAGCCAGATCCAATGCAGCACAGACCGGTGCTATCCTTGTCCGTGATCCTTGCAACCAGGGACACAGTGACATGAAGCGCAGGTTTTTCAGTTCTTTCCTGAGCAGCAGGAGTGGTGGAGCAATGGTCTGGCTACCAGTGGAGCATGTACTTCCTGATGTGTTTACTTTGTCTGCAAAGTAGGTGGGCATCGAAACAGTGGCTGCCTTCTAGGTGATATTGGCATATTGAAAAGCATCCTGGCTGGGATCCGGAGACAATGACGGTTGTACAGCATGCGGGTTATGTTGTCAAACTTTTTAGAACTGGTGATAAGGCAGGATGAAGCACGAAGGACTGCTTTGAGGAGAGCCAGGTGTAACACAGACAGCCAGACGATGAGGATTCATCAGTGTGTGCAATAATTGGAGCCTGTACCACACTCCATAAATCACAGGGAGAGAGGAGCAGATTACTGCCTCATTATGAGTTTGGCTGTAATTCAACTGTAATTCTTCCAAATTACCAAGAAAAAACATTTACTGTTACTGACACTTGGTCCTGTGTGATTACTGCAGGGTTGCAGGTGGTGGCAGGCCGGTGTAATTCCCCATTTTTGGAGTCAATGGGAATTTGTAGTCGATTTAGAGCCGGCAGTATTAACGCTCCAGCAACAAGCTGATGGTGAATCGGCTGACTTACTGCAAACTGATACCGCAGCGGGTAAATGCACTACCTATAATTTAGGTAGTGCAGGAAAAGTTCTGATAACTTGGTTTCTGCCAAAATAAAGTGCCATGTTTGTATGGAGGAAAGGCATTTCCTGAAGGGAGTGATGTCACGGGAGCACTTCCCATCTACGTATGGCAACATGTAGGCTGGGCATCCAGGTGCTGGTGAGCTCGTCTTAACCATAGCTTCCCACCAATTAATATATCCATCGATCATCACCTCAGTGGTCTGCTGTCAATTAGGACTTTGAACTTGTCCTTGGGAGTGTTCTTTGCTCTGGGAAATTCAGGGGAGTGAAGGCATGCTCTGCCCTCATGCATAGGTGTGAGCATCATGCTCGTCCAACTTCTTCTCCCCACGTGACTGAAGACCACAAAATCGAACCTCTAGTGTATTAAAAATACTATTTTCTAATAGACCTCTGACGTCTTCTTGTTTGCGTCCATGCCTTCTGAACAGGAGCTCAGTTCTTTCACACTATTTATATCCAATCTCAGCTCACTCCATCCTGACACGGCCTTGGCTTCTTGGCTCATCCAGCCTCGCCTTTCTGAGATTCGCTTGTAATTCACTTGTTCTTCTAACTGCGACATACTGGAAAAAACGGCCTTACTTTTGCTCAGCTCTGCTAGTGTACATAGTGGAAACATCCATTCTTTATTGACTCATATATATTTATGTATAAATTGGTGCATGCTGCAATCTATTCACTACCAAGCTAGCCTCAGGAATACTTTGTCTGCATGCATTTCTTTGCATACGTACACGTATAAAACAGCTCAACATTTTCATCCATCTCGTTGCATAAGCTTCTTCATCTTGATCCCAAAATGTCACTTATCTTCGATACTTTCGTGATGACTTATGGAATATCTGCATTCTCTTGTCTCTTGTCTTTTCTATGTACATCAGCTCTGTTTTGTATGATGTCACCATTCATCTTTGCCATTCATTTATCCCGTTTCTTCTGGAATTTCATTCAAAGGACCATCATACTCTCTTGTATGTAGATATAGCTTTCTCAATGGGACCCTTGCTTCCCAGATTCTCCTAGGTATCAGTATTTTCACTGGTACTGCATGTGTCTCACACTCTGGTTCCCAACGTATAGGCACATGGGTGAGTTGGTTGAGGTAGGGGTACTTGACTCCTTCTCTACAACCTGGATGGTGGTTGATTCAATGCTGCATTTAGGATGGAACCCAGATGTTAATTCTGGAACAGTGACTCCCAGCTGATTTGCTTGTGAATTTGTTTTGCCGCTACCTTATCAATTATTTTGTCAACGAATGGGAGGCATTGCAATTGGTCAGTAATTGGCAAAACCTCTGGGTCCAGTGTAGGTTTCTTGAGCAGTGGTCAGATCATCCGTGTTTTGAGAATCTTAGGAAAATTCCCTTGTTGAGGAGTCAGTAACAATATGTAGGAGCGTGCTGAAAGTATGACCTGAAATTTCATTTCTGATGGTGACTGGGGAGAATCGTAGTCAAATGAAGACTGTCTGAATTCAAAGTGAAAGGGACTCTAAAAGTACCTTTTCTTGTAGTCACCTGCACACCCGAGAGACAGGAATTGGCATATGGAATGGAAAGTGCCACAATCTAATCAATTTCAGGACCAATTTTGGGACTTGAGGTCATTTCACCAAATGACTGAGTTTGAATACCTTTAAATTGACAGCAGGAAAAGCTGAAAAGCTCCAAGGTAAAAACACTCTCTTCATGGAGAAGTGTGCATACCCAACTGGAACTGCATTTACAAAAATGCCAAGGTCCCAAATGTGTCAAAAGTATAATTCTGCTAACCAGAGAAGATAGCATGAGGTACAAAAGTTGTATTGGTTTGAATCACTCTTGTGTTCAGTTCATCCCGATATTGTTCTGACTTCAATTGGACCAGAGTATAAACTCAGAGCAAATTACCCCCCACCTTTCGGAATATTTTCCAGGGGACACTTACAAAAATAACTTAAAATTCGAATAGCTCAAGGTTTGTAATGTGGCTGGAGATTAAAATCTGTTGGCCTGAAACTATGTTTTACTATTGAGCCTCAAAAGCAAATTCTTTCATTAAAAGTGCCACATTTGACCTCTGCATAGTAATAAAGCTGGCCATCTGTTAGGCTGATGCAGGTATTCAAAGCGTTTTTCTAAATCCTTTGGAATTCATGTTTCGCTGAATCTATCATATAGACTTATTTACATGGGTCATGTGCTGAAGCATACAATGTTGTTCATAGGGAAAAAGATTAAAATATTACATTATGCGTGGAAACACACTTGACTCACCAGTGTACTGAGGAGACCCTCGACTGGCCCATAGAGTCGGGGTTTGCTCCAAAAGTACTTTAAGACGAGATAGCTGCACCTTGAGATGGATGGGGGTGCAGATTTATTACTCCAACACCAATCAATAAGGACAACTCAATGGTTTGGCAAAGGGAGTCCGTTTAATGACAAGTACAAAAAACGGGGAGTCATGGCAATCAGCAGTGATGCGATAGTCTGCCTCGCTTCAACTCCACTGAACTTCATACAAAACACATTGTTTATACTGAAAATTCGTCATAAGTGACGTGTAACACTCAAAAGTTAATAAGCATTAATATTGGTTAGGAAAAGGTAACTTTAATATAGGTGCTATATCTGTATATGGTAACATAGTGAGGGATTGGGTAAAACACTGTCAGGTGGGCGTCTAAGCCCTTTCTTCAAAATGACTACTGTGGACGTCACCAAAAGTATGACGTCCCATTGGGTCTACTAACTATAGGACCCTAGATTATTTGGTCCATTGTGATTGGGTTGGCACCAGCCCCATGCATAAAATGTCCACACATCTTAGCAGCACGCAGAATGGACACCCAGGTGCAGGGTGCCCCTTCAGCTACCCGGCCATCCTCCAATTAAGGTTACAATCAATCATCACTTCAGCAACAATGTGTCAATTATGTTACTGTGGTTGGCCTCGAAACTGCATCTTCTGCCTGAGAAAGTTCTGCTACCTTCTTCTGGGCGGATGCCACTCGTAGGTGTGAACTTGTGCTTCTCCTCGCTCAGATGATCATGTGATGCAGACACCATGAAATTGCCTAGTTTCTCTCAATTTGTGCATTTAATTCTTATTCAGCTTGCCACCTGCCTACGCTTTGTTATCTTGACCTTTCAGGGGCAGGATATTCTGTTCTTAAGTATCAATTAGATGTAGCTACTGTTTGTTTCTTCTATTGGTATGACCTTGGCTCCTTTGGCATGGGTTGCATCTGCTGAATTTCGATTCAGCAGTTTATCCTTGTTTTGCTAGAATATGAAGCTTTTCGTGCTTGGCCTCTAGTAACCTAAGTTGATTCTGCTTTTTGTGCAAAGTGGACTCGTACCTATAATACTGTGCTTTGATTTGAGGTAGATTATATACAATGGCGCTTGCTGCACTATTCTTCTATTTAGCATAGCAAGCCGTACTGTTTTCTTAGCTTTCTTGCAGTTTCAGGCATATGTACAGGCGTAAACTGATTGACTGTAATCATTTTGCTTACAGCTTAACTCTCTTACATTGTGATACCTTTCTATCACTATAAGCTCACAATCTCTTTCCTCATGGCATTTCGTCTCCTTGTGTCATTCTTTGTTTGTTATTTGTTCTATCTGTGAGTCCGTCCGGGCTCTCGTGACGTCACCATTGGTCTTCCAGTAAGACCTTTTTGGTTAGGGTACTTAGGCAATCTTCATTTCGTCTCATTTGTTGGTAGGGTTTTCTCAATGGATACCTTATTGTCCATGGTTGTCTGGTTATTGGTACTTCAATAAGGTTTATAGTCATAATGTCGAAAAAAAAATGTCGACAAACAAAAATGTCGAAAACAATAATGTCGACATCCTATACATATAATGTAAAGAATCATTTTGTAGAAAAAAAAATGTCGACAAAAAAATGTCAATTAGAACTATCAACACCTCACCCAACACCCCCCTGCCACCCCCCCCCACACCCCCCACCACCCCACCACCCTCTCACCCCTCATACTCAACACATTCTAATTATATATTTATTTATTTATTTATTTTTTCAATAAATAATTAAACAAAAAGAGTATCATTTACTATGGGGGGGTCCCCCCCAACCCCCCCTCACCCAACACCCCCCTGCCACCCCCCTACACCCCCCCCACCACCCTCTCACCCCTCATACTCAACACATTCTAATTATATATTTATTTATTTATTTATTTTTTTAATAAATACATAAACAAAAAGAGTATCATTTACTATGGGGGGGTCCCCCCCACCCCCCCTCACCCAACACCCCCCTGCCACCCCCCACACCCCCCCACCACCTTCTCACCCCTCATTCTCAACACATAGTAATTATATATTTATTTATTTATTTATTCAATAATTAAATAAATAAATAGAGTATCATTTACTATGGGGTGTCCCCCCCAACCCCCCTCACCCAACACCCCCTGCCACCCCCAAACCCCCACCACCCTCTCACCTCTCATACTCAACACGTTTTAGTTATATATTTATTTATTTATCTATTTATACAATAAATAGAAAATTTCAAAAAAATATCGAAAAAATGTCGACATTATTGTTTGTCGACATTATTTTTTTCGACATTTATTTTTCGAAATTTTGACTGTCGACATTTTTACTGTCGACATTATGACTGCCCACCCTTCAATAGGTGTTGCTCTTCTGATGGGTACTGGGCAGAGCCCTACTGCGGCTCTCTGCTGACTTATTTGTTCATCATAAGTCACATATTTTGGTGTGAATGTTCCTGGTACTTCAAAATGGGCGATGAGAGTGCAGGCTTTATTTGGGACCTCCTCTACACTCCCCCCTCTGGGCGATTCATCAACCTCTTTCACCTCCTCTTTTGGATGTAATTCACTCGATTCTTCTATATTTATCTTCACTCCATCGCCTGGGTTCATTCCTTCTTCATCTTTTTTTTATATCTATACATGATGGTTTGAAGAAATGTCTCTTTGGAGTCCATTTTTTATTACTTCTTTCAAGCTTCCTGCCATCCTTACATGTTCATCTTTATTCCATGTCATTAGTTGACATTGTCCATTTGGGTTACAGTAAACCCATCTTCCCACATAGTTCCTGTGTTTCCTGGGATAGAGAAATTTTGTACCTTCTGGTGCGTGCCTGCTTGCCTTCACAAAGTCTCTTATTTCTTCATCCGTCAGGTCTTTGGGCTTCCATTCTGGCTTGACATCAATCATGATCTTCATCCCTATGACTTTCTTCACAGTTTTCTGGCATTGTGAGATTATTATCTTGATAACACAAAATCCCAGTAATATCATCACTAGCAGGGCTCCTAGAAACTTGAATATGTCTGCCATCCATTGTGGGATCCAAGAGAATAGTGATCCAAACCAGCTGTCATCATCAACTTTGTCAGTTTTGTTGATCATCTGGTTCTGCAGCTTTGTCAGCATACCTATGGCTTCTGTTAAGGTCCCATTCTCCTCATCGTGAGAGGGTATAAATGTGCAACATGATTCTCCTATTTTTGCACAAACTCCTCCATCCATGGCTGTGATCATTTCAAGCACATATCTGTTCTGGAGAGTCATTATTCGGATGGCTCTTAATTCTTCCTTAATTGCATTGAATCCTTTTATTGTCGTGTTGATGGTCTGTAGTAACTCCCATCTGGTAATCTGTAACCATTTAGCATTTGCTCCAACTTGGAATCTTGGCATGAAAATTGTTGCGAACACTGATGAGGTGAGGCTGAACAGCCTATGTTCATATGGGATTGCATGAAAGCCTCTTCTGATTTGGCAGAAAAGTAATTCTCTCTCTTCATTCGAGTTATCAGTTCCACAGATCTCTTCTTTCTCAGGTGAGCATCTGCTTTTGGGAAACTGTCAATATTCAGGTCACTTTTCAGGATTACCAATGCTGGAACGTGGACGTTCACTATCGTGCATATGCCTCCCCAGTCTCTTGGCAGTCTGATGTATGCTTTGGATCCACATGCCCAATAATGGTCCATAATCACTGCAGTTCCATGTACCATTCCTGGAGCATCAAAAACTCATCCACAGTTCTGATTCTCTCCCATCTTCCTTGTGCCGTTATTTCTGAAACAGAACTTTGGGCTTTCTAGTGGCACTATCTGCAGGGGTCCTCCTCTGTCTTCGACCCATGTGAGTAGTTTTGCAAGTTTTGGTCATAATGGCTTGCATCCGTTTTGTACTATGTTTTTTTATTTATTTATTTTACATTTATAAAGCGCTCACACAGCCCGCAGGCATCGAGGCGCTGTTACAGGAATTGTTTGTTTTTCTTAGTTGCATAATTGTGTTTTTTTTTTTTGTCATAGTTACGTATTTATAACGCGCTTTATCACCCAGAGGTTTCTAAGCGCGGACCCGGGGATCGAACCTGTTGTTGCTTCGTGTCGTCTTGCTTCCAAGACGCACACGCTGCCGCTGAGCTATCCTCATGTTGATGGTAGGCTCGTAGTGACCGAAGACCATCCATGCTCGGCAAATCACTGCTCCATTTCCCAACCGTCTGGTGAAAGTACTGTTCCCAAAATTTGCAGTTGGCCGCTATTCTTCCATCTCCGAGCTTCTTCTGGAGTTTTTCCTTGGACATTTAGCTTCTGATTTGCTTCTCTTCTAATCTCTGCTCCTTTAACTCCAGGCTTCTCATGTCGGATCACAATGTGTTTCATCTTTCCATTGTTTCTTGTCTTTATGTCCTGGACATAATCATCTTCATCTGGATCAGTTGCTTCATTTGCCCATTTCGGAGAGGCATCACTACCCATGAACTGGCCTCTGGTCTTGCACATTGCTACATGTGACATACAGTGTGCTGTCTGGACATCAATTTCTACAGCTACAAAGATCTTGGACTTCCCCATGCTGTATGGTAGGAGTGCACAAACAAAGCATTCCCCTTCTGAACTTCGTCTTCCAGCTTCTTTCATGTGCTGGTACCAAATGTTGTTTTCCAGATGTGCTGTGCTGTCCAGGTAGTCATTTAGTTCATTGTCATCTCCATGCATGCTTCTCTTGTTTTCCTGTAGTTGGCTATGACTATATCCCTGAATGCATCTGTATGGCTTTTTCTTGCTGGAGGATTCACAGGTATCCTGGTCCATAGTGCAGGCCTTCTTATCTGCGCCATTTGGGTAGACAGAATTCCGGCAGCTCTTTCTCTCTCTTCATACATCTCTCTCTGTCATGTTATAAATGTTCGTATCCATTCCGGCATTGGTCTAGTATACGGTTGTGCTGTGGAACCAGTGCTTGTTCCTTGCATTGGAACGTATATGCTTGGTACTACAGACTCTGCAATTTTGTTCTTCAGTTCCTCTTGTAGTTCCCTTGCTCGGGCTATGTACGGAACTAATGAGTCTACTATTAGTTGTGTCTGTACAGACAGTTTCTCAGTGTTGGCTCTTGTTTTCTTAAGAGTTTCTGAGATAACTGCTCCTGTTGGTTTTTGTCTTAATTCTTGTTTTCCCACAACATCTGCTGTGGGGTTTCTTGTGTCAGGCAGTCTCTTCTTCCCTGCTGCTTTGGTGTGTGGTTCTGCAGTCATTGACATTAGGTCTGTTTCGTGTGCATTCAGTGTTTGCGTGCGTGTAGTTGTCAGTAATATTATTTAATTTATCCCTTGCCGACCCCGTCTCCGGCTTTTTCTTTCGTTCGTTACCACAAGTGTGTGTGTATCATTGCTAATCACATCCATTTCAAGTTCATTCACTCCACCGTCAGATCTTCTAGGGACTGGAATGACAATATAAGGTCTGGTTGCCTTTGTGGGTTTTATGCGTGCATCATTAGGTGGGTGTACTGAAATTGGGATGCTTTGTGCACCAATGAAGAATGCAGTTCTGATCGTTAATGACAGTAAAACGATTCATTAATTTGATGCATAGGTACATTATGCCCCTGTAGGTCAGGCGACAGCATTTTCTTCCAGAGAAGCGGGGTTGCCTCTCTTCTTGTGGAAGGACCAGATTGCTGTTCTGGACCCCCATCTCGATCATTCAACAAATGTCAGTGTTTTTTGTTTCTGTGTTTTAAGAGTGTCCAGTACTTCACAAGTGTCCCCCCTCTCATGAGTTTCAAATTGTCTCTTTTTATCAGGATACATTTCCTTTGCTAGAGTACGGGAAAAATCAGACGTAAAATAACATTTTAGTGAGTCCTTTTACTGTGCATGTTCGAAATAGGTAAGCTCCCAATCCACTCCCCTTATTTTCTTCAATCCTGAGGACATGGTGTATGCCGGTCAATATGAAGGATTAGGGACAAAAATAACAACAAATATGACATGGAATTCTTGGCACCGCTTCCTTGATCTGTCCCTCGGCGAAAGGTTCTTAGAATCTCCTGAGATAGCTCATCTGATGGTTAGAAAGTTCCACTTGGAGTACGATTCTGTGTGAGAGCATTTCCATTTGTGCAATATTAGCTGGGTCTCTGATGAAAGTGAGGACGTCAACATCGATTGGTCTCCCCACTATCTCTGGAAAGTCCGTGACTAGGCGAAAGAGAACATTATGGGCCAACCTCCTGTCTTCTGGTGACAGGGACATCCGTCCTGCCCTGCTGAGGTTCAGGATTATATGATCTCTCCCAAATGTGAACAATGTCTGCAGTGTCCGGTCGCATGGAGTGCAACCAGAATGATTATCTTATTTAAAAGATGGCTTAAATGTTCTGTATTTGCTGGATCTCGAAGAAAGGTGAGTGTGTGTCTGTTGTTCTTCCGATAAGAATTGGACAGTCTTTGATTATGCGAAAGAAAAGTGTGTTGATGAGCTCATCTATTTCCGCCTATGTTGGGATCATTTGATTCTTTTTCACTGTACTCAGAGTAGGATAAATTGTTCGGCAATGACAGTGAGGAGTTGCCTTATTGTCTTTTTGTTTTTAGTATCTTGTAGGAAATCAGTGACACTGGTGAGCCTCCCTACCAATGACGGGTATGATCTTAGCACTAGATCAAGGTAAATTATTATGTCCTTTGTGATGTCTCCACCGTGGGACACCATAAGTGATTCCAAAGTTTGTCTCAGTATTAAACGAATCGGGATACTGTTTTTGCTTCCACTGTAAGTGTCCCCGGTCAAAATTTGGCAAACTCTTTTCTCAAGGCTTAGGTGTGCCTCATCTGACTGTATTGTGGCTTGTGCGTGCAGTTTTCTTCTTCACCCTGCAACTAGGATGCACAGAGTGTCTGTTTTTTATGTCCTTATCCCCTTTTTTGCTTAGAGGAAACGTTCGATAAAAGCCAAAATTTGCAAAAAAGTTCTTTGTCTGGCTGGTCATGCATCCTTCTTCAGAGTCATGGATCTCGTCTGCACGTGCTGTCGTTCTTCCCCGTCGCTCGTCGATTCCTCTCATTGGGGTGCAGGCAGGGTGCCTCCTCCGATTTAGGGTTTTATATCACCAAGAAAATGTCTTGTAGTTTCACTGTGGACGGAGTGCAGTCCTCCACTGTAAAATGACCGTTGAACCTTGGCTCGTCCCACTTTTTCCTTGTGTGATTCCTCACAAGGACGGCGTCTCCAGGGAAGATGGGTGGAAGACGTAAACCTTGAACTTAGTCTTTTGTAGTGTCTCCATCTGTGTTCTGTGCTGCACTGCACCCTTTTTGTTGTTGCTGCAGCTGGTCTGAAATTACAGTAAGGCAAGATGTCATGCAGTTCAGATAGTTTTGCATTTCAGACCCTAAAACCTCGCCTGTTGACTGGGCATCACATCTAATTCTATCTCGGGGTGTCAGAGGAGTTCTCATTCTTCTTCTTGTGACTATCTCGTGTGGCGTAAGATGATGGTCATACCCTGGTTGGTTCCGAAGAGCATATAGTGCCAGTGGAAGGCAGTGCAACCATCCCTTCTTTAGAGTAAGCTTCAACTTGGATATCCTTTCCTTTAACAAGCTGTTGAGCTTCTCACAGATCCCATAACCTTGTGGATGATACGTTGATGAGAACTTGTGCTTTATACCAAGCAGCAAGCTAATCTGCTCGAACACTGCATTGACAAAATGATGGCCATTATCTGACCTCATGACCTCACACACCCCCCATCTGGGGAACACTTCTCTCACTAAGAATGTGGCCACACAGGTAGAGTCTGGGTGTGTACATGGACCTGCCTCAATCCATCTAGAGAATGGACACACCACAACAATTAAGTATCTGTACTTGTTACATACTTGAATCATGTTGACGTAATCAACATGCAAGTGTTGAAAAGGCCCATTTGGCCTTGGGATAATTCCTCTCATTACTTTTAATGTGTGCCCCGCCATAAATTGCTGGCAAATTATACAGTTCACTATAAAGAATGCAACATGCTCGGTTAAATTCGGTATAAACCAGTCTTCTGCAAGTGTTGCTGCTATGTTCTCTTTTGTCATGTGTGTTGGGTAGTTTAAGTACTCCAGCGCTATTTTTAATAGGACTACAGGCATTACTGGTTTACCAGTGCTGTCTTGTCGCCACAATCTGTCAGAAGGGTTTAAAGAACACCCTCGATGTTTCCACACATTCTTCTCTTCCTGCGGTGCCTCCCCTTAGAGTTCCATTAGCTGTGTTTGCCCCAAATTACTGTAACTTTCAGGTGCAGTTCATGTGACCATCATTCGTTCTATGGTATGGATAACTTCCACTTCCATGATCGCCTCACTTTTGGATGCCATACGCTTGGCTTCGTGTCTTCTGCTTGATTTCCGCGTGAGACAAAATCTGTCCCTTTCATGTGGGCGGTGCATTTCACGACCGCTATGCCCACTGGGAGCTGTAGTGCCTTGATCAGCCTGTCCAATAAGGCTGCGTGCTGCACTGGCGTGCAGTCCACTCAGAGGTAGCCCCTCCTTTTCCAGCACGCTAAGCCTGCATGCACTGTTGACGTCACATAGGCGGAGTCAATGTACACCGTTACTTCCTGGTCTGCGTGATTCTCAATGGCGAGTATCAATGCCAATAATTCTGCAGTCTGTGCTGAATAATGAGATGGTATTCGTGCTCTATGAAGCACTCAAAACTCTCCATTCGTTGTGTGTTTCATCACAGCAACGCCTGTATATCTTTGCCCATAATTTTGGTCGATCCTCAAAGACCCGTCAATGAAGACGATCTCTCCTTCTGCCAAGGCATTTTCTTTCACCCTGGGGATTTCATCTTAGAATTCTTTATAATTTGTACAGTCATGTATGGGCTCTCCTTCAGTGACTGGCTCTGCCACGAACATAGCTGGGTTCACTATCTTACATCTACTATTTTAATCGATGGATTTGATATGATCACTTCATAAGAAGAAGTTCTCTGAGATGTCAATGTGCCCTTTGGTTTCTCTAGAATGGCAAATAGCGAGTGCTCAACGTACAACGTCATTGAGCATCCCATTAAAATGGTGTAGCCTTCTCTATGGCCAACGCCGCGGCAGCTAAACTTTGTTCGCACGGGAAGTGGCCTCTCATCACTGGGTCCAGATTCCCGCTGTAATATGCCAGGGGCTTGTACCCCAACAAGGTTCTTTGAGCGAGCACTGCCGTCATAACGCTGCCATTTGTGTGTGAGAACAGATAAAATTCCTCTGCATAATTGAGGATCCCTAGAACTGGTGCTGTGCAAATAGCTCTTTTGAGTTCAGAAAACCCTTTTTCCATGGTCTCAGACCATTCAATCTTTTCCTTCGTCACTTGGGCCTCCTTTAGGGCCTGAAGTAACGGCTTGGTGTAAGAGCTGTAGTCGAAGACCCATGCCCTGACATAGTTGCATAGGCCTAAACAGCTCTGCATCTGCTTTATCGTGTGTGGCTTAGCCGTGTTAAATATGGCTTCAGCTGTTTCTGGGGTCACTTTTTTTCCTTCATGTGAGATCAGCTGGCGTATGTACAGCACTTCTTGTTGTAACTTTTCTTTGTCAACTTTATATCCCTTCTCAGCCAGTATAGTCAGTAGATGAACAGAATCGTGCCTACATTACTCTCTGTGGTGCTGCAAATTAAGGTGTCATCCACGTATTGCAGGACAACACTTTCTAGTGCAATATTGCTCAGGTCTATTTGCAGGACTCTGTTAAAGATAGAAGGAGACTCACAGTACCCCTGTGGCAACCTTGTGCTTTCCACACGCATTTGTCTGAACATGAATGATGTCAGATCTTGTGAGTCATGGTGCAATGGGATTTAGAAAAATGAATTTTTCAGGTCAATCACTGTGAAATTTTTTGCCTCAACAGGTATATCACATAAAATTGTGGCCGGGTTTGGGACTAGAGGGAACTCGGCATCAACAATATTGTTTATTGGCCTAAGGTCTTGAATTAGCCTCCACAACCCCCCTTTACTTCTTTTCACAGGGTACACTGACGTATTACATGACAACTCTGACGTCACTAAGATGCCTTGCTCTATCATGGCTGAAATTGTCTAAAAAATCCCCTCATCTGCCTCTCTGGACATGGGATATTTTCGTGCCTTGGGTAAAATTGCTCCTGGTTTCAGTTTAATCTTCACTTCTCCAACACCCTTCAAGAGGCCTACGTCATAGCTTCCTGTAGTCCATACTGAGACTGGTCCTTGGCCATGTCATCATCCAAATATTCAGGACGGGTTTGTGCTAACATCATTCTGAGATACTTCTCTTTTAATCATCTTTACCCAAAAGGTGAAACTCACTTCCACCATTGTCTCTCCCTTATCTGTTTGTTCTCCAAACAGCTCGTCATCGGTTATGTCTGTCAATCGATATCCTTTTTTGATGGTGATTACTGCACACCATTGTCGGCCCTCATCATCATAACCATCGATCAAGGCCACTCTCCCTTTCACTGCAGCCGTGTGCATCATCAAGGGAAATACTTGTCCCATCTCCTCATGCATCGGTATTCTGGGTCTTAATAAGAACTCATCAGGGGTTCTCATAATTTTGTCTGCAAGGCCTGGTAGCCCTGTCATAAGCACACACATACCATATGTGAATATTTCTGGTTCTAATGGTATAGCCCTCATGGCTGGGTGTCCTGCGTATGCTCTGAATATCTTGCATACGTTTGAATAGTACATTCCTGGAGTCAAACATACTATGCCCTTCTCCGTGAATGAGATTGTCATGTTTAACTTTGTCATCAAATCTCCACCCAAAATGTTCATTGGTGTCTGACGTGAGTATAATAAGGGGACATTCATTTCGCACTCTCCTATAGAGACTGGGAGTGCATTTGTAAAGGTAACACGACTTGTCGCTCCTGTGAAAATCAGAATATTTATGGCCTCACCGGACAAGGAAAACTTGCCTTCACGTATGCACGAGCACGTTGCACCCGTGTCAACTAGGAAGGAATATTCTTTATCCCCTATAATGACATCCACCCTAGGTTCCCTGCGAGGGTCTGGTGTCACTAATAGGATAGAACACATCAGGGTTCCCAGTGAGCTGTCCTAGTTTATATACAAATTTGGCCCACTGTGTGCTGGTGAATTTCCCCCATTCCCATTGTTACTCCCCATTCCAGGGTTCGTGGTCTGCCCTGTGCCCATCGTCTGTGATAGTTGCAGCGGTGCCTGTTGGGATTGTCCTTGTGGAAAATTCCCCATGCTTTGTGGTTGCACACCTTGTTGCGCTCCTGGCGCTTGTTGCTGCACTGCGTGATTCTGTGCACCACAACAGGTGGATTGGCCATGCCTGCTCCTGTTCCTTGGCCGCTCTGCATCATGCCTTGATTTCTGCATGGGCGCGCCAAATGCCCTGTCATTCCACACAGCCAACATACTGGCAGTGGTCGGATAATTTGCCCATTTGACATATCTTGGTTACCATTTTGCACATTTTGAAAACCTCCTTGATTATTTTGGAAACCTCCCTGATTGCTCTGCCATCCTCTTCCCCTAAATCCTCTTCCCCTGTGATAAAACCCCATATTGCCTTGATTATTTTGCTGTGGACTAGCCACCTGCTGCATGCTTGCTTCCGCTGTGCTAGTTATCATGGCTCCTTAAAGAGCATATTTTGACAATTTCTTCTGCACCAGTTTCGCTTCCTCACCCTTTCGATTTGCTTCCATATTGCAATTCTTTTCCTGAAGCAGTCTACAATAATGTGCAATGGTCAACTGTATTTCAGCCGAAGGCTTGGCTTCAATTCCCACCAATTTCTTGAGTTGTTTCTGTATCGGCTCTGGCAGCCCTTAGCACAATATGTGGTAAAACACAGGTATAGATTTCGTCCACGATTCATGAGTCCCGAGCACCCATGCGTCTTGACAATTTTGTATGTAAATTAACGGATCTTCAGACTCCTTCATCTTTCGCAACATTATAGCTCCCATATCAGAAGTGTCTGGGCAAAGCACTCGTAGTGCTTTCCATACTGCGGCTCTACAATTGTTAAATGGAGCTCCGTCGTGCGCAGTATTGATTGTGGTTATGCCAGAGTAGCCTGCTCGTGCCCACACGTCGTCTGCTCTCTCACCAAGTATGGCGATTAAGAGACCTTTGATATCCCCTATAGCTAACGTGTTCCCTCCTGTAATTTTTTCTAACTCATGTATCAACTTTCCAGCTCCCGATGTCAGCATTGGAAGCTTATTTTTCAAATGTTCTCGATCCATGTGTGGCCATGGTATATATTGTGGTCTTACTCTACCCTTCTCCAGCAATGGAAATTGGAATGTGTAGCCCTCACTCTCTTCTCTCATTGTTCTCCTGTCTATTGTAGGGGTAATATTCCTGCATCGCAGTCTACCTGGTAATGCCCTTAGTCTGTCCACATAGGATGGTGAAGACACCCCCATCTAACAGTGAGATTCTTCTTCATATTGGTCAGGCTGCGTGGTGGACTCTGGTGCCTTCAGTGCAGATTCCCTATTGTCTGACTACCTTATTCCTCTTTCCCTTGGGAGTCATCTTTTGCTCCTTCCCTCTTCCTCATTTTCCTCGCACTCCCCCCTTTCCGATTTGGACATTGTCTCTCCATTCCCACTTCTTCAGGAGACATCCTCAGTATCTCTCTATGCTCTCTAGAGTGCTCTCTATGCGCTCGTCTTCCCCTTCCCCATGGGGTATTTGTTCTAGCCCCATTTCATCATATATTCTATCAATCGGTTTTCCGATGCTTCTGGTGTCAAAGTCATCATCAATGTTTGCTCTAGAAGTGCCTGGTACTGAATCGTACTCAGGAAAGAATTCTTCAATGTCTTCCCAGTCTACAACTGGAGCATGTTTTTTAACCTCTTTCCCCAGATATTCAAGATTGCGTGCTCTCTGTCTTCGCTTATGTTCTACCTCGTCATCAAATTCCTTGCGTTTCCTCACCTCTTCTCTGACCCTATCTTCTTCCTTTCTCTTTTAATTTCTGCGTTCATCTGCTCTTCACATTTCCTCATCTCTTTGTCTTTTTATTTTTTTCTCACGCATCCTTTGCTCTTCCTCTAACCTTTGCTGTTTCTCTCTGTCTTGATCATTGACTGCTCTTGGGTTGCGATCGAGCTGTCTCTCTTGCTCTTCGCGATATAGCTGTTCTCACCTTAGTCTGTCTTTCTTTCTTACACTTTCATCTCTTAACTCCTTCTCTTTCCCCTTTCTTCATGTCTCATCTAACCTCTCCTTTTGTTTCACGTCATCAATGCCTTTGCCATCGAGTTTCAATAAAATTTGTCCTCCCATCCATTCGTCTTTTGCAAATGCTATATCATCAGTTCTATCTTCACTTCCCTTCCATCGCTTCCCTTCTCTATCTTTGTTGAGAGATGCACTTGTCTGTGCCTGATCTCTTCTTTCATCATCACGTCTCTCCTTGTCCCTTGGGACTGCGCAGGTAACATTCTTGTCCTTATCTTTCCCTTGATTTTTGTCACTACAAAGTGTAGGTGACTCATATGCGGGGTTGCTATATCCTGTGGCTGCTTTAAGTTCTCTCAGTGGGTATAATCCCTCGTTCTTACTTTCTTCAATTTTTGTTTTGGGTGGGGCAGGTTTCACAGTAGGCGTCTCTGGGCATACATTAAATATCCAATCTGTTGGCGGCTCTTCCTCCTTTCCCAGTTCATACATTTTCCACAACTCGAGAACAGCAAGACGTTTTTCTAACTTCTTGCCTGTATACGTGGCATGCAAATATGTCATCATATGTTGTAAGACGGCTTTAGATAAAGACCCATTTTGTGGCCATGCCATAAACATCTTGTGGGCGGTACTATATTTCTTTAGCTTGGGTGCGTATTTTGGCAACTGCTTGCATAAGTGTGCCAATGGAGTCATGTCTTCCATGCTTAAATCTGTTCCCTTTTCTCTTATATAACATTTGTCAACGTTTCCATGTGGCTTAAACAACTTCTAACAATATGAGCGAGAACCAAACACTGCAAGCTCCAATCCAAATTTTTGCAAAATTTTATACCTTCTGATTTAATTAAAAAAACATCAATTCATATGCGATTTTATCTCAGCTATCCAATCGCACAAAATTCAAATCTGTTTTCTGTAAGATATTTTTTTTTACATATGACGTCAGAACAAAAACATATAAGACAGACACTTGACAGACTAGACAGACCAGACTGGACACAGCTATCTCTGCCTCTAATCATTACCCCTCCATGGGGTGTAAACGTATCCCTTTCACAACGTCTTTAAACGTTGTGGTAGTCTATTTGTTCTCCATTATGTGGGACTGTGGTTACATGTTTCTTCTAGCCGCTTGTGTTAAATGCGTAGGTATAAGGCAAATCCTCTCACTTCTCGGGTGTCTGCCCCGGTATCCTCTCTCTTCTCAGGTGTCTGCCCCGGTAACCTTTATTTATTTAATTATTCCCCAGTCATTATCCCCTTATATATATAGTCTTCACTACTTCTAACTATATTTTAGTTTTTTCGGCCGCCTCCCTCCGTTACCTTTTCCCGTTACTTGTTCTAAAGCATGCACTTTTGCCAGAACATTAGACTTTTTCACTCACCGTTTGCATGGTTCTCCTCTGGACCGTCGGGATCACTGCCTTTGTTAACGCCTTCTTCGACTTTTTGCCCGCTCAGATGCTCGTGGGAATGGAAAGGGATGCAGGGGGAACACGGGTCTTTCAGGCCCACGTCTGCAGTATTTCTCTTTAATCTACCACTGTCTATGGGGAGCTTCACGGTCTACTGGGCCGAATGGCAAAGGACTCGTGATATTGCCAAAGACCTAGAGTTACTTTATGTCGACGGTCAACAGGTGTCTTATTCAAATCAATAATCGATAACCATCAGATCTCTGCTACCAAGTGTACTGAGGAGACCCCCGGCTGGCCCAGAGAGTCGGGGTTTGCTCCAAAATTACTTTAAGTTGAGATAGCTGCACCTTGAGATGGATGGGGGTGCAGATTCATTACTCCAACACCAATCAATAAGGGCAACTCAATGGTTTGGCAAAGGGAGTCTGTTTAATGAGAGGTACAAAAAAAGGGGAGTCATGGCAATGAGCAGTGATGCGATAGTCCATCTCGCTTCAACTCCACTGAACTTCATACAAAACACATTGTTTATACTGAAAATTTGTCATAACACTCAAAAGTTAATAAGCATTTCTATTGGTTAGGAAAAGGTAACTTTAGTATAGGTGCTATATCTGTATATGGTAACGGAGTGAGGGATTGGGTAAAACAGTCTCAGGTGGGCGTCTAAGCCCTTGCTTCAAAATGACTACTGCGGACGTCACCAAAAGTACAATGTCCCATTGGGTCTACTAACTATAGGACCCTAGATTATTTGGTCCATTGTGATTGGGTTGGCACCAGCCCCATGCATACATTTCCACTTTGCTTAGCAGCATGCAGAATGGACAGCCAGGTGCAGAGTGCCCCCACAGCTACCCGGCCATCCTCCAATTAAGGTTACAATCAATCATCACTTCAGCAACAATGTGTCAATTATGTTACTGTGGTTGGCCTTGAAACTGCATCTTCTGCCTGAGAAAGTTCCGCTATCTTCTCCTGGGCGGATGCTACTCGTAAGTGTGAACTCGTGCTTCTCTTCGCTCGGATGGTCATGTGATGCAGACACCATGAATTTGCCTACTTTCTCTCGATTTGTGCATTTAATTCTTATTCGGCTTGCCACCTGCTTAGGCTTCCTTATCTTGACCTTTCAGGGGCAGGATATTCTGTTCTTAAGTTTCAATTAGATGTAGCTACTGTTTGTTTCTTCTATTGGTATGACCTTGGCTCCTTTGGCATGAGTTGCATCTGCTGAGTTTCGATTCAGCTGTTTATCCTCGTTTTGCTAGAATATGAAGCTTGTCGTCCTTGGCCTTTAGTGACCTAAATTGATTCTGCTTTTCATGCAAAATGGACTCGAACTTATAATACTGTGCTTCGATTTGAGGTAGATTATATACAATGGCGCTTGCCACTCTATTCTTCTACTTAGCATAGCAAGCCGTACTATTTTCTTAGCTTTCTTGCGGTTTCAAGCATATGTACAGGAGTAAACTGATCGACTGTAGTCATTTTGCTTTTAGCTTAACTCTCTTACATTTTGATAGCTTTCTATCACTATAAGCTCACAATCTCTTTCCTCATGGTGTTTCATCTCCTTGTGTCATTCTTGGTTCGTCATTTGTTCTATCTGTGAGTCTGTCCAGGCTCTTGTGATGTCACCTTTGGGGTTCCATTAAGACCTTTTTGGTTTCTTCTGGGACGGTACTTAGGCAATCTTCATTTCGTCTCATTTGTTGGTAGGGTTTTCTCAATGGATACCTTACTGTCCATGGTTGCCTGGTTATTGGTACTTCAATAGGTGTTGCTCTTCTGATGGGTACTGGGCAGAGCCCTACTGCGGCACTGATTTATTTGTTCATCATACATCACATATTTTGGTGTGAATGTTCCTTGGTACTTCAAAATGGCTGATGGGAGTGCAGGCTTTATTTGGGACCTCCTCTACACCACTTTGACACATATAACTTAGAACTATGCCACTGGGTGAGTTCTGAAGATGAGAACCTCCTCTCCAACCTGACACCGAATTCACATTGCCTAAACATATTTAAATGTAATAACATGGAAAATATTGATAACCTTATAAATATGTATCTCACAAATTAATGTCACGTATGCAGGCATGCCCATGTTCTGGAATGTGATACAATGAACTTTTGAGTAAAGTGTGGAGGTTTTATAGATTATTCAGATGTTGTATATCATGAAACAAGCTATAACTGGCAATGTTTCAGTTTTAATTCATTTAGGTTTGCAACACAAGAGTGACCCTGTTATTGTTTCATTCATTACAGTGCCAGCTATATGTTCATCTGTTTGATGGCAATAGTGGCAAGGAGGACTGAAGTACTACGACATCTGCCCATGCCATATTCTTTTACACATAGTGATATGAAGACTGTCGTGAGGAAAGTGGATACATTCGTTTAATAAACCACTGAAACTTGTAGACCAAAAACTGAAAGAAATTACAGGTTCCTGCTCTCCACACTGCTTGAGTACCTTATTTTATTGGTTCCCTTCAGTGTGAGATAGCATTTCTACGTCCTCTCTATCATTTGCATTATTTAAATGCCAGTATGAACAAGTTGAGTGTTCTAATTATCCCGGGTAAGTGTAAACCCTTCACTGTACAAAAGAACTGACAACTTAGATTATCTTTTAGAAAATCCAGTACACATTAGTTTGGGTCTTCAGGCTATTAAAAATGTATCTGTTGCCGTAAGTAGACCAATCGAATGTGTGTGTTTTTACATTGTTCATGATGCCACACACCACATATTTTATGCAGTGTGTCTGACGCCTTTTTCCAGAAGAAGATAACCCCAGTGTCATGGCCACAGGCCCCAGAACACAAAAACCACACCATCTAGTGATGGGGGAAATGGGTCACTTGACTCACTTATGTCCCTTTGGGACCCATAAACACAGGGGCCTTGGCTGGACTCAGTCCTGGCGCCTTTGGTGCCAGGCTCATATAGAGATGTGAGCAGGAACACTTTATTTCAGTGCAGGAGTGCTTTACTTTATTTCAGTGCAGGAGTGCTTTTATTTTACAAGAACGATCCAGGAGCTGAACGCCTTTATTCCAAAGAACATCCTCATGTGCTGACTCATTGGGTGTGGCTCCCTAGGCCTGGTCTTCATGTGCTGACTCATCGGGTGTAGCAGGGTGTGGCAGGCAGGCTGAACCTGGTGGGCGTGGCTTCAGAAGCTCAGCTATATAAGCTGCTCCATCCTTAAGGCTGGTGCTTCGTGTTACTGTGCACTCACGTGCAACGTGACTCTCACCACCGCTTGGACCAGATTACTTACATTTGAAACTAGGTGCTCTCCTGCATACTCACCTCTAGGAAACCGGTGCTTCATCGCTTCATCTGCAGACTCATCTCCTGACATCCAGTGATATTGATCCCAACGCTGCAGCACCGCACTCTGCATCCATGAACTCGGACCCTGTGAAGCGGAAGAAAGACAAGGTTAGAACATCCGTCCTAGGGCCGTGCCACATTTCTACCCTGTGCACCCCCTAGTTAACAATTTACCAGCTACTGTACCGCTGCAGCTTCTTTCCTCATTCCCTATGGCTGCCGTCTCGAGCTCTGCAGCTTCTGCCGGGCCGGCAACATCACCTGCAAGGGAAGAAAGCAAAAGAGCAAACATCAAAAGTGGAACGGACAGCAATACAAGACAACAAACTTTACAATACAACAAAAACAGACGAGGAAAGACAAATGCAAACAGGAACATATACCTGAAGTATAGTGGCTTAGTCACAGCAGGACTGGACTACCACATGCAAGGGACCAGTGAAGGAACTCGGTCCAGATCATACAAGCGCCCCTGCCAGAAGCAGCAGGACAGAGTGCTCGCCGAAACTAATCAACAGGTGAGCTTTCCCGAGACAGCGCATCCCACGGGTACCATGGAGCAGTCCCAAGCAGCATCACGTATTACCACCAGTCACCACATAAGCGCAGAGGGCGAAGTCGGACCCGAGCGCCCTCACCCCCGGGAGGGCTGCAACCGTGCCCCAACACCTCTGCAGAGACCAGGTGAGCGTAACACTCAGCTCCTTAAATCCATCATCAGCTGCATACTAGGATTGTGGTTAATTTCCATTCCGTATTCTGTCTGCTTTTAGATAAGCAGCACAACAGCGCAACCTAGCTTTAGAGGGGTATCAGGCAGGGGTAGCTAGAACTTCCTTCTATCCTTCTGTCTCCTTTTTGTTTGATGCAATCTGGAAGTTGGGGCACTGCCTGCTGTGTTCTTTATTGGTTCCCTTATGAGGGTTTCCATTAGAACAGTATGATGTTTTGTTGTGATTTTTAATGAAAAGTTGGGGTTGCCATCCCTTGATTGTGTGATAATGCCCATGTTATGAACAGCAATCCAAACTTCTGTAAATTGTCGGGTTGCTACAGTGAATTATGGAATAAAACACAATATACAAACCAAAGAATTAAGAAATGATTGGGTCCCCACTTTTTTCTGGTCGCACATATAGAAACTATAATCAACTGTTGGAATCCAAGGTGTGTATTTAATAAATAGGAACATATGACAATGAGGCCAATGGAATGATGGGCCAGTCACATAGTGTGGCACAATTATGACATAAGCATAAGCATAAGCATGGGAATAATGTCCACTCCAAAACATGCAGTGTATACGATTGGTAATCTATAAAAAGCTGCAGGACGAATCATCACCTGTTCCTATAGGATGAAGGATTAAGAAGGGAGACCAAATTAAGGGCTGCAGAGGGGGATTCCTGTTCTAGGGATACAAGTCCTATCTACGAGGGAACCCGGAAAGAAAAGGGCCAGAGGAAGTTCTTACTTCATGGCAGCAGACTTCTCAGCTCTTCTGGCTTGGATACCTTTCGTCTATTTCATAAAGTTCAGTTCCTTAATTTCAGATCACACATGCTTTCCTTTTTTCAATCACAAGCATGTGGGTGATTTAAGTGGCTTTTCCTTGTGTCGGTGTATTCGGTCTAGGCGCAATTGTCAGACCACACGGTCCACCCATTAGTGGTCATGCAACTGACACACCTTACTTTCTTCTTCTTCATAGGCACATTACCACTGTTTCGGCTTTACCTTGGTGCTTGACTTATTCTCATTTCACATCCTCTTGATGCTTTATCATTGCTTGTTTTGCCACCAGTCACTATTACACTTTCACATATTCTCAGTATTCTTGCTGCTGCTTATTCTCTTAAGTTACACAGTTCTTTGTATTCTTATGGTGCTTGCCAATGCTTGTTCTCTCAGATTATACGGCTCCTTTTTTATCAGAGAATTGCACAAAACTTCCTTTAATCAGATCGATTTAAAAGGGTCTTTTCATTGAAATCCATCACTTTGTAGAAACTAAAAGTTTTCTCTGGCCCTTCCCTGGCCTGGCAAAAATATGCTTAAACAATCACCTTCATTTAATTCTCCCATGGATTTTGCTTGGCTCCAGGTTAGCCTTCCTTTCAACTCTTTCACAGCTCGGTATTCACAAATCCTTTCACTCGGTTTGCTGAGCAGTTTAGTTTCATTGCGATTATCAAAAGTATCCAGTAATTTATCGCATACAAACTGGACCGTCATATTGCCCAAACGGTCTCTCACTTAATTGCGAGCAACCCAACTTGTAGCAACCAAAAGGTCTACACCTTATCGTCCCAGAGTCTAAGGCTTCTCTGACTCACAGGGTATGCTGTCTCCTGGTGCTGTTGTCCACAGTGGCAGACTCACTGTGGGTCTCATTGCTCCTGGCCAGCGTGCCTCTTGTCCAGGGTCTCTGCCACCTCGGATGTATGGAGAGGGAGTCTCTCTGACTCCCGGAGGCATGCAGACCAGCTCTGCAACCAAAGACCGCTCGAATGCTCCTGCCACACTCAGCTTCCGCTGCAACAACTCTGCAGCTCGTAGGCACTTCAGGCATGCCTCTCTCTGGCTTCACCTCCAGCTTCCCAGCAAGCATTCCACTGACGATTCTATTGGCCTCACCTGAGCACGCCATTTATACCGTCCCCTTGGCTTCAGGTGCATGCAATGTCAGGTGCATGCAATGTTCCTTCATAACATAATGATTGTGATACTCATCATCCCTCTTCCTTTTCTCAGAACCTGAGTGGTGTTTGTGTGTGTAAGAGTCAATAAAGAAATGATGTGTGGCTCTGGTTTGTCTCTTCCTCATTTCAGTGCCTGACTGGTGTTTACCGGGATATGATTTACTGGAAAGATAGGGAAGGGACTGGTAATAACCTACAAAGGCCTGGGGGATATTGGATACATTAGAAAAGGGAAATGCGGGATACCATGTCTCACCCCAGGGTGCCTTATCCCCACTCCCCAACTCTCCTCCAACCAGGTTATCCTCCCTCACATATCCAGCCACAGGGTCAGGATTCAATAGCAACAGCCTTTGCCTGTCCACTGGGGAGGAGGATATATTGGGGAAAGACGTGAGGATGCCCTCAGATTACTCACACTTCCCCATGAAAAGAGTTGGGTACCAATTTTAATTTTTTTAAATTCATTTGAGTTTGCCAGTTTGTTGCCCATAACTGTGGTGAGGGATTGTATAATTGGGGGCATTGGATGAGTGGGGTCTATTAGTGAGATAACAATAAATGAACCAAAATATATCTTACAGGTGGGATGCAGGATTTCATCAATGTAGGTGTTTGGATTTAGTGATGTAAGAGTGCCAGTGATATCCTTGGGAGTGAGGGGGGTGAAGTCAGATCCGGGTGGGGTGACTTGGGGTGATATAGATAACAGAAACACAGACGATTTAAATGTATCAATGTGGTATCTAGCTGGTTCAATTTTGCTAATAAAGAAATCATTGTTAACAATGCATTTCTCTAAAATGCTGTTATTTCTTTGTGTGGTAAGGAGTTCACAAAGCATGTGGCTGTTGGGAAGAAGGCTTTGCTCCTACTTAAACCTGCAAAAATTGTTAATGAGTAGTAGGATTCATGGAATGATTAAGGGGGCATGTTTGTTAACTAACTCCTTTCAGATTTGGTTGAACGTTTTCATGAGGGAATTTTCATTGATGGTGGCAGGAATGTTTGTATGGCTGATTTCCAATGCTTCCATTGGGAAGTTCTTGAATGAGCAACATGCAGACATGGTGGGTTTGCCATGTCCTGTGTGGAAAGGGAGGGTGAGTGATAAGGTGATAGGGATTGTGACAATGTCTGTCCAACTGAGTGTGATGGGGCAAAGCAAAGCATTTGATGAGGGGGCAGAGGAGAGAACACAGTGAATGATGTTTCCCCTAATGTGAGTTTGGGTTTGCACATGTTGCATTGCATGCAGGTGTTTTGGGGCCAGATTACTGAAACTGTGCACCAGTACAAGTGCAAAGTTTCACGGTATTAACACTAGAGCAAAGCTTGTCCAATTTCTAAAAACCCTGGGGCATATTAGAAAACAATTGCACCATGACAAGTGCAGTTAGTCATGATGTAAGCACCAGGGTAAACATTACCCAAGTGCAAGCAAGATACATTGTCACTGCATTTATGAACAAGGGTAATGTTTGCATTAGTGTTAATATGGATTGGTATTAGCACTAGGGAAAACTTTGGCCTGGTGCAAAAATGCATCAAAGATGTACCTTTTTTGCAAAAGGGCAATTTTTCACTGGTCCCTAATTAGAGTCTCTGTTTATCCTTTTAGTTTTTTCAAGTGTGAACTTGAAAGGGCTAATTTATTTACAAGCAGTAATTAGCATGAGCAAGAACATTGCATGGATGCAAAGAATAGCACTGGGAGCCGATTCGTAGAATTAAATGCGCACAGAAACCCGTAGCGCAAAGAAAAAAGAGTAGTGCCCGGGACACCCAAAACACTCCCCCATGGCAAACAGAACATAGAGCTGTCGAACAACCTTTGCACTGGACACATGTAAGAAAGTAATTAAGGATTACATACCAGCAATCACCATACATACCAGCAACCACCACTCCTCTTCTGCAACCAACAAGTCCTTGTCACAGTACTGCCACTGATCTGCACAACAACCCTCTAACTTTAGCTAGCACTCACAAGTATGCCCTCATCCGTAAGTAGCCCCATCATGCTGCGCCCCACCCACCTACATTAAGGCAGCACCCATGTACAATCATTAAACTGCGCCTTGGACCCCTACATTAAGGCAGCACTCAGATATCCCCACTAAGACACTAAACTGTGTCCCAGCCCCCTACATTATGGCAGCACCCACAAGTCCACCCTCATCCCAGTACCCTGGCAAATCTGCATGTCAACATCCTACATGAAGGCTGAATTCACAAGTCCGCCCTCATCCCAGTACCCTGACTAATCTGCACATCAACACCCTAAAAGAACGCTGAACCCACAAGCATGCCCTTGTCTGAGTACCCTAAGTAATCTGCGTGTCAACACCATTGCCCAGTTCACTGTAGAGCACTTACCATCTGCAACTCCACCGGGCTGTGTCTACCATGAAGCACACCTGGCAGACATCTCCTCCAATATTATCACTTGGAAGCAGTGCTTGTGTATCCAGGACAGTCATCTCTTCCATAATGTTCCCTTGGATCACACTCAGCTGCCCAACCGTATTGTTGCTGCAAGTATACATGAGTCCCTTGATATACAGGTGACATAGTCCACATTTGATGTGCTTAGCCCAGTGAATTGGAGCGAGACCACATCCCGCCTCATCATACCAATGCCAATGAGCTATACCTGTTGTGGAAGTCTGCGCACATACACATGGACAAGCAAATGCCAACAGGGCACCCAAACTGTGGGGTAGCATAAAGAACCACTGAATAGATGAATTGGCAATCAGGGTCAGTAAATGGCAAGAGGTGAATGAGCTGTCTCCAGATTCCTCAAATAACCCTGCACTGGAGAACATCTGGCGGGCCACCTAAACAAGAGTGTACACATCCACAATAAGTGACCCAAAACATCCTCAGAAAAATACCTCCCATAACAAAATGTCTATCCACATCGTCAATAATGCTCTAACACCGCTGAGACACCAAATGCAAACATGCAATGGCCATGCACCATAAATGGCATCAATCAACCATAGTTTGCTACCCACACCCTTGTGATGCTCCCTTCCCTACTGGCAAAACACAGGTCCACATGGCCATTTGGGCAAGTCAGTCACAGTAATGCCACCATACCTACCTCAAACAACCCCCACCATGAATCAACACTCATGAAATGTTGTACAAAGGAATTGACATGCCAACCACAGCTACATGCTTGGTACACCCACGCACACCATGTACAGAAATGATCAACAAAAGGGGAATACCCTGCCTTTCTAAAGGAACTAACAGTGCTCGTCAGTTGTGAGGAAGTCCAAACTAACTCTATCTGACTCTACCACTAAATATAACTAAAAGTAAATAGGCAAGAGAATGTCTCTTCTGCCCCTTGTCTTTTCTTCTTCTTGGATAGTCTTTTTGTATACAGGTTTTCTATTGGCGCATATACTTCTTAGCATAATCTTCTTGGGTAGTCTTCCTTATCAACTCTTGTAGTTCTTCAAAATTCCTCTTGGGCCTTGTGTTTTCTCTGGCCCCAGCTTTGAAGTACTTTTCATTCCAGTAGTTCCTCACACTCTTGTTATCACATATATGTTCCTCCAAGTCGCTTTTCTGTCTTTCCGCAACTATGTTTGCCTTGATTCCATTTTATTCTTTCTTTGTCAAGGTTTCTTTCTCTGACACTGGCAGGGTAATTCATAGAATTTCGCAGAAAAGTGTCGCAAGCGGCTGGCGCAGAGTGTCCGCGTGCGATTGTTTGCGCCAGGCGCGTGCGCCAAAACCGATTTCCGCGCACAGCGTATTCATGGATTTCAGGCTCCCAAACCAGCCGTGGCGCAGAGTATCGCAGCGACCCTGCAGCAGCGCCAGTAACGCCCCCAAGAACGCACTCGCGCAAGGAAAAGCCATCAAAATCGCTAAATCATCGCAAAGGGCTGCACCAACCCTGGACCAGTTTACAGGGCTGCCAAACAAGGAACGCAAAGCGGGTAACGTTCATATCAGGGGTACGCGGGAAGTATTACATGCGATTAGCCAGGGTACGTGTATGACAGGGGTACGCGTGAAGTTTTACACGCGATTGGCCAGGGTACGTGTATTACAGGGGTACGCGGAAATTATCACACGGGATTTGGCTGGGTACGTGTATGACAGGGGTACGCGTGAAGTTTTACACACGATTAGCCAGGGTACATGTATTACAGGGGTACGCGGGAATTGTCAAACGCGATTTGGCTGGGTACGTGTATTACAGGGGTGCGCGGGAATAATCACATGCGATTTGGCTGGGTACGTGTATTACAGGGGTGCGCGGGAATCATCACACGCGATTTGGCTGGGTACGTGTATTACAGGGGTGCGCGGGAAGTTACACACGCGATTAGGCTGGGTGGGTCCTCACAGGTGTTTCCTGTACACCCTCCACGGCCCCTGCAGGCAGCCCACAAAACAGGGGACTACCCTGCACACCTGCTCATGTCTCCCACCCCCCACCCCCCCCAGCAGTGTGGGGCACCCTCCACCAGGCCCCCACTCATGTCCCCTATCACCCCCACCCCCCAGCCACCATGGGCAGCCTCCGCCAGGCCCCCACTCATGTCTCCCACCACCCCCACCCCCCCAGCAGTGTGGGGCACCCTCCACCAGGCTCCCACCCATGTCTACCACCACCCCCACCCCCCACCCACCATGGGCAGCCTCCGCCAGGCCCCCACTCATGTCTCCCACCACCCCCACCCCCCCAGCAGTGTGGGGCACCCTCCACCAGGCCCCCACCCATGTCTCCCACCACCCCCACCCCCCACCCACCATGGGCAGCCTCCGCCAGGCCCCCACTCATGTCTCCCACCACCGCCACCCCCCAGCCACCATGGGCAGCCCCCACCAGGCCCCCACTCATGTCTCCCACCCACCCCCACCCCCCAGCAGTGCAGGGGCAGCCCCCACCAGGCTCCCACCCATGTCTACCACCCCCCACCCCCCAGCCACCATGGGCAGCCCCCGCCAGGCCCCCACTCATGTCTCGCACCACCCCCACCCCCCAGCAGTGTGGGGCACCCTTCACCAGGCCCCCACCCATGTCTCCCACCCACCCCCACCCCCCAGCAGTGCAGGGGCACCCTCCACCAGGCTCCCACCCGTGTCTACCACCCCCCCACCCCCCAGCCACCATGGGCAGCCTCCGCCAGGCCCCCACTCATGTCTCCCACCACCCCCACCCCCCCAGCAGTGTGGGGCACCCTCCACCAGGCCCCCACCCATGTCTCCCACCACCCCCACCCCCCACCCACCATGGGCAGCCTCCGCCAGGCTCCCACCCATGTCTACCACCCCCCACCCCCCAGCCACCATGGGCAGCCCCCGCCAGGCCCCCACTCATGTCTCGCACCACCCCCACCCCCCAGCAGTGTGAGGCACCCTTCACCAGGCCCCCACCCATGTCTCCCACCCACCCCCACCCCCCAGCAGTGCAGGGGCACCCTCCACCAGGCTCCCACCCGTGTCTACCACCCCCCCACCCCCCAGCCACCATGGGCAGCCCCCACCAGGCCCCCACTCATGTCTCCCACCACCCCCACCCCCCCAGCAGTGTGGTGCACCCTCCACCGGGCCCCCACCCATGTCTCCCACCACCCCCACCCCCCACCCACCATGGGCAGCCTCTGCCAGGCCCCTACTCATGCCTCCCACCACCCCCACCCCCCCCAGCAGTGTGGGGCACCCTCCACCAGGCCCCCACCCATGTCTCCCACCACCCCCACCCCCCAGCCACCATGGGCAGCCTCCGCCAGGCCCCCACTCATGTCTCCCACCACCCCCACCCCCCCAGCAGTGTGGTGCACCCTCCACCAGGCCCCCACCCATGTCTCCCACCACCCCCACCCCCCACCCACCATGGGCAGCCTCTGCCAGGCCCCTACTCATGTCTCCCACCACCCCCACCCCCCCCAGCAGTGTGGGGCACCCTCCACCAGGCCCCCACTCATGTCTACCACCACCCCCACCCCCCAGCCACCATGAGCACCCTCCACCAGGCCCCCACCCATGTCTCCCACCCACCCCCACCCCCCAGCAGTGCAGGGGCACCCTCCACCAGGCTCCCACCCGTGTCTACCACCCCTCCACCCCCCAGCCACCATGGGCAGCACCCACCAGGCCCCCACTCATGTCTCCCACCACCCCCACCCCCCCAGCAGTGTGGTTCACCCTCCACCAGGCCCCCACCCATGTCTCCCACCACCCCCCACCCACCATGGGCAGCCCCCACCAGGCCCCCACTCATGTCTCCCACCACCCCCACCCCCCCAGCAGTGCAGGGGCACCCTTCACCAGGCTCCCACCCGTGTCTACCACCCCTCCCACCCCCCAGCCACCATGGGCAGCCCCCACCAAGCCCCCACTCATGTCTCCCACCCACCCCCACCCCCCAGCATCCAGGGGCACCCTCCACCAGGCCCCCACTCATGTCCCCCTGCACCCCCACCCCCCAGCAGTGCAGGGGCACCCTCCACCAGGCCCCCACTCATGTCTCCCACCACCCCCACCCCCCAGCCGCCAGGGGCAGCCTCCACCAGGCCCCCACTCATGTCTCACACCACCCCCACCCCCCAGCCACCAAGGGCAGCCCCCACCAGGCCCCCACTCATGTCTCCCATCCACCCCCACCCCCCAGCAGTGCAGGGGCACCCTCCACCAGGCTCCCACCCGTGTCTACCACCCCCCAACCCCCCAGCCACCATGGGCAGCCCCCACCAGGCCCCCACTCATGTATCCCATCCACCCCCGACCCCCAGCAGTGCAGGGGCAGCCCCCACCAGGCTCCCACTCATGTCTTCCACCACCCCCACCCCCCAGCCACCATGGGCAGCCTCCGCCAGGCCCCCACTCATGTCTCCCACCACCCCCACCCCCCCAGCAGTGTGGGGCACCCTCTACCAGGCTCCCAACCATGTCTACCACCACCCCCACCCCCCAGCCACCATGGGCAGCCCCCACCACGCCCCCACTCATGTCTCCCACCCACCCCCACCCCCCAGCAGTGCAGGGGCAGCCCCCACCAGGCTCCCATCCATGTCTACCACCCCCCCACCCCCCAGCCACCATGGGCAGCCCCCGCCAGGCCCCCACTCATGTCTCCCACCACCCCCACCAGCAGTGTGGGGCACCCTCCACCAGGCCCCCACCCATGTCTCCCACCACCCCCACCCCCCAGCCACCATGGGCAGCCTCCGCCAGGCCCCCACTCATGTCCCCCACCACCCCCACCCCCCCAGCAGTGTGGGGCACCCTCCACCAGGCCCCCACTCATGTCTCCCACCACCCCCACCCCCCAGCATCCAGGGGCACCCTCCACCAGGCCCCCACTCATGTCCCCCTGCCAACAGGCCCTGACAATCCTCAAGCATGTGCCTCATGGCCAGCCACCACAGCCCAAAGACACAACCAAGTATTACATGTGCCCATGATACTACTCCAATGGAAACAATGTAAATGAACACATGTGTCTCACACACACACAATGGTTGCAAGTGAACCTGAAAACCCATATCATGACATGCATGAAAACAATGAGATGAAACCACACATTGAAGAATGAAAAAATCCAAACAATGTATTAAAAACAACAGCAATGGCAATCAAAATTAACCAAAATACACAAGTAAAATAATAACAAAATTAAGCTGGCTGTCCCTTTTCAAATTAAAATCAATAAATGATAATCCAAAAAAATATCTTCCAAAGTTCAAGTCCATGAAAAGGAAATGAAGGGAAAAAAGAAATAGAAAACCATTGCTCCATGGGAAAAAATATTCATAGTAAAAAAAATATCCAAATCCAAAGTCCAACTATGTACAAAGTATTCAGGGTCCATCAACCCAAGGGAAGAAATGAAACCTACCAAAAAACCTATCTAAAATGGAACTATATACAAAAGGTGGAGCAGTGTCCGTCGACTCCAAATAAAAATAAACTATAAAGGAAACCTATCACTAAAAAACTATATACAATGGCGGCGGGCCAGTCCAGCGGCTCACTTAGTGGTGTTCCGGGCCAGGGCATCATCGAACTCCTCGTCTATGTCCCGGAGGCGGTCCTGTTCCATGGCCCCGAGGGTCCGCAGGGACGCCGACATGTTCACCTCCAACTCTCTGCGGATTGCCTCGAGGCACTCGGCCCGCCTCAGGGCCCTCCGCATGCAGTTCTCCGCCCTGACCATCGTGAGCTGCGCCTCCTCCGCCCGCCACCAATCCGCATCTATGGCGTGGCCCAACCGCTGCCACACGGAAGACACTTCCCGTCCAGGGTCCTCCTGCCCTCCGCCGATGCCTGCCCCTCCGATGTTGAAGGGCCCGAGCTATCGTGGCTCCCACCTACAGCCTCCTGCTGCTGCAGCTGCTGCTGTCCATGTGCCCTGTCCGATGGTGCCTGCACATCCTCCTCCAGCTGGGGTGCAGTCGTTGATGTGGCCACCCCTGCTGGACGTCCGACTCCCGACTGTGGCAGGGATGTGTTGTCCACCAGCCTGGCTGCACGGTCGGAGGCAGCTCCACAGGGCACCCAGGTGACACATGGGTGGGAAGATGGCATGGAGGACGACTGGGGCATAGGGGGTTCTGTGGAGAAGGGGGTCAGAACAAGGTCCAGGAAATGGAGGAATCCAGCCCTGGTGAGCTGTCCCAGTGGGTCAACGCGGTCAACGAGCCATGCGAGAAGACGTGCAGACTCATCATGAAAAGACTGCAGGTCAGCTTGCATGGCCCGTTGACGCAACGCCACCCCACCCTGGACAGGCTCAACCTGGTGCAGGATAGCCACATCCGCAGGGAGAGGAAGGCCAGGTGTTGTAAGCCAATCCTCTCCCTGAGAACGGGTCTGGAGGTAGGCATCCCCGCTGGTGCAAGATGATGCAGTGACAGGAGCAGGGACAGGATTGCACACAAGCACCTCCGCGGCGGCCTGTGCTGCCTCCTGTCCCTGATCCTGCACTGCACCACTAGCACCAGTGGAATCCCCACCTCCAGACCCCGCCACTGTCGCTTGCACGGCCTCCTCCTCCACCAAACCCCCCACCAACCTGGATGACTCCGTGCCATCTTCCTACGTTGGGCCCTGTGGGGTCCCAGCTGCCCCTTCTGCTGCCGAGGAGTCCAACTCCAACCTCCGCCTCTTGGACCTCCCCTCGGCAGCTGCGGCCTGGGACGCGGCACCGGACTCCTCACTCCCCGACGAGATCACAACCTGGGAGGGGATCCGGGCCTTGCGTCTCCGGCTGGTGGTGCGACCACTGCCGCTGTGCTCCACAGCACCTTCTCCGCCCTCTTCATCAGTTGACGCTGCAGACACAGGCATCAGGGCACTGTAAAATGGACTCATACACACATGACAGTTATACATGAGTGGCATTGGTAAACCTCAAACATGGCATCACAATCCCCAACACACATGTCATTTCAACTTGCACACATGAGCCATACCACAGCCATATTGCAACAGCCAGCACCATCCATTCACATACAACAGCATGAGCAGCCAAAGGTCATCCACACATCACATGCAACATAGGGAGTACACTACACATGCACACACAACACCAAACTTGCATGCATGTGTACACCCCTGCCAACTGTCGCAGTGTTTTGATCGACATCCATGTCACACCTGACAATCATTCCTCCACATCCTGTGCCATGCAAGCCCACACACACAAGCACCATCCATGTGTCACACATGAGACCCCTCGCATGTGTCACCCTCACGGCCCTGTACACCCCCCCTACTTGGCCACATAAAAATACATGTTCAACCTGCACACTCCTGGCACACCACCACACGCACAGCTTACAATCAGTATGCATGTACACTTACCGCTCGACTCCAGACGGGTCTGCTTCTCAAGGACCTGGATGTGGAGCACTGGAGATATGCGTTCCAGGACCCTCATCTGATCTTCCGACAAGTGGTCCTGGCGCCCCTTAGCATCCGCTGCCTTCAGGAGGCGCCGGGCCTTGTTGAGGGTCCTGGACCTGAAGTCCTCCCAGCGCTTCCTGACACGTTCGTAGTCGCGGACTGCCACCTCCTCCGCGTTGATGGCAGTCACGATGTCCATCCAGATCCGAGTCCGTCCTTCCTTGTCGGCGCGCAACCTTCCGAAGAGGGCATCATACTGCCCCAGGACATGCTCCACCAGGACACCAACTTCGGTGGCAGTGAAGCTGGTGCCCCTCTGCCTCCTTGGCCGGGGGTTGCCACTGGTGCCAGATGTTGCAGTGCCCAACATGGCAACCCCAGAGGCAGGAGTGGGTGGGCAACTGGGTCCTGGGGCTGGGCTGTGGGGCGATGGAAAAGCAGTCGGGAGTCTTCGGTTCCAGCAGGGGTGGTCACAGCAACAGCACCCCTGGCTGATGTGCAGGCAGCAAATGGCGGGGCATGTGGGCAGCAGGCAGTCAGGCAGCAGCAGATGGCAGGTGGGAGCATGCTCAGGGCTCTGGGGGGGCAGTAATTCGGCCTTCTGGGCAGGAGCATGGTCTTCCGTGTGTTTTCGCGTGGCCAGCTTGATACGGAGTGATTTTGCACGTGAAAATCCAACATGTCTGCGTGTAATTCGAGGAAAGGCCCTTAGCGCGTAAACGCGTCAGCACACTGTACATTCATTGGCCCAAAGGCCACCAGCGTATGCGCGTCTATGAAGTCACGTGCACGTTGAATAGGGCACACGTTGGAAATGTTGCGTTTAAAAAAAATGAAAGACACGTCCGAGTGTCAAAGCTGTAATTGGTGGAAATGGCCTTAGCGCGTACACGCGGAAGTGACAAAGCGTGTAATTGGTGGAAATGGCCCTACACGCAGAAGTGACAAAGCGTGTAATTGGTGGAAATGGCCTTAGCGCGTACACGCGGTAGTGACAAAGCGTGTAATTGGTGGAAATGGCCCTACACGCAGAAGTGACAAAGCGTGTAATTGGTGGAAATGGCCCTAGCGCGTACACGCCGCGTAAGTGACGCTGGACGTGTGGGCCTGCATAAAAGGTACGTGTAGAACACCATTTCCTTGTACGTGCTTTTCGTGGAGAGCGAGTGGGTGAATTCTGTACTTCTTGTCGTTTCACACGCGATTTACTTCACGGCGTTTCAAGTTCGTACTCCCTGTTACCTCTGACAGCTTTTTCTCTTTTTTCTCTTTTTCTGGTTTTCCTGGGCCTGTTCCCTCAAACAGTGTTCCCTTCTACTGTTGTCCTGTCTCCTCAGACAGCGTACAAATCTTCTTTTGGCGGGGGTGTTGCCAACCAAACGCGCTTCTTTTTCACGCTCTTTTTCCTGGCAGACGGTGAGTCACGCACGTGTCTAACATCTGTGCTTGCCCCGTGTGTAGCCTACCCCTTCAGAGGTCATTCTAGGCTGCGTGTGACACGCATACATTCATTCTTGTGTTACTGGGTGCCACAGCGTAGTGCAGGTTTTTTTTTCCGCACACGTGGTCTAGGAGGGGTTGCGTGCACATCATCTCCCTTTTTTGGGCTTCCTGTGCGTTGCGTGACCCGTCATCTTTCCCCAGGGGTCACATTCAGCCTTGCTAGAGCACTAGGGTACCATCTGGTACCCAACCCCTTTGACCCCCAATTGCCCAGGACAATAGTTTACAGCCACTCCCATACGCACATTAACATCAGTGCCATGGTTGGGAGGCAAGGATTCCGTAAGGGTGGCAAAGGTGGACGAGCCACAAGTGGTGGCCGTGGTGGATCCGGTAGGGGACGTGGTCGTTACTTGCAGGGTGACCCTGTCCCCCCATGTGTGGAGGACCAGTCAAGGGCACCCATAATTCCCCCCCCCCGGTTGAGGCTGATGTGGCTGACACCATCCATGCTCAGCCCTTGTTGGACCAGCCCATTGTGGCACCAGACTTGGCTGACTCCATGGCTGACTTCCAGGTCAGCAGGCCTATGACACGTGCGCTGGTGCACGTTGATGTCATCAGGCCACGTGGATCTGGGGCAGCAAGGTCATCTGCTGCCCCAAGTAGGCAGGGTGGAGAGGCTGCAGGGGCAGCTGCGGCTCCATCCACCCCAGCTCTCACACACCCAGCCAGGACAGTGTCGGTCCTAGTCCATCCTGCTGACATTCCCCCTGACACCATTACACTTGAGCCAATGCCTGCACCAACTCCCATGCTGAGTGTGCAATCCCACACTCCTGATACAGAGTCCACCAGGGCTCCTGCCCCTAGTGTCCAGAGCGGCGCAGGACACTCAGGATCACCACCACCTTCCAAGCGGAAGAGGAAGAGTGCTCGTCCGGCACAGGCTGATGCCCCAGACACGGCTACACAGTCCGGCCCGTCGAGGAAGCCCAGCTTCACGGATGCCGAACTGAATGCACTTGTCGAGTATGTGTCCGGACATGATAACGAGATGGGCATTGTTGCAGGATCCAAGACCACACCTGCACAACGCCAGGCACACTGGCAGACCGTTGCGGACATCGTAAGTGCCCTTGGAATCGTGAGGCGCACAGCCAATGATTGCTATAAGCGCTGGAATGACCTAAAGCGCAGGGCAAAGAATAAGCTGGCCTCAAGTCATGCCGCAACTCTAGTGACGGGAGGTGGGTTTCCAGTAGAAGACATGGAACTCACTCCACATGAGTCAGTCGCTGGGACCTACGTCACGGAGGAACAGATCCAAGGCGTGGGAGATCTGCCTGATTATGAGGCATTGTCCGGTGAGTGCACATGCATGTGTGTGTCATCCATGTGCATGGTGTGTGTGTGAGGGCTTCTGTTTGTGTGCCAGGTGAGGGTGTGTGCGCCTGAGTCGTTTGGGTCACCCATGTGCTTCATGCAATACATTCTGCGCAGCAGCATTTGGCCATAGCAGTATCCCTTCTGCCAACAGTAGACATCTAGGCCAACAGCACGCCAGTTGCCCTTGAAGTGTCACCTTGCCACAACATTGTTGCTTATTTTTCTCTGTTCATTCAGGCAGATTGTTTGCATTCCACCACTTTCACTAGGCATTTCTCAGTCCTGTAGTCACATGTCTGACATGGCTATGGTAAAGTGGAGTGACTTTGTTGCCTGGATATCATTTGTTCACACATGTCCCTGTGCAATCGGACCATTTTGGACTGGCAGCTCCAGGTGAAAAATCAGACCTGTTTGAATTAGAAAAGCTATTACATGCGGGAACTGGACTGAATGAATAAGTGCTGCCCTCCTCTCCATCTTCACTCAATAGCAATGGTACATGCCATCTGTGTGATGGCATGTGTATTTTACCCGGCAATCACAGGCCAATGTGTGATGCCACTGCCAGGCAGCATGCAGAAAATGTGTTCATCTTCCATCTTGGTGTCATCAGTGTGTGCCATTTGCCTGCCCTTCATACGCAGTGAGGGTGCATGCATGGGAGGGTTTTAGTCATGTGGGACATGTGTCAATCAAGTACTGGTTCTCTTGCTTCTCAGCCCTCATTGTGTGCCATGGTGCTAATGCCTGTTTCCATTTGTTTTCTTTTATGTCTTTGCAGGGGAAGATGCACCTGATACTGCTGGGGTTGGGGAGATGGTGCAGACCCAGGAAGGGTCCGAGGGCCGACCGACCACCAGTGAGGGACGTGGTGTGGTGGTGGGTGAGAACCCACAACTGCTGCAGGTCGTGCTCTCAAGGGGTGTCTCTGGCTGCACCTCCCCCGAGCTGTACTCAGGTGTTGATTCGGATGATGAGACCTACATGCCGTCGCAGGTGAGTGTTCCTGGGAGGGATTCTGTTCTGTCCCACCCACCTGCACCAGGGTCAGAACCCTCAATGGGGATGTCAGTGTTGGCAGCTACGCCTTTGGTGGTTACGGATGCAGGGTCACACTCCGCAACATCTGATCCTGTTCCTGGGCCAGCAGATCAGAGGGGGAATGCAGTCCTGCAGCCTCAGGCAGTGCCGGCACAGCAAGGCGCAGTTCGCCTTGCCCCAGACAGGTGTGGTGCCCACCGACGTGGTGGCCGTACGCCACCTGGCAATACCGCATGGGAGCAATCCATTTACGGTATGGCAACCCAACAGGCAGCATCATCAGAGATGATGGCTCAGGCCATGGATAGGGTGGCCACTTCCATTGTCCCCCCCTGAAAGGCTGATGGAGCGACTACAGCAGGCAACCGACTCCATCTGCCAGTCACACAGGTACTGGCAGATGGGAGGACATGTTGGCATCCAACAGGGACAGGCGGGCGGCACTGGCGACTCTGCAGGAAGCCATCTCCATAGAGTCCCAGGGCCACAGGGAAGCCCTGAGGCAGGAGCTCCTTCACCTCAGGACGACTCTTGTTGAGCTTGAGGCTTCAACAAACCGAAGGACAGAACAGCAGCTGGAGCATCTCACCCGTACACTCTCAGCTGAGATGCAGGCAACTAGGACGGAAGTCCGGGCATCCCGTGAGTTGTTGCATGGGGACCTCCGCACACTCATCCTCCAGAACGAGACCTACCACACCCGCATGCTTGCAGCCATGGAGGAACAGACTAGGGCCTTGCGTGGGCTGCCTCCCATAGTGCAACCACCTCCGGATGCAGCTGCACAGGGTGATAATAGCGACAGCAGTGATACTCCCACAATAGGGTAGCCGTGTGGGCCATGAGCCCATGGAGGTGTTTTTTTTCCCCAAGGTCCACACAGGTGGGTTTTGGTGTGCACCCTGTCCTCGGACCTCCTGGGTGGCCTCCCCAACCCCCCTGGGCCCATTAATGGCCATTTTTGATTTTCTTTTTTTTTCTTTAATTTTTTTTTTTTTTGGGACAATGTGTTGCCTTCCGTGGCTCCTGTGGGCATACGCTGCATTGTGGCTGGGCACATGCAGGCTTGTCATGTATTTGGTTCAGATGCTTGGGTTTTTGTCACACACACCCCTCCTGCTTCCCGTTTCCATGGGCTTGCAAAGGGTGTGCCCAAGTGACATTGACGTACAAGGTGACATTGGACTCCCACTTCATGTGTGGGTAGTCTAGTCAATACTGTGTATACATTCCTAGTGCATATTGCTGTTGTGTTGTACACTGCATGTTGCATTGATGTGTAACTCATCATCCATGTCTACCTCCTAATTTGCAGGTCCTTTCCTCATGTCTAACCAAGGCCCTCTAGTTTGGAGATGGGGTCCATGTTGGCAGCAGTGCACCTACAACTCTACATGGCGGCAACACTGTACAGTTGGAAGTGGTGGGAGTGCAGTCATTTCCAGGTGGTGAGACTACTAATTTCTTACATTCGTAATGTCATGTTAATGGTAGTTTTGAGGGTCAGTGGCTGATAAGTGTTATTGCTAAATACCTGCTCAAGTGTGTTGTTGGTCCTGCATTACTGTGAGCATTTCAGGTGTCGCGAGTTTCAATTAGGGACACTGTACATTGTGACACTTGTGTCATGTTGTGGGGATTACTTTGTTTACCTGCACATAGCATGACATGGGACGGTGTGTCGTGTGGCGGTGCTGGGGATGGGTTGGGTGACATGGCACTGTCCTCATGTTGCATTTTGCAAGTGGGTATTCATTTTAGCTGCTAGAATGTGTTTTTTCACAAAACTGCATTGGTGGTGTCTGTGTAGGTAGGGATGCACACATTGTAACACTTCCAGGTGAACAATCTCAGGCTGATATGGTTTTGACGGTTGATTCTCCAGACATTCAGGATCAGTGTCAGGTTGAGTCATCATTGATTGTCAGATGGTATGTGCCAGGGCAGTGTGCACTCCACAGGGGTGTGATTTCTAGGTGAAGTAATTAGCCACTAGCTGTGTATGGGCTGCCTCCCCCCGTGCCCTTTCCCCTCCCATGCACAGCGGCCGTGCATGTGGTTGGGGATGTGGGGCCACCACCATGTCCACGGCCAGGCCCCGGCGTGTTGCAACGTTGTGCAGGATACATGCTGCCACTATGATCCTGCACACTACTGGGGGAGCGTATAACAGCTGCCCGCCAGAACGGTCAAGGGAGCGAAAGCGTGACTTAAGCACTCCGAATGTGCGCTCCACTATGCCCCGGGTTGCAATGTGGGCTGTGTTATATCTTACTTCGGGTGGCGTGGTGGGGTTCCGAATTGGCGTCATCATGTGGGGGCTGAGAGGGTAGGCACTGTCCCCTGTGGAGGTGGTGATTGGTATCATTGGTGGGGTTGTGACCTTGCTCAGTATCTGACATGCATGCATGTGCAGTGGCATTCATACTCACCAATCAGCCATGTATCGCCATGCCGCCCAGCTTCTAGGTCCCGGCTTAGGGTGGACATTCGGTAAATGAATCTGTTGTGAGTGGACCCGGGATAGTTGGCATATACTAAGGTGATGATTCCCTTGGCATTACATACTACCTGCATGTTGATGGAATGCCAGTGCTTGCGGTTCCTATAGATGTGCTCAGATGCCCTGGGGGGACGTAGAGCCACGTGGGTGCAGTCGATGGCACCTAGCACTTTGGGGAATCGTGCCACACCGTAAAAATCCAGGGCAGCAGCATGCCTTTCTGCAGGTGTTCTGGGCAGGTATATGTGCCTGCGGACTGATGGGCGTGCAGTGATGATGTTCAAGACCTGGCGTAGGCACCGTGACTGCGTGGCCTGTGACACCCCACCCACTATGGCACTTGTCCGCTGAAATGATCCAGTGGCTAAGAAGTGCAGTACATTGAGGACCTTCTCCAGGGGGCTGAGTGCTTGGGAGCACAGGGTGGGTGATGTGAGGTCATCCTCCCACTCACTCACCAGGTCCAGTATTATGTGTGGTGGAAACCTGTACCTCCCATACACCTGGTCATCAGGCATCCCGAAAAGGCTGGTTCTGGGTGTGAATATTCTGGCCCTGACTATCCTCCTCCTCCTCCTTTGGTAGCCCACGGCCACTGCTGCTAGGAACGGTATATTCATCCTGGCGTTTGAGCTTGTTATTTTGTTTGCGCGCAAATTTATGCGTCGCGGATCGACGTATGCCTGCTTCCTACTGGCGTACGTGTTTCTTTGCGCGTGTTTTAGGCGAGCATGTGAAACTTCCCGCGCACCCCTGAAATCCAGTACCCAGGCCAATAGCGTGTGGAAATTCCCGCGCAGCCCGGTATACACGTGCGCTGATGTACTCGCGTGTGAAACTTCCCGCGCACCCCTGAAATCCAGTACCCAGGCCAATAGCGTGTGGAAATTCCCGCGCACCCCGGTATACACGTGCGCTGATGTACTCGCGTGTGTAAGTGCCCGCGCACCCCTGAAATACACGTACATAGGCCAATCGCGTGTACGCGCACTTTTGTCCAATTACACGCGATGACACTCTGACGTGCAGTCTTTCCACGTGTGCTCCGTCATCACGTGCTATGAGGGAAACACCCGTGTGGGTCACGTCACAGACGCGCTTACGCGCTGAGGGCCTTTGGTCCAATAGAATCGCGTATGCGTGCTGACGCGCTTACGCGCTAAGGGCCTTTCCTTGAATTTCACGCTGACGTGCAGGATTTTCACGTGCCAAATCACTCCGTATCAAGCTGGCCACGTGAAAACACACGGAAGACCACGCTCCTGCCCAGAAGGCCGAATTACTGCCCCCCAGTGCCCCGAGCAGCCTCCCACGTGCCATCTGCAGCCGCTGCCTGCCTGCCTGCCTGCCTGCTGCCTCCGTGCCCTGCCATTTGGTGCCTGCACATCAGCCATCTGCAGGGGTACAGTTGCTGTGTCCACCCCTGCTGGAACTGAAGACTGTAACGCTCACCTGATTCCCGTAGAGGCGCCGGTCTTGACTGGGCGTATACCGTATCTGCAAAGGTGATGTGTAACACACGGCTGGCTCTTTGGGCTGGACCTCTGTGCACTGTATGTCTGACTTGAAGGGTAAGATGTCTGCAGATAGAAAATATGGGATTAAGGAACTGGGTTATTGAATGTCTCTCTCTTCTTCCCTTTCTCTTCTCCTGTAGAACCCCAAAGGTTAACGCTCTCACCTTAGGTAAGTGAACGCCCTGCTCTCCATCTGCCTCGGGGCAGGGTGCTGTAACCAGTTGCTTCACTGGATAAGGGGAGCAGGCCTCTTGACTTCAGAGGACTGCTGTCCGTCGTTTACTGCACGAACGGTAAGTTTCGAGTAATTCTAATGTCTTTAAAGTCTTTAGTAATGATGTTTCTTGTTTTGCAGGGTTCCGGCGATGGCGGATGACGGGCTGAAGTGAGTTGAAGATGGAGCCTGTGTGATGAATAGAAGCACCTGGAAGCATGTAAGTAAGCGCTTGTTGCCTGCTTCACGATGCGCTCTAACTGTCTTTTTATTTTGCAGGTACAAGTTCGGAGCGGCTGGAGGGTGCCGGAATACCCACTGGGTTAGATGTGGAAAGGAGTAATGGCACGTGAGTATTAAAGTTCCCCAATGTCTTTAAACGCACCTTGTTTTGTCTTTCAGATGCGGGATGCAGCGCCGAAGGCCTCCGGAGCGTGCGAAGAGTTGGTAAGCTTTTGTCTTTCAGATGCCGGAATGCAGTGTGAAGACCTCCGGAGCGCACAAAGAGTAGGTAAGCCTTTGTCTTTCAGATGCCGGAATGCAGCGCGAGGCGTTGGTGACAGCCGATGGACCAGGTAAGTGAAGAGCTGTCACTGAAGACCGTAATGCTAACCTGTTCTTTCTTGTCTTTATAGGTGTTGCTGAAGACTGGATTCAGGATGGTAAGCCTTTTTCCTTAGGCCCAGGATCAGATGCAGAAGACACGATGAACGTTCTGCTGCAGAGGATGCAGAATAACGCAAAGCAAGATTCATCCATCGGGTGTGGTTTAAATAGCCTCCTGTAGTGCTTAGGTGTCTCCTTCCACAGCCACGCCTAGGTAAGAAAAGAGTTCCTGCTTTCCAGAAGAGTTCCAGTGTTCTGAATCTAGGGAGTGGCTCCTGCCCCACCCAACAGGAAAAGTAGTTCCAAACAGAAGAGGATCAGAGGCTCAACTGGCAGGCAAGTAAGCAGCATGGTCTGCTGCAGGTAAGTCCACCCAAACATTATGAGCCCGGCACTTCCAGCGCTGGGACTGGGCATATTTATGAGCCTGGTGCCACTGGCGCCAGGACTGGGTCCAAAAGGTCCCAATTGGGACTGGTTGGCACTCGGAACCTGGGTTATGGATCTGCTTCCAAGGGAGTTGGGAAAACCCTGACCTTTTGGAAGCAGAGATCATGACAGTACCCCCCCTCAAGGCCCCTCCCAAACCGGGCTTCTCCGGGGGTTTTGGCTTGTCAGGAAATGTTCGGTGAAATCTTTTGATTAGGCGAGGAGCGTGGACATATTCAGCAGGTTCCCAGGATCTCTCTTGGGGGCCGTAGCCTTTCCAGTCAATTAGGTAAAATAGTTTAGATTTGGAGATCTTGGAGTCCAGAATGCTTTTGACTTCAAACTCGAGTTCTCCATCAACTAGGATAGGTTTTGGAGATTTAGTTAGTCGGGTTTGAGGTTGCACGGGTTTTAATAGAGAGACGTGGAAGACCGGATGTATCTTCATGTGCGGGGGCAAGTCCAACTTGACCGCTACTGGGTTTACTATGGTAGTGATGGAATAGGGACCAAGGTATCTTGGGTTGAATGTGCGTGGCCCTTTTAGAGGTAGATATTTGGTGGATAACCAGACTTGATCCCCTACTTGATATTGAGGGGCTTCCTTCCGATGTTGATCTGCTCCTTTCTTGTATTGTTCTTTAGCCCTTTGAAGGTGAGAAACAGCTTCCTTAAAGGCTTGGGTGATTGTAGAATGCAGGTAGTCTACTGCTGGTGTTTCAAGATCTTGGAGGGGATCCAACTCCGAGGTTCGAGGGTGACTGCCGTACAAAAGAAAAAACGGGGTTTTCCCAGTTCCCGAATGGACAGAGTTATTGTAGGCATATTCGGCTATCCAAAGGATGTCTTTCTAAGTTTTTTCAGTTTGTTGCAGCATGCAGCGTAAATACTGTTCCAGAGTTTGATTGGTCCTCTCGGTTTGTCCGTCGGTCTGAGGGTGGTGACTGGTCGATAGTCTCACATCAATTTGAGCCGACCGACAGCAACTTCGCCAAAAATGAGAAATAAATTGACTACCTCGATCCGAAATTAGAACCGAAGGAAAACCGTGCAGTCGGACGATGTTTTCGAGAAATTCTCGGGCCAGAGTTGCTGCTGTTGGCAAGCCTTTGAGCGGAATGAAATGCGCCATCTTGGAGAATAAGTCCACGATTACTAGAATCGTATTGTATCCGGAGCATGGAGGTAGATCGGTGATGAAGTCCATAGAAAGCGTATGCCAAGGGCGAGGTGGAATGTCAATAGGGCGTAAGAGGCCTGCTGGTCTTTCCTTTTGACTCTTGTTTTGGGCGCATACTCCACAGGACATTATAAAGTCTCTGATATCTTTTTTCCAAGACGGCCACCAGAAGTAGCGCTTGATCTTTTCTGAGGTCTTGGCCATACCGGGATGTCCTTCCATCAAAGAATCGTGATAACAAGAGATTACTTTTTTCTGTAAATCTGTGCTGGGTAGGTATAATCGTTCTTGGAAATACAATAAGTTGTCCTTTACTGCAAAGTCCTTTCCCTGCAGATGCCAATTCTGTATGTCTGCTGGAGTTACAAGTTGCCTGGCCTTATCCTTAACTTCCTCTATGGATTCTGTGGCGATTACACCCAGAATTCTTTGTTCGGGAATGATTGGTACAGGTTTAGGGTTGATCAAGTATTCTTCCACTCCCATCCGAGAAAGGGCATCAGCTTTACCGTTCTTTGTACCAGGTCGATAGGTAATTATGAAGTCAAACTCGGCAAAGAATAATGCCCAACGGAGTTGTCTAGAGGATTGGGCTTTTGCGGTTTTCAAATATTGCAGGTTTCGGTGATCCGTAATCACAGTAACGGTGTGTCGGGCCCCCAGCAGATAATGCCGCCAAGCCTTAAAGGCAGACTTGATAGCCAGAAGTTCCTTGTCAGTAATCGTGTAATTGATTTCAGGAGGCGAGAATTTGCGGGACCAAAATGCCACGGGATGCAACTGATTGGTTACCGGGTCCTTTTGTGATAGAACTGCCCCCATGGCAAGGCTTGAAGCATCAGTTTCCACGATGTAGGGGAGTTCGGGGCGAGGGTGTTTTAAGATTGGTGCAGAGATAAATTTAGTCTTCAAATCCTGGAAAGCTTGTTCCGCCTCGGTAGACCATTCAAAACGTTTGTTTTTCTTTAACAAGGCAGTGATGGGCTGGACTATTCGAGAGAATTCGGGGATAAACCTGCGGTAAAAGTTAGCGAAGCCTAACATGCTTTGCACACCTTTTACGGAGGATGGTGATGGCCATTTGAGAACTGCATCGACCTTCTTTGAATCCATACGCACTCTGCCAGGTGATAATATGAATCCCAAGAATTCAACTTCAGTCACGTTGAAAACACATTTTTCCAACTTAGCGAAAAGTTTGTGTTGACGCAATCTTTCGAGGACCATTTTCACATGTTTCCGATGTTCAGATTCCGATGAAGAATAAACGAGGATGTCGTCAATGTAAACAACAACACACACATCTATGAGCTCTCTGAGGACATCGTTCATAAAATATTGAAAGGCGGCCGGGGCATTGCAAAGTCCGAAGGGCATGACCTGATATTCAAATAGTCCATACTTGGTGCGGAAGGCCGTCTTCCATTCATCGCCCTCTTTTACTCGTACCAAGTGGTAAGCTCCTCTAAGATCCAGCTTTGTATATATGCATGCTTTTCTGACTTGGTCCAGGAGTTCAGGGATCAAAGGTAACGGATATCTATTCTTAACGGTGATCTGGTTCAGGGAGCGATAATCTATACAAGTTCTAAGGTCTCCTTCCTTTTTTGGAACGAAGAACAAAGTTGAAGAAGCAGGGGACTTGGAAGGACGAATAAACCCATTTGCCAGGTATTGATCCAGGTATTGTCGAAGGTGCAGGTTCTCAGGCTCGGTGAGGGCATAAATTCTACTACAAGGAGGAGTAGATCCAGGTATCAGGTCTATCTGGCAGTCATAAGACCTATGAGGAGGTAGAGAGTTAGCCTGATCCTTCCGGAAAACATCTTGGTATTCTAGGTATTCGGGAGGTAACTGGGGAGTCTCTGAAGAAATTGCTGCCAGTGCAACACCAGGTGGAGGGTGACAAGTAGAGACACATTCTGGAAACTGGACCGTTCTTGCTCGCCAATTGATCAGAGGATTGTGTTTCTCTAACCAAGGTATTCCTAGAATAATCTGAAACTGAGTGGCCTTGATCACATCGAACACGATCTTCTCATGGTGTCCATCTTGACTTACCAGCGTCACCTCTTGAGTGGTATGCGTTACTGGCCCGGAGGCTATCTCTGTACCATCCACCGTAGTAATGACGTCCTTTACAGCCTTGGGACAAAGAGTTAGATTCATCCTCAAAACCATTTCATGATCCACATAATTGCCGATGGCACCGCTGTCGACGTAAGCTTCAATTGCATGTAATCGATCCGGGTTATCAGGGCTAATGAGCACCATAGGTATCACGAAATGCGAGGTCATCTGTTCGCTCCTTGGAAATAATCAGTTCCCTTCTTAGAGCGTTCGTTTCCTGACGGGCTGCATGCACTTCTGCCCTTAGTTCCCCAAGTAACTGGGCTAGCTGGTCGGTATCCGAGGTTTCCATAGCGCCTGGACGGGAGTTTTGTGGTAGGCTTTGCGTTCTGTAACGCTCACCTGATTCCCGTAGAGGCGCCGGTCTTGACTGGGCGTATACCGTATCTGCAAAGGTGATGTGTAACACACGGCTGGCTCTTTGGGCTGGACCTCTGTGCACTGTATGTCTGACTTGAAGGGTAAGATGTCTGCAGAAAGAAAATATGGGATTAAGGAACTGGGTTCTTGAATGTCTCTCTCTTCTTCCCTTTCTCTTCTCCTGTAGAACCCCAAAGGTTAACGCTCTCACCTTAGGTAAGTGAACGCCCTGCTCTCCATCTGCCTCGGGGCAGGGTGCTGTAACCAGTTCCTTCACTGGATAAGGGGAGCAGGCCTCTTGACTTCAGAGGACTGCTGTCCGTCGTTTACTGCACGAACGGTAAGTTTCGAGTAATTCTAATGTCTTTAAAGTCTTTAGTAATGATGTTTCTTGTTTTGCAGGGTTCCGGCGATGGCGGATGACGGGCTGAAGTGAGTTGAAGATGGAGCCTGTGTGATGAATAGAAGCGCCTGGAAGCACGTAAGTAAGCGCTTGTTGCCTGCTTCACGATGCGCTCTAACTGTCTTTTTATTTTGCAGGTACAAGTTCGGAGCGGCTGCAGGGTGCCGGAATACCCACTGGGTTAGATGTGGAAAGGAGTAATGGCACGTGAGTATTAAAGTTCCCCAATGTCTTTAAACGCACCTTGTTTTGTCTTTCAGATGCGGGATGCAGCGCCGAAGGCCTCCGGAGCGTGCGAAGAGTTGGTAAGCTTTTGTCTTTCAGATGCCGGAATGCAGTGTGAAGACCTCCGGAGCGCACAAAGAGTAGGTAAGCCTTTGTCTTTCAGATGCCGGAATGCAGCGCGAGACGTTGGTGACAGCCGATGGACCAGGTAAGTGAAGAGCTGTCACTGAAGACCGTAATGCTAACCTGTTCTTTCTTGTCTTTATAGGTGTTGCTGAAGACTGGATTCAGGATGGTAAGCCTTTTTCCTTAGGCCCAGGATCAGATGCAGAAGACACGATGAACGTTCTGCTGCAGAGGATGCAGAATAACGCAAAGCAAGATTCATCCATCGGGTGTGGTTTAAATAGCCTCCTGTAGTGCTTAGGTGTCTCCTTCCACAGCCACGCCTAGGTAAGAAAAGAGTTCCTGCTTTCCAGAAGAGTTCCAGTGTTCTGAATCTAGGGAGTGGCTCCTGCCCCACCCAACAGGAAAAGTAGTTCCAAACAGAAGAGGATCAGAGGCTCAACTTGCAGGCAAGTAAGCAGCATGGTCTGCTGCAGGTAAGTCCACCCAAGCATTATGAGCCCGGCGCTTCCAGCGCTGGGACTGGGCATATTTATGAGCCTGGTGTCACTGGCGCCAGGACTGGGTCCAAAAGGTCCCAATTGGGACTGGTTGGCACTCGGAACCTGGGTTATGGATCTGCTTCCAAGGGAGTTGGGAAAACCCTGACCTTTTGGAAGCAGAGATCATGACAAGACTCCCGACTGGGATAACATCGCTCCACAGCCCAGCCCCAGGACCCAGTTGCCCACCCACTCCTGCCTCTGGGGTTGCCATGTCAGGCACTTCCACATCTGGCACCAGTGGCAACCCCAGGCCAGAGGGGCAGAGGGGCACCAGCTTCACTGCCACCAAAGTTGGTGTCCTGGTGGAGCATGTCCTGGGGCAGTATGATGCCCTCTTTGGATCGTCCCGCGCCAGCAAGGAAGGAAGGGAGAGGATCTGGGCCGACTGTGTGGTTGCCATCAACGCGGAGGGGGTGGCAACCCGCGACGTCCAGAAGATCAAGAAGCGCTGGGAGGACTTGAGGTCCAGGACCCTCGTGAAGGCCCGGCGCCTCGTGGAGGGGGGCCGGGGCCACATGAGTTCCATCCAGTTGAGGGTCCTGGAACGCGTACCAGATCCTTGAGAGGGAGACCCGTCTGGAGTTGAGCGGTAAGTGTCCAAGCATTGCTGTGTGAGACAGGACATGTTGCGGTGTGCTGGTTGTCTGATACTTGCCTGTATGTGTGACATAGGCCATGTATGCATGTATGTGTGCAGGGACATCATGGTAATGCATGTGCGACCAGTGATGTGTGAACCACATGGTTGTTGCATGTGTTTAAATGCCACATGGGGAGCCCTATGCAGATTTTACACATGAGAGCATGCCAGTCTCTGTTCCTGGACATGGGTGGGGGTGAGGGATGGGTGCTGATGCCAGGTACATATATGGTAGCCATGTCTGTGTGCCTGACCTGCGTGTCTGTGACTTGTGAATGCCATGGATGCATGACACATGTGTGTGACAATGCACAGATTCACTGATGCAGCCTAGTTACCCTTGTATCCGCTGTGTTTGGGGTGTATGAGGCCAGATGGATGTGACTGAGGTGAAGTGTGTGCATGTGATAGTCATGACCCATGATGCATGTGAGTTCCATATCATTGTATGTTTCAAGAGTCCATTGGACATGTATGGAAATGTCCATGGCATGCACCATGCCTGTTACTGTGTGTGTTTTGCCTGGACTGACCCATGTGTTGTGGAGGGACATGATGGAAGTGTACTTTGACAGTGGTACTCATCTGCTATTGCTTCCTGTCTAGGGGACCATTGAACAGTACCCTGATGCTTGTGTTCTATGTCTCCCTCTACGCAGCGGCTAGTGAAGAAGAGGGCGGAGACGGCGCTGTGGAGCAAGGCGGCGGGGATGCCCCCACGGCTGCAGCGGAAGGGGTGGGTGAGCCCCCACAGGGGCCTGCTACGGCGGAAGACGGTGAGGAGCCATCCAGGTTGGTGGTTTCCAAAGAGGAGGAGGAGGCCGTCACTGAGGCACACATGGGGCCTGGTGGGTGCATCCCTGCTGGTGCAAGTGGTGCAGTCCAGGGGCAGGGGCAGGAGGCAGCACAGGTCACCGTGGAGGGGCCTGTGCATGTCGCTGTCCCTGACCCTGTGTGGCCCTGACCCGGCGTGTTGCAACGTTGTGCAGGATACATGCTGCCACTATGATCCTGCACACTACTGGGGGAGCGTATAACAGCTGCCCGCCAGAACGGTCAAGGGAGCGAAAGCGTGACTTAAGCACTCCGAATGTGCGCTCCACTATGCCCCGGGTTGCAATGTGGGCTGTGTTATATCTTACTTCGGGTGGCGTGGTGGGGTTCCGAATTGGCGTCATCATGTGGGGGCTGAGAGGGTAGGCACTGTCCCCTGTGGAGGTGGTGATTGGTATCATTGGTGGGGTTGTGACCTTGCTCAGTATCTGACATGCATGCATGTGCAGTGGCATTCATACTCACCAATCAGCCATGTATCGCCATGCCGCCCAGCTTCTAGGTCCCGGCTTAGGGTGGACATTCGGTAAATGAAGCTGTTGTGAGTGGACCCGGGATAGTTGGCATATACTAAGGTGATGATTCCCTTGGCATTACATACTACCTGCATGTTGATGGAATGCCAGTGCTTGCGGTTCCTATAGATGTGCTCAGATGCCCTGGGGGGACGTAGAGCCACGTGGGTGCAGTCGATGGCACCTAGCACTTTGGGGAATCGTGCCACACCGTAAAAATCCAGGGCGGCAGCATGCCTTTCTGCAGGTGTTCTGGGCAGGTATATGTGCCTGCGGACTGATGGGCGTGCAGTGATGATGTTCAAGACCTGGCGTAGGCACCGTGACTGCGTGGCCTGTGACACCCCACCCACTATGGCACTTGTCCGCTGAAATGATCCAGTGGCTAAGAAGTGCAGTACATTGAGGACCTTCTCCAGGGGGCTGAGTGCTTGGGAGCACAGGGTGGGTGATGTGAGGTCATCCTCCCACTCACTCACCAGGTCCAGTATTATGTGTGGTGGAAACCTGTACCTCCCATACACCTGGTCATCAGGCATCCCGAAAAGGCTGGTTCTGGGTGTGAATATTCTGGCCCTGACTATCCTCCTCCTCCTCCTTTGGTAGCCCACGGCCACTGCTGCTAGGAACGGTATATTCATCCTGGCGTTTGAGCTTGTTATTTTGTTTGCGCGCAAATTTATGCGTCGCGGATCGACGTATGCCTGCTTCCTACTGGCGTACGTGTTTCTTTGCGCGTGTTTTAGGCGAGCATGTGAAACTTCCCGCGCACCCCTGAAATCCAGTACCCAGGCCAATAGCGTGTGGAAATTCCCGCGCAGCCCGGTATACACGTGCGCTGATGTACTCGCGTGTGAAACTTCCCGCGCACCCCTGAAATCCAGTACCCAGGCCAATAGCGTGTGGAAATTCCCGCGCACCCCGGTATACACGTGCGCTGATGTACTCGCGTGTGTAAGTGCCCGCGCACCCCTGAAATACACGTACATAGGCCAATCGCGTGTACGCGCACTTTTGTCCAATTACACGCGATGACACTCTGACGTGCAGTCTTTCCACGTGTGCTCCGTCATCACGTGCTATGAGGGAAACACCCGTGTGGGTCACGTCACAGACGCGCTTACGCGCTGAGGGCCTTTGGTTCAATAGAATCGCGTATGCGTGCTGACGCGCTTACGCGCTAAGGGCCTTTCCTCGAATTTCACACTGACGTGCAGGATTTTCACGTGCCAAATCACTCCGTATCAAGCTGGCCACGCGAAAACACACGGAAGACCACGCTCCTGCCCAGAAGGCCGAATTACTGCCCCCCAGTGCCCCGAGCAGCCTCCCACGTGCCATCTGCAGCCGCTGCCTGCCTGCCTGCCTGCCTGCTGCCTCCGTGCCCTGCCATTTGGTGCCTGCACATCAGCCATCTGCAGGGGTACAGTTGCTGTGTCCACCCCTGCTGGAACTGAAGACTGTAACGCTCACCTGATTCCCGTAGAGGCGCCGGTCTTGACTGGGCGTATACCGTATCTGCAAAGGTGATGTGTAACACACGGCTGGCTCTTTGGGCTGGACCTCTGTGCACTGTATGTCTGACTTGAAGGGTAAGATGTCTGCAGATAGAAAATATGGGATTAAGGAACTGGGTTATTGAATGTCTCTCTCTTCTTCCCTTTCTCTTCTCCTGTAGAACCCCAAAGGTTAACGCTCTCACCTTAGGTAAGTGAACGCCCTGCTCTCCATCTGCCTCGGGGCAGGGTGCTGTAACCAGTTCCTTCACTGGATAAGGGGAGCAGGCCTCTTGACTTCAGAGGACTGCTGTCCGTCGTTTACTGCACGAACGGTAAGTTTCGAGTAATTCTAATGTCTTTAAAGTCTTTAGTAATGATGTTTCTTGTTTTGCAGGGTTCCGGCGATGGCGGATGACGGGCTGAAGTGAGTTGAAGATGGAGCCTGTGTGATGAATAGAAGCGCCTGGAAGCATGTAAGTAAGCGCTTGTTGCCTGCTTCACGATGCGCTCTAACTGTCTTTTTATTTTGCAGGTACAAGTTCGGAGCGGCTGGAGGGTGCCGGAATACCCACTGGGTTAGATGTGGAAAGGAGTAATGGCACGTGAGTATTAAAGTTCCCCAATGTCTTTAAACGCACCTTGTTTTGTCTTTCAGATGCGGGATGCAGCGCCGAAGGCCTCCGGAGCGTGCGAAGAGTTGGTAAGCTTTTGTCTTTCAGATGCCGGAATGCAGTGTGAAGACCTCCGGAGCGCACAAAGAGTAGGTAAGCCTTTGTCTTTCAGATGCCGGAATGCAGCGCGAGGCGTTGGTGACAGCCGATGGACCAGGTAAGTGAAGAGCTGTCACTGAAGACCGTAATGCTAACCTGTTCTTTCTTGTCTTTATAGGTGTTGCTGAAGACTGGATTCAGGATGGTAAGCCTTTTTCCTTAGGCCCAGGATCAGATGCAGAAGACACGATGAACGTTCTGCTGCAGAGGATGCAAAATAACGCAAAGCAAGATTCATCCATCGGGTGTGGTTTAAATAGCCTCCTGTAGTGCTTAGGTGTCTCCTTCCACAGCCACGCCTAGGTAAGAAAAGAGTTCCTGCTTTCCAGAAGAGTTCCAGTGTTCTGAATCTAGGGAGTGGCTCCTGCCCCACCCAACAGGAAAAGTAGTTCCAAACAGAAGAGGATCAGAGGCTCAACTGGCAGGCAAGTAATCAGCATGGTCTACTGCAGGTAAGTCCACCCAAGCATTATGAGCCCGGCGCTTCCAGCGCTGGGACTGGGCATATTTATGAGCCTGGTGCCACTGGCGCCAGGACTGGGTCCAAAAGGTCCCAATTGGGACTGGTTGGCACTCGGAACCTGGGTTATGGATCTGCTTCCAAGGGAGTTGGGAAAACCCTGACCTTTTGGAAGCAGAGATCATGACAGTACCCCCCCTCAAGGCCCCTCCCAAACCGGGCTTCTCCGGGGGTTTTGGCTTGTCAGGAAATGTTCGGTGAAATCTTTTGATTAGGCGAGGAGCGTGGACATATTCAGCAGGTTCCCAGGATCTCTCTTGGGGGCCGTAGCCTTTCCAGTCAATTAGGTAAAATAGTTTAGATTTGGAGATCTTGGAGTCCAGAATGCTTTTGACTTCAAACTCGAGTTCTCCATCAACTAGGATAGGTTTTGGAGATTTAGTTAGTCGGGTTTGAGGTTGCACGGGTTTTAATAGAGAGACGTGGAAGACCGGATGTATCTTCATGTGCGGGGGCAAGTCCAACTTGACCGCTACTGGGTTTACTATGGTAGTGATGGAATAGGGACCAAGGTATCTTGGGTTGAATGTGCGTGGCCCTTTTAGAGGTAGATATTTGGTGGATAACCAGACTTGATCCCCTACTTGATATTGAGGGGCTTCCTTCCGATGTTGATCTGCTCCTTTCTTGTATTGTTCTTTAGCCCTTTGAAGGTGAGAAACAGCTTCCTTAAAGGCTTGGGTGATTGTAGAATGCAGGTAGTCTACTGCTGGTGTTTCAAGATCTTGGAGGGGATCCAACTCCGAGGTTCGAGGGTGACTGCCGTACAAAAGAAAAAACGGGGTTTTCCCAGTTCCCGAATGGACAGAGTTATTGTAGGCATATTCGGCTATCCAAAGGATGTCTTTCTAAGTTTTTTCAGTTTGTTGCAGCATGCAGCGTAAATACTGTTCCAGAGTTTGATTGGTCCTCTCGGTTTGTCCGTCGGTCTGAGGGTGGTGACTGGTCGATAGTCTCACATCAATTTGAGCCGACCGACAGCAACTTCGCCAAAAATGAGAAATAAATTGACTACCTCGATCCGAAATTAGAACCGAAGGAAAACCGTGCAGTCGGACGATGTTTTCGAGAAATTCTCGGGCCAGAGTTGCTGCTGTTGGCAAGCCTTTGAGCGGAATGAAATGCGCCATCTTGGAGAATAAGTCCACGATTACTAGAATCGTATTGTATCCGGAGCATGGAGGTAGATCGGTGATGAAGTCCATAGAAAGCGTATGCCAAGGGCGAGGTGGGATGTCAATAGGGCGTAAGAGGCCTGCTGGTCTTTCCTTTTGACTCTTGTTTTGGGCGCATACTCCACAGGACATTATAAAGTCTCTGATATCTTTTTTCCAAGACGGCCACCAGAAGTAGCGCTTGATCTTTTCTGAGGTCTTGGCCATACCGGGATGTCCTTCCATCAAAGAATCGTGATAACAAGAGATTACTTTTTTCTGTAAATCTGTGCTGGGTAGGTATAATCGTTCTTGGAAATACAATAAGTTGTCCTTTACTGCAAAGTCCTTTCCCTGCAGATGCCAATTCTGTATGTCTGCTGGAGTTACAAGTTGCCTGGCTTTATCCTTAACTTCCTCTATGGATTCTGTGGCGATTACACCCAGAATTCTTTGTTCGGGAATGATTGGTACAGGTTTAGGGTTGATCAAGTATTCTTCCACTCCCATCCGAGAAAGGGCATCAGCTTTACCGTTCTTTGTACCAGGTCGATAGGTAATTATGAAGTCAAACTCGGCAAAGAATAATGCCCAACGGAGTTGTCTAGAGGATTGGGCTTTTGCGGTTTTCAAATATTGCAGGTTTCGGTGATCCGTAATCACAGTAACGGTGTGTCGGGCCCCCAGCAGATAATGCCGCCAAGCCTTAAAGGCAGACTTGATAGCCAGAAGTTCCTTGTCAGTAATCGTGTAATTGATTTCAGGAGGCGAGAATTTGCGGGACCAAAATGCCACGGGATGCAACTGATTGGTTACCGGGTCCTTTTGTGATAGAACTGCCCCCATGGCAAGGCTTGAAGCATCAGTTTCCACGATGTAGGGGAGTTCGGGGCGAGGGTGTTTTAAGATTGGTGCAGAGATAAATTTAGTCTTCAAATCCTGGAAAGCTTGTTCCGCCTCGGTAGACCATTCAAAACGTTTGTTTTTCTTTAACAAGGCAGTGATGGGCTGGACTATTCGAGAGAATTCGGGGATAAACCTGCGGTAAAAGTTAGCGAAGCCTAACATGCTTTGCACACCTTTTACGGAGGATGGTGATGGCCATTTGAGAACTGCATCGACCTTCTTTGAATCCATACGCACTCCGCCAGGTGATAATATGAATCCCAAGAATTCAACTTCAGTCACGTTGAAAACACATTTTTCCAACTTAGCGAAAAGTTTGTGTTGACGCAATCTTTCGAGGACCATTTTCACATGTTTCCGATGTTCAGATTCCGATGAAGAATAAACGAGGATGTCGTCAATGTAAACAACAACACACACATCTATGAGCTCTATGAGGACATCGTTCATAAAATATTGAAAGGCGGGCGGGGCATTGCAAAGTCCGAAGGGCATGACCTGATATTCAAATAGTCCATACTTGGTGCGGAAGGCCGTCTTCCATTCATCGCCCTCTTTTACTCGTACCAAGTGGTAAGCTCCTCTAAGATCCAGCTTTGTATATATGCATGCTTTTCTGACTTGGTCCAGGAGTTCAGGGATCAAAGGTAACGGATATCTATTCTTAACGGTGATCTGGTTCAGGGAGCGATAATCTATACAAGTTCTAAGGTCTCCTTCCTTTTTTGGAACGAAGAACAAAGTTGAAGAAGCAGGGGACTTGGAAGGACGAATAAACCCATTTGCCAGGTATTGATCCAGGTATTGTCGAAGGTGCAGGTTCTCAAGCTCGGTGAGGGCATAAATTCTACTACAAGGAGGAGTAGATCCAGGTATCAGGTCTATCTGGCAGTCATAAGACCTATGAGGAGGTAGAGAGTTAGCCTGATCCTTCCGGAAAACATCTTGGTATTCTAGGTATTCGGGAGGTAACTGGGGAGTCTCTGAAGAAATTGCTGCCAGTGCAACACCAGGTGGAGGGTGACAAGTAGAGACACATTCTGGAAACTGGACCGTTCTTGCTCGCCAATTGATCAGAGGATTGTGTTTCTCTAACCAAGGTATTCCTAGAATAATCTGAAACTGAGGGGCCTTGATCACATCGAACACGATCTTCTCATGGTGTCCATCTTGACTTACCAGCGTCACCTCTTGAGTGGTATGCGTTACTGGCCCGGAGGATATCTCTGTACCATCCACCGTAGTAATGACGTCCTTTACAGCCTTGGGACAAAGAGTTAGATTCATCCTCAAAACCATTTCATGATCCACATAATTACCGATGGCACCGCTGTCGACGTAAGCTTCAATTGCATGTAATCGATCCGGGTTATCAGGGCTAATGAGCACCATAGGTATCACGAAATGCGAGGTCATCTGTTCGCTCCTTGGAAATAATCAGTTCCCTTCTTAGAGCGTTCGTTTCCTGACGGGCTGCATGCACTTCTGCCCTTAGTTCCCCAAGTAACTGGGCTAGCTGGTCGGTATCCGAGGTTTCCATAGCGCCTGGACGGGAGTTTTGTGGTAGGCTTTGCGTTCTGTAACGCTCACCTGATTCCCGTAGAGGCGCCGGTCTTGACTGGGCGTATACCGTATCTGCAAAGGTGATGTGTAACACACGGCTGGCTCTTTGGGCTGGACCTCTGTGCACTGTATGTCTGACTTGAAGGGTAAGATGTCTGCAGATAGAAAATATGGGATTAAGGAACTGGGTTATTGAATGTCTCTCTCTTCTTCCCTTTCTCTTCTCCTGTAGAACCCCAAAGGTTAACGCTCTCACCTTAGGTAAGTGAACGCCCTGCTCTCCATCTGCCTCGGGGCAGGGTGCTGTAACCAGTTCCTTCACTGGATAAGGGGAGCAGGCCTCTTGACTTCAGAGGACTGCTGTCCGTCGTTTACTGCACGAACGGTAAGTTTCGAGTAATTCTAATGTCTTTAAAGTCTTTAGTAATGATGTTTCTTGTTTTGCAGGGTTCCGGCGATGGCGGATGACGGGCTGAAGTGAGTTGAAGATGGAGCCTGTGTGATGAATAGAAGCGCCTGGAAGCACGTAAGTAAGCGCTTGTTGCCTGCTTCACGATGCACTCTAACTGTCTTTTTATTTTGCAGGTACAAGTTCGGAGCGGCTGCAGGGTGCCGGAATACCCACTGGGTTAGATGTGGAAAGGAGTAATGGCACATGAGTATTAAAGTTCCCCAATGTCTTTAAACGCACCTTGTTTTGTCTTTCAGATGCGGGATGCAGCGCCGAAGGCCTCCGGAGCGTGCGAAGAGTTGGTAAGCTTTTGTCTTTCAGATGCCGGAATGCAGTGTGAAGACCTCCGGAGCGCACAAAGAGTAGGTAAGCCTTTGTCTTTCAGATGCCGGAATGCAGCGCGAGGCGTTGGTGACAGCCGATGGACCAGGTAAGTGAAGAGCTGTCACTGAAGACCGTAATGCTAACCTGTTCTTTCTTGTCTTTATAGGTGTTGCTGAAGACTGGATTCAGGATGGTAAGCCTTTTTCCTTAGGCCCAGGATCAGATGCAGAAGACACGATGAACGTTCTGCTGCAGAGGATGCAGAATAACGCAAAGCAAGATTCATCCATCGGGTGTGGTTTAAATAGCCTCCTGTAGTGCTTAGGTGTCTCCTTCCACAGCCACGCCTAGGTAAGAAAAGAGTTCCTGCTTTCCAGAAGAGTTCCAGTGTTCTGAATCTAGGGAGTGGCTCCTGCCCCACCCAACAGGAAAAGTAGTTCCAAACAGAAGAGGATCAGAGGCTCAACTGGCAGGCAAGTAAGCAGCATGGTCTGCTGCAGGTAAGTCCACCCAAGCATTATGTGCCCGGCGCTTCCAGCGCTGGGACTGGGCATATTTATGAGCCTGGTGCCACTGGCGCCAGGACTGGGTCCAAAAGGTCCCAATTGGGACTGGTTGGCACTCGGAACCTGGGTTATGGATCTGCTTCCAAGGGAGTTGGGAAAACCCTGACCTTTTGGAAGCAGAGATCATGACAAGACTCCCGACTGGGATAACATCGCTCCACAGCCCAGCCCCAGGACCCAGTTGCCCACCCACTCCTGCCTCTGGGGTTGCCATGTCAGGCACTTCCACATCTGGCACCAGTGGCAACCCCAGGCCAGAGGGGCAGAGGGGCACCAGCTTCACTGCCACCAAAGTTGGTGTCCTGGTGGAGCATGTCCTGGGGCAGTATGATGCCCTCTTTGGATCGTCCCGCGCCAGCAAGGAAGGAAGGGAGAGGATCTGGGCCGACTGTGTGGTTGCCATCAACGCGGAGGGGGTGGCAACCCGCGACGTCCAGAAGATCAAGAAGCGCTGGGAGGACTTGAGGTCCAGGACCCTCGTGAAGGCCCGGCGCCTCGTGGAGGGGGGCCGGGGCCACATGAGTTCCATCCAGTTGAGGGTCCTGGAACGCGTACCAGATCCTTGAGAGGGAGACCCGTCTGGAGTTGAGCGGTAAGTGTCCAAGCATTGCTGTGTGAGACAGGACATGTTGCGGTGTGCTGGTTGTCTGATACTTGCCTGTATGTGTGACATAGGCCATGTATGCATGTATGTGTGCAGGGACATCATGGTAATGCATGTGCGACCAGTGATGTGTGAACCACATGGTTGTTGCATGTGTTTAAATGCCACATGGGGAGCCCTATGCAGATTTTACACATGAGAGCATGCCAGTCTCTGTTCCTGGACATGGGTGGGGGTGAGGGATGGGTGCTGATGCCAGGTACATATATGGTAGCCATGTCTGTGTGCCTGACCTGCGTGTCTGTGACTTGTGAATGCCATGGATGCATGACACATGTGTGTGACAATGCACAGATTCACTGATGCAGCCTAGTTACCCTTGTATCCGCTGTGTTTGGGGTGTATGAGGCCAGATGGATGTGACTGAGGTGAAGTGTGTGCATGTGATAGTCATGACCCATGATGCATGTGAGTTCCATATCATTGTATGTTTCAAGAGTCCATTGGACATGTATGGAAATGTCCATGGCATGCACCATGCCTGTTACTGTGTGTGTTTTGCCTGGACTGACCCATGTGTTGTGGAGGGACATGATGGAAGTGTACTTTGACAGTGGTACTCATCTGCTATTGCTTCCTGTCTAGGGGACCATTGAACAGTACCCTGATGCTTGTGTTCTATGTCTCCCTCTACGCAGCGGCTAGTGAAGAAGAGGGCGGAGACGGCGCTGTGGAGCAAGGCGGCGGGGATGCCCCCACGGCTGCAGCGGAAGGGGTGGGTGAGCCCCCACAGGGGCCTGCTACGGCGGAAGACGGTGAGGAGCCATCCAGGTTGGTGGTTTCCAAAGAGGAGGAGGAGGCCGCCACTGAGGCACACATGGGGCCTGGTGGGTGCATCCCTGCTGGTGCAAGTGGTGCAGTCCAGGGGCAGGGGCAGGAGGCAGCACATGTCACCGTGGAGGGGCCTGTGCATGTCGCTGTCCCTGACCCTGTGAGTGCACCACCATGCACCAGCAGGGATGCCCCGTCCCAGGCCCGTCTGCAGGTAGAGGGGATGTCCATGTCACCTGACTCCCCTCCACCTGCGGACGAGGGGACCCGTGTCCGTATGGAGAAGGTCCTGATTGGGGTCGCGATGCGCGTGGGTGCAATTCGTGATGACGTGCGTGCTTCCCGGGAGGAGCACGCACATCATCACGAAGAGCACCGTGCCGACGTGGCCCAATTGGGATCTTCCATGTTCGGGGGTTTCCTGCATGTGTCGGCCAATCTGGCGGCCCTCTCCTCCTCTGTGGAGGCTATACGCCGGTCGTTCTCCTTGCCGTCTTCCGGCCCAGATGCCACCAGGGCCCCCTGTGGACCTGCCCTGACCAATGGAGCCAGCTCTGTGGGGATCCCATCCCTGCCACAGTCAGGAGTCGGAGGTCAAGCAGGGGTGGACACCACAGCAACTGTACCCCAGCAGATGGAGGATGTGCCGGCATCATCAGGCAGGGCACGTGCACGACGGCATCGGTGGATTCCATCAGCCTGGATGCCGTCGTGCTGGCAGAGGCAGTTGCGTCAGAGGCAGCAGCAGAGTCAACGTGGGAGGCATCATGGCTCGGGGCCATCAACATCAGAGGGGCAGGCATCGGCCGGAGGGCAGGAGGACCCAGGACAGGAAGTGTCTTCCGTGTGGCTGCGGTTGGGCCAGCAGATAGGTGCGGAGCGGCGGCGGGTGGAAGAGGCGCGGCTCACGATGGTCAGGGCGGAGAACTCCATGCGGAGGGCCCTGAGGCGGGCCGAGTGCCTCGAGGCAATCCGCAGGGGGTTGGAGGAGCAGATGGCATCGTCCCTGCGGACCCTCAAGGCCATGGAACAGGACCGCCTCCGGGACATAGACGAGGAGTTTGATGATGCCCTGGCCCGGAACACCACGGAGTGAGCCACTGGACTTGCCCGCCGCCTTTGTATATAGTTCTTTAGTTTTAGGTTTCATTTGTTTCTTCTTATGATTTGGAGTCGACGGACACTGCTCCACTTTTTGTATATAGTTGCATTTTAGTTAGGGTTTTTTGTAGGTTTCCTTTGTTCAGTTGGGCTCATGGACCCTTGGATGTTTTGTACATAGTTCTTCATTGGATTGTTTTATTTTTTTATTTTTGATTTATTCTCCATGGAGCAATGGTCTTTGCATTTATTTTTATCTCTCGGATTGATTTTATTTTTAATGTGACTTTGAACAACATTTTTTTGGATTTGGATTTGTAGTTTTGATTTTTTTGGACGGACATGCAGCTTATCTTTTTTTCATTGCCATTGTAGTTTGTTTCATTTCATTTGCATTCAATTTTTTTTAATACAATTTTGTTTTCATACTTCACTGTGTGGTATCATCTCATTGGTTTCATGCATGTCATGTTGGGTGTTTTCCCATTCATTTGCAACCATTGTGTGTGACGGACATGGGTTCATTTGCTTTATGAACATTGGGGGTGTAACATGTAATTTCCATTTCCATGTGGGTGAATGGGTTACTTGGTAGGGCCTTTTGGCTGTGGAGGCTGACCATAACGCACATGATTGGGGATTGTGAGGACCTGGGTGCATGGGGACATGAGTGGGGGCCTGGTGGAGGGTGCCCCTGCACTGCTGGGGGGTGGGGCTGCAGGGGGACATGAGTGGGGGCATGGTGGAGGCTCCCCCTGGATGCTGGGGGGTGGTGGGAGACATGAGTGGGGGCCTGGTGGAGGCTGCCCCTGGATGCTGGGTGGTGGGGGTGGTGGGAGACATGAGTGGGGGCCTGGTGGAGGGTGCCCCTGCACTGCTGGGGGGTGGGGGTCCAGGGGGACATGAGTGGGGGCCTGGTGGAGGGTGCCCCTGGATGCTGGGGGGTGGGGGTGGTGGGAGACATGAGTGGGGGCCTGATGGAGGTTGCCCCTGGATGCTGGGGGGTGGGGGTGCAGGGGGACATGAGTGGGGGCCTGGTGGAGGGTGCCCCTGCACTGCTGGGGGGTGGGGGTGGTGGGAGACATGAGTTGGACATGAGTGGGGGCCTGGTGGGGGCTGCCCATGGTGGCTGGGGGGTGGGGGTGGTGGTAGACTTGGGTGGGAGCCTGGTGGAGGGTGCCCCACACTGCTGGGGGGTGGGGGTGGTGGGAGACATGAGTTGGACATGAGTGGGGGCCTGGTGGAGGCTGCCCCTGGTGGCTGGGGGGTGGGGTGGTGGGAGACATGAGTGGGGACCTGATGGAGGGTGCCCCTGCACTGCTGGGGGGTGGAGGTGCAGGGGGACATGAGTGGGTGGCTGTTGGAGGGTGCCCCTGGATGCTGGGGGGTGGGGGTGGTGGGAGACATGAGTGGGGGCCTGGTGGAGGCTGCCCCTGGTGGCTGGGGGGTGGGGGTGGTGGGAGACATGAGTGGGGGCCTGGTGGAGGGTGCCCCTGCACTGCTGGGGGGTGGGGGTGCAGGGGGACATGAGTGGGGGCCTGGTGGAGGGTGCCCCTGGATGCTGGGGGGTGGGGGTGGTGGGAGACATGAGTGGGGGCCGGGTGGAGGGTGCCCCTGGATGCTGGGGGGTGGGGGTGCAGGGGGACATGAGTGGGGGCCTGGTGGAGGGTGCCCCTGCACTGCTGGGGGGTGGGGGTGGTGGGAGACATGAGTTGGACATGAGTGGGGGCCTGGTGGGGGCTGCCCATGGTGGCTGGGGGGTGGGGGTGGTGGTAGACTTGGGTGGGAGCCTGGTGGAGGGTGCCCCACACTGCTGGGGAGTGGGGGTGGTGGGAGACATGAGTTGGACATGAGTGGGGGCCTGATGGAGGCTGCCCCTGGTGGCTGGGGGGTGGGGGTGGTGGGAGACATGAGTGGGGGCCTGGTGGAGGGTGCCCCTGCACTGCTGGGGGGTGGGGGTGCAGGGGGACATGAGTAGGGGCCTGGTGGCGGGTGCCCCTGGATGCTGGGGGGTGGGGGTGGTGGGAGACATGAGTGGGGGCCTGGTGGAGGGTGCCCCTGGATGCTGGGGGGTGGGTGGTCAGGGGGACATGAGTGGGGGCCTGGTGGAGGTGCCCCTGCACTGCTGGGGGGTGGGGGTGGTGGGAGACATGAGTTGGACATGAGTGGGGGCCTGGTGGCTGGGGGGTGGGTGTGGTGGTAGACTTGGGTGGGAGCCTGGTGGAGAGTGCCCCACACTGCTGGGGGGTGGGGGTGGTGGACATGAGCTGGACATGAAGGGGGGCCTGGTGGAGGCTGCCCCTGGTGGCTGGGGGGTGGGGGTGGTGGTAGACATGAGTGGGGGCCTGGTGGAGGGTGCCCCTGCACTGCTGGGGGGTGGGGGTGCAGGGGGACATGAGTGGGGACCTGGTGGAGGGTGCCCCTGGATGCTGGGGGGTGGGGGGAGACATGAGTGGGGGCTTGGTGGAGGCTGCCCCTGCACTGCTGGGAGGTGGGGGTGGTGGGAGACATGAGTGGGGGCCTGGTGGAGGCTGCCCCTGGTGGCTGGGGGATGGGGTGGTGGGAGACATGAGTGGGGGCCTGGTGGAGGCTGCCCCTGCACTGCTGGGGGGTGGGGGTGGTGGGAGACATGAGTGGGGGCCTGGTGGAGGCTGCCCCTGGTGGCTGGGGGGTGGGGGTGGTGGGAGACATGAGTGGGGGCCTGGTGGAGGATGCCCCTGGATGATGGGGGGTGGTGGTGGTGGGAGACATGAGTGGGGGCCTGGTGGAGGCTGCCCCTGGATGCTGGGGGGTGGGGGTGGTGGGAGACATGAGTGGGGGCCTGGTGGATGGTGCCCCTGCACTGCTCGGGGGTGGGGGTGCAGGGGGACATGAGTGGGGGCCTGGTGGAGGCTGCCCCTGGATGCTGGGGGGTGGGGGTGGTGGGAGACATGAGTGGGGGCCTGGTGGAGGCTGCCCCTGGATGCTGGGGGGTGGGGGTGGTGGGAGACATGAGTGGGGGCCTGGTGGAGGCTGCCCCTGCACTGCTGGGGGTGGGGGTGCTGGGTGACATGAGCAGGTGTGCAGGGTAGTCCCCTGTGGTGTCAGCTGCCTGCAGGGGCCGTGGAGGGTGTACAGGGAATACGTGGGAGCACACAGCCAAATCGCGTGTAGAATTTTCCGTGTACCCCTGTCATACACGTACCCAGCCAAATCGCGTGTGGAAATTCACGCGCACGTACCCTGCCAAATCGCGTGTGGGACTTCCCACGCACCCCTGAGATCCACGTACCCAGCCAAGTCGCGTGTGGAAATTCCCGCGCACGCACCCAGCCAAATCGCGTGTGGTACTTCCCTCGCACCCCTGAAATCCACGTACCCTGCCAAATCGCGTGTGAGACTTCCCGCGCACCCCTGAGATCCACGTACCCAGACAAATCGCGTGTGGAAATTCCCGCGCACGTACCCGGCCAAATCGCGTGTGGAACTTCCCGCGCACCCCTGAAATCCAAGTACCCTGCCAAATCGCGTGTGAGAAGTCCCGCGCACCCCTGAGATCCACGTACCCAGACAAATCGCGTGTGGAAATTCCCGCGCACGTACCCGACCAAATCGCGTGTGGAACTTCCCGCGCACCCCTGAAATCCACGTACCCTGCCAAATCGCGTGTGAGACGTCCCGCGCACCCCTGAGATCCAAGTACCCAGACAAATCACGTGTGGAAAGTACCTGGCCAAATCGCGTGTGGAACTTCCCGCGCACCCCTGAAATCCACGTACCCTGCCAAATCGAGTGTGAGACTTCCCACACACCCCGGAATACACGCACACATTATTTTTCAGTCAGCGGGTGTCCGTGTTTGTGGGTACCCCTTTGCACGTCATTTGTCCTGGAGGGCCACAGTATAGGACATTCATCATGGCTGTATATAGGTGCTATTTGTTGGCGCACCTTTTGGCGCACATTTATTACAGGCGCAGAGACGCTACCGCCTGCTTTCTTGTGGCGGTCGTGTTTGTGCCTGTGCGCTGGTTTGACCGTGCGCTTTTTTGCCCTATTCGATTCCATGAATACGGGTTGTAGGCGAGCGTGTGGGCGTTACGCGCACTTGCACCCTGTACTTCCCCCGTGACGCCCACATTTTGGCAAGTTGTTCCCCATTCCGAGTGTTACGCCCCGTGTTCTGCCTACTTTTGTTGTGTGCGCTGCGCTATGAGCGATTTTCGCTGTGGCCTGTGTGATTTTCGCTGTGACCTGGCGCACGCCGTTAGATGGCCTGTGCGCCAACGTGCGCCGCGCACTTTTTTAGCGCACATCCAATGGTTTTCTCACGCACGGCCTTCCATGAATCGATGTGCGCTGCTTTTCGTGCGATTTTCGCACTTGCACTGCGATTTTCGCTATTCCACTGCAAATCGCACGTTTTTGGCCACTTGCGCCGCGCTAATTATTCCATGAATCGGCCTATCAGTCTCATCACGAGTTGGACGGTAGCGCTCAAATGCGTTACTAACTCTATTACACAATTAAGGGCTGACCCTATTATGAGTTGGGAGGAAAGTTTGGCGTTTTACCTCCAGCTTTTTGCTGGAGATAAAAATCCTGCTTTCCACCCATTTTATTAACACACAGAGGGGAGTCCCCCAGATGAACCATTTTGGAACAAATTTGATGACCTAGCCCCAATTTACACTAGGTCACATTACGTGAGTTGTATGCATCACCTCACAAAATGAAAATTACACAGTGTACCAAATTTTTCATTTAATAAAAAATTTCATAGTTTTATTTCGTAGGCCATAGGTCCTACGTACACCAATCATAAAAAAACACCACAAAAAGACATGTATCAATGTGGAAAATGTATAAAATGCATCTATTAGCAATTTCATGATATAGTCATAAAAACACAGATGACACCGCCAGGGTTATGTATACCAGAGCCAAGCGGGCACATAGTCTAACTTACTGGCCCTATCTGGCTAACAAGTCACAGATATGCTCTGTATGGCAGTGTCACCCAATAACAATGCTAAAACTAATTAGACATGGCACATAAAATTGCGTCTGACCAAAACACACACATCCCAGGTCTACGTCCGTTGTGGTGTTGATGAGCCATATCACAGAGCTCGATTGCACGGAGCGGTGTACCGGACGTTTCGGCAGGGCATCGATTCTGCTGCCTTCGTCAGGACCCCAAGGGGAATGGAGTTCTGTGGATGTGATAGATAATGATATTACTGGCCTGTACAGCCAAATAGAGACACCCCCAGCAGCCCAAGAGAAACAGCTTACAGCTGCTGGAAAAGTTGACTAATAACAACATACTCGAGGAGAAGAAGTTCTCCACCTATAAGAACACCGAACTACTGTGTATTAGAGGAAATCCACCCTACATCAGAGTGGTAACATCAATATAGAGACAACCTCCACCAGACCAAATCATTCACTGTGCCCTTCCCTGTCAACAGGCAAGGAGAGGGCAGAGAAGAAAAGAACGCTCACCAAGGAACGTGGAGAGGAGGAAAAAATACAACCCAATAGTATAGACCCCCTAAGAAGCGAAATAAGGTGCTGCTGTGTCCAGGCGTCCGCATGCCGAGAGTGCCCAAACCACCTGACCCAGAACTAAGAGATATACCGTGCCCTCAGCCAGGTACAAACAGGGCTAGCAATAGCCCTACACTTACTAAGAAGGATAGAATGTTGCCCCCATGGGGTATTTCAGTAACCCCAAAATGGCAAAAAGGCGCGGGAAAGTGCTTCCAAGTCGGCTCATCTGAAACCACAAACACAAATTTCCGCACAGATAAATAAACGTGCCGAAACCCTACTGACAAAAAAGAAAGAAGCTCAGGCGTCGGTAACTCACCTGCAGCTAAGAGCTGGAGCAGGTGATAGAAGGTTTTCCCTCTCACGGCAAACACAGGGGTTCGAGGACCGGTTGAGACGCTCTGAGGGGGGTCAATGCCACATCCCCACTACACCAACTACAAACTAGAGAAGGGAGAAGGGACAAAGCGATACCACTCATAAATGCAGAGAAGTAAAGATATGCCGTTTCAAAATGAATATATTGAGAACGTATTAGAGTGTCCCGCTCTCCTAAAAACGTGGAAGCCGCAGACTTGCGTAAATATATGTACCCTTATATGCACGGTGCAAAAGCATCCGCCGCGGCCTCAACCACAAATCCCATTTCCTGCACTCATTTCCAATAATAGACATGCCGAGAGAACACCTACCTTAGGAGGGCCCCCAGTTCGACCGGAACCATTCAGTCGGGGTTGCCGGGCTGAGCCGTAAGCAGACCGCGCCGTGGTCGTACAAACTCAGGCTCGGTGCGGACTCAGAAGTGTGCTAAGCACTTCCCGTGTCTACAAATCGGCACAAAGAAAGGACCCAACGTTACCAAGGCAACACATCTAAAATAGACGTGGGTCACAGAAAAACAAGGAAACCGAAATAGGACTAGAGAGTAGGGCTTGCTATGGAACTGAATGGGCAAGAGTGTCTAAACCTCCCCCCACGTAGCCACGTTCGATCGAGTTGACGAATCCACACGCTTGGGGCGCCCCCGCCCGAGACACCCACAAACTAGGGCAGGGCCACGAAAAATCACTGCGGAAAGTGTCCCAGCCAACACGGACCAAAGGCCACGAAGGCAAGCAAAGCTATGACTCCACACAGACAGAGGGACACCAAACGGGGGTGGAGGAAAGAGTTTTCACCACCGAAGGGGGTTGTTTTCATTTAAACCCCCGTTCTATGGTATCCAATCTGTGTATCCACCTGGCTTCGGCTTGATTGAGGCTACATGCCGGGGTATTGTATCTCGGTAGAGCCTCCAAAATCCACCAAAAGAAATCCTCAGGGGAATGGCCAAGTTGCATGTAGTGAGAGACTAAGGGGGCATTGATGCTCTTACATCTAATACAGGACCTATGTTCTACGATGCGTGTGTGGGCAGGTCTCAAAGTCTGGCCCACATACTTAAGGCCACAGGGGCACTGGATACAATAAATTGCATTAGATGTTTTGCAGTTTGTCATGGCTCGAAAGTCCCATTTCCTATCTCTCACCTGGAAGTCCTTGATTTTTTTGGTGTACTTACAGACAGAACAGCCTCCACACGGGAAATGTCCTACCAGCGGCCGGAGGTCCCAGCCCGTAGTTCTATTTCTCGAAACCCGAGGTTTCGAGTGCACAAACAGATACCTCAGATTTTTCTGTCTGGTCATTGCAAAAAGTGGTGTTGGTTCATCACACAGTTCCAATTTGACCAAGGGCCAACATTTTTTAATCAATTTCTTGACCGCATAGATATGCGTAGTATAGGGCAAAACACAGACAAGTTTTTCTTCTGTGGTACAGACTTTGGGAGTGAGCAGACATTCCCTAGGAGTAAATCTCACCCTTTTAGCCGCCTTCAAAACCAGTTTTCTAGGGTAACCCCTAGCAACCAAACGTGTGGTAAGGCTGTCCGCATGGGTAGTGTACTCATTGATAGATGTACAGTTTCTGCGTAATCGCAGAAATTGACCATACGGAAGATTTTCCTTTAATCCCCTCGGATGGAAACTCGAGAAATGGAGTAATGTATTTCTATCCGTAGGCTTTCTGAATAGCGAACATTCCAAGTTGCCATTCCTTGCATAGATTCTAAGATCCAGAAATTGGATCTCTTTGGTACTGGAACTAATCGTGAATTTAATCTCTGTATGTTGTCTGTTAATCCACGAAAAAAAAATACCTGGAGAGCCGAGGCTGGGCCCTGCCAGATGAGGAGAATGTCGTCAATATACCGCCGCCAAAGTTTTATGTGGCTCACAAACGGGTTAGTTTCCGCTAGAACAAAATGATGTTCCCACATAGCCATGTATAATATGGCTAAACTGGGCGCAAACGCCGCGCCCATCGCTGTTCCATGCGTTTGCACAAAAAACTGTTACTTGTATTGGAAATAATTATTTTTAAGGGCCATAGTGAGTAGCTCCAAAATGAATTTTGTAGGGGTGTTGCGTGGTGATTTTTCAACCGAGAGAATTTCGCGTATGCATTGAATCGCCTCTTGCTGGGGAATGCTCGTATATAGAGCACATATATCCAGTGTAACAAGAATTTCTTCCTCAGTATTGAATGGCCTACCCTCGACCAATCTTATAACTGAGGAGCTGTCACATAGATAGGTGTTAGTAGCCTGACTAAGAGGCTGCAAGAATTTATCAATATATTTACATACCGGTTCGAGAACCGAACCACAACCAGCAACTATTGGGCGCCCCGTGGGGATTATCGACATTCTTATGTATCTTTGGGATCGCATAGAATGTGGGGGTGCGCCCCTCCGAAAGATTCAGGAAATCGAACTCATCTTTAGACAGCCAGCCCCGCTCAAGTGCTAGAGTGGTAGCTGACTGTATGGTCTGCCTAAGATCCGTGCGCGGGTCTTTTTTGATTTTCTTGTAACTAACTGTGTCGTCTAATACGTTCAGAACCATCGTGTGGTATTGTTGTTGATTGAAAACAACAATACCTCCGCCCTTATCCGCGGGTTTATTAACCAATTCGGAATCCTCAGATAGGGTTTTAATAGCTTGTCTTTCCAAGTTGGTCAGATTATATCTGATTGATTGTTTCTTGTGCTCTAGATATCAGACTCCCTTAAGGACACATTTCTCAAAGGCAAGGATCTCCTTCGTCACCTGGTTGTCGGTAGGTGTAAACGAAGAGGGTCCTTTTAATCCCGTATCCGAACTTTTTTCCAGTGGTTCTGAGTTCTTAAAAAAAGATTTTAGTCTGACTTTCCTCAGAAATTTTCTGATGTCTGTTTCGACTACGAACCAATCAGTACAGGTCGTGGGGACAAATGAAAGTCCCTTAGATAGAACCTTTTTCTGTGCTTGTGTGAGGGTTTTGCCTGACAGGTTAAATATGGGCAAAGCGAGCTGTATGTCAATCTGGTTTATCTCCTCCGGCGTTGCCGAGGCCTGTATGCCGGGGGAAACCACATGTGGGGCGGCGGATATTGGGGGCCCCAAAACTGGCCTTGTGGGGAACCTCTGCCTAAAAAAGGTCTGTAGCCTGGTTGCGGGGGCCCAAGGGGATACTGTTTAGAGCCCTGGGACGAGTTACTACCCAAGCTCGAGAAACTGACGCGTGGCCCCTATCTGCGAGACCGACCTCCTGTTTGGTTCTTACTGTTTCTACTCTGGAGGAAGTCAGCTGACAAATATGGATAGATGGTCTCCAGCTTGAACTCTTGGATGTCCTTGGACAATTTTTTGGATTTTTTAGTTAGAGTAATGTTCTTAAATTCTTTGAATAGTTTTTGAACCTCCTTAAGTTTTTCCTGTGCATTGGCAATCACCGTACTGGTACGGAATTTGGTCTATGCCTCATCCAATTCAATTTGTATATGGCTTGTGAGGCGCTGCGCCGTAGATATAGTGAGATAAATAAGATCACGACTACATTTCGTCGCAATGAAACTAAAATTCGTCTTGTACATTTCATCTTCCAAGAATAGACACGGTTCGTTTCTGACGACCAGGCCTGCCGGTATAATATTGGCCTTCAAATACTCCCGAAGGAAATGCCCATGTAGTTCAGTGCGAAAAGATTTTTTCTTTAACTTGAGCAAGTCCTCGCCCGATGATGTTTGGGGAACATTGGCATCAGAGCTACCTAAATCAAAGAAAGAAGGACCTTTAAGTATATTAGTAATCTGGTCCTCCGTGAAACTAAGCGTAGCCGCCTCCGCCATCTTACCCTAAATATAACGGACAAGTGGTGCTAAAACTGAAAGTAGAGAACAGGATGCGTGAGGGGACGCCACACACCCAAATAAGTTCAGGCTCGAAAGAGAGAGGGCTCCCGAACACAACCACACACCACGGACACAGTCTCACCACAAGGTCAAAAGAGGATGACCACCCATGTAGTCAAAATCGCCTCATACACCAAATGTGAAACCTCAAAGAAGGGAAGAAAAAGACCCAAGCTAATTAGAGACCCCTACAAACAGCAACAGACTGTCTGGATATCGCCACACAAGGGATACGCACTCAAAGGCATACAGGGGACAAATGAGTGACAACATTAACACACAGAGGGGAGCTCCCCAGATGAACCATTTTGGAAGAAATTTGATGACCTAGCCCCAATTTACAATAGGTCACATTCCGTGAGTTGTATGCATCACCTCACAAAATGAAAATTACACAGTGTACCAAATTTTTCATTTAATAAAAAATTTCATAGTTTTATTTCGTAGGCCATAGGTCCTACGTACACCAATCATAAAAAACAACACAAAAAGACATGTATCAATGTGGAAAATGTATAAAATGCATCTATTAGCAATTTCATGATATAGTCATAAAAACACAGATGACACCGCCAGGGTTATGTATACCAGAGCCAAGCGGGCACATATTCTAACTTACTGGCCCTATCAGGCTAACAAGTCACAGATATGCTCTGTATGGCAGTGTCACCCAATAACAATGCTAAAACTAATTAGACATGGCACATAAAATTGCGTCTGACCAAAACACACACATCCCAGGTCTACGTCCGTTGTGGCGTTAATGAGCCATATCACAGAGCTCGATTGCATGGAGCGGTGTACCGGACGTTTCGGCAGGGCATCGATTCTGCTGCCTTCGTCAAGACCCCAAGGGGAATGGAGTTCTGTGGATGTGATAGATAATGATATTACTGGCCTGTACAGCCAAATAGAGACACCCCCAGCAGCCCAAGAGAAACAGCTTACAGCTGCTGGAAAAGTTGACTAATAACAACATACTCGAGGAGAAGAAGATCTCCACCTATAAGAACACCGAACTACTGTGTATTAGAGGAAATCCACCCTACACCAGAGTGGTAACATCAATATAGAGACAACCTCCACCAGACCAAATCATTCACTGTGCCCTTCCCTGTCAACAGGCAAGGAGAAGGCAGAGAAGAAAAGAACGCTCACCAAGGAATGTGGAGAGGAGGAAAAAATACAACCCAATAGTATAGACCCCCTAAGAAGCGAAATAAGGTGCTGCTGTGTCCAGGCGTCCGCATGCCGAGAGTGCCCAAACCACCTGACCCAGAACTAAGAGATATACCGTGCCCTCAGCCAGGTACAAACAGGGCTAGCAATGGCCCTACACTTACTAAGAAGGATAGAATGGTGCCCCCATGGGGTATTTCAGTAACCCCAAAATGGCAAAAAGGCGCGGGAAAGTGCCTCCAAGTCGGCTCATATGAAACCACAAACACAAATTTCCGCACAGATAAATAAACGTGCCGAAACCCTACTGCTAAAAAAGAAAGAAGCTCAGGCGTCGGTAACTCGCCTGCAGCTAAGAGCTGGAGCAGGTGATAGAAGGTGGTCCCTCTCACGGCAAACACAGGGGTTCGAGGACCGGTTGAGCCGCTCTGAGGGGGGTCAATGCCGCGTCCCCACTACACCAACTACAAACTAGAGAAGGGAGAAGGGACAAAGCGATACCGCTCATAAATGCAGAGAAGTAAAGACATGCCGTTTCAAAAGGAATATATTGAGAACGTATTAGAGTGTCCCGCTCTCCTAAAAACGTGGAAGCCACAGACTTGCGTAAATATATGTACCCTTATATGCATGGTGCAAAAGCATCCGCCGCGGCCTCAACCACAAATCCCATTTCCTGCGCTCATTTCCAATAATAGACATGCCGAGAGAACACCTACCTTAGGAGGGCCCCCAGTTCGACCGGAACCATTCAGTCGGGGTTGCCGGGCTGAGCCGTAAGCAGACCGCGCCGTGGTCGTACAAACTCAGGCTCGGTGCGGACTCGGAAGTGTGCTAAGCACTTCCCGTGTCTAGAAATCGGCACAAAGAAAGGACCCAACGTTACCAAGGCAACACGTCTAAAATAGACGTGGGTCACAGAAAAACAAGGAAACCGAAATAGGACTAGAGAGTAGGGCTTGCTATGGAACTGAATGGGCAAGAGTGTCAAAACCTCCCCCCATGTAGCCACGTCCGATCGAGTTGACGGATCCACACGCTCGGGGCGCCCCCGCCCGAGACACCCACAAACTAGGTCAGGGCCACGAAAAATCACAGCGGAAAGTGTACCAGCCAACACGGACCAAAGGCCACGAAGGCAAGCAAAGCTATGACTCCACACAGACAGAGGAACACCAAACAGGGGTGGAGGAAAGAGTTTTCACCACCGAAGGGGGTTGTTTTCATTTAAACCCCGTTCTATGGTATCCAATCTGTGTATCCACCTGGCTTCGGCTTGATTGAGGCTACATGCCGGGGTATTGTATCTCGGTAGAGCCTCCAAAATCCACCAAAAGAAATCCTCAGGGGAATGGCCAAGTTGCATGTAGTGAGAGACTAAGGGGGCATTGATGCTCTTACATCTAATACGGGACCTATGTTCCACGATGCGTGTGTGGGCAGGTCTCAAAGTCTGGCCCACATACTTAAAGCCACAGGGGCACTGGATACAATAAATTGCATTAGATTAGACCCATTTTATGGCACACTTAGCATGGCGCTAATTGTGTCAGCTCTAATAGCGTCACCTAACCACATTGGGAATGGGAACTTACCTTTAACCTGCTACTCGTGATCCAGCGCTAAAAGCGCCAGACCGAGTAGCGGTAATGCTACTTGTGTTGGCAATATCATGGTGGTATTACTGCTGGGATACCGCCAGACTGCTGATGAGGCCCACTGTATGCTCTTTTATCTTGTTAACTTGCAAGCTTTATCTTGTCTTTCTCCGTGTGTGTTTCTGGCATGTACTTAATTCATGATCAAACAAAGAGAGATTAAGGGATATCAATCACAAGCATACCCTTGAGCTAAAGGGATCAACCCTTAACATTTTGAAACACAAAGCTTGTGATTTATGGTTGCTACCTTGTCTAGATGAGTTCTATTCCAAGACCATATTCACTTGTGGTGCTGAAAAAAGCATTGCATGAAAGCAAGTTTATAGAAAAATACACATATTTTATTTCTCAAATACATAGAAATATAAAAAACTTAAGGTATTAAAGTATCTATTCAGTCTTCTACAAAGAAATGAGGAAGACATGTTCGCTATCGTATATGCATGCGCTTTCCCCCTTCAACAGGTAAGTATGTTAGTTCGAATACTTGTCCGTTAAAGTGTCTTGTGCTGTGCTAATATTCACACTGGGCCATACCTCATTAAACACAACTAACTCAGTCTCATTCCATTTATTCTTTCTTCATTCACTTTCATGATCTCATTCAACAACCACAAAATGTGCCCGACATGTTTCTTTCCGCTCTTGGTGTCTCGTATCAAATACCCAGAAATTCTTCAGGGGCTTGTGTAAGGGGTTTGTAAGACATGCATCACATATCAGTACAACTCAATATCTAAAACAAAAAGGTTTTCCAATAGAAAGCATTTCCTTTACAAAATTCTTGTGGGAGTTGCAGTAGTATTCTTACTCCACATAGTTTTAGTCCCCTTTAGGTCAATTGACCCGGAAGAGACTCTCCACCTATCAAGGAGCAATAAACATAGAATAGGGGTGTCAGTAACCTACTCACGCTGCTCAGCTCTGCGACAACTGTTGATAAGTAACAGAAATCTTGGCTCAAAGTCTAGTCACATCATTTTACAGTAAAACAAAACATTTCTGCATCTTGTACAGTTCCTCCAGTATCAGTTTTTAGGTCTATTTATCAGGTCTCAGAGCTATTGTAATGTCTCACCCCAGGGGTACCGAAGCTCCCGTCGTTATCAACCATTAATCTAGACACATAGTTAAGGTCCAGTCACCGTTTGGTATAACGGATATCAGATGCTTCGTATGGATAGGATATCAGCACTGTGTGTCAGTGATCAGAGAAGGAAAAAGCCGTCTCGCATCTTTCAGGGAAAGAAATCCCCCCTATTGGCTAGGGAGATGGGGGAAAAAAATAGAGAGAGACGAAGGCAGGACCCATTAGAGACACGTTCGCAAGTCCTCCTGTGATATTAGTTCGACTGGCCTCTTATAGGCTTAACCAGTCAGGTGAGTCTCTGTTTCAAAAGCTGTCTAGACAACGTCACGTTCCACATTCTTTTTTCTTGGGTTCTCGTGTTTCGCTTGTCAGACCTGGGTGCAACCCGTGAGTCGCTAGAGAGGGAAATCCAAACACACAGTAGTTAGTTGATTGTTGCCTATGATTAAATACATAGATTGAAAGAGCTCATTCATATTGCTCTCATATTCTTCCCTCCATACGTTTTCAATACTGTCTCCTTATCTACCCGGCGTGGGTGGATAATTACGCGGCTATGCTGAATGGGCCATGTCCCTTTCCAAGTGCAGAAGCGAGTTCCCGCTAGTGCCAATGGAACCGGTCCTGCTACTCTCGGCTTCTTAAGCGGAGTGCTCTCTATAAGGAAAGAGAGAACATCAATTGTAAAGTACCCGCTTTTATATAAGGAGGTTACATATCGCGGCCTCAAGCGTCAGGAAAAATGCATGTCTTTTTTACTTTACTTGGGTGTCGGTCCCTCCGTAATTAAGGTTTACCTGCATCCCTACCCAGAGCCAGCCGAGCGGCGCAGCTTTGGTCAAGAAAGCATTTCCTTCTGGAGATTTACTGCTAATTACTGAACTGCCCATGATTTTTTCTCACCGTTCGTGTTGGGGTCCGGATTCCGCTTTCTTCCGAGGTTTATCTGATCTGGTTAATTTCTACACGAATCACATCCAAGGTATCTTCAGTTCACTTCAAGCACATCCGGGAGTTTATGTGCTTGCGTTCCAATCTAGAACATGCGCATATGTTGGCTAATTGAAAACACACCAATCATTAGCTTTTTACTTTAGGCAAATTACTTCCGTTACCATGTCTGACATTCTGCGTCTTTAAACTCATCTGCAGAGATGCAGCTCCAGACTTGCGTGCATAGCTGAGGACCATCCGCACTGGCCCACTAGACACTGGCTACTGAGGTGAGGGGTAGTCATAAATCGTAGCGGTTCCGGGTCCATTAGATTCACACATCTGGCATGTCTTAAATTATTGCGCCCACCAATCGATTTTTTCATTAAGTCCTGTGACCATACTATTGGTAAGAAAGATTAGTTGTTGTTCTTTTTTCAGCAGTTTCCTTTTGTCCTTGTTACTGTCCAAGCCTGGCCTTTGTTTATATAGGATGGTCCAGCTGTAACGCTCACCTGATTCTCGCAGAGGCGCCGGTCTTGACTGGGCGACTACTGTATCTTCAAAGGTGATGTGTAGCACCCGGTTGGCTCTTTGGGCTGGACCTCTGTGCACTGTATGCCTGACGTGTAGAGTAAGATGTCTGCAGATAGAAAATATGGGGTTAATGAACTGGGGTTATTGGGGTGTCCCTATCTATTTCCTCTTCTCCTCTCCTGTAGACCCCCAAAGGTTAACGCTCTCACCTTAGGTAAGTGAATGCCGAGCTCTCCATCTGCCTCGGGGCAGGGTGCTGTAACCAGTTTCTTCACTGGATAGGTAGCGCAGGCCTCTTGACTTCAGAGGACTGCTGTCCGTCGTTTACTGCACTAACGGTAAGTTTCGAGTCATTCAAATGTCTTTAAAGTCTTTAGTAATAATGTCTCTTGTTTTGCAGGGTTCCGGCGATGGCGGATGACGGGCTGAAGTGAGTTGAAGATGGAGCCCGTGTGATGAATAGAAGCGCCTGGAAGCACGTAAGTAAGCGCTTGTTGCCTGCTTCACTATGCGCTCTAACTGTCTTTTTATTTTGCAGGTACGAGTTCGGAGCGGCTGCAGGGTGCCGGAATACCCACTGGATTAGATGTGGAAAGGAGTAATGGCACGTGAGTATTAAAGTTCCCCAATGTCTTTAAACGCACCTTGTTTTGTCTTTCAGATGCGGGATGCAGCACCGAAGGCCTCCGGAGCGTGTGAAGAGTTGGTAAACTTTTGTCTTTCAGATGCCGGAATGCAGTGTGAAGACCTCCGGAGCGCACGAAGAGTAGGTAAGCCTTTGCCTTTCAGATGCCGGAATGCTAACCTGTTCTTTCTTGTCTTTATAGGTGTTGCTGAAGACTGGATTCAGGATGGTAAGCCTTTTTCCTTAGGCCCAGGACCGGATGCAGAAGACACGATGAGCGTTCTGCTGCAGAGGTTGCAGAATAACGCAAAGCAAGATTCATCCACCGGGTGTGGTTTAAATAGCCTCCTGTAGTGCTTAGGTGTCTCCTTCCACAGCCACGCCTAAGTAAGAAAAGAGTTCCTGGTAAGAAAAGAGTTCCTGCCTTCCAGAAGAGTTCCAGTGTTCTGAATCTAGGGAGTGGCTACAGCCCCACCCAACAGGAAAAGTAGTTCCAAACAGAAGAGGATCAGAGGCTCAACTGGCAGGCAAGTAAGCAGCATGGTCTGCTGAAGGTAAGTCCACCCAAGCATTATGAGCCCGGCGCTTCCAGCGCTGGGACTGGGCATATTTATGAGCCTGGTGCCACTGGCGCCAGGACTGGGTCCAAAAGGTCCCAATTGGGACTGGTTGGCACTCGGAACCTGGGTTATGGATCTGCTTCCAAGGGAGTTGGGAAAACCCTGACCTTTTGGAAGCAGAGATCATGACAGTACCCCCCCTCAAGGCCCCTCCCAAACCGGGCTTCTCCGGGGGTTTTGGCTTGTCAGGAAATGTTCGGTGAAATCTTTTGATTAGGCGAGGAGCGTGGACATATTCAGCAGGTTCCCAGGATCTCTCTTGGGGGCCGTAGCCTTTCCAGTCAATTAGGTAGAATAGTTTAGATTTGGAGATCTTGGAGTCCAGAATGCTTTTGACTTCAAACTCGAGTTCTCCATCCACTAGGATAGGTTTTGGAGATTTGGTTAGTCGGGTTTGAGGTTTCACGGGTTTTAATAGAGAGACGTGGAAGACCGGATGTATCTTCATGTGCGGGGGCAAGTCCAACTTGACCGCTACTGGGTTTACTATGGTAGTGATGGAATAGGGACCAAGGTATCTTGGGTTGAATGTGCGTGGCCCTTTTAGAGATAGATATTTGGTGGATAACCAGACTTGATCCCCTACTTGATAGTGAGGGACTTCCTTCCGATGTTGATCTGCTCCTTTCTTGTATTGTTCTTTAGCCCTTTGAAGGTGAGAAACAGCTTCCTTAAAGGCTTGGGTGATTGTAGAATGCAGGTAGTCTACTGCTGGTGTTTCAAGATCTTGGAGGGGATCCAACTCCGAGGTTCGAGGGTGACTGCCGTACAAAAGAAAAAACGGGGTTTTCCCAGTTCCCGAATGGACAGAGTTATTGTAGGCATACTCGGCTATCCAAAGGATATCTTTCCAAGTTTTTTCAGTTTGTTGCAGCATGCAGCGTAAATACTGTTCCAGAGTTTGATTGGTCCTCTCGGTTTGTCCGTCGGTCTGAGGGTGATGACTGGTCGATAGTCTCACATCAATTTGAGCCGACCGACAGCAACTTCGCCAAAAATGAGAAATAAATTGACTACCTCGATCCGAAATTAGAACCGAAGGAAAACCGTGCAGTCGGACGATGTTTTCGAGAAATTCTCGGGCCAGAGTTGCTGCTGTTGGCAAGCCTTTGAGTGGAATGAAATGCGCCATCTTGGAGAATAAGTCCACGATTACTAGAATCGTATTGTATCCGGAGCATGGAGGTAGATCGGTGATGAAGTCCATAGAAAGCGTATGCCAAGGGCGAGGTGGGATGTCAATAGGGCGTAAGAGGCCTGCTGGTCTTTCCTTTTGACTCTTGTTTTGGGCGCATACTCCACAGGACATTATAAAGTCTCTGATATCTTTTTTCCAAGACGGCCACCAGAAGTAGCGCTTGATCTTTTCTGAGGTCTTGGCTATACCGGGATGACCTTCCATTAAAGAGTCGTGATAACAAGAGATTACTTTTTTCTGTAAATCTGTGCTGGGTAGGTATAATCGTTCTTGGAAATACAATAAGTTGTCCTTTACTGCAAAGTCCTTTCCCTGCAGATGCCAATTCTGTATGTCTGCTGGAGTTACAAGTTGCCTGGCTTTATCCTTAACTTCCTCTATGGATTCTGTGGCGATTACACCCAGAATTCTTTGTTCGGGAATGATTGGTACAGGTTTAGGGTTGACCAAGTGTTCTTCCACTCCCATCCGAGAAAGGGCATCGGCTATACCGTTCTTTGTACCAGGTCGATAGGTAATTATGAAGTCAAACTCGGCAAAGAATAATGCCCAACGGAGTTGTCTAGAGGATTGGGCTTTTGCGGTCTTCAAATATTGCAGGTTTCGGTGATCCGTAATCACAGTAACGGTGTGTCGGGCCCCCAGCAGATAATGCCGCCAAGCCTTAAAGGCAGACTTGATAGCCAGAAGTTACTTGTCAGTAATCGTGTAATTGATTTCAGGAGGCGAGAATTTGCGGGACCAAAATGCCACGGGATGCAACTGATTGGTTACCGGGTCCTTTTGTGATAGAACTGCCCCCATGGCAAGGCTTGAAGCATCAGTTTCCACGATGTAGGGGAGTTCGGGGCGAGGGTGTTTTAAGTGGTGCAGAGATAAATTTAGTCTTCAAATCCTGGAAAGCTTGTTCCGCCTCGGTAGACCATTCAAAACGTTTGTTTTTCTTTAACAAGGCAGTGATGGGCTGGACTATTCGAGAGAATTCGGGGATAAACCTGCGGTAAAAGTTAGCGAAGCCTAACATGCTTTGCACACCTTTTACGGAGGATGGTGATGGCCATTTGAGAACTGCATCGACCTTCTTTGAATCCATACGCACTCCGCCAGGTGATAATATGAATCCCAAGAATTCAACTTCAGTCACGTTGAAAACACATTTTTCCAATTTAGCGAAAAGTTTGTGTTGACGCAATCTTTCGAGGACCATTTTCACGTGTTTCCGATGTTCAGATTCCGATGAAGAATAAACGAGGATGTCGTCAATGTAAACAACAACACATACATCTACGAGCTCTCTGAGGACATCGTTCATAAAATATTGAAAGGCGGCCGGGGTATTGCAAAGTCCGAAGGGCATGACCTGATATTCAAATAGCCCATACTTGGTGCGGAAGGCCGTCTTCCATTCATCGCCCTCTTTTACTCGTACCAAGTGGTAAGCTCCTCTAAGATCCAGCTTTGTATATATGCATGCTTTTCTGACTTGGTCCAGGAGTTCAGGGATCAAAGGTAACGGATATCTATTCTTAACGGTGATCTGGTTCAGGGAGCGATAATCGATACAAGTTCTAAGGTCTCCTTCCTTTTTTGAAACGAAGAACAAAGCTGAAGAAGCAGGGGACTTGGAAGGACGAATAAACCCATTTGCCAGGTATTGATCCAGGTATTGTCGAAGGTGAAGGTTCTCAGGCTCGGTGAGGGCATAAATTCTACTACAAGGAGGAGTAGATCCAGGTATCAGGTCTATCTGGCAGTCATAAGACCTATGAGGAGGTAGAGAGTTAGCCTGATCCTTCCGGAAAACATCTTGGTATTCTAGGTATTCGGGAGGTAACTGGGGAGTCTCTGAAGAAATTGCGGCCAGTGCAACACCAGGTGGAGGGTGACAAGTAGAGACACATCCTGGAAACTGGACCGTTCTTGCTCGCCAATCGATCAGAGGATTGTGTTTCTCTAACCAAGGTATTCCTAGAATAATCTGAAACTGAGGGGCCTTGATCACATCGAACACGATCTTCTCATGGTGTCCATCTTGACTTACTAGCGTCACCTCTTGAGTGGTATGCGTTACTGGCCCGGAGGCTATCTCCGTACCATCCACCGTAGTAATGACGTCCTTTACAGCCTTGGGACAAAGAGTTAGATTCATCCTCAAAACCATTTCATGATCCACATAATTGCCGATGGCACCGCTGTCGACGTAAGCTTCAATTGCATGTAATCGATCCGGATTATCAGGGCTAATGAGGACCATAGGTATCACGAAATGCAAGGTCACGGAACTGGTTTTCACGCTCGGCAAGAGGACCTCTATTCTTGTCGGGCGAGGTCGTTTCCCTGCTCAGGGTTTGTAACTTTGGTAACTGCAGCTCCTACTGCCTTCTTGGCAGGTTTCACCGGACAGTCTCGAAGAAAGTGCCCTGAGTTTCCGCAATATAGGCATAATTGCAACTGTTTCCTCCTTTCCCGCTCCCTTTGTGTTAGAGGACCTTTCAGACCCCCTATTTGCATGGGTTCCCCGGAGTCTACTCCTTTGGAAGGAGTTGGCGGTTTGGAAAATACTCGAGCATCAAACTTGGAACGATCGGCCTTCCTGTTCTGCAGCCTGTGATCTATTTGAACGACCAAGTCTATATAATCCGAACAGTCTTGTGGGGGATTCACTACTTGGGCTAAAACGTCTTTGAGCTCTCCACGTAGACCTCTATAAAACAGCGTAATCCTTTTGTCCTCAGGCCATTGAGTTTCCACTATTAGTCTATTGAAAGATGCAATATAAGCCAAAAGGTCTTGATTACCCTGTCGCAACGAAAGAAGCTCATTGTCCAAGGCCTGCCCCTGTGAATGTCTTGCGAACAGTTTTTCCATACAAAGCTGAAAGGCTTGAAAATCATGGAGAACCGGATCATCTTGATTAACTAGAGGGATCGACCAGTCTGCCGCATTGCCACTAAGGTACGAAAGTACAAAAGCTACTTTTGCTTGATCAGTTGGAAAGGCTGCTGGCCGGCATAAGAAGTGCAACCGGCACTGATTGATAAATACTGCAAACCTCTTTGGGTCACCAGAAAATCGTTCGGGCGGAGCCAGAGGTACATTCCCAGGTAGGTTGATCTGCACTGGATTCATAGAGGATGTTGAAGGAAGATTTTCCCCTGATGCGGGTAACGGGGTCTGTCCGGATTGTGACTGTAGCACTTGTCTAGCAAGATTGTCTGTTCTCTCCTTGGAAATAATTAGTTCCCTTCTTAGAGCATTCGTTTCCCGACGAGCTGCATGCACTTCTGCCCTTAGTTCCCCAAGTAACCGGGCTAGGGGGTCAGTATCCGAGGTTTCCATAGCGCCTGGGCGAGAGTTTTGCGGTAGGCTTTGCGTTCTGTAACGCTCACCTGATTCTCGCAGAGGCGCTGGTCTTGACTGGGCGACTACTGTATCTTCAAAGGTGATGTGTAGCACCCGGTTGGCTCTTTGGGCTGGACCTCTGTGCACTGTATGCCTGACGTGTAGAGTAAGATGTCTGCAGATAGAAAATATGGGGTTAATGAACTGGGGTTATTGGGGTGTCCCTATCTATTTCCTCTTCTCCTCTCCTGTAGACCCCCAAAGGTTAACGCTCTCACCTTAGGTAAGTGAATGCCGAGCTCTCCATCTGCCTCGGGGCAGGGTGCTGTAACCAGTTTCTTCACTGGATAGGTAGCGCAGGCCTCTTGACTTCAGAGGTCTGCTGTCCGTCGTTTACTGCACTAACGGTAAGTTTCGAGTCATTCAAATGTCTTTAAAGTCTTTAGTAATAATGTCTCTTGTTTTGCAGGGTTCCGGCGATGGCGGATGACGGGCTGAAGTGAGTTGAAGATGGAGCCCGTGTGATGAATAGAAGCGCCTGGAAGCACGTAAGTAAGCGCTTGTTGCCTGCTTCACTATGCGCTCTAACTGTCTTTTTATTTTGCAGGTACGAGTTCGGAGCGGCTGCAGGGTGCCGGAATACCCACTGGATTAGATGTGGAAAGGAGTAATGGCACGTGAGTATTAAAGTTCCCCAATGTCTTTAAACGCACCTTGTTTTGTCTTTCAGATGCGTGATGCAGCGCCGAAGGCCTCCGGAGCGTGCAAAGATTTGGTAAACTTTTGTCTTTCAGATGCCGGAATGCAGTGTGAAGACCTCCGGAGCGCACGAAGAGTAGGTAAGCCTTTGCCTTTCAGATGCCGGAATGCTAACCTGTTCTTTCTTGTCTTTATAGGTGTTGCTGAAGACTGGATTCAGGATGGTAAGCCTTTTTCCTTAGGCCCAGGACCGGATGCAGAAGACACGATGAGCATTCTGCTGCAGAGGTTGCAGAATAACGCAAAGCAAGATTCATCCACCGGGTGTGGTTTAAATAGCCTCCTGTAGTGCTTAGGTGTCTCCTTCCACAGCCACGCCTAAGTAAGAAAAGAGTTCCTGGTAAGAAAAGAGTTCCTGCCTTCCAGAAGAGTTCCAGTGTTCTGAATCTAGGGAGTGGCTCCAGCCCCACCCAACAGGAAAAGTAGTTCCAAACAGAATAGGATCAGAGGCTCAACTGGCAGGCAAGTAAGCAGCATGGTCTGCTGAAGGTAAGTCCACCCAAGCATTATGAGCCCGGCGCTTCCCGCGCTGGGACTGGGCATATTTATGAGCCTGGTGCCACTGGCGCCAGGACTGGGTCCAAAAGGTCCCAATTGGGACTGGTTGGCACTCGGAACCTGGGTTATGGATCTGCTTCCAAGGGAGTTGGGAAAACCCTGACCTTTTGGAAGCAGAGATCATGACACCAGCTTATGTCATCCATGGAGTGTTGCTGTTCGATCCAGTGATCTACTAGAGGAGCATTATGGGTTTTATTTCTAATGCAGCTCCTGTGTTCGCCGATCCAGATTTTTGTCTTCCTGTCTGTTTTGCCTACACAGATTTTTTTACACGGGCACCACACTGCATAAACAACCATGTTAGAGTTGCAGTTTGTAAAGTTTTTTTGTCGCCATGTTGTTGTTAAGCTGATATCGACTGCTGTACTCCTAAAGGTAAAAGGGCAGCATGTGCATTTACCGCACTGGGCATGCCCCATTAGCTCTTGGAACCCCCATTGCTGTGGTAATGTTTTCTGTTTCGTTGGTTTCCTGCTCACGTCATTTCTTGTTAGATGTTCTTGCACATTACGGCTTCTTTTAAATGCAATGATAGGTCTGGCAATTGGTTGGTCACTTTTCTCCAGGATATGCCAGTTCTTCCCAATGATTTTTTTAATTCCATTTGAGAGATGGCTGTATGTGTTCACGAACACTATTTGTTTCGATTTGTCTTTCCTTGTTCTCTGTTCCCTGTATTCCAGAAGTGCATCTCTATTGTTATTGTTCGCCCGTTTTAGTGCGTTCTGGGTGATGTTTTTAGGATAGCCTCTTCCGTCAAGTTTGTCTTTCATTTCGTCAGCTTCCACCTGATAATCTGTTTTATTGGTACTGTTCCTTTTTTAACCTTAAAAACTGGCCGAGTGGTAAGTTATCACGTACATGGCGAGGGTGAAAGGTGGAATAGTGTAGTAGAGAGTTTATATCTGTTGGTTTGTTGAATGGTTTAACGTACAGTTACTTAGTCTCGGAATCAGCAGAGATGGTAATGTCTAGGAAGTCGAGAGCTCTCACACTATGTTGATTGCTAAAGCGTAGGAATCTATTCTGCAGATCGATCCTGTTGAAGAACAGTTCCAATGTTTGTTATTTGCCTGTCCAGATGATAAAAATGTCATCTATATAGTGCTGTCATTTTCTAATGTGGCCAATGAATGGGTTTGTGACGTTCATGATTATGTTTGTCTCAAAGCCTTCCATATCAAGATTGGCTACGCTCTGGGCCAAAGTGGCACCCATAGCCGTGCCTTCAACCTGTTTAAAGAATTCCCCATTAAAGTGAAAATAGCTCTCCACTAGCGCCATTTCCACGCACCACAAAATGAAAGAGACGGGGGTGGTCTTAACAATATGGTCCCGTAGTAATTTCTCTTCCAGCACATCCAAAGATGTCTTCAGCCTCAACCGTGCAGATATAGGGTTCTTGCCCTTCCTCCCAGGATTTTAGTTTCAGTCTCTCTTGGCTCCCCACCTGGGTTGATTAAATCTCTATCTTATATAAGGGTCATATCAATTGCAAACTACTTTCTTTGATATTATCTCATCCTCACTACTGGGACATGTCCCTCCCTTCAAGTGACAATGGTTTTCCTGACCAGGTTGTTTGTTTCTTGCTTTCTAGGGTTTTTATATTTCAATCACTCAATTATATAGTTTTGTTCTCATCTTTATGACTGGGACGTTGTGTGGGGAAGGGTTGCAGGTCTCAGCTCCCGCTCGGGTACTGCTTCTCTCTACTCTCACTGCTCGGATTCCTACTCTCGGTTTCTCATTGGGTGCCTGCAGTCCACATACCCTGGTGTTCGGATGCTCTTCAGGCTTCATGAGTCGGTAGTCTCGGCTCTGTACCTCAAGCGTTCTGACTACAAGTCTGCAATCGTGGTCATGACCCTACCAGGTGCCACTCTCTGTTCATTCTCGTTCTGCTTCCTTTGTGGTTGCATACACCAGGTTTACAATGTCTCCCACCATGTTTCTCTCACACTTTGAAAGTCGTAGTCTCTGCGCCCTGGCTTGACTTCACCTCCACATAGCATGATGATGTCAGGGAGCTTCCCCTGCACATGGCACTCTCCTCCCTTTCTGCTCTGACTCATCACAGTTAAAAACATGTCTCTTGTTAAATAGACATCTTCCCTTTTTCTTCTATGTATGTTTCTGTTTACATCGTCTTCACCCAAATGTAAAGTTGCCATACTACTCTTCATAGAAGATAGTCCCATATATAAATAGCTATGGTGGTTGACCTTGGGAGGTCCTCGCAGGAATGGGAGTCCTTATCCCAAAGGTGCAGTCTCTCTGGGAGAGTTAAATCATGCCTCAAATCCTAGGGAGTGTCTTGTGCAGTGGGCTCACCTCCCCTGCCTCACAGGGGGAGTCTCCCCCTTGCGGAGAAGGGTTGAATACCTATGATTCATCACATAACCTGTTGGAATAAATATGCATTTGGATATAAGATATGCGCTAGGTGTATCCCCCTATCCACAGACTATTTATTATCTTCCCTTTTCAGAGGATAATCTTCAGAATCCTTTAGGAGGGATGGACCCTCTACTGTTGCTGGATTTTCTGGCTTATTTTTATCAATTTGGCTTTCATATCTGCAGGATTATTCACACTTTCATTCTCTTTTTTCTACATTCTTGGATTCAGGGACTTCTATTTTTACCCACTTTTCTTTAGGAGGTGTAACACCAGCTCTGAACAAGAAGACTTTTCTTGTCTGTGTTCTCCTCTGTCTCAATGGTGACTATTCTATTTTTCTTTTCTTGGAATTTCACTCTGGTTCTCTGTTCTTTTGGTTCTAGTTCCCTGTTAAAAGGGTTGTTGCTATTATTTTCTTGTCTTTATTTAACTCAAGGGCCGTTGTTTGGGTCAATATGTCGGCTTGCTCTAAGGCTTGGCATGTCTTTTCCTCCATTCCCCTTTTTCTTCTTCCACTAGGGCACATATACTTGGATTGTTTGCCTCTTGTAATTGTCCCCTCGGGGCAGTTGACCTGGACATTGGGACACATTGAGAAATACGGGTAGTGTGAGGGTTCTGTTGGGACCTCATCATTAGTGCAATGTTCTTGGTCAATTACTTGACCTATCACTCAAGTTGAGAAATCTTTTCTCCTGCCTCAGAACCATAGAGAGGTCTTGGATCATACCTTTGTTGCTTTCTGGGAGGGTAGCTATCCTCCTAACAAAGTAACTCCAGAATGGTTTAAAGCTACCATTCTAGCCTTCATTTATTTGTCTCCACTCACCTTGATTCTGGGCTCTATTGTCGTCTTAGAATCTAGGAGGAAGACAACAATTATTTTGAAAATGTTGACTTAGAGGGGGTGTTCGATTTCTTCCCCCTGAGAAATTCTGATTGGGATTTGCTAGGGGAACTGTCCCTTGACTTGGAATTCCACCCCCCTGTTGTAAGGCAGCGTATATGTAGCCCACTATGGACCTGGAACTCAGTTACCATGGACTTATATAGCTGCGAGTGTCAGAATGGTCGGTATTTTAGAACACTGGTTGAGTGTTGCTCAATTAGGACTGGGCAGAGGGCCCTTTCTGTTAGTTATTCTGTTTGGTAGGAGGTGGAGAATTCTTCTAAACCCCTGATTCCAGCTCTAAAGCAGGGGACCTCCTAACCTCTGCGACTTTCACAGTGGCAGGTGTTGAAGATAAAGGCTTTTGGACTTCATAGATCCCAGTTGTTTGTGAAATCACCCATTCAAGACTGTTTGAATCGTTGAAGTTCCTCACTAACTTGGTGAGCAAGTATTGTACGAGCATATGGAGAAATGTTGTAATGAACTCCCTACTGTTGGTATTTACCTGTCGAGAAATCTGTCTGAATGCATGCTTCAACTTTTTGACAAATTCTCTTGGAGATGGTCCTTGCCACACACCATATTGTATGCAACTTTACGGGATTCTTGCGGGTGTCTGTGGGTAGAGCATTCTTTTAAATGTCCAACTTGTAAGTACTCCATTTATGGTGATGTTGGTCCTCCAGCACTGCAAAGAATTTGGAAAACTCAAGGGAGATCATCCATTTGGCATACTTTATATTGTTAAAAACACTCCTTATTTCAAACGAGGTCAACATTTGCTCAAACAACAGAATATTTGTCATTTTTATGATGAGGGGTCATAAACCTTTGATGGCTGTAATATGTTTGATAGGGTATTTGATAAAATTTTCTGAACTAGAGTCCACTCTCCCTCAGAGTCAGAGCTACTACTAGAACCCCATTTCCTATTGTTATCTGGGCCATCCCTATTGTTCTGATTTTGGGAATGCCTTCTAGATGCATGGGACACAGGCTCTTCCATTTCTTCTTTTCTTTGGGATTTCGCAGGGTTATTTTCACAGGATCCCTTTCAAGAGGTGGGATAATATTGGGTTTCATCCTCTGTGGGTTGAACATAAACACTATCTCTTCTCATGGATGGCCTAGAAGCATATACCCAGTCTCTTTCATCAGAAGAGACTTTTATAATACCCCTCCTAAATGGAAGATTTTGTCTTTCTATCTCAACCAAGTGGGCTAGATAATCTCTGCAGGATTATTTTCTGCAGTTCCAGATGTCGCAATCCTTCATCATATGTTTCTTCAGGCTCAGAGGTATCTTAATTTCCACTCCTATCCTCCTGACATGCCGAATGGGGCACCCCCCTCCATCTGAGAAGTCACCTACATCAGATAAGGAATGTTCTCCTTCCTAATAAGAAATATTTAGGAGAGGGTATGTTAGACACATCTCAGCCTGCCTTATGGATATTTTAGGTGACTGGAATGAGGTCTTTGGCAAACGGGAATGATCCCCCTTGACCAAAGGACTTGCCTTTGATGGTTTTCTGCTATGTATATGTAGGGCTATTTTATAGCCCCTTACTTCCTGCATTATTCTTTCATTTTTTGTCTCCATGTTCATAATAGTTTTCTGCTTACACTGGACCAACTGCTTTCTTAAATCACATATATTGGCCTGATTAGCTTCCAGTGTTTTTCAATGGGAAGTTACCAATTCCTTCTTATTCTCCAATTCTTGCTGGAGACATTCGTTCATGTGCTGGCAATTTTGAATGACAATAGATCGTTTGTGACTGTTCTCTTGCCACGCAACATTTCCTATTCAAAGCACTCTTTTAATTCAGCTGCTTGTTTCAGGTCAGTCTCAATTTGTTCCAATTAGCCCTGTAGATGCAATTTTGCATCTTTCATTTTGGCTAATTCTTGGCAAGAGACTTGACTGAGGCCTTCATTTTCATACCCATGTTCTAGTTTTTGTATCAGTTGCTGCTTCTCATGAGTTAGAGCATCAAGCGCTACTGTGAACTGATCTCTCTATCTTTTTGTTAATATTGAATTCTGATGAATTTGATCAAATTTGTTTTGGTACTTCTTTGAAAATTGTTTTGTATTTTATTGTTTTAATTCCACTATATGTAGTTTCAGTGTCACAATATGGTCTAACAGGGCATTATTACATGCAGATTGATCATTATATTTTCCATGTAGCTTATTTTGAGTCTTCATACACTGATTATAATTGTCGTGCAGACTCAACAATTGCGTGATTTGGTTCTGCAGCTCATTACGTTATTTGCTAATTTCAGCTAGCAATTGATCTATGACATTGTGCTGTTGTTGAAATATGGAAACCTAGATTTCTTTCAATGATTCTTGTAATCGCACAATGTCTTGCAGATGGTTGCTACACAATTACTTGGCGCTCATTAGCTCTTCAGATTCTTTCCGGGCCGCGTCTTGGCACAGTTTAATCCAAGCATCCATGCCTACTAACCTGCTTTCCACTAATTGGAGGTGAAAATACAAGTCTGCAGAGAGGCAGATCAGTTTAAAGTTCTCTTCTTTGACAGTGGAAGTCATATATAGTCTATTTAGGGACACGCTCATCTCAAATGTCCACGTCCACTGAGGTGATTCTGTCCAAAATCTGTGTCTTCCAAGTTTCCATATCTGTAGCTGTCCAACCTCATTTCAAATAAAACTTTGAAAGGGCATGGGCCTTTGCCACAGGTACTGCTATGTCAGACATCGCTCTGGTTAAAATGTAACAACCTGCCTTGAACAATTCTCACTAACCAGAATGCAAACATTTCTTACTCCTATGTTATCACTGCCGTCCAATCACTTACAACTCCAATTCAAACATTAATAATGTTCTGTGTAACAATATCTTCTTCTCTGCACATCTCAGTATTTTCATAGGAGGTGGCATAATCAATACTATATAATTCACTGCAACAGAAAGCTTCCATGCACATGTGTGGGCTCTGCACAATTTAAGTTAAAAGTGTCTATGTTGTAATGGTACTAGTTATCTCACAAATCATATCTTGATGGCACCTCCAGTTTTGTAGGATGTTTAAATCGGGGGATATCTAATTCATGGGAAGGTTTCACCGACCCCAAACCCGGCACTCACAATTTACCTTTATTTAATCAAGTTCCTTTTCTGAATCTGTGACCCCCAATTTAATAGCATTGCTCCCTTACATCTTCCCTCTCCTCTGGGACATGAAACACACAGGGCTTCACAGAAGCTATATTTATTAACCCAATAGAAATAATGTACTCAATTTGAAGAAAAAGAAATACACTTCCATTTAATCCAATTGCATTCAGGAAAAATAACATCCTAGTCACTTCAGTTTTCAAATCTGCAGTTATATTGATATTGATATTGAGGATGTATTACACACATTTCCTAGTAGAACCAAGCAGCAGACACTGCATCTAGGTGCTGATGATAACTTAACATGCTCAGATGGCCATCCTTAACAGTTCTAAGTTTAATCAAATGGATGTTATTTGAGCTTAGAGTGAAAGATAGCAAAGTAGGTGATGTTTGGCAATTCAGCTGGGAGTAAGTTCCATAAGCGAGGGCCCTTGATGGAAAAGCAGCAGTCTTCCCGGGTACCATACTGGTAGGAGTGTACGAGGAACATGTTTTTACCAGATGATCCTAGAAGTTTCGGTGGCTGATAGGGTTGAATTGTGATGCCAAATACTCGGGTGCAGAACCCTGAATACATGTATGTACCAGACACAGTGTTCGAAACTCAATCCTTCTCCTCACAGGGAGCCAGTGCAATCTTCTTCGGTAAACAGAAATAGGGGCTCTCCTAGGTAAATTAAATATCAATTTGACGGCCGCATTCTGGGCCACCTGCAGGCAATGTATTTGAGTCTTCCGGGGCTCCCAGGAGGAGAGTGTCAGAAAAATCAAGTCTAGAATTCACCACTGTCCCTACAACTCCTGCGCGTTCAGTTTTAGGTATAAATGGCAAAATGGGTTTCAGAAGTTGAAGTTGATAAAATACCCCTTTCACTACTTCCGAAACCTGAGCTTTATAGTTCAGTGAGGCTTACCATATACACCAAAATGTTTCACCTTACTAGAGAAGGGGTTATCTGTGTTAAATATTTTCAAGCAAACATTGGAGTCTAAATAATTTTTAAGCAGATGTTTTGGACCAAGCAGCATGATGTTTTTTTTGGGGTTGAGCTGAAGCTGGCTTTCAGTCATCCAGGTTTTGATCGCATTGGCAATTGCAATAATTTGTTCCGTTGCTTCAGGTGCAGATTTTAGTCGGACATAGATTTGGCTATCGTCATACATAGGAATGATATTGCAGGCCACATTTTCGAAAAATGGTCATCAGAGGCCGGAGATACACATTAAATAGTGTTGGGGACAATGACAATCCCTGCTGAACTCTGCATGGAATGGGGTGGTCATCAGAATAGTGACCCCCTAATTTAACTACTTGAGTCCTATGTTGTAGAAATGAGGAAAACCATTTCAATGTATCTGCTGACACTTGAGATACCTCTGACAGTCTGTTCAACAGTAGATCAAAATCAAAATCCACTGTGTCAAAGGCCACTGACAGATCGAGCATGATCAGCATGCTCAAATCACCATCCTCAGCGGCCCATAATATATCTTCCCAGACTGTCAGCAGAGCAGTTTCAGTCCCATGACCGGGTCTGAAACAGGATTGATACCTATCCATGATAAAATTATCCCCCAAGTGATCATGCAACTGCGTCGTAACTATCTATTCCAGGATCTTTGTGGTCCATGGTAACCCTGAAATAGGTTGATAGTTTTCCAGTGCCTGGTGATTCAGAGGGGGCTTCTTCAGCAAGGGCTTGAGAACAGACCGCTTTACGTCACAAGGCACTATACCCTGGGCCAGGGAAGTTAAAAAAACGTAAGAGATGATCCTAATTGGCAGGAATTAAATCATCATCAAAATCGGTTGGTTTGAATTTCTGGATTAAGGTTTCAATATCATTTGAGTTTACCAGTGAAAAGTAAAGTTATAGAGATAGAGACTTTTGCAACACACCCATCACCATAGTTATCTATGCATTTGATTCACCCTGAGCATGCATGCACCATGGATCGAATGCATGAGACTCCAGGAGGAATCTTTAATTTGTAAAATACAACAAATTAGTTTAAAGTATCCCTGCCTGCCCGATTCTTTCAACTTCCCCTTTATTCAAAATACCACAGCCGTAAGAATTAAATTGCAACGTACTATTAAACATTGATGTATGTAAATAGCTTGTAGAAAAGACTTGGGGGTCATTATGAGTTTGGTGGTTTCTAGGCAGTAAATCTGCCCAGATAGCACCAAAACTGTATTTCTGTTACCGCCAGTTGGTCCAGCAGAATTACCACAGGAAAACAGGTGGTGGTGTAACTCCCCCTTTTTCCCCAGTACACAGGACTCAATGGGGCTTTTTTGCTGGAACTGCGCCTAAAATGGGCAGAAAGTCAGCGGATTTACCTCCAGCTCACCTCATAGGTGGAATGTGCAGGAATGCGGCAGTATATGCTAATACCGCGGCATTAATCCTGCACCACCCAACTCATAATGAGGTCTATTTGTTCAACTTGAATGTAGGCTAGATTCCCTTTGGTGATGTTTCTTTTTAATTATCAGGGTGAAAAATGCTTACCTCTCTCACTTTCAATGGGCACCTATAACAAAGAGAGAATGGGTAGCAAATAATCACCCTCTCCCTTTGGTCCGAAAAAACTTAGCTTTAACAACAATATTCTGCTTGATGGTAAAACAAGGAATTGCTTCAATTAAATTTTTTTATAGGTATACCCACAGTGAGATGTCCATTTAATTCCTCAATAATTTGTCCATTCTAGATGTCATTACACACAGAAAGAGTGAGGAATCTCACTGTAGACGCACCATGAGACCAAGTCTATAAAATACATATATATTTCCTGAAGAACATACACTTCTGAAATGATCCCTAACTTCTTGGGATGCATAATCAATTCATAAATTCCCACCCCTCAGTGCTGACAAATCACAGGCTCAGGGTTTCATCTATTTCCCTTTATAGTATCACTCCCCTCAGGATTATTTCCCCTTTGGTTCATACTCACATACACATTTCATGTGGTTCTATAACACGCAGGTTGGCACCTACTTAAGGACTGGTTAAATAATCCCCCTCTAGTGGCAGGTGGGCATCAGTAAGCACGATGGGATTGATTTGATTTTGAGATATTTGTATAGTGCTCAAAATTAATGAAATTGTATCTAGGCGCAGATGGAAAAACACAAAATAATAGAAACAAGGGGATATCGGAATGGGAAGTAGTTGATACAACCAGAAATCTAGGCAATAATAGAACCGCCCGTGGGTCATCTGAACAGGTACGTTTTTAGGGCTTGGCAGAATTGAAAGAGGGATTTCAGAGCACAGAGCACCATGAGAAGGCTGTCCTACAGTTTGGGCCCACAGACTGCAAATCTCTGGTCACCACTAAAACACAGTTAGATGGAGGAACTGCTAACAACAATGTATCCCCTGACAATAGCCGATGAGTCAGTTCATATGTACAGATATTATTCAAAAGGTATTATGGGGCAAGGTTATTTAAACATTTAAAAATTAGGCAGTGGACCTTAAAATCGATTCTGTCCTTCATAGTAAGCCAATGTAAAGATCAGCAAAGACCTGAGATTGGGGAGGACTTCCACACTCTAAAGATCAGTCTAACTGTGTCATTTTGCACTCTTTGAAGGCATTGACATTATTTAGTGGAATACCGGCAAAACTACAATTGCAGTAGTCAAGGTGGGAGTTCCACCACCAGCTTTCCTCACAGCCTGCCTGCTATTTCTTCCCCTGAAGAAGGTATGGGGCTTTACTCCTACTAGGCATCACTTGCAGGGTGCTTGGAATCATCCAAAAGTAGTCCAAAAGGAGTGCAAGCTATTAATTATCCTTCCTGTTGTTATCAATTCTTCTTTCTCTCCACTACATCAGTCAGTGTGTGAATGAGTGAGTCTGTCTGTCTGTTTTCCCAGAGAGTGTGTGTTGACTGTTATACAGAACAGTAATCCCACCTTTTGAGGTGTGCATACTTTCCCCAAACTAATTGGTCAATGCATATGACTGGACAGTGTTTCAAAAGTGACATCAAAGTAGACATACCCCTTTGCAGTAATTGGGCTTATGAATGAAAAGAGCATCTGATTGTGGCGAATCTGCAGATGTCGTCACTTCTCCCCTGGAGGGAGCCCCTTCACATGAGGCCAGGGAGGTGAGGCTGCTACCCGATAGACCCCCTTGAGTTGGTACTCAGCAGGTGGATCTCATGGGGAGGGTATCCGCCTTTGGGGTTATTAATGACCTATTTATTTGCATTTTATTTTAAAGCGCTCACAGAGCCCTGGGGCATCGAGGCGCTGTTACAGCAATATGTCTCTTAGTTGCTTATTTATAATGCGCTTAATACTGGGATGTTTCTAAGCGCGGACCCGGGGATCAAACCTGTGTTGCTTTGTGTCGTCTTGTTTCCAAGGCGAGCATGTTGCCGCTGAGCTATCCTCCCGGGAGACCATGGTATCCCATAACCTACCTAACCCTAACACACATTCCTACCCCCTCCACAAACAATGTCCCTGTTTGTCAGAGCACCAATATGGGAAGTACTGGGGGGAGGAAGAGTGTGGAATCCTCAAGGTGCATGCACTCCTTGAGTACTGAGATGAGGGTGAGACTAATTCACTCATTGGAAGACTTAAAGATCAGTACAGTGCAGAAGCATGGAGAACACTCATGAGAACATGATTGAACAGTCTTGTTTTTCCCAAAATCTCATTGGGCAAAACCTGTTCACAGCTGAAGCGGGAAACCAGTAAAGAGAGAGACGCCTTGCTTGGAGGAACCGTGAGTGTGGGGAATGCTCGGCTCAGCAACGATCCTGAGAGGTTGTAGGAGAGCTTACTAGTTAGGCAGGGAGGCTCTTACCTGGTGCGACGTGGAAGGACCATCCGGTGAAGCAGAGCAACAAACGTCCAGGGCACCCAAGCAGAAGGACCGCACGGTTGCAGGAAGGTGCACCCGATGAGAATCTGCGAGAACCGCAGAGATGCAGTAGCATGCGGAAAGATCGAAGAAGCAGGGAGAAGACTGAAAAAGAGTGTGGAGAGCCCAAAGACCGACCGGGATGAGATGGTATAGATCCTAGAGGTACAAAGACTACAGGGGTGCTTGAAATGTGTACCAGAAGGCATTTGCAGATTTTGTAGCTATGATATTGTGGCCTAACCGAAGCCCCTGGGGTAAAGACTAAGACCCCTAGCTAAAAAGGAACTGCAGCTTCGAGGGGAAATAATGCCCCAGGTTTGGGACATACATCCTTCTATGGAGAGTAAACTAAGTCATCTTCATAGTCACAGTACCTGGCAGGATAGTGAACCAGATCCGCAGCACCAAAATGGAAGAGTCCCACGGGTCTAGGACCCACATCTACTTATGAAGATTAACCCTTAGTCATCTACATAGTCACAGTGTCTCGCAGAATACTAAACCAGGACTGACACACCCCGTCAGGAGGAACATACAGATCTGGGACCCAAATCCATAGGACTGGTAACTCATGTTAATTGAGAACTTTTGAAATGTAAAGGAAGCCTGGGGAAGGTATGTATTCCTCCCTGAAGATTGTCTGAGAAGGGCTTGGGGAAAGGAGTCATCCTGCCTAGCCCTTGTGAACTGGAATGAAAGGAGATCTCAGGAGAAGGAGACAATACCTCCTGGTATCTTTCCAGAATATTTGGGTATCGTGAAACCAGTCAGAAGAAGGCTTGTGGATAGGAGTCATTCCCCGGCTCTCTGAGGACATTGAGAACCAAACCCTTGTAGAAGGGAGACAGCCTTCCAGGGTGGTTTTGCAGGACAATCATGCAGGAAGTGCCCTGCTTTGCCACAGTACAGACATAGCTGCTGTTGCCTATGTCTTTCCCTATCTTCTTTGGTCAGTGGCCCATGGATGCTGCCTAATTGCATGGGTTCAGGTGGTGCTTCAGTGGTGCGTGTAGTAGTATGTCTGGGATGGCCATACATAGGCCATGCTCCAGAATGGGAAAGGTCAGTCTTTATTTCCTACAAACAATGGTCAAGCTAGACGGCCAAGTCAATATATTCAGGGCTGCTTTCTGGGTGGTTTACTACCTGAGCTAAGACACCCTTTTCCTCCCCATGGAGATCCCTATGAAAAAGGGTAGTCCGCTTGTCCTCTGGCCAGTTCCTCTCTGCCACTAGCCTGTTAAAGGTGAAAATGTAACCAAGCAAGTCTAGGGACCCCTGTCAGAGGGACAAAAGCTTATTGTCAAGGGCCTGTGCTTGGGCCTTCCGCGCAAATCATTTCTCTAACTCTCGTTGTATTCCCTGGAAGTTACATAGTATGGTATTGTCTCTTTTGACCAATGGATTGACCAGTTGGCCGCATGACCACCCAAATAAAACAGTGCAAAGGCTACCTTCTTCTGGTTGTCAGGAAAGGCACCAGTTCAGCAGAGAAAATTGCGTTGTCACTGGTTCATAACATTCTGGGGGTGCTAAGGGAGCTGAAGTGGGTGTGATCAGACCACCAGAACGGGTACAGGTGGAGGCATTGGAAGCACTGGAGTTCCTGGCAGAGGGGACTGGCCTGCTTGTGTTTGGGTGAAACACCTAGCCAATTTCTTGGTTCTGTCTGACTACTATAGTGCATTTGTCTTTGAACGGGCTAGGTGTGCTCCTGCCCTAAGATCGCGCAGGACCTTGGCTAATTGATCGACCTCTGCATTTTCGTTACCATGATACCCAGGCAGGACTGGACTGGAAATATGTGCTTAGCGTTCTGTAACGCTCACCTTGTGGGGGCGCCTGGTTCCATTGTGATTGTCCCACACCTTTTCCTGCATACCTATGAGTTTACCGTAAACTTTTCTTTCGAGGCACTTTTTACCAAAACAACATTGCTGAAAAAAATACTGATTCAATTTTTTTATTTTTTATTTGTGGGCTCACCTCTAAACCCCCATGTCCTCATGCTTTTAACCCCCCAACTCCCTTCCCATCTGTTTTAACCCCTTACCCCATATATACATTTTTTTAATTCAATATTTTTTTCAGTAAAATTGTTCCGGTAAAAAATGCCTCGAAAAAAAGATTTAGGTAAAATCACTGTATACCCCTCTTCCCAGTACTATTGGAAGTTCTAAATGGCACACTAATGTGCTGGCCATGAAAGGGGTGGGGTTGGATGTGAAGATGGCTGCACCCAGGGTGGCTTGTTGACAGCTGTGGCCCCTAAAAGAAGAGAATTGGGCATTACTACAGAATAGAAATCTATCTCCCTCCCCACTCCCGGGAAGTACCGAATAGGGGTTGGAATCACTGTATGATGCCAGTACATGCACCAAGGTTTTTGACCAGTTACTTAATTGGTCCTGGTCCAGTCCAGCTGCGACCAGTGGAGGACCTTCACTTGAGTTATCTTCCTGTGTTTTTTTTGCTTTGTTTCCTTTGTTTTTCTTCTTTCCTGTCCTTACAGTATTTGCTTATGTAGCGTGTAAACAGTCCATTGAGCAATACCCAATGTCTCTTTCTCTTGCTGGTGAGTGTTAGGCAGAATCATATGCAGTCCCCTTTGGGAACACCACACACAATTAAGACTACAAGTGACAGTACAAATTCTTCTTTGGTACAAGCCTGTACTACACAGTAAAGTGGTGCTGATGGCTGAGCAGCCAGACTTATCTCAAGAGTAAAGTGAGCAGTATCAATAGTTACGCAAAGGACAGCAATTACTATGGTTCAAATAAACACTGATTCAAGGTTTCTGAGTAAAAGAATATACATTTATTTACACATCAGTTATAAAACAATTCACTAAAGTAAAGCAGTAGAAAAATCTCACTCTTAATACACTACATACCACCCAATAGATTCTGGACAAGTTAAGCTCAAAATGAAGTGTGAGCAAAATGGCACTCCAGCAATTTAAAAGGGAGGGAAAAACAAAGCTAGGCAAAAGTTGAGCAGCACCAACAAGTAAGTAAGCAGGGCAATCAAGAAAAAGTAACTACAGTGAGGAAATGAAATCAAGGGCCCTGGTCCAAAGTCAATGGACCACAGTCTTTGCAGAGGATCACCTAGTTCAGCGTAAGTCGCGGTTAAGTCTTTGCCAAGAGTTCAGAACAAAGTTGGTTAGGTGAAAAGTTACTTTAAAGAATAGAGAAGGACAAGCCCTCAGATTGGCAAAAGATTTCAAGCACTTTTACCAAGGTCGACGGAACGAATGACCGGATTTGAACAGTACCTTAAATGGAGAAGAAGGCTGTAGCTGAGGCAGACGTTTCTGGCAGGTCCTGCAGGATCACGGTTCCTGAAGCGACTGTCGGACACTGACACGAAGTAGGAAGACTGGAGGGTCATGCACAGCCCAGGGAAGAACCCAGCAGCAGAGCAAAGTGACGAATAAAAGGTGCACTCCTTAAAACCCAAGCCGGGTCCGGTCCTCCTGGCTATTTGGTTCACTGTAGCTGTGCACAGAATATTTGACCAGAGGAGGGAGGCCTGGCTTGCAGTTTGGTGAACTGGTTGGTCCCACCAGCTCAAGGGGAGAAGATTCCTTGCAGATCTTCCCTGTTGTCGAAGTTTGGAGATTCGGACCCACAGCAGGGCTTCACTGGAAGGTTCAGTCATGGTAGAGGTCCTCTTCTGTCAGCTTCTCTTCGATTCTCTCGATCCAGTGGCGATTCTGCCTTCTCATCCCCAGAGACCTGCTTTTTATGCCGTTTTCCCCCATTCACACAGCCTGACTGTCAATCACACAGCAGGGTGGCTGTCCTGGTGGGACAGTCACCTAGCCAGTCACACAGAAGTGCGACTTGGGTTACCAAGGGAACCTATGGCAGGGGTCCTAAAACCCCTTCCTCACATCCTGCCTACCCAGACCTTCAGGCGCCTAAGGAGGGCTTCTGTGCAGAAGCTCGCCAAAGGCCGGTGAACAAAGGAACCAAACCTGGTTTGGTGCACAGAGTAAAATACGAGAAAGACTTTTACAAAAAGAAATGGCGAATAAACCCAGCTAGAACCACATTACAGTGAATATGGTTAAGCGGATTTAAGTTTGAGGCTACTAAGATAGCCTAAAACAATCCCAAGGCTATTTAAAATAACCGCGGTAGGAAAAATATAGTAGATACCACTGCCACCAGCCAATTCTTAATGAAAAAGGAACAAAACAATTTTCCATGAGAGACAGACAAAAAGGGATAACTATTAACCCTTTCCAGTACTCTATTTAAGATAGGTTGTATTGGGGCTGTTGTTTTAAAAAGACTAATAAAGTCAATGGCAACTTTACAAGTTCTGGGAGACAGTAGTCAGTCCCAGAATATGGAGTTTAGTGTGGGGAGTCTGAAAAAGACAACCATGTGTCACTGCACTGAGGGTGCTGTGTAACACACAGTAAAAAGATGATGCCTGTGGTGTAGGTGAAGCTCTGCAGTCAATGAACACAAACATGTTAAACACACAGCAAAACACATGTAAGAGTGGGAAAAAAGACTCACACTCTTACCAGGTGAAATAAATAAATCCTAGAAATCCAACAAAGCTGCTGAGGGACTCAGTAGGTAAGGGAAATTAACCACTCTGGAGAATTCTTCCTAAAAGTGAGTGGTCAATGTGACTGGTGTTGTGAAAGGCTGTCGAGCATGACCCCCTCCAGGCAAGGGTATTCTCTAGTCCATGACATTGTTCTGAAAGATGTGGCACATGTAGTTCAAACCAGAGCTTACTAACAGTGTTGACTTCTCTTTTCTCTAGATGTGTTATACAGTGGGCAACAGGGCAGGAGAATAATAGATGGAAGCAAGGGAGATGTAGTACAAAGCAGAACCAGGGCAGAATGCAGCAGGCGCCCAGCGGGACAAACAGAGAAGGAATGTAAGCAAGCAGAGTATTCCAGAAGAAAGGTAAGTTTGAGCTGGAGTGTGTGATGGGTGCTCTGGCTGTCAGCTGCAAACCTGGAATGCTAAGCATGGGTGTGAGCCCAAAGCATGATTTAAATAGCCCTGGGCCCGGCATGCACGAAACGTTGGGTGAGCTTCTGGGGGTGTGTGTTAGGCTGCGGCCATCTTGGGTGAAAGGCCTTGTCTTTGTTGGCGCCCATCTTGAAAGAGGCTTTGTGAAGCCAAGCTATTACTTGTGGCGCTGGTGTGATCCGTGGACCTGGGTTTAACTGGACCTGCAACTGAGCTGTGGTCATGACGTCCTAGTTACTTATTGGTGGCAGAGAAACCCCTCTTAGAGTTAGGGAGAGTTAAGTTTCCTTTTTATTTTTACCAGAATAAAAGTCTTTGCCAATTACCATGCTATCATTGTGTCAGACTCGTACTTCTGCACCCTCACACTATACATTGCCCTGTTGAACATTGATTTTACATTTTCCACAAAAATACAATTGGTTATCCATTTTAATAAACAGTTGCAGAATGTCTTCTGGTACTTGGACATCTTTATCTCCAGCCTTGTCAATTATAGTTGTATTAGAGTGGATGCAAAACATTGCACATTTTGTTTACACATGTGCTTTCCAAATGTGGTGTGCAGGCCACAGGTTACGTGCTCTTTTTTAAAATGACATGTGTCTTTGCATCTTTTCTTATGAATTAGACTTCCCAGAACATCCCTGTGCCTCTGATTCATGGAATTATGTGCGCGTAAAACGCAGATTTGCGTGCCATTCTGCCCGAAAATCCCCATATCTTAAACAGGGATTTTTGGCTGAATCAGGCTGTGTGTGCACCTCTTGGAGATCATCACCAATGGCATTTATCACCACCCCATGCATCTGGTTGATGTTGGCAGACAAATCATTCAGGAGCCTTTGTTGCCGCCTGCTTGCATGAAGCATCTCTACCTCTCAGTCAGCCTGCCAACCAGCATAGATACCCCCAGGTGTGTGGAGCCTATGGGGCCTGGAAAACAAAAGATTCTCAAGTCTCAACATGGTGTATTTCGGTAAAATCAGCTTGGTAAATAAGTGTAAGGTAAAAACAAATTTGGCAACATCACATGGAAATGATAGATGCCAGTGACAATGTCAACTCCAGCTATAGGCGGCATGGTCAGAGCTCAATCATCCACAGTAGTGTATATGAAACTAGATGACATCCCGAGGGCCTATGTTCCAGCACAGCTGCCCAGAAACCAGATGCGGACATATCAGTTCCTGGTGTGCATCTGCAGCAGTGGTCTGGCTACACTCAACAGATGTGAAATCAGTTTGCAAGGAATACATTTCAGATGATGAGGTGCCCTGAGCTGCCAACACAACCTGAGACATCATGAGCACGAACACCTGCCCTTTCAGGTTTTCCAGCTCTGGACAATGCAGCAGAGTCAATGGGCCTGCTGATGACTACCTGCAAGCACTGTGCATTCTCCCCAACAACTTCCTGCTGGCCCATGCTGGCCCATGTGCCCCTTCCTCCATCACCTCCTCATCCTTTGTCAGAGGTTCCTCATCTGTAAATGATCACAGAAATAATTTTATGCACAGCGCAATAATAACACACACATCATTATTCCACATGGAACATGAAGCATATACTTGTGCACAACACAAGCCTACTGTGTCCCAGACAGCTTCATGTTTGTCATCCACACAGACACCATCTGATACACAAACAAACACTGAACATTCAAAATGCCTTGCAACATCAAGTCAGATTCAAAAACACAATTGGCTTTCCTGTCTAGGAATGGAAGCCAGAACAATGTGAATGCCTGCAGACCGTCATGAGAACACCCACTTAATGTAATGTCACCATAGACTCTAACAAATGTCCCAAATGTGTGCTCTGTATTGTATGCATATACTTGCAATGTTCAACGTACCTGTCGGTAGGGCCCTAAGCATGTGCTGTAACACACCATCTGAAAATCAGACTTCTCGTCTGCAGTGGTTTAAACCCCCTTGTTCCAATTGTGACACTGACTTTGCAGTGTTGTAAGGTGTAGGTGTAAGCAGCGGTTCCTCTGCCTCTGCATTGGTGCTGCCTGAAGCTTATTTTAATAATACTGGGCCTTGTAAGGTGGTTAATCCTGTAAACGTGCCTGTAAAATCTAAGGGGCGTTGCAACTCACCTAAAACTACTCTGGGAGGGGACTGTAATGGTCCTCTTTTATTGACTCCTGCTTTTACGGCTCGATCCCTCCGAACTTCTTTTAAAGCTCAGGTGCCCTTGTCCCGCCATGCATCAGCGGAGCAGGGGGTACTGTGTCCTTGTCACCTAAGTCTGGCGGGAAAAGGAAATATTGCAGTGGTTCTTCCTCTTTGGTAGATGATAACCCTCCAAAACATAGTGGTTAGGGTAGAGCTACTTCTCAGTGTTCAGGTGAATTTCAGGAGGTGACATCAGTGGTTCATTCTTTGAGTTTGGCTCTCTCTGCTCTGCTTAAAATGTATGACAAGTTGGGCAGTGCTGTAAGTGAGCAAAGCTCTATGATAGTTTGTCTGTCTAACAAACTTGCTTTTATTGAAGATTTCATTATTGCCACTAAAGAAGCCCCCAACTTAGTTATTGTGTGGGTAGACATACCAACACAAACGGATGAACTTGAAACTGGAAGTGATGTTTCTGTACAGACATAGGGGAGGTTGAGTGACTGGAAAGGTTTCAAACCTCTCTTCCTCTTGTGAACCAAAGATTGTTTGGAGATCGTCAGTTGATTCCGAGAGTTTTGTCTCTAACAACTGTGAGTGTTGTGCAAGTGGCTGAGAAGTTAATGGCTGAAAATGGTCTAAGTAACATAGTGGTGGTGGCGGTGTCACTAGTGGAGGAAAATAATGTCCCAATATTTTGTCAGAGAAAATCTAAAAGGGAAGAAAATGAAACAAAACAAACAAATAGAAAAATAAAAAGGCTAATAGAATACCTCAAAAGGGTCTAGAAAATGTTTACAAAATGTCCACCCCGCCTGCCCCTACTGCAGCATTCGATTTGATGTCCATACCTGCAGTTACCAATCTTGGGAGTGGAAGCATGGACATCTAAGTAGAGATTTCTCAGCCTGCGGTCATCTACAGGCCGTTGTGCAATCAGGAGGCCTATGTTTTTCTGTGAATGGGTCGGCACCAGGAGGGACACTTTCATCGATGGACATGTTGGTACAGACAGTATGTGTGTCGACCCAATCTGGGGGGTGGGGATTTGTACAAAAGACCTCTGTTTAACCAACATATAGTGCATTGGGAGAGTGCCATTGGTCAAAAAATAATCAACAATTGCTCTGCAGTTAATCGGCCTCATGAGGGGCCCACGGTACCCACCTTCATAACTTTAGAAGAAAAAAGATGAGCGATTTGCTGTGTTCAGAATATGAATAACCAAAGAGTAACAGTGGGGCTATCTCTGATATTTGGACCCCGAATCGATTTATCCTTGAAAAGTTATCCCTCGGTCAAGAAGTTATAGTCCTGAAAAGGTAGAAAATGGTATGCTTAATGAGGAGAGTTCTATCACTTGCCCTAATCAACACTAAAGACATTGCGTGGGTGGAATTCTGGAACGACTACCACCTAGTCAACGTGATTTTACCTGTTGCACTTCGTCTGGTGATGGAGTTAGTGGTGGAGACGGCAGATTGAATTAGGTCATGGGGTTTGACATATCTTTATTTGTGCTGAAACCATGTGCGAGTTCTCAAATAAGTGTGAATAAAAACAATTGCAACAGAGGACTTGCCTTGTGTCAGCCCAGTTTTCACATATTAAATGTTTTATAGATATTGGTCTAACGTGTTAGATAATGGGTCCAGTTAGTGTCATGCAGCTAGGCCATGAAAATGAAAAGTGGAGTTGGCTTGCTAATGCCCTGGACCCCCATCCATGTAACTCCCTAGAACAGAGGGGTTCTACCTTCAAATCGAACAATTCACCTTATTTCTTGGAATAGTATGGGTGTTTCCCACTTGTTTCAAAATGAGAGTGTTGATTTATGTGATGTGGACGTATTTTGTCTACTGTATACTTTGCTTAAGGAAGCACCCACTGTATATGGCTTTTCCTTGTTAATTTTGTCAGCATATAAGGGGGATAAATGGAGACCTGCCTCCGGTTTATTGTTTGGTGTTACATTCAATTTTTGCTTTACGCGACGACAAATGCTTTTGTTCAAGCAGATGAATTGGTGTGGGATGTTTCTGTCTATCCATTGCTAAAGTTCATCCTTATGTTGAATTTCGTACTGGAACCCTGCAAAGGTTTATCAATCAGATCTCTTTGACAGTATTGAGACTATTATTTTTAATTGGTAAATTCTAAGGAACTCAAATTCGATTATTTTGTGCGATGATCTGAATGCTTTTTGTGTTTCATTCAAAAGGAAGAATATTATTCTCACATAAATAATGCTGTTATGACAAGCGGAAGGGCATGGCTGGTGCTTAGGGATGAATGGGGGTTCTGTATTCTAAATGGAAACACATTTGGTGGTGAAACCTCTCATTATGCATGGTATAGAGGACTACAGCCAAATGTTCTGAATTATGTTTTTGTATCAGAGGAAGTTTTTCCAGATATTGTTTCCCTGAACGTGGAAGCAGTGACTCCGAGCGATCATTTTGCTCTTAATTTGAAATATAGGATTCAGCTTAAGTCCGAACCTCAACACCTTTTTCCCATTGACTTAGACATCTGTAAAGCTAGGAATCGCATATCCTGGAACAATCGTAATATTAGGGTATTTAATAAAACATTATCTGTCATGTATTTAGATAAGGGGTTTTATGAATTATTAAAGTTAACTCTTATCATGATATCATCAAGGTGATTTACAGTTTGATGCAGTGCCCTAACAAGCCTAAAGTTGTCCATAAACATTCACATGATCATGTGCTACAAAGCAAAACATAAGATTTACATAGAGCCTTGAGGGGAATCCCTAAAACAGAGACAGTGCAGCATAAACAAATTAGAACTGAGTCACAGTCATTTTTTAGACCATTCTCACCATTGATTTTTGAGACTTTTGGTAATTAATAAAAACAGATACGAACCTCCAAACTAGATATACATGATGATTCATTTGGAAATATGTATATTGCAGGGGTTCCCTGGAAGCTTTATATGAACTTTGAAGTCCTTTGCAGTCATTTCGCATAGCAGTAATTCTAGGGCACCTGGGCCAGACAGCCTCCCTACAACGGTGTTGAGGGGAAATGTGTCTTTTTTGGGAAAAGCTCTGCTAATAATTTTTGAAAGGGTTTTGGTTAACAAGTGGTTTCCTGATTATGGCTAACCTCAATAATAGTACCCATTTATAAAACGGGATCGAGAGTTAGCCTGGCCAACTACAGGCGTATAGCTCTGTTTGACGTCCTCTCAAAGCTATTTGCTTCACTATTGTTGTGGGATTTGACAGCATGGGAAAAGAAGGCAGGGAGACTGGATATTTTTCAGACCGGTTTCCGGAAAGGGACCGAAACAGATGCAAACGGTTTTGTCCTCAGTCTTCTGAAAAAAAAAAAAAAGCATTGTGAAGGTCTAAGCAATATATATTGGGCCTCATTACGATACTGGCGGTAGCCGTGCCGGCAGCTGCCGCCGGTATCTTTTTTTTTCAGCGCCCAGGAATGGGCAATTACCGGGTCATTATGGCCCCGCCGGACCAAGAAATTGCCCATTCCTGGGTGCTGAAAAAAATGCTTCCCATTCCCATTCGAGCCCCATAGGGCTAAATGGGAATGGGGAGGTCGGATGCACCGGCACCATTCTTGAATGGTGCCGGTGCATCTGACATGCTCTGCTCGCGTGTGCCGGTACTCGCGCCAGGTCAGACCTGGCGGGCTGGAAGGCATCCGCGAGCAGAACTCATAGTTTGCTGGTCTGCTAAGACCAGACCGTCAAACCTTTAATGAGGCCCATTGTATTTATTGACTTCTCCATGACATTTGACAGCATGGATAGAAAAAAGCTGTAGTGTAAACTAAATGAGGCTGTCCAACTTCGTTGTTTAATATGATTGTTACTTTGCATTCTCGTACTGTTGTTCGAGTGAGAATGAACAGACAGGTGCTTCTTTTTGAACCTATCCAAACTAAGCATGACCTAAAAGAAGAATGTGTTTTAGTGCCAATGCTTTTTAATTTATTTATGTTGGATATTGCAAGAAACCTGTTGTTTTCCAAACTAGTTTAGCAGATAAATCGATTAATCATCTTTTATGTAGATCGCTTGGTCCTAATGGACTGCACTGCCATTGGTCTGCAGCATCAACTTGTTTGTCTGGAAGAATCTACCAAACAAAGCAACTTTACTATTAATATAGATAAAACAAAGGTGTTTTGTTTCCTATCAGGAGAGAAACCCTGCTTTAATAATTTTGAATGGTCTTTCGGAATGAAAGAATTAAAGCATGTCCCCAATTTTACCTATTTGTTTTTTATTTATTTGAAGGGGCTAGCCACGTGGGATTGTATACTTATCAAAAGTCAAAAATGTTTATGCTGGCAGTCGAAGCTATGCAGATCAATAAGAAATTTGAATATTTTTTATTTATCACAGTGATTGAATTCTATGATAAGAAAGTGGTTCCAGTTGTTATATACTGTGGGATACATTGACCCACTCAGCAGAATTCCCATCCATAACCAAGCTGCACTTCAGCAGTTAACAGCAAAATGGCTGCACTGGCTCCTTTGAGCACTACTGCCTGGCATCACAACTGCATTTTGCAGCTACAAAGGGATGGCTGCACTGTTTTGCCAAGCACCATTGGGCAAGTTGTAACAGAGAGCACCCCGAGAAAGACTGCCAGGGTGTGCTCTTGTGTGTACTAAAGAAGTGAAGTGAAAAGCTGTGTGCTTTGCTGCTAGCCCAAAGTTTCCCATTGAAAAAGGGAAATATTTTACATTTAAAATGATGCCGCTCTGATGCTCCTTTCATCTGTTCTACATTACTCTGCTTTCTTTTATCAGTGAGGCCCTGCCATGCCCATCCATATTCAGATTGTGTTCCAGCAGAAGAAGCCACTATCCCTGAATAACAGGCTGTGTCAGACCAGATCCAGGAAATCAACAGAAGCTTTACTTTCAGCTGCATGGAAAAATGCTTGATTTTTGGGCTACAAAGTGTCAAAAATCACTGCTTCAAAAGAAACCCTAGCTCTAAGGGCATATGCCAATTTCAGTGGACCTGTGTCTCAAACAGATTGCTGTATAAGTGAAACTGACTAGGGCAAAACAATGTTGGGAAGTCAGAAGGAGGAGTAAACCTTTTGAAATGGTCATCCTAGCAGACTTCACCATGTGTTAAAATGTGTTTTTGCAAATAAGGAAACGTTTCTGTTTTAAAAGTGTAATGTTGGAAGAAGGCCCTGTCTTGGCCTAGCAATGTAAAGGAGGTTTTGCTGGGAAACATATAAGGAATTGTTTATTTCACCAGGCTTGCTGGTGATCCGGAACAAAATAAATTAAAATAAAATAAAGAAATAAAGGCATTGGCTATACTGGAAAATTAGACACACAGGGATATACTATGGCTCCAGGGACAGTTGGGGGTTGGGGGCTTCCCCCAACAGGAGCCACAAGGGATTTCTGGGACACATGCATATTAATTGCTACCTTTGAAATCTTTGAATGGACCAAGAGAAAGAAATATCACATGCTCGTCAGACTTCTGTCTGGGCTTCAGCTTGAGACAATAGATCTGGGACACCTACGTGCGACTTTTGGAAGTGACAACCACCAGTCACACAAGCTGGGGAAACTCCATGGCAGCCCTGGGCTAAACTGACATTTTGTGGTAGCCTGAAGAAAAAATGGTCCCAGTTGGTGGACAAAGGCCAGCCCATTTTGGCTTAAAAGACTAGTTTATTAATAAAACGTTGAGACTTTTATCTCTGCAATTGGACAACACAGAAAAGCGAAAGATTCACAATCTAGATGTATTTTTGGTGGCTTTAATTCACTGGCATATGAGGGGCAGAAATGGCAGAGAATTGGATATTCTCAGGAAAGTGTATATGGTGCCACTTTGAATTTCAAGATTGACATGCCTGATGATAATATATAGACATGTATGATTTTATAGAATTTTAGGTAAAATAATGTCATTGAAAGTGACGAGAAATTATTAGATGGACGAAGCAAAGTCATAGAAACATGAGAATTGGACTATGTAACCTGCCTATGTAATTTTCCAAAAGGCCATGACTGTACAAATGTGTGATTTATGTTCAGATTGATTTTTGCCAAAAAGGACTGTGGGATGGCTTTTCACCTCTTAAAATACAACCCCATAAACTGAGTCAACTCCTTGAGGAGGTGATTAAATTAGGCTGACCTATCTGTTTCTTGGAGGTAGGTCTAGCTTAGTTCTGCCTAACAATATACCTGATGATGTCACCCGCTTTATAAAAAGGGGGGGAGCTCACAGGGACCGGACACTCTCTCCTGAATTTCCAGCGCCTGCGTATCCAGGCATTCCAGATCCACCTTTGCAAGATTCCAGACCCTACTGCCAGGCCAAAGCATTGCTGACCCTATCCCATCAAGGTCATTGATGCAGAAACCCCACTAAAATCCCAACAACAAAGGGAAAAAGCTGTGGTACACTTTGGGAAGTATCCTGTGACCAGACCGGCTTTAGCCCACTAACTGCCTATCCACTGTACCCTGGCCATCCAGTGACCAGACTTGCCCAGCTGTTTGCTGTCAGGAGAGCACGCCTTGCTGTGACCAGAACCTTTTGAGTCCAGAACCAAGTTGACTGTCCAAAATCCCAAAGTGAGGATTGTGAGTATTTCCCCATCCCATAGCAACACATAGCCTACCCCATCTTGACCCCTTGTCTTTGTCCTATTTTCTGAGTAATCCTATCCATACCCTGATAACTGTTAGCCTGTTAGAATTTGCTGTGCATCCTGTCCTTGATTTTCCAGTGTTAGCGCCACTTTTCTATTGATTTCCCTCTTGCATGGATCATAAGTCCTAAGTCATATTTTGAATAATCAAATTAATTCCCACATAAAGTTGATCGCACAGTGTAAAGGTTGACTTTGTGAATCAACCTTGGAGTTTACCGTGTCTTTCTTTAACAATATAGTCTTGATAATCTAGTTTAAGTAAAACTTGTCTTTCTTTCCAAACTGATTTTCACTTTGTAACTGCTAGAATTTACCAAAAACTGAATTTCTTTCACCTTGAAAATCTCCTCCAAATCTTTAGCTACAGTCACTCTTTCATTTCCATATTGTCCCTGTGATGTGTATCTACTCCCCAGACTTCCGATTCTGTGTATTTAACCCGTTTAAAAAAAAATATTGACATTTAAAACTGAAAAAAGGTGAAAATGCAACTTTTACACGTGTGATGTTGACTGCACTGGCGTTCTCACTTTCAAATTGATTTTAAACTGTATGCCTTTTGTGATACATTGCTTTATAGTTGCTAGTGATATTATATCCCTGGTACTGCGATAAAACATATGTACCTCATTATTTAACCATACATATAATTAATTATTTGTCAAAGTCTGAGTGTCATTTTAAGCAATTGCAAAGGGTTTTGTGAGGGAAGGTCAGATTTTGATTATGTTTGCTGCATAATGTCCCTGACTCCTTGCTGTTTTTTTTCTATCCACTCAGAATTCGATCAATTGTGGGTTGAGGGAACATTGCAGGGGGAAACCTTAACTCAGGTGCTATCTATCCTAATTTAAAAAGTACTCCTATTCATTTGTGCTTTGGGTATGTTCTTGTAGAAGGTTACCCAAGTGTATTTCAGTGGTTTTAATTGTAATCATACCCTATTGGTGATTGCTGCCCAATATAAAAAATGAGTGATTTTCTTTGAATTTAAAATACATAAATAAATATTGTGTTACCACCAACCGGCCTGGTTCGTGGTCCATTGTGACCTGGGGTATTTGTAAAAAGGGGTGTGGGACAGGTTGGGTATTGGCTCAATTTGAATTCGTTGAAAATAAAGAGAAAGTATTGTAATTGAGCGCTACATCCTATGCTAAGGGCAGGAGTCCAGATCCAGTGTGAGATACCCAGTTAGAATACTTCACAATCCGGTGCAGAAACCTTCCTACTTACTGTTTTACCAAAGTGGACTAAACATGAAGGCCTGTTTTGGCATAAAATTGTAGTCTCCCTAGGGGAGTCCCTGTTGCCATAATTAGATACGTTCTAAGCCAACTTACTGTGGCAGTGCATTTGCTGTGGAACAACTTGGTTTTGCTGTCCAAGACCATGTCAGTTAAGGAGCACACAGTCTGATGGCAAATAAAATATAATATGGAAAACAAATTCTGTATCCTGTTTAATAACTGAGTAATTAAGTGTGAAGAAGGTATGCAACAATATACTCTAATTATGGAATGCATTTGAGATTTCCCACAGAAAGTGAAAAAGAAACATTGGGAACAGGATTAACTTTCAAGACGTCTGAAAATATCATCTGTACTCAGGAGTTTGGTTAGATGTGAGGTCTTTGGGGGTTCTCCCTGAATACACAGCACGTTCATGGCCGAGCATAGCCAATTCCTGTGCTTAAGGCTTAACCTTTTTCCCACCAAGGAGATCCTTGGGGCAAGGGAAAGGGTTGAGCGAGAACTCTGAATCTGTGGAAGTTGTAAAAAAAAGGGTTGTATTTACACAATCTACTACTTATTGTTGGACTGTGAAGCCCTTAGAGACAGACACATGCTTCATTTTGGTTGCCTCTCACAGGATTTTGAAACCTTGTGAAGTAGCCTGGTATGGCAATACATTATGACGTCTAGATCAAACAGCTGGCGATTTGCAGCATTGCATTTTTTAAAGGAATTGCTCCTGTATGGTAAACAGTGGTTGAATGTTTTATAATTAATTGTTGGTGGTTAAAGGACTGTTTTATAATGGGTTTTAAAATGTTTAAATCATTGTATAATGTGCTTCAAGTGCTTGTAGATACAAATGTTGATGTTTATATCTATTTGTTTATAATGTGCTGGAGCCTGTAGGCATCAGGGTGCAACATGTATAACATACAGTAAAAACAGTTTACAGATTAAGCAAACAATAGCGTCTTAAAACGTTTTCTGAAGGTGGTGTTATTTTCTTCCATATGCATCTCTGCGGGAAGCTTATTCCAGGCCAGCCCTGCCTGTACCACAAAGGAGCGTCTATTTCCTCTATCTATTTCCTCTAACTCGTTTACATCTAGGCTTGGCCAGGAGCATCGAGTCCAAAGACTGACTAACTCTCGTATGTTTTTCCAATACCAGGTGTTCTTTCAGGTATTCTGGAGCTTGCCCATATAGGCATTTATGCACAATGATACTCATCTTGAAACTAATTCTGGCCTCTACTAGAACCCAGTGCAGTTCCCTCCTATGTGCATACATCAGATCCCGTCTTGCGGTGCCTTTAATAATCTGGACTGCATCATTCTGGAGTATCTGGAGCTTTTTTATGCAGCCCCTATTTTCTCCAGCCAGTAATGCACTACAGTAGTCAAGACTAGGCATTATGACAGCCCGGACCAATGTTGTGCAGTTTGCTAACCAGACATCTGGCTTCACTAATCTAAGCAGTCTTAAATGATTGACACTGCTTACATGGGCTTCAGCACCAGGAGATGGTTCTAGGATCACTCCCAAGGTTTTCACTTTGGAAGCTGTTATAAAGTGGTGCCCATCTATGGTGAAGCCTTCGTACTGAAATGGCAGCTTAGTACGTGCCTGAGTGAAACCAAAGATGAGGAACTCGGTTTTAGCTGCATTAAGACATAGTCCATTTGTTGTTATCCACATTTAGATAGTCTTATACATTTGATCAATGCACTCCAGATCTTTATCATAATCTCCATTCAGCTCTGTAATGAGCGGAGTACAATCAGCATAATTTGAAAATCGCACACCCAAGGCATCCAGAAGATTGCATAGGCTGCGACAGAACATGTTAAATAATACTGGGCAAGACATGCTCCCTGCGGGACACCACTATTAATGAACTCAGGTTTCAAACATGCGTTACCCCAGACTATTCTTGATTTCCTATCAAGGAGAAAGGCGCTGATTCAATCTATCGCTCCACTAGAGCACCCTCCATGGTCCGCAAGACTGCTAAGCAGTTTTTCATGGTCTACGAGGTCAAAGGCTTCTGATAGGTCAAATAATATCAGCAGCCCCCCTTTGCTCCTATCCATGATATTGAGCATTTCTGACTGTATATCCAGAGCACGCTTTCTGTCCCATGTGCTGGCCTAAAATCCGACTCCCTGGGTTGGAGAATCTTCTGACTTTCTACATAGTCCTGGAGCTGTTTCATCGCCAGCTTGTCTATCATTTTCAATGAAAAAGTCACATTTGATATAGGTCTCAAATTGCTGCTGATTTTATGATCTAGCCCATGTTTTTTAATCAGGGGGGGTGACAATCACCTTTATCAGCAAGTCTGGCACATGGTTAGTTGCAAATGAAGCATTAGCAAAGCACAACAGGAAAGGGATAAAAATACCCCAGTGTTCCAAAATAATTCTTCCAATGCCCTCAAGTCCACCCGCAGCGACTTCCCAATCCCCCCAGCTCCAGCAGTAACCTCCCCTCTGGTCACCACCTTCAGAGTCTCCCATAATGCCCCCCCCCCCGAATATTTACACTGCCCACATTGTTTGCTAAGAATGCAGTGAGAAAATCTAATTGTTCTCTAGAGGTGCCGTCATGTAGTAGTTCTGCAGACATGTACCATGTCGGGACCGGCGGCCTGGGTCCGAGAATATCCCAGTGTACCATTAGTGAAGTGTGATCTGAAATATTGTGCACGATATGTTCTACTCCTGAAAATTCATCCAAGTGTTCAGCCGCTACAGACAATTGATTCACCTATAACTTCTTTTGAATGTATATGGTTTAATGTATATTCTTTATGCACACTTTGACACCTTTCTACTTCTACTTTTGTAAATGATGCCTTTCATTCATATCTTCAATGTTTACCTTCACATGTTCTTTAACCCCTTAAGTGCCACCGACGAGCCGGCTCATCAGTTTAGGCACTCTGTTTTGCTCGATCCCTGCAACGCAGGGATCGAGCAAAACTGTAATCCAACCCCCGGGCTATGTGAGGGGGAGGTCCCGCCTCACTGCCAGGGGGCTGGATTACCTTCAGTTTCACGTCGGCGTGCGTAACGCACGTCGGCGTGAAACTGAAAGTAAATTCCCCGCAGCAGCCATTTTCGGCTGCTGCGGGGAAGAGAGAAGGTAAGAGACCTTCTTGTTCTGCCTCGATCTCCGGCTGTATTTCAAGCCAGAGATCGAGGCGGGTATCGTTGGAAAGGGGAGATCCTCCCCTTTCCAACGATATCCATTGTGTGGCATTGCTGTCCGCGGATCAGGCACAGGGCGCGCGATCCGCGGGCAGCATTGCCACCGGATCAATACAGATCCATTTGTGACGCAGAGGGAGGGTGGGCTGCTTACTAGGTAAGCGGCTCCCTTCCCCCCGTGGCCCCAAAGCATGGGGCCACAGCGCCAGAGACTGCTGGGGGTAGATGATCACTGCCCCCAGGGGTGAAAAATAAATCGAGGGATGGGGAGGTGGGAGGGGATTTGGGGCCCTGGGGCCCACTAGACCACCAGGGATATGACAAAAAGTGGTGTCCCTGGAAAGGGGAGGTTCTCCCCTTTCCAAGAACACCACTGATATGACGCATTGCTGGTCACGGATCAGCGCAGAGCACTGATGCGTGACCAGCAACCCACTAGACCACCATTGATTTGTTTGTGAGTTGGGGGGAGGGGGCTGCTTCAAGTAAGCAGCCCTCTCCCCCCTGGCCCCCAAAGCATGGGGGCACATGCACATGAACCCTGGGGGCAGATGGCTGACCATCTGCCCCCAGGGAATGTAAAAAGTAAAAATAAAAATGATGGGAAAACGGGTTAGGGGTAGGGCTGGGTGTGGGGAGGGGGTGGGGGGCCACTAGCCACCATGGAATTTTTACTGATTGAAAGGGGGGGTGGCCCTCCCCCCCAACCAAAGTAGAAAGGGGGGCACCCCTTGTAACCCTCCCTGGGGGCAAATATCTGCTCGTAGAAAGGGGCATCTGACCCCAGGGAGGGATGCATGAGGTGGGGCCTCACCTATCTGACGCCAGGGAATAATGCATGAGGTGGGGACCTCCATTTGGGGTGGAGGGGAGAGTGCCACCCCCCGTTGCAGTACAACAATCGCTGCCAATTTAGGGTGCCCCTGAGCCCCCCTAAAAAGCAGCCTACGATTTAGTATTATTTTTTTTGTTTACCCAACTTCGCTTGGCGCAGATGGCCACATTAGTGTGCCAATCTGGCCCCAGGTTGCCGAAACCCTACTGCCCCATCTATTGGGGGTCCTGCCCCACCTTTTGTGGTGGCCCTCTCCCCCCTCACCCCAAATGGCTGGTGGGGACACCTCATGCAGCCCTCCCTGAGCATCCTAGGAAGGACTGCATGATGTGCCCCCCCCTCCATTCGGTGTGGGTGAGGAGAGGGCCACCACAAAAGGTGGGGCAGGACCCCCAATAGATGGGGCAGTAGGGTTTGGGCACCCTGGGGGCAGATTGGCACACTAATGTGGCCATATGTGCCAAGCGAACTTGAGTAAACAAAACAAAAAATGCAAAATCGTAGGCTGCATTTTAGGGGGGGGCTGAGGGGCACCCTAAATTGGAAGCGAATGTTATACTGCAACGGGGGGTGGCACTCACCCCCTCCACCCCAAATGGAGGGCCCCACCTCATGCAACCTTCCCTGGGGGCAGATATCTGCTCCTAGGAAGGGGCATCTGACCCCAGGGAGGGATGCATGAGGTGGGGCCTCCCCTATCTGATGCCAGGGAGGGATGCATAAAGTGGGGACCTCGATTTGGGGTGGGGGGGAGAGTGCCCCCCCATTGCAGGACAACATTCGCTGCCAATTTAGGGTGCCCCTCATCCCCCCTAGAAAGCAGCCTACGATTTTGTATTATTTTCTTTGTTTACCCAACTTTGCTTGGCGCAGATGGCCACATTAGTGTGCCAATCTGGCCCCAGGATGCCCAAACCCTACTGCCCCATCTATTGGGGTCCTGCCCCACCTTTTGTGGTGGCCCTCTCCCCCCCACCCCAAATGGCTGGGGGACACCTCAATCAGCCCTCCCTGAGCCTCCTAGGAAGGACTGCATGATGTGACCCCCCCTCCGTTCGGTGTGGGTGAGGAGAGGGCCACCACAAAAGGTGGGGCAGGACCCCCAATAGATGGGGCAGTAGGGTTTGGGCACCCTGGGGGCAGATTGGCACACTAATGTGGCCATCTGCGCCAAGCGAACTTGGGTAAACAAAAAAAAAATCAAAAATCGAAGGCTGCATTTTAGGGGGGGCTGAGGGGCACCCTAAATTGGCTGCGAATGTTGTACTGCAACGGGGGGTGGCACTCACCCCCCCACCCCAAATGGAGGGCCCCACCTCATGCAACCCTCCCTGGCGTCAAGGCAAGTTTCGTAAACAAAGACAAAAATGGAAAATGGTGGAACGTTTTTTAGGGGGGGTTGTGGGGCACCCCAAAGGGTCTGGGAAGTTTCTAATGGGATGGGGCATTGACCCCCTCCATCCCCCAGCCACAATGGAGTGGGTGCCGTGTCATGCAGCCCTCTCTGGGATCAGACATCTGCTCCTAGGAACGGACGCCTGAGCCCAGAGCCCAGGGAGGAGTGCAGGACAGCCCCCCCATTATCTGCCCCTGGGGAGGGCTAAATGAGATGGGCGCCCCTCCAATTTGGCCATGTGTGGGTTCCCACGGGTGTCCTCTTTTGGGAAATGCATGGGTTCCCTGTTTTCCTTGCTGGCTTCGTCACCCTAGGCCCAAATCTGTAGGTTGCCCACATGAACAAAATGGGCAGTGGCGAAAGGCTTTGGGTTACCAGTGGGTTACCTTTTTCCTTTTGCACCCCCGGTAGGTGCACCCACACATGTGAGGTACCGTTTTCATTGGGACACCTGTGGAAACGCGAGAAGGTAGGCCACGTGTTGTTGGCGGTGTGTTTAGGTGGGTGGCCAGAGCGAAATGTCTGAAAATTGTCTGCATTTCCAGCCAATTTCAGAGACATTTCCCTGTGTCCACTCACCGAAACACGTCGCCAACAACAGGTATCATACCTTCTCGCGTTCCCACAGGTGTCCCGACAAAAAAAAAAGGTACCTCACATGTGTGGGTGCACCTACCGGGGGCGCAAAAGGAAAAGGGTAACCCGCTGGTAACCCCAAGCCTTTCGCCACGGCACAATTTGTTCATGTGGGCAACCTACAGATTTGGGCCTAGGGTGTTGAAGCCAGCAAGGAAAACAGAGAACCCCATGCATTTCCCAAAAGAGGACACCCGTGGGAATGCGCAGAGGTCTGACTTGCGCGAAGCGGCCCAGAATTTATTACCCAGAACCCCAGACAAAGTGAACATTGTGTTTTTTCCCCACCAAATATCACACTTTGTCGGGGATTGTGGCTAATAAAAACTGGGGCAATTTTTTCGCAAGGCAGACCTCTGTGGAATCCCACGGGTGTCCTCTTTTGGAAAATGCATGGGGTTCCCTTTTTTCCTTGCTGGCTTCGACACCCTAGGCCCAAATCTGTAGGTTGACCACATGAACAAAATGGGCAGTGGAGAAAGGCTTGGGGTTACCAGTGGGTTACCCTTTTCCTTTTGCGCCCCCGGTAGGTGCACCCACACATGTGAGGTACCATTTTCATCGGGACACGTGTGGGGATGCGGGAAGGTAGGCCACGTGTTGTTGGCTGTGTGTTTCGGTGGGTGGCCAGAGCGAAATGTCTGAGAATTGTCTGCATTTCCAGCCAATTTCAGAGACATTTCCCTGTGTCCACTCACCAAAACACGTCGCCAACAACAGATGTCATACCTTCTCGCGTTCCCACAGGTCTCCCGATGAAAAAGGTACCTCACATGTGTGGGTGCACCTACCGGGGGCCCAAAAGGAAAAGGGTAACCCGCTGGTAACCCCAAGCCTTTTGCCACAGCACAATTTGTTCATGTGGACAACCTACAGATTTGGGCCTAGGGTGTCGAAGCCAGCAAGGAAAACAGGGAACCCCATGCATTTCTCAAAAGAGGACACCCGTCTGACTTGTGCGAAGCGGCCCAGAATTTATTACCCAGGACCCCAGACAAAGTGAACATTGTGTTTTTTCCCCACCAAATATCACACTTTGTCGGGGATTGTGGCTAATAAAAACTGGGACAATTTGCGCAAGGCAGACCTCTGTGGATTCCCACGGGTGTCCTCTTTTGGAAAATGTATGGGGTTCCCTGTTTTCCTTGCTGGCTTCGACACCCTAGGCCCAAATCTGTAGGTTGCCCAAATGAACATAATGGGCAGTGGCGAAAGGCTTGGGGTTACCAGTGGGTTACCCCTTTTCCTTTTGCGCCCCCGGTAGGTGCACCCACACATGTGAGGTACCGTTTTCATCGGGACACAGATGGGGATGTGGGAAGGTAGGCCACGTGTTGTTGGCTGTGTGTTTGGGTGGGTGGCCAGAGCGAAATGTCTGAGAATTGTCTGCATTACCAGCCAATTTCAGAGACATTTCCCTGTGTCCACTCACCGAAACACGTCGCCAACAACAGATATCATACCTTCTCGCGTTCCCATAAGTGTCCCGATGAAAAAGGTACCTCACATGTGTGGGTGCACCTACCGGGGGCGCAAAAGGAAAAGGGTAACCCGCTGGTAACCCCAAGCCTTTCGCCACAGCACAATTTTTTCATGTGGGCAACCTACAGATTTGGGCCTAGGGTGTCGAAGCCAGCAAGGAAAACAGGGAACCCCATGCATTTCCCAAAAGAGGACACCCGTGGGAATGCGCAGAGGTCTGACTTGCGTCAAGCGGCCCAGAATTTATTACCCAGAATCAACAGACAAAGTGAACTTTGTGTTTTTCCCCACCAAATATCACACTTTGTCAGGGATTGTGGCTAATAAAAACTGGGGCAATTTGCGCAAGGCAGACCTCTGTGGATTCCCACGGGTGTCCTCTTTTCGGAAATGCATGGGGTTCCCTGTTTTCCCAGTGGCTTGGACACCCGAGGACCATATCTGTAAGTTGTGCCGGTCGGCAGATTGTCTCAAATTCCGGGCTGAAAACAGACTTGGGGTTACTTTTGTTTTAGGCTTTTCCCTTGGCGGCCAGGTAAGTGCACCCACACATGTGAGGTACTTTTTTCATCAGGACACGTATGGGAATGCGGGACGGTAGGCAATGTGTTGTTGGGGGCGTGTTTCGATGGGTGAGCCGAGCGAAATGTGCGGAAAATGTGTTTCTTTACCCACATTTCGGACTTTGCGGGGGTGTCTGGGTAATAAATTCTGGGGTGATTTGGGCATATCATACCTCTGCGGATTCCCACGGGTGTCCTCTTTTCGGAAATGCATGGGGTTCCCTGTTTTCCCTGGTGGCTTGGACACCCGAGGCCCATATCTGTATTTTGTGCCGGTCGGCAGAGCGTCTCAAATTCCGGTCGGAAAACCGACTTGGGGTTACTTGTGTTTTAGGCTTTCCCCTTGGCGGCCAGGTAGGTGCACCCACACATGTGAGGTACTGTTTACATCGGGACACCTGTGGGAACGTGGGACGGTAGGCCATGTGTTGTTGGGGGCGTGTTTCGAGGGGTGAGCCGAGCGAAATGTGCGGAAAATGCGTTTTTTCCCCGCATTTCAGACTTTGCGGGTGTGTCTGGGTAATAAATTCTGGGGCGATTTGGGCATATCATATCTCTACGGATTCCCACGGGTGTCCTCTTTTCGGAAATGCATGGGGTTTCCTGTTTTCCCCAGTGGCTTGGACACCCGAGGCCCAAATCTGTATGTTGTGCCGGTCGCACAGCGTCTCAAATTCCGGTCTGAAAACAGACTTGGGGTTACTTGTGTTTTAGGCTTTCCCCTTGGCGGTCAGGTAGGTGCACCCACACATGTGAGGTACCATTTTCATCGGGACACCTGTGGGAACGCGGGACGGTAGGCCATGTGTTGTTGGGGGTGTGTTTCGATGGGTGAGCTGAACGGAATGTGCGGAAAATGCGTTTTTTTCCCCACATTTCGGACTTTGCGGGGGTGTCTGGGTAATAAATTCTGGGGCGATTTGGGCATATCATGCCTCTGCGGATTCCCACGGGTGTCCTCTTTTCAGAAATGCATGGGGTTCCCTGTTTTCCCCGGTGGCTTGGACACCCGAGGACCATATCTGTATGTTGTGCCGGTCAGCAGAGCGTCTCAAATTCCGGTCTGAAAACAGACTTGGGGTTACTTGTGTTTTAAGCTTTCCCCTTGGCGGCCAGGTAGGTACACCCACACATGTGAGGTACTGTTTACATCGGGACACCTGTGGGAACGCAGGACGGTAGGCCATGTGTTGTTGGGGGCGTGTTTCGATGGGTGAGCTGAGCTAAATGTGCGGAAAATTAATGTTTTTTCCCACAATTCGGAATTTGCGGGGGTGTCTGGGTAATAAATTCTGGGGCGATTTGGGCATATCATACCTCTGCGGATTCCCACGAGTGTCCTCTTTTTTTTTAAATGCATGGGGTTCCCTGTTTTCCCCGGTGGCTTGGACACCCGAGGCCCATATCTGTATGTTGTGCCGGTCGGCAGAGCGTCTCAAATTCCGTTCTGAAAACAGACTTGGGGTTACTTGTGTTTTAGGCTTTCCCCTCGGCGGCCAGGTAGGTGCACCCACACATGTGAGGTACCGTTTTCATCGGGACACCTGTGGGAACGCGGGACGGTAGGCCATGTGTTGTTGGGGGCGTGTTTCGATGGGTGAGCTGAGCTAAATGTGCGGAAAATGAATGTTTTTTCCCACATTTTGGAATTTGCGGGGGTGTCTGGGTAATAAATTCTGGGGCGATTTGGGCATATCATACCTCTGCGGATTCCCACGGGTGTCCTCTTTTCAGAAATGCATGGGGTTCCCTGTTTTCCCCGGTGGCTTGGACACCCGAGGACCATATCTGTATGTTGTGCCGGTCGGCAGAGCGTCTCAAATTCCGTTCTGAAAACAGACTTGGGGTTACTTGTGTTTTAGGCTTTCCCCTCGGCGGTCATGCAGGTGCACCCACACATGTGAGGTACCGTTTTCATCGGGACACCTGTGGAAACGCGGGACGGTAGGCCATGTGTTGTTGGGGGCGTGTTTCGATGGGTGAGCTGAGAAAAATGTGCGGAAAATGCATTTTTTTTCCCACATTTCAGAATTTGCGGGGGTGTCTGGGTAATAAATTCTGGGGCGATTTGGGCATATCATACCTCTACAGATTCCCACGGGTGTCCTCTTTTCGGAAATGCATGGGGTTCCCTGTTTTCCCCAGTGGCTTGGACACCCGAGGCCCATATCTGTATGTTGTGCCGGTCGGCAGAGCGTCTCAAATGCCGATCTGAAAACAGACTTGGGGTTACTTGTGTTTTAGGCTTTCCCCTTGGCAGCCAGGTAGGTTCACCCACGCATGTGAGGTAGCGTTTTCATCGGGACACCTGTGGGAACGCGGGAAGGTAGGCCTTGTGTTGTTGGGGGCGTGTTTCGATGGGTGAGCCGAGCGAAATGTGCGGAAAATGCGTTTTTTTTTCCCACAATTCGGACTTTGCGGGGGTGTCTGGGTAATAAGTTCTGGGGCGATTTGGGCATATCATACCTCTGCAGATTCCCACGAGTGTCCTCTTTTCGGAAATGCATGGGGTTCTCTGTTTTCCCCAGTGGCTTGGACACCTGAGGCCCATATCTGTATGTTGTGCCGGTCGGCAGAGCGTCTCAAATTCCCATCTGAAAACAGACTTGGGGTTACTTGTGTTTTAGGCTTTCCCCTTGGCGGCCAGGTAGGTGCACCCACACATTTGAGGTACCGTTTTCATCGGGACACCTGTGGGAATGCGGGACGGTAGGCCATGTGTTGTGTTTGTGTGGTTTTCATAACGTTTTGACCCATTTGCTGGTGGCCTTTGTCACACAACCCTTTCATTTCCCAAATGTGACCTACATTTAGTCGCTGCTTTAGGCAACCATACACTTTTGTAACCTGCACAAGTCACCTACCCTTGTAAAGGTATGCCTCTGCTCTTTCAAAAAATGTATGCTTGCCGTTCCTCACCACATTGGTTTTCCCGATTTACACATGCTAACTGCGTCTGTTCAGGCCGTGAGCGTAAAACTCCTGTGTACCATGGCTCAGTGTTTGGCTTCTGGTATTGTTTGTTTTGTAAAACACTACACAAAATGTGTGCTCTCCTAACTGCAAGAGTCGGGGGAATGTAGCAGAGCATTGCTTTTCTCAAAATTCATAGAAGCCATTGCCGTAACAAGCCAACCATGTCCAACACATAACTTTTTTTTCGGTCATTTTCCCGCTTTTCCCCAATCTATGGCAGTTTCCCCTACCTAGTTGTTGCCTGACATATGCAAATCACCCCTTCCTAAGCTTGGAATTTTGTCTACTTTTCAGAAATACCTGCCTTTCTGTCCTCCAATTCGGCTTTCTACCCTTTTCTTCCATTCCGTCCATGCATGTCCATTAGGCAAAAATGGCCAAAATCGCCTACCTCTCACAAAACGGTTGATAACCACATCAAAAACATTTTTTTTCGTTTCCACTCAACCTGTTCCTGAAAGCCACGAAATTGGGGAATTCAGCACAGCAAACCATTCGTTCCTAGCTCTTACAAGGAAAAATCCACAGACTTCTTTGTACATCATTTTATTGGCATTTTTTGAAAAAACCCAACATTTTCGCCCTTTTTGCTTATTTTCTCTCACCTCCCTACAGCAACCTAGGATTCCTGGGTGGCGTTACGACCGCCTACATGTGGGACAAAAAAGGAGCCAAATTTTGCCGAGATACCTCATGTAACAAGAAAGTTACAAGCCATTGAATGGCCACATACCGAAATCACCAAAAAGGCCCTGGCACTGGGGAGAAATACCCATGGCACTTAAGGAGTTAATTCTAACATCTTCTTAATGTTTATTGTTTATATGTAACCAAGTTAAACATTGTTCTGCTTCATGCAAATCTGCAAGTTCTCATTTTTAAAATGTTTTACTACATCGTTCGTTAATGCTAACAATGTGTTTTCAAATGCATGTTTTACTCAGAAAACTTCAACGTTGTCATTTATATTTAAAGACAACGTACTATGGTCCTGATTTGCAAAAAACGCACAACATAGCAAACTTTTAGTGCTAGCGCTAAGAATGTATCCCAAAAAATGATTTCGCAATGAGCTGTTTCACAAAATTAATGTGACACGAAGGAAAAACTGTAGCACAGTACACACGCACAACACCCCCGAGACTAGCCCAATACTGCACCATGGGACCTCAGTGCACTGTAATGGAATCGCATTGGGCCCTCATTGGGCTGCAATCAGAGGCACTAAACAGACTATTGCAGAGAGTGAGTAGCACAATCCTATGGAAAGCTTAATCGAATAACTGCTCCCTCCAGCTCCTGGCAAAGACACTCTGTGAGTGGCCCTATCATGTAATTCCTCAGCATAAAAACATGAAGTACACCTGAAAAAGTGACTGCCAAATGTTGCTCAACGAAACATACAGCATCACAAAGTGAAAGCCAATTACATAAAAAATTGTCCACGCAGCAGGACCGATGGTAGAAGTATCTGTGCAGCATCTGGCTCTGAGGCAACAACGCTTTCACTGAACGATGCTGTTGGTCTTCAGATGTTGTAGCGCATTTTTCGCTACTACATGCTCAGGAGGCAAACCTAGGAAAGGCATACTGATGATGGGCCAATAATTGATGAGCCACTTGGGGTCCACTCGTGCTAAGGTTGCAATTGCAAGCAATTCCCAGCCTTCAGTGTCAAGGTGAAGGTGCCATAACTGTGGATGTGGAGCTGTGGATGATTGCTAGCTAAAAGATGACTGCTCCAGGTGGAAGGGTCTTGAGTAAAGAGGCATGGAGAATATTCACCATGTACAATGTGCTCTTGGTTAAGCATAAGCAATCAGTTGTGCTTTTGTTCACTCAAATGCATGTGGATCCAGTACAGCTATCACTTGATTATAAGTTCCATGGTGTTTGAATCCTCCATGGACCACAGTGTGTTTGTGGTGGAGGCCCGTCATGCATTGCGTCATGGCCCAAAGAGGAATCTGCCTTTGATGCTTCTCTTGCCATTGGTGTTCATGCATTATTTGGCTTTGGCACTGTATATCAGTTCTCTGTGTGCAGCTTCACCAGGAGATGCATGCATTGAGGGAGGACATGCAGCAGGGCATGGTTGCATTGATGGAAAGCATGCACTAGGACATGGTGACATTGAGAGAGAGTATGCAACAGGACATGGCTGCCATTGGTAGGTTGATGCATGCCTCTCTGTCAGGCATTGCTGTGGCAATGGAGGATCAGACATTGGCATTGCCTGCATTGAATGATCTCCCATTCTAGAATCCTCCACAGGAGGGTGGGGCCCAGTAACTATAAACATGATGCAACTCCTGGTTTCTCTTAAATGGGACATGCATGCTATTGGCCTTTCCCTGTTGTTATATTGCACTGAAGGTAGAGTTTGGGATGTCTACTGGTGTGATGTGTTTTGTTGCCAGTATGGTTCTTTAGGAGGTCTATATGTGATGTGGTCTGTTTTTTTCCTATAGCCACAATATTTGGTAACACAGTTAAGGTCCTTGTAGTAAAGTGATGGTCCATAGCACATGCTTGACAGTGATCAGTCACCTTCAGGCATCTGTGCTCACTACCAGTCATAGAGTGGAGTGCAGTGCCATTCATAGGGGTGTACATGTTGACTGTTTGCAACATTTGTGTGGGATGTGACCTCTCACAATCATCAAGTGTTCTGCCAGTGTGATGTGTAGTTATGTGTATTCATTTCCATTTTAACAGGCTGTGAGTCCTGGTGTTTTGGTGGGTGAGTCCTTCAAGTATTGTCACATTTTGACATCTCCTAGTTTAGGTGGGTTTCTGAGGTGTCTGCATTGTGGTTGTTGTTTGTTAAGGATTCTAATCAGGCGTCACACACCAGACCAGGACTCTTGCCCTTAGCCTAGGATTTTGCTGTCAATTAGAATACTTTTTCTTTATTTCCTAGAATTCAGACTTAGCTGGCACCCAACCCGTCTCACACCCCCTTTTACAAATACCCTGTGTCACAATGGGCCATGAACCAGGCCGGTTGGTTGGAATACAATATTTATTTATTTTAGATTGACAGAAAAACACACAATTTTAATATTGGGCAGCAACCGTCAATGGGGTGATAATTAAACTGTAAACTGATTAAATAAACTTGTTTGACCTTCTACTAGAACAAATTCCAAAGCACAGATGAATACAAGCAATTTTACTGTTGAGGTAGATAGCACCTGAGTTAAAATTTCCCCCTGTAATGCTCCCTCAAACCCAAATCAATCGAATTTTGAGTGGATAGAAAGAGCAGCAAGGAGCAGGGATATTAGGCAGCAGACAGAATTAAAATAATTTGACCTTCCCTCACGAAAAGGGAGTCCAAATCGGGTTTGAAAACCTTTGCTATTGCATAAATAACACTCGGAATTTGTAAATAATTAATTTTCATGTGCGGTTGAATGAATTAGATAAATAAGAGTTCTAACAGTCTCAGGGATGGAAGAACACTAGCAACTACAAGGCATGGTATCAACAAAGGACATACAGTTCAAAAATCAACTTGAAAGTAAGAACACAGTGCAGCCAAAATAACATGCTGGAAAGTTGCATTTTCCTCTTTTTATAGTTTTAAATGTCAATATGGATTGGATAAAAAACAGGTGAAATAGAGAGAATCGGAATGCGGTTTTTAAGTTGGGTGATAGATGCACATCACAGGGATAATAGGAAAGTGAAAGAGGGACTGAATAACTGGATGAGATTTTCAATGTGAAAGGAAATTCGGTTTGGGAAAATAAAAGCAGTTAACAGAGAAAATCGGTTTGGAAAGAAAAGTGACAAGTGCTACTACAACTATATCTTTGTAACTAGATTATCAAGAAGATAACACTGCCCATGAAACAGGTTAAGCGGCCGTCTTAACCCGCTTCACTCCTTATGTCTCTTTATGTGGAAATTAATTCACTCCAAATATGACTAAGGACTTACGTAATGAAATAAAGGAATGGGAAAGAATGGCACCAACACATGAAATTAAGAAACATGATACACAGGGGATTCAGACTATATTAAACAAGTTATCAGGGTATGGATGGGATTACTTAGAGGGTGGGTCCAAGACAAGGTATCAAGATAGGGTAGGCTATGTGATGTCGCCTGCTCCCTGGAAGCAGATTGGACTGAAGGAGGGGACTGAGTTTTATGGGGTGTGTTTTTATAAAAGTACAGAGCCATCCCCCAGTCATTATTGCCAAAAATCAGTTAGGCCATAAATCACACATTTTTACAGTTGTGGCACTTTTACAAATCACATGGGCAAATGACATATTCCACAGAGAGCATGGCAGTCCAACTCCCAGGTTTGTACGACATTGTTTCATCCTTCTAATAATCTTACACACTTTTTGGTGGGAAATATTTCACTTACAATTCTATAACTTTATACATGTGTACATATTATCATAAGGCATGTTAGTATTGAATTTCAAATTGGCACCATATACACTTTCCCCAGAATATACAATTTTCCATCATTTCCGTCCCCAACACGCTAGTGACGGCTACCACGTCTTAATTTAAAGCCACAAAAATTGCATTTCAACTGTAAAACATTTGCATTACTACGTTGTCCAATAGCAGAATTAAAAGTTTTAAGGTTTATTAATTAAAATAGTCTTTTGAGCTAGATGGACAGAATTGTCTCCCAAATATGGGCATAATATCCAAGGCTGCTCTGGAGTTGGCTGTGAAGCCCCCCAGTTGAGTTGAGGGGAAGTGTTATTTTCAATTTCACACTTAAATGTCCTGGAACTATATTGTACCAGGCTCAAGCACAAACACAAAGTCTGACGAGCGTGTGAGATGATTCCTCTTGGTCCATTCATAGTTTTAAAGGGGCTGGACCCTTTGGTGAAGGCAAATCATGTTCCCAGCAAGCAATTGCCCTTTGAAGCCAGGGCAGGAAACCTGTTCTGTGGCTTCAGCACAGTAAATGCACTTATTTATTTACTTATTTTTTTTTCTGAATCAGAAGCAAGTCTGTTGAAATAAAACATCCCATATATGTTTTCAAACAAAACCCCCCTTACATTTCTAGCAAGGACAGCGCCTTATCCAACATTAAACTTTTAAAACAGACATTGTTCTTGTTTGCAAAAGCACCCCTTTTTACACGTGGTGAGTTTTCCTTTTTCTGTCACCTCCCAATGCGGTTTTCTCTTTCATCTAGATTCTAAACATTGTTTGCAGTCCTAGTCAGTTTCTATTACACAGCAATCTGTTCAAGGCGAAGGTCCACTTCATAGGCCCAGAGGAATAGGGCTTCTTTTGAAGAGTTCAGCTATGATACTTTGTTGCAAATTGAAGCCTTTTTCCCATATGGCTGGGAGTAAAGTTGTTTGTGATTTCACAGATTTTGCCTGACACAGCCTGTCATTCAGTGAGAAATGCTTTCTTTTGCTGGAGCGTAACCTAAATATGTCTGGGCATAGCTGAGTTTCACTGGATCAGGACTGTGTATTGTTGAACAGATGAAAAAGGGCATCAGGCCCCATCATTTTAATGCAAAATATTTCCTTTTTAATTTGGAAATTTCGAGCGAGCAGCACTGCTTTTCAATTCTCTTCTTTGGTGCGCATAAGGAAACACACTGGCACCTTTCTCTGTGTATTTCCTGTTCCATCTTGCCCAATAGGTGCTTGGCAAAGACAGCGCAGCCATCATTTTTGTAGCTGCAAATGCAGTTTTGATGCAAGGGAATGGTGCTCAAAGGAGCCAGTGCTGCCATTCTGCTGGTAGCTGCTGAAGTGCAGATTGGTGATGGAGGAGAATTCTGGTGGGTGGGTAAATGTACCACACATGTTTTTACTGTTACCAATATGGATTATGTGATGCTGGCAGTGCATATACTCAATTTGCTGTGAATGGGTAGTGATTTTGTGAACCATGTGTTGTAGATGTGTTGTGTATGTTTGTGGCACGTTGAGGCAGATGTGATGCACTTGCAGTGTGTTGTTTTTGTCTTTGTGCACACACTCATGTTGAGCAGAAAGGATTTACCCTCTTTCATGACTGAAACCCATCAGGGATGGGGGTTTTGAGTGTGTTCACAGCTCAGGGTGTGGGTCATGCAAAAATGTTTGCATCACATGGTTAGGGGTGGCCTCACTCTGTGCACTTTGCCCTACTAGGGGTATGCGTTGAACACATGGATTTCACTAAAAACCATCCAGCTCATCCAAAGGGATTTCACTGCATCTTGCTATGATATGCAGGATACAACATGCCAGTATGATTTTCATACCAGTGGTGGTGTGTATAGCAAATTCACCAGCTGGTGGTTAAGGGAGTGGAACCATGATTTGAGTACACCAAAACTGAACTTAACTATGTCGTTAGTGGCAATGTGTGCAGCTTTGTAGCAGATGTCATTGGGGTTTCATGGATTCTTGAAGAGTGTCTGGAAGAATGCTGAGAGTGTGCAGGCACTCTCTCCGCTGCAAATTCATTAATGGTAAATATTGGTTACCATTATTCCTGTGATAGGAGGTTTAGCATCTGCTTTTTGTGTGTGGTTAAATGTGTGTGAGCATTCTTACTCACCAAGAAGCAACATGATCCCAAAGTTTCCAGCGCATGATGTACAGGAGAACAGAGGAGGATGTAGCTATCATGAGAGCATCCTGGAAAATTGACATTCATGTCATTGCAGATGACTTGCACATGGTTGGAGTGCCAATTTTTATGATTCCTGTATTTGTGCTCCATTTCGCAAGGTATTTTCAGAACTACATGAGTGCAGACAAGCACTCTGAAGACCGTGGGGAACTGTGCCAGGGCATAGATCTCATGGGCCACTCTATCTGTTGCCTGCAGAGTGTGGTCCACGTCAATATGGCTATATGCTCTGCAATGGATGTGGTACACTGGAATGAACAAGTGGCCAAAATGTGAAGGGCTGCTGACACCTTCACTTGAGGAGGTACAACATGCAAAACAAAGGAGGTGATGGCTGGAAGGTTTGGAATGAATCCTAACTTCTGGCATTGCTCTGGGCAACCCTCCAGATCATTATTCTTTAGCCTGCCAACACATTAAAGAAGGGAAATACCATGCACAAATGAGGCTTGGTTCCACCCCAAAAGGGGCAGTCCAGCTTGAACTTCTAGGTCATAGCCATTCTGCACGAGACCACAAGCATCACCAGACATGTGTTGGCCTCATTGGGCATCAACAGTGAGGAGTAGCTTGGATCACTATGCCTAGCAGGCCCGGGACTCACGTCTGGGCTTACCTATCCCACTTGGGATGACTTATGGGGATGCTTGTGGTCTAATGCGGAAGGGATGTGACTAAGCAGTTTGGGCTGATCTGCCCCTTTTGGGGTGGGATCAAGCCTGATCTGAATTTGGTCTTTCCCCTTTTGTAATGGCTTGGCAGGTGAAGAACGATGGTCTGGAGGGTTTCTCAGAGAAATGCCAGAGGTTACATTAATTCTAAACTTCCAGCCATCACCTCCTTTGTTTTGATGAGGTTCAAGAGGCAAATACATAATACATGTTGTCAAGTCAGTCTCAAATTCCATTGCTTTGTCCAGGATGATGTGTGAGAGAAAACTGTATCTGCAATAGACCTCCTCATCAGTCATTCCAAGAGAGGTGGTCATTGCATTTTGTGCGAGTGCAGGTGTGAGCGAGGCAGTGCTGGGCATTCTTGCTGGGTTTCACTTTACTTCCATGACTCATTCATACTTTGTACCTGCTCCGGATGTGCGGTGTCAGGGCATTTGGGGTTTGCACAAGAGAACATTTTTTCTTTTTTTGTGTACTTTGGTGGGAGTGTTTGGGAGTTTGCTTGGTGCCTTCCTTCTGCTCTGTCACTCCCTCGTTTCCCTATATAATGTGGGTTAATGCATACCCCATTCTCTGCCCTTGTGTTGATCTTCCATTGCACTAATCTACAGCTAACACCATAGGGTGCAATGTGCTTGGATTGGATGCAAACACTGCTGTGTGAGTGCAAAGTGCATTTTGCGAATCACATTAGGACTTTGCACACCATGCAATATACATTTTTGCAGCACAAAGTCATTTGTTTGTCACAATACACTATAAATCTGGCCCTTTGACTTTGAAAGGTTGTGTTAATTCATGTGCTGATCTTTTTCTAGCTTGAGTTTGAAACCTTAACATTTATCGAAATGGAAATATTAGTTGACAATGTTTTCATATAAGCTGAAAATTGTTTGGAATGACTTCTGGGTTCATATTATTTGTAAATTAAACACATTGGAAGCATGTTGTTGTATAAACGTTTATAGACTATAAACACATTTTTAGGTTTTTATCTCGTGGGTTTGCGCCTTAAGAAATGTAATAAGTCACAAGTGTTTTCATCTGCATTCATACTTTAACCAATCAATTATAACAATTGTGTCTCCAACATTCACATACCTGTACAGTAAACACATTCATTGCAAAGTTTCAAATATCAACACGTTTGCTAAATTGTTTTAATGGTTGGTTGTTACATTGTTCTTGGTGCTTACTTCCAGAAAGTTAATCTTCAATTGGGTTTTTTAAATGTTCTATGGCAAAGTATCAATCATTTATATCAACTGCTTTAATTTTCTGTAATGTTTGTCTTTGCACTGTTTTTTATTGTAAAAGTAATTCTGCTTGTAAGCAAAATACATTTTCCAAATTAAACTTGTATGGTTAATTCAAAGATTGACCAATGTGGTTTTGTATATGTTTTGAAATTGCAGCAATTGATGCAATATTTGGATTACTGTGAAAGAATCGCTACACAGAACTATAAGATATGACAATTATAAAGTTTTGACAGGAAGTATAGATTCCGACCTGATTTCTTTAGGTAAGACTTAACCAGGACTCACCCAAGTATCTGACATAATTTGACTTAACACATGATATACCCACCCTAACCTAACTAACACTAGTATACTCTATTTTTCATTTGTTCACCTTACTACAACAGAGCTACTAAACTTAGCCATTGAATATCAGTTGCCCAGAATAGAATGCACATTTATTTATGAAATATTTATGCATAATTACTACGGGACAAAAGTTCAAACTACTTGATGAATGTATTAAGTGTAAAATATGCGTGTACTAATGGAGTCACATACATAGTATTGTATTGCACACATTACTGTAACTGTGCCTTGTGAAAGCCTGGTTAAGGCGAAACAATTGCACGTGCCTCCAAATGCAGTATGTTGGTACCTTTCTGAACAATTAAAACTCTACTTTGGTTTAGAACCAATAAAATACGTTTTATAAATTTGACTTGTATGAACTCTTGCTCTAACCAAAAGGCTAGACGCAAGTAACCTAACATACCCACCCTATCTACTTTACTTCTTGACTGACTAGTGGATATCAGTCATTGCTAGGTTCTGCTGCCAGGCCACACCATTGTATGAATAATTTCGAAAACATAAAGCGAATATATTCTCAATTACTAAACACTGAGGGTATACGCGCTGGATATTGTCCACTTCCTCCATATCATTTTGTATATTGGGTATTGGCAACCAATGGCAAAAGACTGTTTTTGACCAATAAGCACAACCACTTAATGAGCGGCGGTTTGGGAAGATTTGTGAAGTCACAAGGGGTGATCATTTTTGCCAAAAAAACATTCTACCCAATCAGGGTCACTTAACATATAAATGCATATAGAGGACTAACGTAGATCCACCAATCAGCTGCTGTGACTTGCCCTGAAAATGTAACTGAAATATTATATGATGATTTTGTAATTGGGGTATAAAATGGTTAGCCGCAGTGGGTGGTGTTGACAGCTCATTTGATTTAGTTCACTTCCACAGGTCTGTCTAAACCAGGCGTCCCAGCTGTTGGGGTCCAATAAATGTGTGTTACTTCCTGCTTGGATTATGCTCCTTTTTTGTATTGATTTTTTGTTCCTGTGACTACTCTTACCGGAAGTCCCCTGGTACACCTGTTCAACCCCTCCAAGGTTTGAGGCATGCCAAAGGGGGCTCAAAGGTGTTTTCACATAGCAGAATCCATAGGCTTACTGCAAAATTCATAGATCAAAAAGACAACCACAACAAAAAGGTTCAGCCCAGCACATATTAATGGAAATTAATTTCTTTCAAGTAACCATTCATATTGTCTTCAAATGAACCCAGTTTGGCAAATCATGTTCATCATTAGTGAATCAGGTTGCAAATTGATAAATGATTTTGAAATATATCAAATACAATTTTAGCCATGTTTGAATACTTTGTTGTATTTTTTGTTTAAGACTACTATGCCATATTTTGATTTTATTCTAGTTTGGTGTAAATCCATCCAGTAGATTTTGCTGCAGGAGAAAGCAGACATTTCCTATGGGACTTTCCCTGGATATTGCAATTCTAATTCGCCCTATATATGCCAATAAAACCCCTCCACCCGACAAACAATCATCAAACATAAGTGTACACAATTTTCCAAAGCAATACATTCATGCTTATATATATTTGTGACAGTTCTGTGCAGTTTTGTCAAATGGTATCAGATATGAGCATCTAAAATATGAATCCTGCTATAAGAAGTTCAACGTGTCCATAACTACAAGTTTCAATCTGTAGCTCTGTAATAAATATATATAAATATTAACAGTAGCAAATTTCAGCATCTTTTGCTATTTGATGCATTTTCTGTGTAGTGAAAACAGGATTTCTGGTTCAAAACATCAGCAGACATTGTTAGTTCCCATTAAAAATAAAAAAATAAATAAAATGGACTTCATTCCGGACTCCAGCCTCAAGGCGTGGTGGCATATCAGAGCCATGTTGTTCACCATTGGCTTGCTCCCAATACGAGCACTTTGCCCCTGAACATTCACCTCAGCATCACCAAAGAGCAGTGGTCGAAGTGGGTGGGAGCGGTTGGGAGCGTTGTTCCTCTACTGTTTTAATAAAAGCGTTACTGTTCCTATACTTTTATTTGAAAAAGAAACCGTTCAAGTATGGTTTAGTTTTTGAATAAAAGTGTAGGAAGAAGTTGAAACTTTCACTGCACTGAACATTGCCTTAAAGGAATAGTGCGCTCAAAAATATTATTGTCCCAAGGGTTTTAAGCATACGTTGATCGATCGTACAAACATTTCCTATGCAACTTATCATAGCTTTCCTCATTTTTACACATGCGAAATTAGGCTGCAGGGCGCGGCCATCTTGTGCTAATCTTATCCGTTGCTGCATCGCCTTAAGGGGAACTGCCCTGGCGGCACTAAATCATATCCTCCGCCCCTGAGGGTGACATCACCAATCCTAGTGATAATCTCTGCCTATATCCATGATGTTACTGGGAAGCGTAGCCAAATGCGCCCAGTCATCACCTACGTGTTAACGTAAGTTGACGCAGAACCCGGAATATCAGCACACATCATCTCACACCACAGCTTGTCCCAATTTTGAATATGAAACTATACTTTCAAAGGAAAAAGAAAAACTCTACAATTTGTAATGTACTTTTATTTCACAATAAACACTCCGAGAACATCCGGCGATTGCTATATTCAAGCAAATGGGTAATTTCTTTCTTTTTTCTCGATCCACAAATGTTTATTGTGAGTCACACAGTGTTCCTTTTGGGTATGGTATAAGAAGCGCATTGCACACACCGTGAATCTCAAAGCTTTGGCATCAGCTTGGCACTAGGCCACCGTAAACGATGTGAGGTTGCTCCTTATCGCTGGTACCGCGTAAGGGCATATTGGCCCGTGGCAATCGTCCCAAAACAGCATCATGTTGATCCAGCCATTTAGGTGCATGTGCAGCTGCCTGTTAAAGAAGCCATCAATTGGTATCTGGAATCAATGCCAATCGCAGAAAGGCAGGATGTAGCTGTTTGGAAAACATAACAGAAATGTGTCTCAGTAGCTGATCTTTATTATAATTGATCATTATACCCATTAATTCTGCAGCGTGTGAAAAATAATGATGAACACAAACGTGAAACAATGGGAACATCGCTAGAAAGTAGTCTACAATTTGCTTGAGAGGTTAATGCTATGGAGTATGTTTAGCTCGCTATGAGATGCGGAAGCTGATGCTACAATTCGAAGAACACATAGACAGCATTTTAACTAAATATCAACATAGAATTTGGCTTTTGTGGAACCTGGGGGAACCTAGATGTGGACTACATACATTTCGATGCTGGACTGCCCATGTGCCCGGGACAAAGACAAGTACACACACAGGTTGTTTTTGTGTGTCGTTGCAATATGTCACAAAGAACAACCCATCACAATGTAAGGCAGAAAAACGGTCAGCTAATAAAACCTTGACCCGTTTGTCTATAAAATTGTCTACAGTCTACAGTAAAACTTAAATAATATTCAGCATTTCCATTCTCTCTGCGTAATGCAGAGACTCCATTCAGATCAACAAATTTTCATAAAATGAAATTACATGTTCCTTTGTCCATTTTTGGAATGGTGAACCTTATCATATTTGACAGTATTAACCCCTCCTGAACCCATGTTTCCAGACCACCTCAACCTCACCTCCCATATACCTTTTCTGGATTGGTCATATATTCTGGTAACGCTGACACCTACCCCCACTGCGTTTGAAATCGTAAGACTCAGAAGAATGCAAATCAAAGATCGGCCCCTGTGATAAGACATCTGATAGTTAAGATGCTCACTCCCCACACTGATTTACATGCTTATCCTAGACATGCATTAAATAATGATCATCACTATACCTTTTAAGTATATATTAGAGGCCTATACATTGCACATGTATGTTTGTACTATCCCACTTTGGGTCACTAGCGAGGTGAAGGGTGTGGGGGTCTTGCCCCTGAGGTAACCTGCGGGGTCAGGATTGATAGCTGATAGGTCTGGCACATCAGAATGAGAAGGGGGTGGAGTGACACATGTTAGTTTAGGATGGAATATACGGTGACTGGGGTCTTGTTTTATTAGGAGGAACTCTGGGGTGGTGAGCAAGGAAGGTTCCAACTTCTGGTGCATCAAAAGAATAACTTTGGAGGGGCACAAGGTTGAACAAGCAGTAATTTTCCAACAGCGGCGGTGAGAGGTGCAAGAGCAGATTTGTTGAGATGGATGAACTACAAGTAATGGTTCGGTCCGGTCACACACAGGACAGTGATCTCAGAGGAAGAATGAAATGAACACATTCTTTGCTCGCAACATCTTGTCTCAGCGCATCCATGAGAAAGGGACTTGGGAGGCACAGGCGCAGGAGGAAAAAGGTGGGGACTGTCAGTGTTCGCTATGTGCTGCACTGCCGAGGGGAGGGGAGACTTTGCAATGCCAGAATGCGGCCTAGTCCAAAGATGGCATCGGGGATACACAAAATGGAGTCCAAGTATGCCTAGCAATAGCTCCACCTCTGCTTATGTCAAGGCCTTCTTCCCCATGGCTGCAGATGGGCAAAGGAGGCATCCCCCACGAGTACAAGAGCAAGTGGTCCCTTTTGCGTAGAATGTATGGCGGGGCTCAACCAACCCACTCCTTCCTTACATTAGCAACGACCCCTAACACATGCCCCCATGAAAATATAGGTCATAATGCACCTATTTCCCACCAACAACCCCCTTTGATGCACTGTTTTGCTTACAGTCAGTAGTTCTTGCGTGCCAAGTATCTTATCTAGCCTAGGTCTTATTCCTTTTGTGGCATGCGTAGTTATTCAGCTATTTGAGCAAGTGTTTGGTAAGGCAACTGCAGAACCCCAAAGTTGCTTTCATGCTGTTATCCATCTGACCCTCCCACGATCAGTGAAGGACCCACATGAGCTCGACGAAACCGGGAAGTGTGAAAGCACAGCGTTACAGTGTATGGCATTCTCCAAAAGGCACTTCCTGCTTTTTTGGACACTTTATATAAAACAGTATCGAACAAATAAATAGCTGCTAATCATTTGAACCGGAAAGTGAATTGTTCCACGAGCTCTGCTTTCGGTGGACAGGGCATGTTTTCAATGTTTTGAGGCAATGTATGCGTCCTCGGAACAAAATTGTGTGTGATTCCATGAGTATGTATGTCCAGGACAGTCAAAATAAGATCTTTCACAAAATCGAATTCCATTTCCCGGTATATTGACTTGACCACCCATTTTTTGCTTCTTTTCGTAAAGGCCATTGAGTAACGAAGCATCCCAAAGATTCCTGCAGTGCTTAATTGTTCACACCCAACGTTCTCATTATGCGCTAATACCGCTAGTAATGTCCTATATTGCATCCCGTCTATGCCGAAATGCAATCTCTCTGGCCTGTACTTTAGGCACATATTGTGGAACACCTCCAAATTTCCTGTGTGACAGAATTCTGTGAGTCCCCTCAGATCTCTTAATAGCGTTTTGTCGAACACAATCTTCTCAAGAGCTTTGTGTGGAGGTGAAGATGGAATCAACCACTTCTTCTTACGTTCCTGCTCCTCTGACAAAGGTCCATGTGCACATTGGTGGAAATGTTGCTTTTCTGTCCAAGAGTGAATGTTGGACAGTGGTGCATTAATGACCGCCATTTTTCTAGTAGAATTTCCACAGACCCACCACAAGTTTTGAAGCTCCACCAAAGATGATTGCTGAAAGACTGGCACCACTGTAAAATATGTTCAGAACCTTTTTTTTCCAGCAGCTCAGATTCTTTTATTGACTGATTTGGCAACAAGCCATACATCAAATTGATGGTGAATATTTGGAAACTGCTCTCTTATGGTCTTGGCTATTGAAACATGTTTGTCCGTGTCTATGAGGTCTATTTGCATTCCCCTCAATTTAAGCTCTTCCAGGGATTTGATGAAACCATGTTTATCCATGGCCACTCAGGATTTACATTCGGACACCTGCATGTCCACCGAAGATTTGTTTTACTTTCCATGTCCTGAAAATAGTATGTGCAGTACTTTGCTGAAAATCCGGGGCTGTCACACTGTCCATTGTTAGCTAGCCTGAACCGTTTGTCAGAGAATGTCCTTTCAATTGACATTTGTTCAATTTTCCAAGCTTCACTAATAGCAGGGAATGAATATTCATGTTGATATTTGTAGTACTGCGTTTTAAAAAGGAACTGGAGTCCCAAAAATTGACAGAAGCTCGACAACTTATTAAAAGTAGAGCCACTATAAAGTAAACCTGCTGCACACAGTAGATTTCCAACTGCCACTTTCCCCAGCATCAGTTGAGTGGACCATGAACATTTTGCATGGAGCAGATCACAGGTGGCTTGTATTTTCAAGTTAGTGCCTTGTGATACACGAGTCACATTCAAAAATGGCTTCCCACATACTTCCCCCCTCACTGGATGGACACATTTCAGCATCAGTATAATCTCTACCAGGCAGCTGTCGAATACAATGTATTTGGGCTCCTTTATTAGACTATCGTCCTGCATGAATGTGGTTTGTGACTCAACTGTGGTTCTCATATCAGCCGAACAGGACGCACTGTAGTCGAGATCTTTGGCTAGTTCCTTGGTCAATTGTGTTGAGGCTTCAGTCTCTTTTATTTCAGCTTGTTAGTTGGGTGGCCCTTTTTTTGCTGGTGTCATTGTGTCAAGTGGTCTGCGAGTAATTCAAAAGCATCTTCATTATTTTCAGTTTCATCTTCATCTTGTGGAGTTCTCGCATTGTAGCAATGGTCCAGCAACACTTTGCTGGCTTCGCCTTTCACATTCAATTAATTTTCTGGCCATTGGGCATAAGCATCTCGAGTCTGCTTATTGATTTGAACACACTGCGCCTCAAATAATAGTTGTTCCATGGCGAAATCAGTTTTGCAAGCAGCATCTCTCATTTCAGTAGCTGTCTGTGTCTTCATAGTTTGTCTACTTCTGGGCCTCTAGGAGATGGGTTGTAAACACATGTTCAATGTAAAACTAACATACAGTATATAGCACTTTAGATTTTCTTTAAAAAGCATGTTATGAAGACACCAGCCCAAAACACATTTTGTCGTTGAAATTGTTTGTTAGTTACCCTTGCTTTCTTGATTTTTTGTGAAACCGTGCTCTTCACTGTAACGACTGCACCAGCAAGTTGGTCCGCCACCTCGGATCCACGTGCCTCCTCTTCTATTTCCCGATCTTGTATACATCCCTAGAATAGAATATTGATTAAAAAAAAGTCAATCATATTTGAAATCAACTTATTCCCTTGCACACATGGTTTACATGGATACCCTTGTACACTGTGTACGTCATTTAGTCGAAATATACTTTTCATATTTCACCTGATTGATGGCTAGTGTACTCGATCAGAGATCACCGTGTGAAACCCACTGATTGTAATGTTGCACTCAAGCATTTTGCAAATGATGTTTGTTTATAATAATGTCACTGTCTAATAGTATCAGATGTACGATTTACTTTCTTTCATTCAAGGGAACTGTCAGTACACATACCTCCAGCTCTGGATCAGCTTCAAAGGATGATGTAATTGTAGTCGAAGTACCAGCATCACCTTGTAACACAGTACTTGTTTTAGTAGGGATGGAAAAATTTAAATTGAACACACACAATGGGATGCAGACAATGGTACATATCAATCAAAACCCATAAATAAAATAATATGTAAACCAACAACGGGATTTGTAAACCTTTTCATGTTATCTCTAATTCCATGCATAATACATTTCCGGAACTGAATAGCAAAATAAAACTACCTGATACGCGCTCAAAGTTGTTGTTGACTCTGGGAAAGACATGGATGCAGAATTCTGCTCTTCATATTCAGTGCATTTTCATGGAAATGTAAAGGGAAAATTAGAATTAGAAATGCTAACCTAAAAAACTTGACATGTAAAGCAACCGATTATGAAAAGATTATGCTTATTTCCAAGAGCACTATAGCGTAGTTTTCTGTGCCCATACATAGTTTTCTATGATGCTCCTAAAACCAAGGACAGATTGGTTTTAGCAAAATTGGGTTTAGTTGTAAAGCAATGCAATCTTGTAATTATGAAAAGTATTATAAGGGACATTTACACCTAAAACACCAAACCGTCCATGTAGTTACCTGTTCAGTACTCCAGGGCCTACAGCTAAATCAGGAACCGTGACTCACCTGAGGCAGCGTGTGCATGAATAGAGTCGGAATTACATTTGGAAGCAATTTACGAGACGTTCTGAGTCGATGCTTATGTGTGTATTGCGATTGGTCGTACATATTCATGGTAAAGTGCAGGCAGCAGATGCAAAATGATCACCCCTCATGTCCCCCAAGACATCCTGGGCTCTACTTTCAAGCTCTTCTGGCGCAAATCTGCAATATCTGACCCATTCTCTTATTAGATCTATATTCCTTGGGAATATATGCATTATTGTACCTTTAGGTTTGTTATGGGTCTTAGAACGGCAACCGTAAACCATACATGCAGGCATAGTTGGAAATTCTGTAAAAAAAAAGGTCCATATCATTTAAACATTATTTTGCATAGAAGCGTGAGAAAGATGGAATTATATCATACATGTTTCTATGCAAACTATGTTTTGGTCACCAAAGCAAAACCTGTGTAGCGTAGCTGACTGTATTCTAGGATAACTTTCATACACAATTGATTGATGAGACGCAAATCGTAACATGTTACTCGTCCCTTGAATGTACTATCATGCTTATAGACACGGTCCGCAAAGGATGCAATTCTATCCCAATTGACAATGATGACAATTGCTATATGTCAAGAACAGAACAAATTAAACTCAAGTCAATGGTAATGGCAATGAGATGAATGAACATTACACTACTGGGTACATTTGTTCGAAATAGATAGAAATTTACAGATCAAGAAGACATGATTAGGTGACCTGCCCTTACCTTGACCAACAAACATTTAGATTCAGCAAGCAGGGTAGTTAGTAGCAGGAAAACAGGGAGATGTTCACAGGTAGCATGATGATTAGCTGACTTTCAGTGGTCACAGATGTTCTTGGGTAGCACGTTCACGAGTTGACTTGCAATGCTCACAGATGTTCTCATGATAAATATCAAGAGGTTTATAAAGAAATCGAGAAATGGGTGTATATGTGAATAAGTGACGTGTATATGGTGTGGTCTTATGTAGCAGGGGTGCGGCCTGCTTCAGGGTAGCCTGCCTGGAGACACTGAGTCTGGGAAGGCCATGTGAACAATGGCCCCTGCAGGCAAGATACATTTGAAGTGTGCATGGTGTTTGGCACCTTGGCCGTTTCCACCCCTGCCAGACCCCTTTGGCAGCGCACATCCACTGGTGCGAACTGCCGTTGATTCTGGTGGGGGGATGGATGGGCATGAGGCATGCAGACAAGGCCCGGAACACTGCTGAAAGGAGAGACACACTTATGTGGATTGCAGGTGCAGGGTCTGCTTCAGGGGAGCCTGCCTGGAGACACTGGGTCTGGGGAGGCCTTGTGAACAATGGACCCTGAACATAGGATACCTTTGAAGTGTACTTGGTGTTTGGCACCTTGGCCATTCCCACCCCTGCCAGCCCCCCTTGGACGGGCACGGCCACAGGTGCTAACAGTCATTGATTCTGGAGGGGTGGATGGAGGGGCATGAGGCGTGCAGACAAGGGCCGGAACACTGCTGAATGGAGACACACTTTTGTGGATTGCAGGGGAGCGGTCTGCTTCAGGGGAGCATGCCTGGAGACACTGGGTCTGGGGAGGCCATGTGTACAATGGCCCCTGTGCAGAAGATACCTTTGAAGTGTACATGGTGTTTGGCACCTTGGCCGTTCCCACCCCTGCCAGCCCACCTAGGGAGGGCACGGCCACAGGTGCTAACAGTCATTGATTCTGGAGGGGTGGATGGAGGGGCATGAGGCGTGCAGACAAAGGCCAGAACACTGCTAAATGGAGACAAACTTATGTAGATTGCAGGGGCATGGCCTGCTTCAGGGGAGCCTGCCTGGAGACACAGGGTCTGACGAGGGCATGTGAACAATGGCCCCTGCGTGTAAGATACCTTTGAAATGCACATGGACCATGCCAGCCACCTTGGGAGGGCACGGCCACAGGCGCTAACAGTCATGGATAGGGTGAGGGGGACGGACGGCCAAGAGGGATGCAGAAAAGGGCCGGAACACTGCTGATTGGAGACACACTTGATTCACTGAAAAATTGAAAAAAACATTCATAAAAGTTCAGTTGTATTTTATTTTGTTGCTGATTTTGATGGCACAAATGTACTACACATTATAAACTTTGGGGTGCAGCACAGTATGGGAAAATCCCCTCTACTGACCGCTGTCACTGGGGAATGTGTCTCTAATGGCACCAACTACACAGGTGGCTATTACCCGTCGAACGCGGTGTCCAAGCCTCCCATGAAACCACCATGTAAATGAATGATAGGCCACCAGCCTGTACCACCTGTGGAAGAGAAAGATACATACTGTTTTTAAATGAACCTTAGTTGAAAATGCAATCTTGTATCCAATGGCATTGTTGCCAGTACAAATGTTACTTCACGGATCAATCCACTTGGGTTGTAAAGTGTAGACACATTACAATATTGAACGACTATGCATTGCATTACATTTCAGACACAAAGAAATATTGCTTCATGTTTTACATGAAATACACATAAGAAGACCACTATGATTTCTCCAAATAGCCAAATAGCCAGTAATGTACAGAATTGCAAGACTATATTCATTTGGCAGTGATAGATCAAAGTAATGACAATATAGGAGACAACCATGAAATGGTAGTGGCCTGAGTGACATCACAACTAGAGTACACTTACTCGTTACTTGGATTGCGAGAGCGAACTGTTGCGCAAAGTTTGTGCATAAGCCCCATCATAATCCTCAATACGTACCTTGTGAGGCAGGCTGAAGTCATGAAGCTCGCTAACGAATTGCAGCTGTGTCTCATCTTCTGATATGTAGGACAAGCATCCAGAGTTTTCTCGGCAGCAGCAGTTCTCCTCCTCGGTTGGCATTATCGCGCACCAATTGCAGGTACACCAGGTAGAGACGTCGTCCATGCGACTAGGCTCAGGCTCTTGATCTGTTGATTCGTCCTCCCAACTGTGGTCCGAAGCCCCATCGTTTCTGCATCTTTCTCTTTCGGGTAATTCCGCCTCAGAATACTCCGGCTCGTACTGGTAGGGCTGTATTGTTGTCATTATGCGACAAAATAAAAATAGATAGTAATGATAGTACTAGTATCTGTTCGTACAGAATACAAGCAACAAAGGTAGCTGACCAGAGCACAGAAACGAGGCACAGAATACTAAAAAAAAGACAGTGAAATGATTGAAAAAGCAAATCTGATGTTTTCTGATGAGAAGCGGTCTGTTTATACTTATTGAGGAAAGAGGCGTCTTGCCATTTCCATGGAGACACGTCATTAGCTGAAGCGCAGAGAATGTTGACATGAGACGTGCATTGGTGTTGTGAAATGGCCGGTACGCGTCTAGTGATCTCAGCCTCAAGTGTGGGGGATATGATTTAGTGCCGCCAGGGCAGTTCACCTTAGGGCGATGCAGCAACGGATAAGATTAGCACAAGATGGCTGCGCCCTGCTGCCTGACTTTGCATGTGTAAAAATGAGGAAAACTACGGTAAGTTGCATAGGAAATGTTTGCATGATCGATCAACGTATGCTTAAAAACACATGCCTGAACCCTCGGGACAATAATATGTTTGAGTGCACTATTCCTTTAAGCAGCAGGTGTGTTTGGGGGTTTGGATTGCGCATGGGAGTGGGGGTGGCAATGGAGTTTTTGGGCAGCGGGGGGCAGGCCAGCAGGGAACATAGTTCCACTACACTTCTTTTCATACACTTCGGCGACTGCCAAAGAGGAACAGTTCTGTACGGCACTGCCACGAAAGACAGCATTGAAATACGGTGCACAGAACAAGGCTCAAACCCCACACACACTGGTACCACCCACACAGCCACAGTGTCGGGCATGAGCTGCCCATACAAATTTTGTGGCTGAAACAGCTCTACTTAACATAATCATTTAAATGTGGTTATCAGCATTCAGCAGTGGTCTCACCCGTTTTAAAACTTTCAACAATTGTTTATTTTGGCATATTTTTATTTTTCACGACGCATGTTTTCTTATTATTAACCTGTTTCCTGAGTGTGCTAACAGTCCCTGTGGAACCAATTAAAAAACTAAAATTCTTCATCTGAATGAATTAAATTGTGTTAACAAAAAATGATGTGCTGAAATGGGTCGACATATTCATATTTGCAGTTACATTGTCTTCTCTGCCAGGTGACTGAAGCAGATTATGCTGCAACCTGCAGGAATTAGGATTGGGTTTTTAAAATATATTTTAAAGACGTAGCTAAAAAAAATATTGACTTTGGGCATACGTGGATCGTAAGAGAAGCACAATTTGAAACAGGACAATGTTATGCCAGGCGTCCAGTAATACTTAGCTTTTTCTTCATCTGGCTATTAAAAGTCATGTTCTCTTGATTGTTTTGTTAAGCGCTTTCTCTGTTAACCTCAGTAGACCTCTCTGGTACCATTTGCTTAGTGTTTTTTTATACAGCGTTGAGATAATGTATTAATACGGGTGATGATATTGTCTATGTACAGCAATGTTCATTATTAGAATTCATCAATATCTTTTTTCCCCTTTATTTGTTTTTTTAGTTTATAAAAACTTTTACAAAACCAAAGAAAACATTTTTAAAATGTTTCCTTTTTGATAAAATCCGAATTTCAGCTTATGCTAACTTTCACAACATTAAATGATTCCCTAATATTCACATTTCATAAAATGCATTAATTTGTTACATCATTTTCACAGTTTAATCTAATTTACATACATTTTTTTAAAATGCTAAAACTCTTAATCTCAAGGGCATTGATTCCCCATGTAACATTCTTAACCATAAGAGATCTCTCAGTAACCAAACATTATAGAAACATTCTCCAAAATACCTTTCTCTTTCTATTAACAATTCTGGACATCCAACCATTAAATGACACACGGGGTAATTCATGGAATAAATGTGCGCCGAAATTTGTGGCACAAGCTGGCATAAGCGTGAAAAAGCTAGCGCACGCGTGCAAATCGCAGGCCCTGCATGCGTTTTACCCAGGATGTGCGCCAAATCCGCGCTTACCTTACACGTCACTGCGACTTTCCAAAGGTCTGTGCGACAGGAACGGGGAAAGCGCACAACTTCTCGCACACACACCTAAAAAGGGGGCGGAACACAGGGAATGGGGAACAACGCGTGAAAATGTAGGCATAACGTAGGAAGTACAGCTGGGAAACACACGCAACACCCACACGCTAATGAACAACACGTATTCATTGAATCGAATAGGGTAAAACCGCACACGTCAAAACACACGCACCTGCACAAATACGCCTCATTTTAGGCACTACACCTAACCTCAATAAACTGGGCCAAAACTATACCTCTTTTGTCATAGACAACATCATCACCGTAGCTAAGGAGGTCAAAACCTTAGGATTTTATTTAGACTCTACACTTACATTCAAAAAACAAGTTAACGCCATGGCCTCTTCTACATCGTATACCTGTAAACTTATTAGAGCATCTAAACCATTCCTCTCATCAAACAACTGCATCACTATAGCCAGAGCACTGATCCTATCCAAGTTGGATTATTGCAATGCGCTTTACATAGGCAGCAATAAATACATTACAAACAAAATCCAAATCCTGCAGAATAATTCCTTAAGAGCAGCCCTAAGCCTCCCGAGGAAAACACACATCTCAGAGATGAGAAGATCGTACAACTGGCTCTCTACTATAGACAAAATCTTCCTTAAATCGGTCTCCTTGACCCATAAATGCTTACACCAAGCGGCCCCACAGTACTTAATAACAAGATTTACCAGTCCAACCACTCGCCGCCCCCTTAGAAGGGCCAACGCAAATCTCCTCACCGTCCCTAGATTCAAACGCACCATGGCAGGAGGGAATAGCTTTCCCGTGAAAGCAGCACAATTCTGGAATTCCCTACCATCACCGCTAAGGGAAGACCTTCCCTACCTACAATTCAGATCCAATACTATCCGCTGGATCAAGCAACATGATACCTAACAAGATATTTAACCACATCCACTGCGCCTCCTATTGTAAATTGTGTATAAATCCCATATCTTCTCATCTCTATGTTTCGATTTATCTATAAATTGTAAATTATGTATATTCACGTGTTAACTATACCTTGGTGTCTTGACCTAAATGTTCGATGCTCCCAACACTGTAACCCATGGGGATCCATCTACTGTGTTTTCTGTAACCTAAGCTGTACAACCCTCTTAATGCCTGCGCCCTGTTACCTACGGGTGAGGTGCGCCTTACAAATAAACTAAACTACAAACTAAACTACGTCTGCCACACATCCCATTCCTCTCAGCTGATCGTGGGACACCGCAGGAGGAGGAGAATAGCCAGGCCCTGCATTTCTTTGCCCAGGACCAGCCTTTTTGGGATGCCTGATGACCAGGTCTATGGCAGGTATAGGTTTCCACCTCATATCATCCTAGAGCTGGCCACTAAGTGGGAGGATGAACTAACATCACCCACCCTATGCTCCCAAGCATTGAGCCCCTTGGAGAAGGTGCTCAATGTACTGCATTTTTTGGCCACTGGGTCATTTCAGCGGACAGCTGCCATAGTGGGGGGGTCTCACAGCCCACGCAGTCACGTTGCCTACACCAGGTGTTGGCAATCATCACTGCATGCCCCTCAGTCCACAGGCACATATACATGCCCGGAACACCCGCAGAAAGACAGGCCATGGTCCTGGACTTCTACAGGGTGGCACACTTCCCCAAAGTGCTCGGTGCCATAGATTGCACACATGTGGCCCTACGCCCACCTAGGGCCACGGAAAACATCTACCACAACCGCAAGCACTGGCATTCCATCAACGTGCAGGTTGTATGCGATGCCAAGGGAATCATCACCTCTGTCTATGCAAACTATCCTGGGTCCACCCATGACAGTTTCATATTCAGAATGTCTGCCATGAGCCGGGCCCTGGAAGCTGGGAAGCATGGCGACACATGGCTCATAGGTGAGTACAAATGCAGCTGCACATGCATCCATGTCACACACAGACAAATACACAAGCCCAACTAATGACAACCATTATCACCTTACCAGGGGACAGTGCCTACCCTCTGAGCACCTACATGATGAAGCCAAGACGGAACCCCACCACACCACCCCAGGTAAGATACAAGGCAGCCCATATTGCAAACAGGGCCATAGTGGAGCGCACATTCGGAGTGCTCAAGTCATGCTTCCTCTCCCTTAACCGCTCTTTCGGACAGCTACTATATGCACCCCCAGTAGTCTGCAGGATCATTGTGGCAGCATGTGTCCTGCACAAAGTTGCAACACGGTGGGGCATACCGGTAGACATGGTGGTGCCCCCAAATCCCAACCACACACACGGCCGCTGTGCATGGGAGGGGAAAGGGCATGTGGTGAGGCAGCCCATACCCAGCTTGTGGCCACATTTTTTACCTAAACTCCAACTCCTCCAGAGTGCACACAGGCCTGGCACATACCAGGTGACAATCGATGATGAGAAAGGGACAGTTAACTGTCACAACCTTACCCCCTTGAGAATGTGTCCATGGAAGTGCCACATTGTGTGCATCTCTAGCTACTTAAACACACCCAATCCCATGTGACCAAAAGGAACACATGCAAGGTGCATACACCCCCCCTGCAAAACAGGGCATGAAAGTACTGGTATGCCACCCAAACCCTCCCAACCCCCATGACCCCCGTCTGCCACACCATACCATGGTATGCAATGGCAAAACATCAAACCATATGCACAACACATGACACAATAGTCATGAAGTGCCACGTTAGAAATGTAAATAGGCACCAGACAATTACACCTGACATGGAATCTTAAGAAATGACTGACCAAAAACTCACACCCTGAAAACTGTGGCACAAATGCATGCCACCAGTGATGAAGCGAAAAAAAGTCAGAATACCTGTTGCCATGCACATTGGACAATAGCAAATTGGCATTACAAACACCAAATACTACCCTGTCATGCATGTAAACTATCAATGAATCAGAAGTGAACATGGATTATCGGGACACAGCATGCCTGAGAAGGCAATCTGGGTGCAGGTGTGTGCATGGTGTCACCGTAGTTGGTGAGGGGGGCGTTGCCTAAGTGTTTCTGTCAGTAGGGACATGCATCGAATACATTAATGTGAAATTAAGTGAGCCTCAGTGTCCTGTACACAGCACATGTGAACATTGCACTCAAGAACCCCCCCTGTGTGTTAAACCACACCAATCCCCTGACACCTCAAAATAAAACCCAACATAGGATCAGCCATTGACCAGCAGAACATATCATGTACAGAGTACCCCACATCGACAATGGCAGACAGTGAGCAATCACTGATTCATTAAAAATCCTTATAGGGCCTACACACAAAGTGCATCAAAGCGCCTCAATGAGGGAGGGAACAAGAGAGAATAACAGCACATTCCTACAAGTCCTTCAAACAGTCCACAATGTGAAAAGGAACTATAAAATCAAAGTATATAGCACAAGTGCCTGGAACAATAAGGGAGAGTCTAGGGAGGGAATGTGGGAAAACAAAAATAGCATCATCATTGCTACGCCTGACAGCAATTGTTGTGCAGGAGTCACATAAGGAGGGGGGTGAGGGAAGAGGAGGGAAGAGATAAGGAGAGTAACAAAACAAGTGACAAACTGTGGAAGGTCAACGAAGAATCAAGATAGTGCTGGGGTGCTGGAGAAGAAACACAGAAGGGTGGAGGGACTGATGATAAAAGTGCCAAAATAAAACTCAAAAAGGTGAAGGTGGGGGACGAACGGACAGAGGCAGAGGGGGAAGTGTCTGCAAAGAACAAGCGGCTACGTATCACCATGCCTGATGGCAATTGGGGTAGTGCCAGAAAAAGACAGACAGAGGACAAGGAGGAGGGGAAAGGGTGGGGGTGAGGGAGGAGAGAAAGGAGGTGGGGGCTAAGGTGTAAAGTCAGGAAGAGGGAGAGGGGGAAAGAAAGCACACACATGGGGCAGAGGAGACTGGCGGGGGCAAGGGAGACAGGGGTAGACTGGCAAGGGGCAGGTGGAGACAGGCAGGGGGCAGGGGAGACAGGGGAACAATCAAGGGACCCAGGAGAGCGGTGGACAGGGGTGGCCAGCAGGAGAACTGGGCCTCCATTGTGGGCCATTGGGAGTGAAGGCAGGCCCCAGCCTCCTGGTTGGCTGGATTGTCACAAGGGCCAAATGCAACCAATGGGAGGGGGGAGCAGGTCCAGGCGACAAACATGACAGTCAAGTCAAAAGCAATGCGGCCATATTTCCAATGGCACAACAAAAGACCAGGCAGGTCTGCAAGATGGCCAAAGCAGGGGAATCAAGGAAATGGGGGTAGTTGAAACACATGGTGACAAGGATAACTCAGTGTGCAATGTCATGTGGCATATCAAAATCACTGTAGGCCAAGTGTCCAAATGCAACATTATCAGCACACGGACCCCTCCCACCATCAGTGTGTGTTGCACAGACAAAAGGGTGTATGGTACCGCCTACAGCAGGAAGTGCATGAACATAGACAGTCAATTCCTAAAAAAATCATAAGCAACATGATGAAATGCACAGTCAACAAAAGACTCATCAAAATGAAGTACACCCATGCATTGGAGAAGCCATCCGGTATACCCACTAGGGGTGTACATACAAGTAGGACTGCAGGCTGGCCACAGATATGACGGAAGCCCAATGCCCCTGTGTGAGATGCGCTCACACCGAGCCATCCTTGCGAACCCATGGAAAGGGGAAGCAGGAGTAGCATATGTGTCGGACCCCAAGCAAAACACATACATGAGAAAGCCTGAATGGGCCCTGCTGGAACACACAGTGGATGCCTTCAAATGCCACAAAGCACCACACTGTCACATGAATGCACAATAGACAAAAAAAAGTTACTTGCAGGAAAATATAAAATGGCCACATATGGCCTGAGGGGGGAGGTACAGGGTGCACCTCAACACCCACATGTGCATATGTTGAGATTTTTTTTAAAAACTCATTGGGCTCAGCACCTGCACGGGCCAACCTATGTGGGAGATAGGTTGTTGTCGTCACCCTCTGGATGGAATTCAGAAGGTGGACATGGCACAGTTGCCTCACCACGCCTTTCCTCAGCTTGCCCCTCAACGGCAGCAAGCATGCAGGTCTGGTAAGCCAGGTCCTGTATGCCAATGACATGTAGGTCTGCATGCAATACCTCTCGTGTCACACATGCTTCCCCCTGATGTGTAAGAAGGAGTTCTGCCTGCATGGCCTCACATGACATACGGAGTACCCACCGGCTTGCATGGAGTTCAGCTGAGATGGTTCTTTCAAGCCGCTCCATCCTGTCTTCTGCCCACCTACTGTCGTCCATCATGAAAACACCCAGAGTAGATCAGAGGTTTTGATGTTCGACCTTCAGGGCCTCACGGTGTGCCTCTGCCTGAGCAGAAATAGCTTGATGCAGAGCCACCATTTCAGCCCGGCGTGCCCTGTCAGAGGCCTCCATGCCCAGCCTGAGTGAGCAGCATGTGGACCGCGTAGCCTGCTGCTGGAGCTACACTTGTCTTTCAGGGGGGAGGATGGAACAGGCCACACTTTCCATACCTTGAGCCATCATCTCAACTGCTGCCCCCTGTTGCTGTGCTATGGCAATAACAGCATGCTCCCACTCAGTTGCGCTCAGTAGCGCACGGCCACCGCGTTGCCGGACAGAACACCTGCCGGGCCAAAGGAGCCGTCGTCCTTGCTGGGTTGGTGCCACCCGCGGCTGCAGGACTGCATCCATCCATCGACCTGATCCCCCATGAACATGGCCAACTGGTGTTGAGTGTGACTGTGCACCCGTTACCACCACAGGCGGACATTCCAACCCTGCCTGGCCCCCTACTGCAGGTGTCACAGACAGAAGATCATCCAACACAGGATCACTTACCGGCGACGGCACGTCATGACGCAGATCCGGCTCAACATAGTGGTCAGAGGATACATCAGAGCCTGACTCAGAGTCCGCTCTGGATACGATGGCCTGGAGCACCAGTGGGTTCTCCTGGGCTGCCACCCCACGACCACCACTGGTGCCTGGATGGTCATGTGAACTGACCACTGTGTCTGGGATGACATCTTCATCCTCTGCCTCCAGTGCTTCATCACCTGCTTCATAAACAAAAGAACACGCATGGCAGTAGCACATACCACACACATACAGATCACAACATTGACAGCCAACACATGAAGCAGACATGTCACAAGCAACTCAAAGCCCAACATGTATCCAGTGGTATTGCAATGCAAGGGTATCCCAAAAGTAGAAAAGGATGTGTGCAACATGTGAAGCCAACTCATGTTTTGCATGTTGCCCATCACCTGCATCACACACAACCTCTAGCAGGCACATATCCAAGGTAGAAATGAGAGATGGCAAAAAAGAGATGGCATGTAGCATAAGCATGTGGGAACACACAAATAGCCACAGCTGGCACTCACACCATACACACCATGACACATGTAACATGCATGTTCACGTGCAGCACTCAACAACCATTGACTATGCAGAGTACATGTGTCACAGAAGGCACATACGCTACTGCGTTTCGATACAGTGAAAGGAGGGACATGGGTACATACATGGCAGGTCACTATCACACAGCAGCATTATGTTGGCATGTTGAAGGGCTGAACTTGGCACAGGAGTGGGTGTGTGTGGTACAGTGCATGTGTACCCCCTCAACTTCCAACATCAAGACGATGTCAATCTCCAAACGTGACGGCAGTGTAAGGGCAATTGCAGCCATCATGTGCAAATGTCATGCACCATATAGCATGATACCGTGAAACACCCACCCTCTGGGCAATAGCAGGGAGGCACTGCACCACAATGAAAGGTTCCCCACAGAACTGTGCATTGGCAGACAGTGTTGGCATGCGTCTATTGCATGTCGTCAGTCAAATGTCACTACAGCCGATGAGAAGTGGACATGATGCAGGACAGATGAGGAACCATCAATAGTACACCCATGCATGCAGAAGACACAACACCAGTTGAAAAAGAGGCAATGGGCCTGTAACAGGGGGAGCCATGTGCATGACACAGATATGGACACCCTAAAGTCATGCGTAATGACACACAGACCCACAGTGAGCATGAAATGGCTGTCCAAATAGCATGACACTTGGATCATCCTGAAGACATACAACAATGAGCAGGCGGTCAAGGACACCTAGGAGCATACATGGAATGCACCAAGGACAAAAGATGTACATGACATGATATGACATCTCATCAAGATTGCCCTCGTACACAAGTGGCCCAGAGCACAATGAAGCAAAGGGAGGGGAACAAGGGAGAAAAGGAAATGAAAATAACAATCATAATGGGCACAGTGACATTGAGAACACGCAAGTGCATGGAGAAGGGATAAAGGGTTGAAGACCCTGGAAGGGGGAGAAGTGGAACATGCCAAACAGAGGAGAGCAAAGAATGAAAATGAAGTCCAAAGATAGAATAGGCATTCAAAAGGTGGTAGTGCAGCCAGCAAGTGGCAAGTGCAAGATCATTTGGATAGGGCAAATCTCATGAGTGCAGAAGAAGAGTGGGGGACCGTATAGGTACACGTGCAGGACCCATTGCAATGGGAGGCCTGAAGGCAGTGCAGCAAGGAGGCAGTGTGAGCAGGTACCTGGGCCCGAAGGACAGAGGGTGTGCAGGTGCACAGTGCCAAGAGAGGAAACTGTTCTGCTGGGGAGAAGAGGGGCTAATGCAGGAACAAATAGGAAGGTCTTGAGGTGCTTCCAGAAGCAGAGATGTTTCTCCTCAAGTTTCAACATGGCAGGTAGGCTGTTCCAAAGGGAGGTCCCAGCCATAGACACAGATCTGCCCCCAGCTTATTTCTTTGATAAACGACTGATCCGGAGGGAGTGTGAGGTAGAGGAGCAAAGGACTCGAGAGGGGAGGAATTGGCAGAGGGATAGTTGAAGGTATTTTGGACCCAGGCCCCAAAAATCCTTGTGCACAATGCAGAGGGTCTGAAGTATCATCCTTGTATCCACTGGTCGCCAATGAAGGGATTTCAGAGCTGGAAAGATAGGATTTTAGGGCTTGAGGCCAAGGACAAGTCTTGCAGTCCTGTACTGGATTAGTGGTAGAGGGCGTATTGTGGAGGCAGGTAGAATATTGAAAGATCCTGTCACAGTAGTCCAACCTTGAGACAACCAGATCCTGCGAGACTGTGAGCATGTAAGTGAACGATAGGAAAGGCACAGTACCCCTGAGGAGGTGAAGCAAGAAGTTAATATATCTCAAGAAACGTCAGAAATGTGTGTGGAAAAGGAATGTGTGGAGTCAAAGGTGACCCCGAAGTTGTTGGCCTTTCAGGTGGGGGTAGGAGGAGGGCCAAGGGGGGGCTGGCCAGAGAGGGAGCGGAAAGGATGGCGAAGGTGTACATATGAGGAGGATGTCAGTCTTGCTGGCATTTAGACAGAGATCGTTGGCAGTACACCAATTTCAAATGTCAATGAGGCAATCAGAAATGAGGGAGGGAGAAGAGGTGGCCAAGGGCAGCCTGGAAATGAGTTGAGTGTCATCAGCATAGCACTGGAAGTCAAAGCAGAAAATGAAAATACAGTAGGCGAGATCTGCCAGGTGCTGTTTGTAAAGCCAGGCCGAGAGGTCAGACCCTTGGTGAACACCACAGGTAGAGAGGGAGATTGATGAAAGGAAGGACCCAAGTTGTAGCTGGGAGGGTCACACACACCAAACACACATGTCATTGAGTAACACGCATCAATACTCATCGGACGATGCATCATAATCCATCCTCTCTCCCACTCCACAGATTTGTTCTTCCAAGATGAACTCTGCAGCAATATCCTCATGCTGAGTGAGTTCATCCTCCTCTGGTGGTGGCCCACCACCAGTCACCAGAGACATGGAATAATTGGAAGCACGCTTTGTTTTGCACTGCATCGGAGGTCATTCCAAAGCTTGTAGCAGTCCTGAGCCATGCGCACCTGGAATCCCATGGCTGTCACACCATCCGCAACATGCTGCCAGCGGACCCAACACTGGGGAGGCGTTGTATGATACTGTGGGCCCACAGGCATATTGTGTTGGTGTGCCGACACGTAGTCCACCAGGAAGTCCAGTTCCTGCTTGCCGAAAGGCTTCTTCCTCGATGTGACAGAGGCTGGAGCCGTGTCTGGGGTCCCAGCCTCTTGCGCAGGAGCACCCTTCCTCCTTTTGGGTGGTGGTACTGGCCCTGAGTGGGAAATGTGGCCCTGATCAGTGGAGGCAGTGGCGCTGGTTGACTGAACCAAAGCAGTGGGTGTTTGAATGAGGACAGAAGGTCTGGCTTGGGTCTGACTCACTGCCGGGGTGGTGTTGGCTGCATCTGCCCATGCAGTTACCACCACCCAGCTGCTGGGGCAGCAGATGTTATAACCGCCCCAGATATGTGTGCCCCAGTCACAGCTACACTGGACACTGGACACTGGACACACATGACCCGCTCCTCCGGACAAGATGGAAATCATGCTGGGAGTCCTCGTCACGCAACGCAACATGCGCTGCCCGACCCCGAACCCAGGTGGTGGTCTCCACAGCTGCACCTGCAGCTACCACCACCGGTGGGCCCTTGACAGCAGATGTAAGTTGCTGTTGGGTCATATCGGCACCAGGTTGTGATGCAACAGCTGCATCTCCAGGAGCCACAGGGGGTGGTGGCATGCCACCCTGGCCACCCTGGACTCCTTGTCCTCCCTGGTCTCTGCACTCACGTGCCCGACCATGCCCGGCCCTGGGATTGGGATGACACCCAACTTTGCCACCCTTAGCCTTTGGTGGCCCCCCAACGATGGCACAGATGGTAAATAGCCGATGGGAGGTGAACTCAACAATTGTCCTGGGCAATTGGGTTGAAGGGGACACGGTACTGGATGGAATAGGGAACCCTGTGCTACTGCAAGGCTGTCTGTGACCCCTGGAGAAAAATGACGGGTCAGCCAACGCTCAGGCCCCAAAAAAAAAATAAAAGTAAAAAAGAATTAAAAAATAGTACAATTTCAAAATAAAAATGTGCACGCGACCCCGGTAGCCCGCGTGCATGGATTTTACCTCCAGCAGTATGGTGTGGCACCCAGGGACACAAAAAACACATACGCCTGGAACACACGGGCTACTATGACCTCGAAAACGGTACGCGATGCACAGGGGAAAAATAGCATGCATGACTCATCACCTGCATTGTGTGGAAAAGAAAAAGAAAAACACCCCACCAAAAGAAGAGGTATAAACTTAAATGCTGTGAAGTAATCGCGTGTGAATCCAGAAGAGCAAACACGTGTGTTGGTCTCCATGAACAGCACGTACAGTGGACTGCTGGCCCGCACTCAGCTTTAATCCATGCTGAAGGCAATGCCAGCGTGCATAACATCACTGACACGCTTACGCGCTAAGGCCCTTTCCTCGATTTACATGCATTGACACACGGATGTGCTTTTTTTGCATGTGCGATTCACTATGCACCCATGCCGAGGGTAACATCCCCGCATATAATGTCACTTATGCGCTTACGCGCTAAGGCCCTTTCCTCGAATTACGCGCTGACGTGCTGTTTTTTCACATGCCAATTCACTCTGCATCAAGCTGGCCACGCGACAACATATGGAAGTCCACGCTCCTGCCCAGAAGGCCATTTTCCTGCCCCCCAGAGCCCTGGGCACCCTCTACAAGCCATCTGCTGCTGCCTGCCTCCCTGCTTCCAACAGTGCTCTGCCATTTGGTGCCTGCACATCAGCCATCTGCAGGGGTCCAGATGCTGTGACCACCCCGGCTGGAACAGAAGACTCCCGACTGGTATTCCATCACACCACAGCCCAGCCCCAGGACCCTGTTGCCACCCACACCTGACTCGGGGGCTGCCATGTCCGCTGCAACACCATCCGGCAACAGTGGCAACTGCCCAGCAGAGAGGCAGAGGGCGGCCAGCTTCAGTTAAAACAAAGTTGGCATCCTGGTGGAGCACGTCCTGGGGCATTGTGATGCCCGCTTCACACCATTGCGCGTCAAAAAGGAAGGATGGAAGAGGATCTGGAAGGACATAGTGGGTACCATCAACGCGGAGGGGATGGCACCCCGTGACATCAAACATGTCCAGAAGTACTTGGAGGACTACAAGTCCAGGACCCTCAAGAAGGCCCGGCGCCTCTTGGACGCAGCGGATGCAGTGGGGAACCGGGCCCACCTTACCACCCAGCCGATGAGGGTCCTGGAGTGCATTTGCCCAGTGCTTCATCACCAGATCCTCAGGATGCAGGCCCATCTGGAGTCAAGCGTAAGTACCCATGCATTCCCATTTAAAACAGTGCATGTTGCAGTGTGGTGGTAATTAGCTACTTGGCTTTATGTGTGACATGGGTCATGTATGGATGTGTGTGTGCAGGGACATGATGGTGCTGCATGTGAGTCCAGTTAGGCGTGACCCACATGGATGGTGTATGTGTTACAATGCATCATGTGGAGCAGCATGCGGAATGCACACATGTATGCACACCTGTTGGATGGTGTATGTGTTACAATGCATCATGTGGAGCAGCATGCGGAATGCACACATGTATGCACACCTGTTTCTGTACTTGGACATGTTTGGGGTGTGAGAGATGGGTGCTGCTGTCATGGACATGCATGGTGTACATGTCTATGTGTCTGAGCAGTGTGTGAGTGACTGGTAAACGCCATGGATGCATGACACATGTCCATGACGATGTGTTGATCCACTGATACAGCCTAGTCATCCTTGTATCTATTGTGTCTTGGGGTATACGGGGCCAGATGCATCACCCCTCCGGTGATGTGTGTGCATGTGATCAGCATGTCCCATGATGCATGTGAGTTTCAGCCCAACATTGGATGTTTCTACAGTGCCTTGGACATGGATGCAAATGTTTGTAGCATGTGCCATGCCTGTTCCTGCATGTGTGTTGCCTGCACTGACCCATGTGTTGTGGAGGGACATGATGGAAGTGACGTTTAACAGTGCCACTCATGTGCTATTGCTTTGTGTCTAGGGAACTATTGTACAGTACCCTGATGCTTGTGTTCAATCTCTCCCTTTACACAGCAGCGAGTGAAGAAGTGGGCGGAGACGGCGCTGTGCAGGAAAGCGGCATGGATGCCTCCACCGGCCAGCGACGCAAGGCCCAGTCACCCTCCCAGGAAATTCCATCATCCGGGAGCGAGGGGAATGGTGCCGCGTCCGCCACTATGGCTGCAGTTGAAGGGGTGGGTGAGCCTCCACAGGGGCTGGCGATGGCAGCAGGCCACTTCAGAGCCACACATGGGGCCTGGTGAGGGTGGTACCACTGGTGCTAGTGGTGCAGTCCAGGGGCAGGGGTAGGAGGCAGCACAGGTCACCGCGGAGGGGCCTGTGCATATCACTTTCCCTGACACTGTGACTGCATCAACATGCACTAGCCGGGATGCACCGTCACGGGCCTGTCCGCAAGTAAGGGGGAGGTCTATGTCATCTGGAACTCCTCTACCTGCGGACATGGGGACCCGTGACAGGATTGAGTCCATCCTGATTGGTGTCACGTTGCACACATGTGTCATTCGTGATGACGTGTGTGCTTCCTGGGGGGACCACGCACGTCATCACGAAGAGATGTGTGCCAACATGGCCCAGTTGGGAGGGCTCATGGTCAGGGGGTTCCTCCATGTGTCGCTCTGTCTTGCGGCCCTCTCCTCCTCTGTGCACACTATACGCCAGTCATTCTCTGTGCCGTCTTGCGGCCCAGATGACACCAGGGCCCTCTGTGGAACTGCCCCTACCAGCGCAACCAGGCTGGTGGAGATCCCATCCCTGCCACAGTCGGGAGTCAGAGCTCCAGCACAGGTGGTCATCCCAGCAACTGACCCCTGGCAACGGACGATGTGCAGGCAGCATCAAGGTGGCGGAAGCCTCGGCGTAGGAGGCATGTGGCATCATTGGGACAGTCATCGGCCGGCGGGCAGGAGGACCCAGGATTGGCAGTGTCTTCCATGTGGCAGCGGTTGGGCCAGCGAATAGGTGCAGAGCGGCGGCGGGCAGAGAGGGCACGGCTCACAATGATCAGGGTGGAGAACTCCATGCACAGGTCTTTGAGGTGGGCTGAGTGCCTCAAGGCAACTCGCAGGGAGTTGGAGGAGGCCATGGCTGCATCCCTGCGAGACCTTGAGGCCAGGGAAGAGGCCTGCCTCTGGAACATCGACGTGGAGTTCGATGATGCCCTGGCCCGGGACATCAAAAAGTGAGCCGTCGGACTAGCCTGCCGCCTTTGTATATAGGTATTTAGGTTTAGGTTTCATTTGGTTTTTATTATTATTTGGAGTTCATGGACTTTGCGCCACTTGTTGTCCACGACCAGAAAGATAAACCATCCACTAAGCTAGCACAAGCTCTCCAAGAAATGGGCTTTGTACAAAGAGTTCTCCAACCTACCCACAGTAAAGGGCGCACTCTTGACTGGGTAGTTGACCACAACTGCGGCATCGACATCAGCTCCACCACGCCCACGCTATGGTCCGACCACTTTCTCATTCACTTCTTCATCCCCCTACCTATCAACTCGGTAAAAAAACTCTCACCTGCACCCCCAGCCATGGCCAGGAGCGCCAAGAACCTCACCAAAGAAAGCATCACACCCTACCTAGCTCCTCTCACGAACAACCTCCCTGCCTCATTTGACCCAGCTGCACTGGCAGATATCTACAAAACCACCATTAGCACTGCCATTGACATCATCGCCCCCCTACAAAAGAAAAAATCCAAAAACTCCAAACACTCCAATACGTGGTTCTCAGCAGAACTAAAAGAACTACGAACTAAAAAACGCAAAGCCCTCAACGTATGGAAAAAAGCACCCAATGCCTCCTCACTATCGTCCTACAAATCACTGGCCACCCAATACAAAAAAAGCATCATAGCAGCCAAATCTGCATCATATAATGAAAGAATCTCCAACGCCACCTCAGAATCCAAAGAGCTCTTCGCCATCTTCAAGGAACTCTCCACACCAGCCACTAAGTCACAAGAGATTGTCAAGGACCAAGCCTGGTGTAACACCATACAAACCGCCCTTCTAAAAAAAATCGAACTCCTCCAAGCCAAAATCTTAAACCATCACAAAAATCTCACTCAGCAAATCTTAGTTGCATCCCCTAAGGAAACAGTGATTGAGAACAAAAAGATAAGTCACATCACACCCTTTAAATTTAGAGAAGTCTCAGAAAAAGAGGTAATCGATATTGTTAACAGAATCAAACCCTCCAACTGCAAAGGCGACGCCTGCCCCGCCAAACTAGTCAAAGACTGTGTTGAGACACTAGCACCATTCCTCAAATCCTTCATTAATGCATCCTTCAACTCTAACTCAGTCCCAACCAGCCTAAAAGAAGCTTGGGTGCGCCCCCTTCTCAAGAAACCCACTCTAGATCCAGAAAATGCCAACAACTATAGACCCATTACAACAGTTCCCTTCCTGCTCAAGATCCTCGACAGAGTCGCCTACTCACAAATAAAGCACTACCTCGAAGAAAATCGCATCTTAGGCAAAAGGCAATCGGGCTTCCGCCCGGGGCATGGGACCGAATCGGCCCTTCTAGACCTTAAAATTCAAATAATGACATCATGGACAAAGGCAAACCGGCTCTCCTCCTACTATTAGACCTATCTGCTGCCTTCGACCTGGTCAATCATGACATTCTAGGCACACAACTTAAAAATGAAGCTCACTTCTCGCCGGAAGCCGTCTCCTGGGTCAAATCCTTCCTCGAGGGTCGACTTATGAAAGTCTTTTCTGAATCTGCAAACGCTACCCCAACCACCATCCACTGTGGTGTCCCACAAGGATCCTGCACTGCACCCACCCTATACAACATGTTCACCCTCCCTCTGTTCAATGACCTCGACCATCACCACATAGCTTACACCAACTATGCTGATGACACACAAGTCCTGCTCCCCCTTACTGGCTTATATGAACAAGACGCCGCAGCACTAACTAAAATATACACAGCCATTCAAACCTGGATGGCAGCCAACGGACTCTGCCTTAACGGGGACAAAACAGAGATCCTACTAGTTGGCACCAAAGAAACACTAAATAAACTCCCGCCTCTATACAAAACCTTTAACGTCGAAAACTGCACCATCACAGTCTCCACTGCGGTAAAAACGCTAGGAGTATACCTCGCCTCCACTCTCTCCATGACACGGCAAGTCAATGCCATAGCCTCCTCTGCTGCACTAACCACTAAGATAATCAACGCCGTTAAACCCTTCCTATCCCCTAAAAACTGCCTGAATGTAGCCAGAGCCACAGTAGGTACCAAATTGGACTACTGCAACGCCCTCTTCCTGGGCACATCTGCACAAAACATTAAAAAAATGCAAGTCACACAAAACAATGCTCTAAGAGCAGCCCTAAGCATTCCAAAAAGGGAGCACATCTCCCAAGCCAGAAAAGAAGCACACTGGCTACCTATAAAAGAACGCATACTATTTAAATCCATGGCCATCACACACAGATGCCTCTCTGCCAATGCCCCACCCTATCTTTCTGAAAGGATCACCCTCCATACCTCCACTAGACCTACCAGGTCACACCTGACCAACCAGACCTATGTACCCACTTTCAAAAGAAGCAAAGCCGGAGGGTCCAGCTTCCAACCCCTAGCACCCAAAAATTGGAACGCACTCCCCACCGCCTTAAGAAGCGAAAAATCATACCATGCCTTCCGTAGACTACTCAAAACCATGCTGTTCCACTAACCCCGCCTCACCTGTATTCTCACCACTGTAATTATGGAAATAACAGCAAATGTATGAAAAAACGCGTCTATGCTAATCTGTATATCTGTATATTCACCATGTATGCCTGTAACAAGTAAGACTTCTTAGCGCCACGATGCCCCCGGGCAGATGTGCGCTCTACAAATCCAAATAAATAAATAAATAAATAGTTGTATTTTAGAGAGGGGTTTAGGTAGGTTTCCTTTTGTTTTGGTATAATCGACCCTTCAGACTTTTGTTTTCAATTTTACGGACATGTACATACTTTATTTTTATTTTTTCACATTTTTTTATGCTTTTCATCTTGGGATTTATTTCTATGGACTTTGGGGATGGACCACTTTTTTCATGTTTTGGATTTTTATTCTTCCTTGGATTTCACTTTCTTTTTCATATTGCTATCATTATTTCTTTGTTTGCATGTGTGATTTTCATATTGTCATTTATTTAAATGTTTAATACATTTCATTATTCTTCATTCTTGGTGTGGTCTACTAAGATTTCTTTTGTGCATGTCTCCATGAGCATTGCCCAATCATGTGTAGGACATTTGTTGATGGGCATGCTGGTTCTTTTCAGACTATCGTGGAATGGGTAATTTAGCAGGGAGTGGGTGCAGTGGATCGTTGGGTGTTTGTACTGGGGGGTGGGGGTGTGGGATTTGGGTTGTCATTAGGGCCATGGGTCTGTAAAGTTATGACATGGTGTTTGTGGGGACTTGAGACGGGGCCTGCTGGCAGGTGCCCGTCAATGGGGGGTGGGTGGGGGGGTCATGAGTCGGGTCCTGCTGGCAGGTGCCCATCAATGGGGGGTGGGAGGAGGGACATGAGTTGAGGCCTGCTGGCAGGTGCCCGTCAGTCGGGGTTGGTGGGGGGATACATGAGTCGGGGCTCCCAAGTGCATGGTGACATGTGGCCTGCCTGCGGGGAATGGTCAGAGTGGATGGGCTGCATGCGGGGCATAGGGAGAGCAGATGGGCTGCCTGTGGGGATGGGGAGGGTGGATGGTCTGCCCTCGGGGCATGGTCAGAGTGGATGGGCTGCCTGCAGGGCATGGTCAGGGTGGATGGTCTGCCTAGGGGTATGGTCAGGGTGGATGGGCTGCCTGCGGGGTATGGGGAGAGTGGATGGGCTGCCTGCAGGGCATGGGGAGGGTGGATGGGCTGCCTGCGGGGCATGGTCAGGGGGGGTGGTCTGCCTGCGGGGCATGGTCAGAGTGGATGGGTTGCCTGCGGGGCATGGTCAGAGTGGATGGGCTGCCTGCGGGGCATGGTCAGGGTGGATGGGCTGCCTGCGGGCATGGGGAGGGTGGATGGGCTGCCTGCGGGGCATGGTCAGGGTGGATTGGTCTGCCTGCGGGTCATGGGGAGAGTGGATGGGCTGCCTGTGGGGCATGGGGAGGGGTGTAGGGTGGACCCCTGTGGCATGGTCTGGCTGCAGGGGGTGCATGTGGCTTCTCACCACACTGCTGCGTGAATCCGGGGGTACGGGAGTGAGAATTGCATGTGATTTCGCTGGCACAAGCGTGGTACGCGTATTTCAGGGATGCGCGTGGAGTTTTACATGCGATTTCGCTGGAGCGAGGGGGTATGCGTATTCCAGGGGTGCGCAGGGAGTTTTACACGCGATTTTGCTAGCGCGAGCGAGGTACGCGTAATCCGAGGGGTGCGCAGGGAGTTTTACACTCGATTTTGCTGGCGTGAGTTGGCTACGCGTAATCCGAGGGGTGCGGAGGGAGTTTTACATGCAATTTTGCTGGCACGAGCGGGGTACTCATAATCCGAGGGGTGCACGGGGAGTTTTACACACGGACTCGCTGGTGCGTGAGGGCTGTGTGGTCTTTTTAGCGCATTTTTGTAGTTTGGGGGCTGTATGCTTGTCCACTGGCCTTTGCGCCATGTAGGGGATTTGTGCGATGTTTTTGGTGCACGGGGCGGTGTTGGGGGCGTAACTGGCGCTGCTGCAGGGTCGCTGTGCCACTCTGCACCATGGCTGGTTATGGATGTAAGTATCCATGAATACGCTATGCATGAAAATGGGTTTTGGCGCACGCAGCTAGTGCACACAGCTAGCGCACGCTGGTGCATGCTCCCTCTCTGTGCTGCCCACGTGCGCTGCTTCTGCGCTAAATTCTTTGAATTACCCCTTAATGTTTCTAGCTCTTCCTTATCTTTACAAAATCTACAAGAGACATTTTCCATCACTCTTTTTGATCTTAAACATTTTATTTCATTTGTAGAGAGTACGTTCATTCTAAATCTCATGAATTCAATTTTCATGTTCTTGTTTGGAAATTTCTTTAAATATGGTTCTAGTTCTCCTACCATTTTTCCTTCTGTTAGTACATGCGAATACAGTCTTGAGTTACAAATTACCTGTTGAGTTTTTTTCCCAATCCGATACCTTGAGTTTTTTCTTAACTAGATTTGGGTTTGTTTCCATCACTTCCATTGAGATGCCTAATTCTTCCAAAATTGTTTCACATTCAAGCCTTAGAATTTTAATATACCCCCCTGTATCGTTCACACTCAAATGTTGATACAAAGTTCCTTCTCTTGAAAAATCACATTTACTCAATAGACTTACAGGGTAATTCATGGAAATTCGCACAAAAGTCGCGCACGTGGCTGGCACACAGTGTCCCCATGCGATACACTGCGCCAGCTGCGTGCGAAAAAATCCTTTTCATTGCACAGCGTATTAATGGATTTTATCCTCCAAAACCAGCCGTGGCACAGAGTGGCGCAGCGACCCTGCAGCAGCGCCAGTTACGCACCCAAGAACGCCCTCGCGCAAGGACAAGCCTTCAAAATTCCCAATTCATCGCAAAGGGCTGCGCTAACACTGGACCAGTTCACAGGGCTGCCAAACAGCAAACGCCAAACGGGGAACGTGTATTTCAGTGGTTCTCGGGAAGTTTCACACGCGATTGTCCTGGGTACGTGTACATCAGGGGTGCGCGAGAAGTAACACACGCGATTCCATCAGGGCACGTGTATTCCAGGGGTGCGTGGGAAGTATCACATACAAAAACAGCAGGGTACATGCATTTCAGGGGTGCGCAGGGAAATATCACATGCGATTCCATAAGGGTACGTGTATTCCAGGGGTGCGCGGGAAGTATCACACGCAAAAGCAGCAGGGTACGTGTATTCCAGGGGTGCGCGGGAAGTATCACACGCAAAAGCAGCAGGGTACGTGTATTTCAAGGGTGCGCGGGAAGTATCACACGCGATTCCATCAGGGTACGTGTATTCCAGGGGTGCGTGGGAAGTATCACATACAAAAACAGCAGGGTACGTGCATTTCAGGGGTGCGCAGGGAAATATCACATGCGATTCCATCAGGGTACGTGTATTCCAGGGGTGCGCGGGAAGTATCACACACATAAGCAGCAGGGTACGTGTATTCCAGGGGTGCGCGGGAAGTATCACACGCAAAAGCAGCAGGGTACGTGTATTTCAAGGGTGCGCGGGAAGTATCACACGCGATTCCATCAGGGTACGTGTATTCCAGGGGTGCGTGGGAAGTATCACACGCAAAAGCAGCAGGGTACGTGTATTTCAGGGGTGCGCGGCAAGTATCACACGCGATTCCATCAGGGTACGTGTATTCCAGGGGTGTGCGGGAAGTATGACACGCAAAAGCAGCAGGGTAGGTGTATTTCAGTGGTGCGCGGGGAGCACCACACGTGAATTGCCCGTGTGGGTCCTCCCAGGTGTTCCCTCTACACCCTCCACGGCCCCTGCAGGCAGCCCACACCACAGGGGACTACCCTGCACATGTCCAGCAGGCAGCCCATTCACCATGCCCATGCCCCCCAGCCAACCCACATGTCACCTTGCACTACTGCCCACCAACGCATGTCCGCCTGCACCCCCACCCCCCAGCAGTGCAGGGCACCCTCCACCAGGCCCCCACTCATGTCCAACTCATGTCTCCCAGCAACCCCACCCCCCAGCAGTGCAGGGCACCCTCCACCAGGCCCCCACTCATATCTCCCAGCACCCCCCCCCCAGCATCCAGGGGCACCCTCCACCAGGCCCCCACTCATGTCCAACTCATGTCTCCCAGCACCCCCACCCCCCAGCAGTGCAGGGCACCCTCCACCAGGCCCCCACTCATGTCTCCCAGCACCCCCACCCCCAGCAGTGCAGGGCACCCTCCACCAGGCCCCCACTCATGTCTCCCAGCACCCCCACCCCCCAGCATCCAGGAGCACCCTCCACCAGGCTCCCACTCATGTCCCCCTGCACCCCCACCCACCAGCAGCCAGGGGCAACCTCCACCAGGCCCCCACTCATGTCTCCCAGCACCCCCACCCCCCAGCAGTGCAGGGCACCCTCCACCAGGCCCCCACTCATGTCCCCCTGCACCCCCACCCCCCAGCATCCAGGGGCACCCTCCACCAGGCCCCCACTCATGTCCAACTCATGTCCCCCTGCACCCCCACCCCTCAGCAGTCAGGGGCACCCTCCACCAGGCCCCCACTCATGTCTCCCAGCACCCCCACCCCCCAGCAGTGCAGGGCACCCTCCACCAGGCCCCCACTCATGTGCCCCTGCACCCCCACCCCCCAGCATCCAGGGGCATCCTCCACCAGGCCCCCACTCATGTCCAACTCATGTCCCCCTGCACCCCCACCCCCCAGCAGTCAGGGGCAACCTCCACCAGGCCCCCACTCATGTCTCCCATCACCCCCACCCCCCAGCAGTGCAGGGCACCCTCCACCAGGCCCCCACTCATGTCTCCCAGCATCCCCACCCCCCAGCAGTGCAGGGCACCCTCCACCAGGCCCCCACTCATGTCTCCCAGCACCCCCACCCCCCAGCATCCAGGGGCACCCTCCACCAGGCCCCCACTCATGTCCCCCTGCACCCCCACCCACCAGCAGTGCAGGGCACCCTCCACCAGGCCCCCACTCATGTCCCCCTGCACCCCCACCCCCCAGCATCCAGGGGCACCCTCCACCAGGCCCCCACTCATGTCCAACTCATGTCCCCCTGCACTCCCACCCACCAGCAGTCAGGGGCACCCTCCACCAGGCCCCAACTCATGTCTCCCATCACCCCCACCCCCCAGCAGTGCAGGGTACCCTCCACCAGGCCCCCACTCATGTCTCCCAGCATCCCTACCCCCTAGCAGTGCAGGGCACCCTCCACCAGGCCCCCACTCATGTCTCCCAGCACCCCCACCCCCCAGCATCCAGGGGCACCCTCCACCAGGCCCCCACTCATGCCCCCCTGCACCCCCACCCACCAGCAGCCAGGGGCACCCTCCACGAGGCCCCCACTCATGACTCCCAGCACCCCCACCCCCCAGCAGTGCAGGGCACCCTCCACCAGGCCCCCACTCATGTCCCCCTGCACCCCCACCCCCCAGCATCCAGGGGCACCCTCCACCAGGCCCCCACTCATGTCCAACTCATGTCTTCCTGCACCCCCACCCCCTAACAGTGCAGGGCACCCTCCAACAGGCCCCCACTAATGTCTCCCATCACCCCAACCCCCCAGCAGTGCAGGGCACCCTCCACCAGGCCCCCACTCATGTCTCCAAGCACCCCCGCCCCCCAGCATCCAGGGCACCCTCCACCAGGCCCCCACTCATGTCCCCCTGCACCCCCACCCCCCAGCAGCCAGGGGCACCCTCCACCAGGCACCCACTCATGTCCAACTCATGTCTCCCATCACCCCCAACCCCAGCAGTGCAGGGCACCCTCCACCAGGCCCCCACTCATGTCTCCCAGCACCCCCACCCCCCAGCATCCAGGGGCACCCTCCACCAGGCCCCCACTCATGTCCCCCTGCACCCCCACCCCCCAGCAGTGCAGGGCACCCTCCACCAGGCCCCCACTCATGTCTCCCATCACCCCCACCCCCCAGCATCCAGGGGCACCCTCCACCAGGCCCCCACTCATGTCCCCCTGCACCCCCACCACCCAGCATCCAGGGGCACCCTCCACCAGGCCCCCACTCATGTCCCCCTGCACCCCCACCCCCCAGCATCCAGGGGTACCCTCCACCAGGCCCCCACTCATGTCCAACTCATGTCTCCCATCACCCCCACACCCCAGCAGTGCAGGGCACCCTCCACCAGGCCCCTACTCATGTCTCCCATCACCCCCACCCCCCAGCATCCAGGGGCACACTCCACCAGGCCCCCACACATGTCCCACAGCCAACACATCATCACAATCCAGATCCCAGGCTCCTATGCCCACCCAAATCACACCCCACACCACCTCAGTCCAAACACCCAACCAAGCTTTACATCCATTCAAAATCGAAATACCCATTACATGATAGATAACAAATAAGCAGTATGCGCATGAGTACAAGTCCGTCAGACCCACACAATGGCAACACATGACTGTTAAAACCCACATTGTGGCAGGCATGAAACCAATGAGAGAAGTCCACACATTGAAGTAAGAAACAAAAATGTATTACAGTGTAAATGAAGTGAATGAAATCAAAAGAAACAATAACGGCAACAGAAATCTAAATGCTGCATGTCCACCAAAATAATAAATAATGAAAATGGGAATCCAAAATAACCGTAATGAAATTGTGTCCAAAGTCACCGTCCAACAAAGCAAATCCAAAGGGAAAGTAAAGTGAAAATCCATTGCTCCATGGTGAAAAAATAATAAAAGATGAAGGCCACAAATCCACTGTCAAACCATGTACAAAGAGCAAATCCAGGGTCCATGATCCCAACTATGTAAATGAAATCTACAATAAAACCCACCTAACTAATAACTATATACAAAAAAGTGGGGCATAGTCCAAGTGCCCCAAATTAAAAAAAATAAATAAAACCTAACACTAATTAACTATATACAATGGCAGTGGGCTAGTCCAACGGCTCACGTCTGGATGTTGCGGGCCAGGGCATCATCGAACTCCTGCTCAATGTCCCGGAGGCGGTCCTGTTCCATGGCCCCGAGGGTCCGCAGGGACGATGACATGTTCTCCTCCAACTCCCTGCGGATTGCCTCGAGGCACTCGGCCCGCCTCAGGGCCCTCGGCATGGAGTTCTCTGCCCTGACCATCGTGAGCCGTGCCTCTTCTGACCGCTGCCGCTCCGCATCTATGGCGTGGCCCAACCGCTGCCACACGGAAGACACTTCCCGTCCTGGGTCCTCCTGCCCTCCGGCCGATGCCTGCCCCTCCGATGTCGAAGGCCCCGAGCCATCGTGGCTCCCACCTACAGCCTCCTGCTGCTTCTGCTGCTGCTGTCCATGTGCCCTGTCCTATGGTGCCTGCACATCCTCCTCCAGCTGGGGTGCAGTTGTTGATGTGGCCACCCCTGCTGGACATCCGACTCCCGACTGTGGCAGGGATCTGTTGTCCACCAGCCTGGCCGCACGGTCAGAGGCAGCTCCACAGGGCACCCAGGTGATACATGGGTGGGAAGATGTCATGGAGGATGACTGGGGCATAGGGGGTTCCGTTGATGAGGGTGTCGGAACAAGGTCCAGGAAACGGAGGAGGAAACATGCAGTCTCATCATGGAAAGACTGCAGGTCAGCTCGCATGGCCTGTTGACGCAACGCCACCCCACCCTGGACAGACTCAACCTGTTGCAGGATAGCCACATCCGCAGGGAGAGGAAGGCCAGTTGGTGTAAGCCAATCCCCTCCCTGAGAACGGGTCTGGAGGTAGGCATCCCTGCTGGTGCAAGATGATGCACTGACAGGAGCAGGGACAGGATTGCACACAGGCACCTCCGCGGTGGCCTGTGCTGCCACCTGTCCCTGGTCCTGCACTGCACCACTAGCACCAATGGAATCCTCACCTCCAGACCCCGCCTATGTTGCTTGCACGGCCTCCTCCTCCACCAAACCCCCCACCAACCTGGATGACTCCGTGCCATCTTCCTCCGTTGGGCCCTGCGGGGTCCCAGCTGCCCCTTCTGCTGCCAAGCAGTCCAACTCCAACCTCCGCCTCCTGGACCTCCCATCGGCAGCTGCGGCCTCGGATGCGGCACCGGACTCCTCACTCCCCGATGAGATCACAACCCGGGAGGGGAGCCGGGCCTTGCGTCTCCGGCTGGTCGTGCGACCCCTGCCACAGCACCTTCTCCGCCCTCTTCATCAGTTGACGCTGCAGACAGGGAGAAATAAAACACAGGCATCAGGGCACTGTATAATGGACTCATAAACACATGACAGTCTTACATGAGTGGCATTGGCAAACCTCAGACATGCCATCACAATCCCCAACACACATGTCATTTCAACTTGCACACATGAGCTATACCACAACCATATCGCAACAGCCAGCACCATCCATACACATACAACAGCATGAGCAGGCAAAGGTGAGCCAGACATCACATGTGACACAGGGAGTGCACTACACATGCACACTCACCACCACACTTGCATGCATGTGTACACCTCCGCCAACTGTCGCAGTGTTCAGATCAGCATCCATGTCACACCTGCCAATCATTCTTCCACATCCTTTGCCATGCAAGCCTACACACACAAGCACACCATCCATGTGTCATACATGAGAGCCCTCGCATGTGTCAGCCTCACGGCCCTGTACCCCCCCCATACTTGGCCACATAAACCACATGTGCAACCTGCACACTCCTGCCACACCACCACACGCACAGCTTACAATCAGTATGCATGTACACTTACCGCTCACCTCCAAACGGGTCTGCCTCTCAAGGACCTGGACGTGGAGCGCTGGGGATATGCGTTCCAGGACCCTCATCTGATCAAGTCCTCCCAGCGCTTCTTCACATGATGGAATAGTCGGACTGCCACCCCCTCCACGTTGATGGCAGTCACGATGTCCGTCCAGATCCGAGTCCGTCCTTCCTTGTCGGCGGGCAACCTTCCAAAGAGGGCATCATACTGCCCCAGGACATGCTCCACCAGAACACCAACTTCGGTGGCAGTGAAGCTGGTGCCCCTCTGCCTCTCTGGCCGGGGGTTGCCACTGGTGCCAGATGTTGCAGTGCCCGACATGGCAACCCCAGAGGCAGGAGTGGGTGGGCAACTGGGTCCTGGGGCTGGGCTGTGGAGCGATGGTATCCCAGTCGGGAGTCTTCGGTTCCAGCATGGGTGGTCACAGCAACAGCACCCCTGGCTGATGTGCAGGCAGAAAATGGCAGGACACGTGGGCAGCAGGCAGTCAGGCAGCAGCAGATGGCAGGTGGGAGCGTGCTCGGGGCTCTGGGGGGCAGTAATTCGGCCTTCTGGGCAGGAGCGGGGTCTTCCGTGTGCTTACGTGTGGCCAGCTTGATACGGAGTGATTTGGCACGTGAAAATCCAGCACGTCTGCGTGTAATTCGAGGAAAGGCCCTTAGCGCGTAAGCCCGTCAGCAGACGTACGTTAATTCATTGGCCCAAAGGTCCCCAGGCGCATCTATGAAATCACGCACATATCCGTAGAGAATGGCGCGTGTAAAAAAAAAAAACACGTCCGAGTGTCAAAGCGTGTAATTGGTGGAAATGGCCTCAGCGCGTATGCGCATCTGTGACGTGTGTATAACAGGTACGTGTAGAACGCCATTTCCTTGTACGTGCTTTTCGTGGAGAGCGAGTGGGTGAAATCTGTACTTCTTGTCGGTTCACATGCGATTTACTTCACGGCGTTTCAAGTTCGTACTCCCTGTTACCTCTGACAGCTTTTTCTCTTTTCCTCTTTTTCCTGGGCCTGTTTCCTCAAACAGCGTTCCCTTCTACTGTTGTCCTGTCTCCTCAGAGAGCGTACAATTCTTCTTTTGGCGGGGGTGTCACGAGGCCCCCACTCATGACTCCCAGCACCCCCACCCCCCAGCAGTGCAGGGCACCCTCCACCAGGCCCCCACTCATGTCCCCCTGCACCCCCACCCCCCAGCATCCAGGGGCACCCTCCACCAGGCCCCCACTCATGTCCAACTCATGTCCTCCTGCACCCCCACCCCCTAACAGTGCAGGGCACCCTCCAACAGGCCCCCACTCATGTCTCCCATCACCCCAACACCCCCGCAGTGCAGGGCACCCTCCACCAGGCCCCCACTCATGTCTCCAAGCACCCCCGCCCCCCAGCATCCAGGGCACCCTCCACCAGGCCCCCACTCATGTCCCCCTGCACCCCCACCCCCCAGCAGCCAGGGGCACCCTCCACCAGGCACCCACTCATGTCCAACTCATGTCTCCCATCACCCCCAACCCCAGCAGTGCAGGGCACCCTCCACCAGGCCCCCACTCATGTCTCCCAGCACCCCCACCCCCCAGCATCCAGGGGCACCCTCCACCAGGCCCCCACTTATGTCCCCCTGCACCCCCACCCCCCAGCAGTGCAGGGCACCCTCCACCAGGCCCCCACTCATGTCTCCCATCACCCCCACCCCCCAGCATCCAGGGGCACCCTCCACCAGGCCCCCACTCATGTCCCCCTGCACCCCCAGCACCCAGCATCCAGGGGCACCCTCCACCAGGCCCCCACTCATGTCCCCCTGCACCCCCACCCCCCAGCATCCAGGGGTACCCTCCACCAGGCCCCCACTCATGTCCAACTCATGTCTCCCATCACCCCCACACCCCAGCAGTGCAGGGCACCCTCCACCAGGCCCCTACTCATGTCTCCCATCACCCCCACCCCCCAGCATCCAGGGGCACCCTCCACCAGGCCCCCACACATGTCCCACAGCCAACACATCATCACAATCCAGATCCCAGGCTCCTATGCCCACCCAAATCACACCCCACACCACCTCAGTCCAAACACCCAACCAAGCTTTACATCCATTCAAAATCGAAATACCCATTACATGATAGATAACAAATAAGCAGTATGCGCATGAGTACAAGTCCGTCAGACCCACACAATGGCAACACATGACTGTTAAAACCCACATTGTGGCAGGCATGAAACCAATGAGAGAAGTCCACACATTGAAGTAAGAAACAAAAATGTATTACAGTGTAAATGAAGTGAATGAAATCAAAAGAAACAATAACGGCAACAGAAATCTAAATGCTGCATGTCCACCAAAATAATAAATAATGAAAATGGGAATCCAAAATAACCGTAATGAAATTGTGTCCAAAGTCACCGTCCAACAAAGCAAATCCAAAGGGAAAGTAAAGTGAAAATCCATTGCTCCATGGTGAAAAAATAATAAAAGATGAAGGCCACAAATCCACTGTCAAACCATGTACAAAGAGCAAATCCAGGGTCCATGATCCCAACTATGTAAATGAAATCTACAATAAAACCCACCTAACTAATAACTATATACAAAAAAGTGGGGCATAGTCCAAGTGCCCCAAATTAAAAAAAATAAATAAAACCTAACACTAATTAACTATATACAATGGCAGTGGGCTAGTCCAACGGCTCACGTCTGGATGTTGCGGGCCAGGGCATCATCGAACTCCTGCTCAATGTACCGGAGGCGGTCCTGTTCCATGGCCCCGAGGGTCCGCAGGGACGATGACATGTTCTCCTCCAACTCCCTGCGGATTGCCTCGAGGCACTCGGCCCGCCTCAGGGCCCTCGGCATGGAGTTCTCTGCCCTGACCATCGTGAGCCGTGCCTCTTCTGACCGCTGCCGCTCCGCATCTATGGCGTGGCCCAACCGCTGCCACACGGAAGACACTTCCCGTCCTGGGTCCTCCTGCCCTCCGGCCGATGCCTGCCCCTCCGATGTCGAAGGCCCCGAGCCATCGTGGCTCCCACCTACAGCCTCCTGCTGCTTCTGCTGCTGCTGTCCATGTGCCCTGTCCTATGGTGCCTGCACATCCTCCTCCAGCTGGGGTGCAGTTGTTGATGTGGCCACCCCTGCTGGACATCCGACTCCCGACTGTGGCAGGGATCTGTTGTCCACCAGCCTGGCCGCACGGTCAGAGGCAGCTCCACAGGGCACCCAGGTGATACATGGGTGGGAAGATGTCATGGAGGATGACTGGGGCATAGGGGGTTCCGTTGATGAGGGTGTCGGAACAAGGTCCAGGAAACAGAGGAGGAAACATGCAGTCTCATCATGGAAAGACTGCAGGTCAGCTCGCATGGCCTGTTGACGCAACGCCACCCCACCCTGGACAGACTCAACCTGTTGCAGGATAGCCACATCCGCAGGGAGAGGAAGGCCAGTTGGTGTAAGCCAATCCCCTCCCTGAGAACGGGTCTGGAGGTAGGCATCCCTGCTGGTGCAAGATGATGCACTGACAGGAGCAGGGACAGGATTGCACACAGGCACCTCCGCGGTGGCCTGTGCTGCCACCTGTCCCTGGTCCTGCACTGCACCACTAGCACCAATGGAATCCTCACCTCCAGACCCCGCCTATGTTGCTTGCACGGCCTCCTCCTCCACCAAACCCGCCACCAACCTGGATGACTCCGTGCCATCTTCCTCCGTTGGGCCCTGCGGGGTCCCAGCTGCCCCTTCTGCTGCCGAGCAGTCCAACTCCAACCTCCGCCTCCTGGACCTCCCATCGGCAGCTGCGGCCTCGGATGCGGCACCGGACTCCTCACTCCCCGATGAGATCACAACCCGGGAGGGGAGCCGGGCCTTGCGTCTCCGGCTGGTCGTGCGACCCCTGCCACAGCACCTTCTCCGCCCTCTTCATCAGTTGACGCTGCAGACAGGGAGAAATAAAACACAGGCATCAGGGCACTGTATAATGGACTCATAAACACATGACAGTCTTACATGAGTGGCATTGGCAAACCTCAGACATGCCATCACAATCCCCAACACACATGTCATTTCAACTTGCACACATGAGCTATACCACAACCATATCGCAACAGCCAGCACCATCCATACACATACAACAGCATGAGCAGGCAAAGGTGAGCCAGACATCACATGTGACACAGGGAGTGCACTACACATGCACACTCACCACCACACTTGCATGCATGTGTACACCTCCGCCAACTGTCGCAGTGTTCAGATCAGCATCCATGTCACACCTGCCAATCATTCTTCCACATCCTTTGCCATGCAAGCCTACACACACAAGCACCATCCATGTGTCATACATGAGAGCCCTCGCATGTGTCAGCCTCACGGCCCTGTACCCCCCCCATACTTGGCCACATAAACCACATGTGCAACCTGCACACTCCTGCCACACCACCACACGCACAGCTTACAATCAGTATGCATGTACACTTACCGCTCGACTCCAGACGGGTCTGCCTCTCAAGGACCTGGACGTGGAGCGCTGGGGATATGCGTTCCAGGACCCTCATCTGATCAAGTCCTCCCAGCGCTTCTTCACATGATGGAATAGTCGGACTGCCACCCCCTCCACGTTGATGGCAGTCACGATGTCCGTCCAGATCCGAGTCCGTCCTTCCTTGTCGGCGGGCAACCTTCCAAAGAGGGCATCATACTGCCCCAGGACATGCTCCACCAGAACACCAACTTCGGTGGCAGTGAAGCTGGTGCCCCTCTGCCTCTCTGGCCGGGGGTTGCCACTGGTGCCAGATGTTGCAGTGCCCGACATGGCAACCCCAGAGGCAGGAGTGGGTGGGCAACTGGGTCCTGGGGCTGGGCTGTGGAGCGATGGTATCCCAGTCGGGAGTCTTCGGTTCCAGCATGGGTGGTCACAGCAACAGCACCCCTGGCTGATGTGCAGGCAGAAAATGGCAGGACACGTGGGCAGCAGGCAGTCAGGCAGCAGCAGATGGCAGGTGGGAGCGTGCTCGGGGCTCTGGGGGGCAGTAATTCGGCCTTCTGGGCAGGAGCGGGGTCTTCCGTGTGCTTACGTGTGGCCAGCTTGATACGGAGTGATTTGGCACGTGAAAATCCAGCACGTCTGCGTGTAATTCGAGGAAAGGCCCTTAGCGCGTAAGCCCGTCAGCAGATGTACGTTAATTCATTGGCCCAAAGGTCCCCAGGCGCATCTATGAAATCACGCACATATCCGTAGAGAATGGCGCGTGTAAAAAAAAAAAACACGTCCGAGTGTCAAAGCGTGTAATTGGTGGAAATGGCCTCAGCGCGTATGCGCATCTGTGACGTGTGTATAACAGGTACGTGTAGAACGCCATTTCCTTGTACGTGCTTTTCGTGGAGAGCGAGTGGGTGAAATCTGTACTTCTTGTCGGTTCACACGCGATTTACTTCACAGCGTTTCAAGTTCGTACTCCCTGTTACCTCTGACAGCTTTTTCTCTTTTCCTCTTTTTCCTGGGCCTGTTTCCTCAAACAGCGTTCCCTTCTACTGTTGTCCTGTCTCCTCAGAGAGCGTACAATTCTTCTTTTGGCGGGGGTGTTGCCAACGCACACACGCGCGTCTTTTTCACGCTTTTTTTCCTGGAAGACGGTGAGTCGTGCACGTATTTAACATCTGTGCTTGCCCCGTGTGTCGCGTACCCCTTCAGAGGTCATTCTAGGCTGCGTGTGACACGCATACGTTTATTCTTGTGTTTCTGGGTGCCACAGCGTAGTGCAGGTTTATTTTTCCACACACGTGGTCTAGGAGGGGTTGCGTGCACCTTACTTCCCTTTTTTGGGGTGCCTGTGCGTTGTGTGACCCGTCATCTTTCCACAGGGGTGACATACAGCCTTGCTAGAGCAATATGGTACGATTACCATCTGGTACCTAACCCCTTTGACCCCCAATTGCCCAGGACAATAGTTCACAGCGACTCCCATACGCACAATAACATCAGTGCCATGGCTGTGAGGCGAACAAGCCGTAAGGGTGGCAAAGGTGGCCGTGCCCCAAGTGGTGGCCCTGGTGGATCCGGTAGGGGACGTGGCCATGACTTGCAGGGTGCCCCTAGCCCCCCACGTGTGGAGGACCAGTCAGGGACACACATGCCCCCCCCCCTGTTTGAGGGTAACGTGGCTGACACCATCCATGCTCAGCCCTTGTTGGACCAGCCCACTGTAGAACCAGACCTGGCACAGGGTGACTCCATGGCTGACTTCCAGGTCAGCAGGTCTAGGCCATGTGCGCCGGTGCACGTTGGTGTCATCAGGCCACGTGGACCAGGGGCAGCTAGGTCATCTGCTGCCCCGCGTAGGCAGGCTGGGGAGGCTGCAGAGGCAGCTGCGGCTCCATCCACCCCACCTCTCACGCACCCAGCCAGGACAGTGTCGGTCCTAGTCCATCCTGCTGACATTCCCCTTGACACCATCACACTTGAGCTAATGCCTGCACCAACTCCCATGCTGAGTGTGCAATCCCACACTCCTAGTACAGAGTCCACCGGGGCTCCTGCCCCTAGTGTCCAGAGCGGCGTAGGACACTCAGGATCCCCCCCACCTTCCAAGCGGAAGAGGAAGAGTGCTCATCCAGTAGAGGCTGATGCCCCAGACACGGCTACACAGTCCGGCCCGTCAAGGAAGCCCAGCTTCAATGAGGCCGAACTGAATGCACTTTTAGAGGATGTGTCTGCACATGACCGCGAAATGGTGATTGTTGCAGGATCCAAGACCACACCTGCACAACGTCTGGCACACTGGCAGACCATCGCGGACATCATAAGTGCCCTTGGAATCGTGAGGTGCACAGCTGCTGAATGCTACAAGCGCTGGAATGACCTGAAGCGCAGGGCAAAGAATTAACTGGCCTCAAGTCATTCCGCTACTCTAGTGACTGGAGGTGGGTCTCCAGCAGAGGACATAGAACTCACTCCACATTAGCATGTTGCTGGGACCTACGTCACGGAGGAACAGATCCAAGCCGTGGGAGAACTGGCAGATTACGAGGCATTGTCCGGTGAGTGCACATGCATGTGTGTGTCATCCATGTGTGTGTGTGAGGGCTTCTGTTTGGGTGCCAGGTGAGGGTGTGTGTGCCTGAGTGGTTTGGGTCACCCATGTGCCTAATCCAATACATTCTGCGCACCAGCATTTGGGTATAGCAGTATCCCTCCTGCCAACAGTAGACATCTAGCCCAACACCACGCCAGTTGCCCTTGAAGTGTCATCTTCCCGCAACATTGTTGCTTATTTTTCTCTGTTTATTCAGGCAGATTGTTTACATTCCACCACTTTTACTAGGCATTTCTCAGTCCTATTGTCACATGTCTGACATGGCTATGGTACAGTGGACTGACTTTGTTTCCTGGATATCATTTGTTTAGACATGTCCCTGTGCTATAGGACCATTTTGGTCTGGCAGCTCCAGGTTAAACATTTGAACCATTTCAATGAAAAAATCAATTTCCTGAGCAAACTAGACTGAATGAACAATTGGTGCCCTCCTCTCCCTCTTCACTTTATGGCTGGGGCACATGCCATCTGTGTGATGGCATGTGTATTTGACCTGCCAATCACAGGCCAATGTGTGATGCAACTGCTAGGCAGCATGCAGCAAATGTGTTCATCTTCCATCTTGGTGTCATCAATGTGTGCCATCTGCCTCCCCTTCACACGCAGTGACGGTGAATGCATGGGAGGGTTTTAGTCATGTGGGACATGTGTCAATCAAGTACTGTTTCTGTAGCTTCTCAGCCCTAATTGTGTGCCATAGTGCTAATGCCTATTTCCATTTCTTTTCTTTTATGTCTTTGCAGGGGATGATGCACTTGATACTGCTGGGGTTGTGGAGATGGTGCAGACCCAGGAGGGGTCTCAGTGCCGACCGACCACCAGTGAGGGACGTGGTGTGGTGGTGGGTGAAAACCCACAACTGCTGCAGGTCGTGCTCTCAAGGGGTGTCTCTGGGTGCACCTCCCCCGAGCTGTATTCAGGTGTCGATTCGGATGATGAGACCTATGTGCCGTTGCAGGTGAGCATTCCTGGGAGGGATTCTGTTCTGTCCGAACCACCTGCACCAGGGTTAGAACCCTCAATGGGGATGTCAGTGTTGGCAGGTACGCCTTTGGTGGTTACAAATGCAGGGTCACACTCTGCAACATCTGATCCTGTTCCTGGGCCAGCAGATCAGAGGGGGAATGCAGTCCTGCAGCCTCAGGCAGTGCCGGCACAGCAAGGCGCAGTTCGCCTTGCCCCAGACAGGTGTGTTGCCCGCCGACGTGGTGGCCGTACGCCACCTGGCAATACCGCATGGGAGCAATCCATATATGGTATGGCAACCCAACAGGCAGCATCATCAGAGATGATGGCTCAGGCCATGGATTGGGTGACCACTTCTATTGTCCCCCCCAAAAGGCTGATGGAGTGACTACAGCAGGCAACAGACTCCATCTGCCAGTCACACAGGGAGGACATGTTGGCGTCCCACAGGGACAGTCGGGCGGCACTGGCGACTCTGCGGGAAGCCATTTCCATAGAGTCCCAGGGCCACAGGGAAGCCCTGAGGGTGGAACTCCGTCACCTCAGGACGACTCTTGTTGAGCTTGAGGCTTCAACAAACACAAGGACAGAACAGCAGCTCTCAGCTGAGATGCAGGCAACTCGTGAGGATGTCCGGTCATCCCGTGAGTTATTGCATGGGGACCTCCGCACGATTATCCTCCAGAACCAGACCTTCCAGACCCGCATGCTTGCTGCCATGGAGGACCAGACTAGGGCTTTGCGTGGGCTGCCTCCCATAGTGCCACCACCTCCTGAGGCAGCTGCAGAGGGTGAGGAGAGCGACAGCAGCGATTCTCCCACAATAGGGTAGCCGTGCAGGCCATGAGCCCATGGAGGTGTTTTTTTTTCGCAAGATCCACACAAGTGGGTTTTGGTGTGCACCCTGTCCTCGGACCTCCTGGGTGGCCTCCCCACCCAACAGGGCCCATTAATGGCCATTTTTGTTTATTTTATTTGTTTTATTATTTTTTTTTAAACTTTTGATTTTTTGGACAGTGTGTTGCCTTGTGTGGCTCCCGTGGGCATATGCTGTATTGTGGCTGGGCACATGCAGGCTTGTCATGAATTTGGGTCAGATGCTTGCATTTGTGTGACACACACCCCTCCTGCTTCCCGTTTCCATGGGCTTGCAAAGGGTGTGCCCAAGTGACATTGACGTACACGGTGACGTTGGACTCCCATTTGATGTGTGGGCAGTCTGTAGTCAATACTGTGTATACATTCCTAGTACATATTGTTGTTGTATTGTACACTGCATGCTTTATTGATATGTGCCTCTGCATACATCTCATCCTCTTAATTTGCAGGTCCATTTCTCATGTCTTCACAAGGCGGTCTACTTTGGAACTGGAGACCATGTTGTAAGCAGTGCACCTACACTTTTGCGTGGCGCTAACACTGTATACTTGGAAGTGTTCGAAGTGCTGGCATTATCAGGTAGTGAGGCTACCAATTTTTTAAGTCTGTACTGTCATGTTTAAGGTAGGTTGGAGGTTGTGTAGGTGATTGGTATTCTTGGTAAGTATTTGGTAATGTGTGTTGTAGGTCCTGCATTACTGTGAACATTTCATGTGTGGCCAGTTTCCATTAGGGACACTGTAGTTGGTGACACTTGGGGCATGTTGTGGGGATTAATTTGTTTGCTCTCACATTGCATGACATGCCATGGTTTGTTGTGTGGCCGTGCCGGGGAGGGGTTGGATGACATGGCACTGTTCTCATGTAGTATTTTGCAAGTGGGTATTCATTTCTGCTGCATGGAAGTGCGTCTTTTGATGACACTGCATTGGTGGTGTTTGTGTAGGTAGGGATGCACACATTGTGACACTTACACATGAACAATCTCAGGCTGCTATGGTTCTGACAGTTGACTGTCCCTTTGTTCGTCATAATTTTCAGGTCGAGTCATCATTGATTGTAAGATGGTATGTGCCAGGGCTGTGTGCACTCCACAGGGGTGTGATTTCTATGTGAAGTAATTAGCCACCAGCTGCGTACGGGATGCCTCACCCCGTGCGCTTTCCCCTTCCATGCGCAGCGGGCGTGCATGTGGTTGGGGATGTGGGGGCACCACCATGTCCACAGCCAGGCCCCGGCGTGTTGCAACATTGTGCAGGACACATGCTGCCACTATGATCCTGCACACTATGGGGGCGCATATAACAGCTGCCCGCCAGAACGATCAAGGGAGCGAAAGCGTGACTTGAGCACTCCGAATGTGCTCTCCACTATGCCCCGGGTTGCAATATGGGCTGTGTTGTATTTTACCTCGGGAGGCGTGATGAGGTTCCGAATTGGCGTCATCATGTGGGTGCTCAGAGGGTAGGCACTGTCCCCTGGTGAGGAGGTGATGGGTATCATTAGTGGGGTAGTGACATGACTCTGCATCTGACATGCATGCATGTGCAGTGGCATTCATACTCACCAAGCAGCCATGTATCGCCATGCCGCCCAGCTTCTAGGTCCCGGATTAGGGTAGACATTCAGTAAATGAAGCTGTCGTGGGTGGACCCTGGATAGTTGGCATATACTGAGGTGATGATTCCCTTGGCATTACATACTACCTGCACGTTGATGGAATGCCAGTGCTTGCGGTTCCTATAGATGTACTCAGATGCCCTGGGGGGACGTAGTGCCACATGGGTGCAGTCAATGGCACCTAGCACTTTGGGGAATTGTGCCACACCGTAGAAATCCAGGGCGACAGCCTGCCTTTCTGCAGGTGTCCTGGGAAGGTATATGTGCCTGCGGACTGATGGGCGTGCAGTGATGATGTTCAAGACCTGGTGTAGGCAGCGTGACTGCGTGGCCTGTGACACCCCACCCACTATGGCACTTGTCCGCTGAAATGATCCAGTGGCCAAGAAGTGCAGTGCATTAAGGACCTTCTCCAGGGTGCTGAGTGCTTGGGAGAACAGGGTGGGTGATGTGAGGTCATCCTCCCACTCACTCACCAGGTCCAGTATTATGTGAGGTGGAAACCTGTACCTCCCATACACCTGGTCATCAGGCATCCCAAAAAGGCTGGTTCTGGGTGTGAAAATTCGGGCACTCACTATCATCCTCCTCCTCCTTTGGTAACCCACGGCCACTGCTGCTAGGAACGGTATATTCATCCTGGCGTCTGAGCTTGTTTGTTGTTTGCGCGCACTTTTATTCTGCGCGGGTCGACGTACGCCTGATTCCTGCTAGCGTGCATGTTTCCAGATTAGCACGTTTTTTTGTGCGCATGCCTTAGCCCCGTTCAATTCCATGGATACGTGTTGTTGGCGAGCGTGTAAAACTTCCCGCGCACCCCTGTAATACACGTACCCAAGCAAATCGTGTGTGAGAATTCCAGCGCACCCCTGTAATACACGTACCCAAGCAAATCGCGTGTACGCGCACTTTCATCCAATTACACGCAATGATACTCTGACGTGCAGTGTTTCCACGTGTGCTCTGTCATCACGTGCTTTGAGGGAAACACCCGCGCGCGTCACGTCACAGACGCACTTACGCACTGAGGGCCTTTGGTCCAATGGAATCGCGTATGCGTGCTGACGCGCTTATGCACTAAGGCCCTTTCCTCGAATTTCACGTTGACGTGCAGGATTTTCACGTGCCAATTCACTCCGTATCAAGCTGGCCACGCGTAAGCACACGGAAGACCACGCTCCTGCCCAGAAGGCCGAATTACTGTCCCCCAGAGCCCCGAGCAGCCTCCCACGAGCCATCTGCTGCTGCCTGCCTGCCTGCTGCCACCGTGCCCTGCCATTTTGTGCCTGCACACCTGCCATCTGCAGGGGTCCAGTTGCTGTGTCCACCCCTGCTGGAACAGAAGACTCCCGACTGCTATACCATCGCTCCACAGCCCAGCCCCAGGACCCAGTTGCCCACCCACTCCTGCCTCTGGGGTTGCCATGTCGGGCACTGCAACATCTGGCACCAGTGGCAACCCCCGGCCAGAGAGGCAGAGGGGCACCAGCTTCACTGCCACCGAAGTTGGTGTCCTGGTGGAGCAAGTCCTGGGGTAGTATGATGCCCTCTTCGGATCGTCACGCGCCACCAAGGAAGGACGGGACAGGATCTGGGACGACTTGGTGGTTGCCATCAACGCGGAGGGGGTGGCAACCCGCAACATCCTGAAAGTCAAGAAGCGCTGGGAGGACTTGAGGTCCAGGACCCTCTTGAAGGCGCGGCGCCTCGTGGAGGGGGGCCGGGGCCGCTTGAGTACCATCCAGGTGAGGGTCCTGGAACATGTAGACCCAGCGCTCCACGCCCAGATTCTTGCGAGGCAGACCCGTCTGGAGTTGAGCGGTAAGTGGGCAAGCATTGCTGTGTGAGACAGGGCATGTTGCAGTGTGCTGGTTGGCTGATGCTTGCCTGTATGTGTGACACGGGCCATGTACGTATGTATATGTGCAGGGACATCATGGTCATGCATGTGAGACCAGTAATGTGTGAACCACACGGTTGGTGCATGTGTTTAAATGCATCATGGGGAGCCCTATGCGGATTGGACACATGAGAGCATGCCAGTCTCTGTTCCTGGACATGGGTGGGGGTGAGGGATGGGTGCTGATACCATGTACATGTATGGTATCCATGTCTGTGTGTCTGACCTGTGTGTCTGTGACTTGTGAATGCCATGGATGCATGACACATGTCTGTGACAATGTACAGATTCACAGATGCTGCCTAGTTATCCTTGTATCCACTGTGTCTGGGGTGTACAAGGCCAGATGGATGAAATTACGTTGATGTGTGTGCATGGGATAGGCATGACCCATGATGCATGTGAGTTCCATAACAACATTGTATGTTTGCAGAGTCCCTTGGACATGTATGCAAATGTCCATAGCATGTGCCATGCCTGTTACTGCATGTGTTTTGCCTGCACTGACCCATGTGTTGTGGAGGGATATGATGGAAGTGATCTTTGACAGTGCCACTCATCTGCTATTGCTTCCTGTCTAGGGGACCATGGTACAGTACCCTGATGCTTGTGTTCTATGTCTCCCTCTACACAGCGGCAAGTGAAGAAGAGGGCGGAGATGGCGATGTGGAGCAAAGCGGCGGGGATGCCCCCACGGCTGCAGCGGAAGGGTTGGGTGAGCCCCCACAGGGGCTTGCAACGGCGGAAGACGGTGTGGAGCCATCCAGGTTGGTGGTTTCCACAGAGGAGGAGGAGGCCGCTACTGAGGTGCACATGGGGCCTGGTGGGGGCAACCCTGCTGGTGCAAGTGGTGCAGTCCAGGGGCAGGGGCAGGAGGCAGCACAGGTCGCCGTGGAGGGGCCTGTGCATGTCACTGTCCCTGACACTGTGACTGCACCACCATGCACCAGCAGGGATGCCCCATCCCAGGCCCGTCCGCAGGTAGGGGGGATGTCCATGTCATCTGACTCCCCTCTAACTGCGGACAAGGGGACCCGTGGCTGTATGGAGAAGGTCCTGATTGGTGTCACGTTGTGCACGTGTGTCATTCGTGATGACGTGCATGCTTCCCGGGAGGAGCTTGCATGTCATCATGAAGAGCACCGTGCCAACGTGGCCCAGTTGGGATCGGTCGTGGTCGGGGGTTTCATACATGTGTTGACCAATCTGGCGGCCCTCTCCTCCTCTGTGGAGACGATACGCCAGCCGTTCTCCATGCCGTCTTCCGGCCCAGATGCCACCAGGGCCCCCTCTGGACCTGCCCTGACCAACACAGCCAGCTTGGTGGGGATCCCATCCCTGCCACAGTCGGGAGTCGGAGGTCCAGCAGGGGTGGACACCACAGCAACTGGACCCCAGCAGATGGAGGATGTGCCGGCATCATTGGGCAGGGCACGTGCACGACGGCGTCAGTGGATTCCATCAGCCTGGATGCCGTCGTGCTGGCAGAGGCAGTTGCGTCGGAGGCAGCAGCGGAGTCAACGTGGGAGGCATCATGGCTCGGGGCAATCTACATCGGAGGGGCAGGCATCGGCCGGAGGGCAGGAGGACCCAGGACAGGAAGTGTCTTCCGTGTGGCAGCGGTTAAGCCAGCAGATAGGTGCGGAGCGGCGGCGGGCGGAAGAGGCGTGGCTCACTATGGTCAGGGCGGAGAACTCCATGCGGAGGGCCCTGAGGCGCGCCGAGGGCCTCGAGGGAATCCGCAGGGAGTTGGAGGAGGACATGTCGGCGTCCCTGCGGACCCTCGGGGTCATGGAAAAGGACCGCCTCCGGGACATCGAATAGGAGTTCGATGATGCCCTGGCCCGGGACACCACGGAGTGAGCCGCTGGACTAGCCCGCCGCCTTTGTACATAGTTAATTAGTGTTAGGTTTTATTTATTTTTTTAATTTGGGGCGCTTGGACTATGCCCCACTTTTTTGTATATAGTTATTAGTTAGGTAGGTTTTATTGTAGGTTTCATTTACATCGTTGGGATCATGGACCCTGGATTTGCTCTTTGTACATAGTTTGACAGTGGAGTTGTGGCCTTCATCTTTTATTATTTTTTTCACCATGGAGCAATGGATTTTCACTTTACTTTCCCTTTTGATTTGCTATGTTGGACGGTGACTTTGGACAAAATTTCTTTACGGTTATTTTGGAGTCCCATTTTCGTTATTTATTATTTTTTGTGGACATGCTGCTTTTTGATATTTGTTGCCATTATTGTTTGTTTATATTTCATTCACTTCATTTACACTGTAATACATTTTTGTTTCTTACTTCAATGTGTGGACTTCTCTCATTGGTTTCATGCCTGTTAGAATGTGGGTTTTCACATTCATGTGTTGCCATTGTGTGGGTCTGACGGACTTGTACTCATGCGCATACTGCTTATTTGTTATCTATCATGTAATGGGTATTTCGATTTTGAATGGATGTAAAGCTTGGTTGGGTGTTTGGACTGGGGTGGCGTGGGGTGGGATTTGGGTGGGCATAGGAGCCTGGGATCTGGATTGTGATGACGTGTTGGCTGTGGGACATGAGTGGGGGCCTGGTCGAGGGTGCCCCTGGATGCTGGGGGGTGGGGGTGATGGGAGACATGTGTGGGGGCCTGGTGGAGGGTGCCCCTGGCTGCTGGGGGGTGAGGGTGCTGGGAGACATGAGTGGGGGCCTGGTGGAGGGTGCCCTGTGCTGCTGGGGGGTGGGGGTGATGGGAGACATGTGTGGGGGCCTGGTGGCGGGTGCCCTGCACTGCTGGGGGGTGAGGGTGATGGGAGACATGTGTGGGGGCCTGGTGGAGGGTGCCCTGCACTGCTGGGGGTTGGGGGTGCAGGGGGACATGAGTTGGACATGAGTGGGGGCCTGGTGGAGGGTGCCCCTGGCTGCTGGGAGGTGGGGGTGCAGGGGGACATGAGTGGGCGCCTGGTGGAGGGTGCCCCTGGCTGCTGGTGGGTGGGGGTGCAGGGGGACATGAGTGGGGGCCTGGTGGAGGGTGCCCCTGGCTGCTGGTGGGTGGGGGTGGTGGGAGACATGTGTGGGGGCCTGGTGGAGGGTGCCCTGCACTGCTGGGGGGTGGGGGTGCAGGGGGACATGAGTTGGACATGAGTGGGGGCCTGGTGGAGGGTGCCCCTGGCTGCTGGGGGTGGGGGTGCAGGGGGACATGTGTGGGGGCCTGGTGGAGGGTGCCCTGCACTGCTGGGGGGTGGGGGTGGTGGGAGACATGTGTGGGGGCCTGGTGGAGGGTGACCTGCACTGCTGGGGGGTGGGGGTGGTGGGAGACATGTGTGGGGGCCTGGTGGAGGGTGCCCCTGGCTCCTGGGGGGTGGGGGTGCAGGGGGACATGAGTGGGGGCCTGGTGGAGGGTGCCCTGCACTGCTGGGGGGTGGGGGTGATGGGAGACATGTGTGGGGGTCTGGTGGAGGGTGCCCCTGACTGCTGGGGGGTGGGGGTGGTGGGAGACATGAGTTGTACATGAGTGGGGGCCTGGTGGAGGGTGCCCCTGGATGCTGGGGGGTGGGGGTCCTGGGAGACATGAGTGGGGACCTGGTGGAGGGTGCCCTGCACTGCTGGGGGGTGGGGGTGCAGGGGGACATGAGTTGGACAAGAGTGGGGGCCTGGTGGAGGGTGCCGCTGGCTGCTGGGGGGTGGGGGTGCAGGGGGACATGAGTGGGGGCCTGGTGGAGGGTGCCCCTGGCTGCTGGGAGGTGGAGGTGCAGGGGGACATGAGTGGGGGCCTTGTGGAGGGTGCCCCTGGCTGCTGGGGAGTGGGGGTGCAGAGGGACATGAGTTGGACAAGAGTGGGGGCCTGGTGGAGGGTGACCTGCACTGCTGGGGGGTGGGGGTGGTGGGAGACATGTGGGGCCTGGTGGAGGGTGGCCCTGACTGCTGGGGGGTGGGGGTGGTGGGAGACATGTGTGGGGGCCTGGTGGAGGGTGACCTGCACTGCTGGGGGGTGGGGGTGGTGGGAGACATGTGTGGGGGCCTGGTGGAAGGTGCCCCTGGCTGCTGGGGGTGCAGGGGGACATGAGTGGGGGCCTGGTGGAGGGTGCCCTGCACTGCTGGGGGGTGGGGGTGATGGGAGACATGTGTGGGGGCCTGGTGGAGGGTGCCCCTGACTGCTGGGGGGTGGGGGTGCGGGGGGACATGAGTGGGGGCCTGGTGGAGGGTGCCCCTGACTGCTGGGGGGTGGGGGTCCTGGGAGACATGAGTGGGGGCCTGGTGGAGGGTGCCCCTGCAGTGCTGGGGTGTGGGGTGATGGGAGACGTGAGTTGGACATGGGTGGGGGCCTGTTGGAGGGTGCCCCTGCCTGCTGGTGGGTGGGGGTGCAGGGGGACATGAGTGGGGCCTGGTTGAGGGTGCCCCTGGCTGCTGTTGGGTGGGGGTGCAGGGGGACATGAGTGGGGGCCTGGTGGAGGGTGCCCCTGGCTGCTGGTGGGTGGGGGTGGTGGGAGACATGTGTGGGGGCCTGGTGGAGGGTGCCCTGCACTGCTGGGGGGTGGGGGTGCAGGGGGACATGAGTTGGACATGAGTGGGGGCCTGGTGCAGGGTGCCCCTGGCTGCTGGGGGTGGGGGTGCAGGGGGACATGTGTGGGGGCCTGGTGGAGGGTGCCCTGCACTGCTGGGGGGTGGGGGTGGTGGGAGACATGTGGGGCCTGGTGGAGGGTGGCCCTGACTGCTGGGGGGTGGGGGTGGTGGGAGACATGTGTGGGGGCCTGGTGGAGGGTGACCTGCACTGCTGGGGGGTGGGGGTGGTGGGAGACATGTGTGGGGGCCTGGTGGAAGGTGCCCCTGGCTGCTGGGGGTGCAGGGGGACATGAGTGGGGGCCTGGTGGAGGGTGCCCTGCACTGCTGGGGGATGGGGGTGATGGGAGACATGTGTGGGGGCCTGGTGGAGGGTGCCCCTGACTGCTGGGGGGTGGAGGTGCGGGGGGACATGAGTGGGGGCCTGGTGGAGGGTGCCCCTGACTGCTGGGGGGTGGGGGTCCTGGGAGACATAAGTGGGGGCCTGGTGGAGGGTGCCCCTGCACTGCTGGGGTGTGGGGGTGATGGGAGACGTGAGTTGGACATGGGTGGGGGCCTGTTGGAGGGTGCCCCTGCCTGCTGGTGGGTGGGGGTGCAGGGGGACATGAGTGGGGCCTGGTGGAGGGTGCCCCTGGCTGCTGGGGGGTGGGGGTGCAGGGGGACATGAGTGGGGGCCTGGTGGAGGGTGCCCCTGGCTGCTGGGGGGTGGGGGTTCAGGGAGACATGTGTGGGGGCTTGGTGGAGGGTGCCCCTGACTGCTGGGGGGTGGGGGTGGTGGGAGACATGAGTTGGACATGAGTGGGGGCCTGGTGGAGGGTGACCCTGGATGCTGGGGGGTGGGGGTGCTGGGAGACCCGAGTGGAGGCCTGGTGGAGGGTGCCCCTGCACTGCTGGGGGGTGGGGGTGAGGGGAGACATGAGTTGGACATGAGTGGGGGCCTGGTGGAGGGTGCCCCTGCCTGCTGGTGGGTGGGGGTGCAGGGGGACATGAGTGGGGGCCTGGTGGAGGGTGCCCCTGGATGCTGGGGGGTGGGGGTGCTGGGAGACATGAGTGGGGGCCTAGTGGAGGGTGCCCCTGCACTGCTGGGGGTGGGGGTGATGGGAGACATGTGTTGGACATGAGTGGGGGCCTGGTGGAGAGTGCCCTTGCCTGCTGGTGTGTGGGGGTGCAGGGGGACATGAGTGGGGGACTGGTGGAGGGTGCCCCTGGCTGCTGGTGGGTGAGGGTGGTGGGAGACATGTGTGGGGGCCTGGTGGAGGGTGCCCTGCACTGCTGGGGGGTGGGGGTGCAGGGGGACATGAGTTGGACATGAGTGGGGGCCTGGTGGAGGGTGCCCCTGGCTTCTTGGGGGTGGGGGAGCAGGGGGACATGAGTGGGGGCCTGGTGGAGGGTGCCCCTGGCTGCTGGGTGGTGGGGGTGCAGGGAGACATGGGTGGGGGCCTGGTGGAGGGTGCCCTGCACTGCTGGGGGGTGGGGGTGGTGGGAGACATGTGTGGGGCCTGGTGGAGGGTGGCCCTGACTGCTGGGGGGTGGGGGTGGTGGGAGACATGTGTGGGGGCCTGGTGGAGGGTGCCCCTGGATACTGGTGGGTGGGGGTGCAGGGAGACATGAGTGGGGACCTTGTGGAGGGTGCCCCTGGCTGCTGGTGGGTGGGGGTGCTGGGAGACATGAGTTGGACATGAGTGGGGGCCTGGTGGAGGGTGCCCCTGGATGCTGGGGGGTAGGGGTGCAGGGGGACATGTGTTGGTGATCAGTAGTGCAAGGTGACATGTGGGTTGGCTGGGGGGCATGGCCATGGTGGATGGGCTGCCTGCGGGACATGAGCAGGGGTGCAGGGTAGTCCCCTGTGGTGTGGGCTGCCTGCAGGGGCCGTGGAGGGTGTAGAGGGAACACCTGGGAGGACCCACACGGTCAATTCACATGTAGTACTACCCAGCACCCCCGAAATACACGTACCCTGCTGAAATCGCGTGTGGAACTTCCCCCGCACCCGAAATACACGTACCCTGCAGGATTAGCGTGTGGAACTTCCCGCGCACCCTGAAATCCACGTACCCTGCAGAATTAGCGTGTGGAACTTCACGCGCACCCCGGAATACACGTACCCTGCAGAATTAGCGTGTGGAACTTCCCGCGCACCCCGGAATACACGTACCTAGGCCAATCGCATGTGGGACTTCCCGCGCACCCCGGAATACACGGACCCACGCAATTTGCGTGTGGGACTTCCCGCGCATCCCGGAATACACGGACCCAGGCAATTCGCGTGTGGAATTTCCCACGCACACCGGAATACACGTTCCCAGCCAATCGCGTGTGGGACTTCCCGCGCACCCCGGAATACACGTACCCAGGCAAATCGCGTGTGGGACTTTCTGCGCACCCCAGAATACACATACCCAGGCAAATCGCGTGTGGGACTTTCCGCGCAGCACAGAATACACGCACATGCTATTTTTCACACAGCGGGTGTCCGTGTTTGTCGTGTACCCCTTTGCACGTCATTTGTCTTAGAGGGCCACAGTATGTGACATTCATCATAGCTGTGTATTGGTGCTTTTTGTTGGCGCACATTTTGGCGCACATTTATTTCAGGGGCAGGGACACTACCGCCTGCTTTCTTGTGGCGGACGTGTTTGGGCCAGTGCGCTGGTTTGACCGTGCGCTGGTTTGCCCTATTGGATTCCATGAATACGTGTTGTAGGCGAGGTGTGGGCGTTCCGCGCACTTGCCTCCTGTACTTCCCTTGTGACGCCCACATTTTGACGAGTTGTTCCCCATTCCGAGTGTTATGCCCCGTGTTCAACCTACTTTTGTTGTGTGCGCCGCACTATGTGCGATTTCGCTGTGGCCGTGGCGCACGCCGTTAGATATCCTGTGCGCCGGCGTGCGCCGCGCACTTTTTCAGCGCACATCCGATATTTTTCTCACGCACGGCCTTCCATGAATCGATGTGCGCTGGTTTCCCTGCGATTTTCGCACTTGCACTGCGATTTTCACACTTTTACTGCGAATCGCACGTTTTGGCACCTCTGCGCGGGAATTTTCGGTGCACATTAATTCCATGAATTGACACCATAGTTGTTTTTCCAATGTATCAGCCTTACAAATGATTGTAGACCCATTTCATACCTGATTACCTGCAAAGGTATCCATTTGGGCAAGAAGTAGAACATGGCTTTCCAAATTCTACTTTCAGCTGCTCTACATTCAGGTTCCATAGTTGATAGCAAAAATTCTAGCCCATGCATAACAGTTGGTGGTACTTTACTTCTATAAAATTCTCTGCATGTTTCTAAAGAAAATTTTCCATAGTTATTATCGACTGTCTTCATTTGATTTTGCAACCCTTTACGTTTTGAATTTAAATAGTTTACGAGGAAGATCTTACTGTGCTTCGCCACTACAGGATAGCCCAAGAATTGAAAGTTTTCTTTCACTGATAGTTCATTGTTTTCCCAGTGCCATACAAATTTCTTCTTTCTATTCTTTGTATCTCCTTTAGTTACCTTCATTATCACAGTTTTAGCTGTATTAAGTCTTTGGAGTCCCACTGGAGTAGTATCTATAAGAAGAACGTGATCGGCATATCCTGCCCAGCTTATTTTTAGGTTCCCAATATTAGGTGGTACAAAAACATTTTAATCCAGGGCTTTTCCCACTCCTGCGACATACAAATTATAAAGGGTAGGGCCCAGTATGCAACCTTGTCTAATTCCTTTGTCTGTGTTGCACTCTTGATAGATAACCTTCTGAATTTAATCTTACTTGAATTCTAGATTCATTATGAAGAAATATTATCATACTCAGCAGACCCTTAAGTATTCCGTTTCTATCCAACTGCTGCCAAAAGATGTTTCTATTCACACAGTTAAAGGCTTTACTGAGATCCATGGATGCCACATAACTTGGGGCATCCCTAGATTTCCACGCCTTGTTCTGCAGACCGTTTATCAAAAGACCCCCACAATCTGTTCCTATATGTTTTCGGAAGCCTATTTGTCTGTAATCTAAGATTTTATTCTCCTCAGCCCATTCATTGATTCTATCCAGCACCATAGAGGCAAAGATTTTCGAATCCGGATCCATTATACAAATTGTTCTATAATTTGATGGTTCTTCTCGTGATGCCCTTTTAAAAATGGGTACCATGTACGAGCGCTTCCAGGTTTCCACAATTGATTGTGTTTCAATTATATCTCGATATTGGACATACAGTATCTTTGCCCATAGCAATGGGGCTTGCGTAAGAACGTTATTTGTTAGTTTATTGGGTCCAGGGGCCCTTGATGGTTTAGTCTTCATAATCTTTGCCTCTATTTGTTGCGTGGTTACTTCTAGTTCCCATTTCTCTGCTTCCTGTGTATAAGTATCAACATTCTTTGTTGTAAACATTTGCTCAATGTATTTTAGCCGGACGTCCTCAGCTATTGGATTAGTCATACTTCTCCAATTATGTTCCTCTTTTTTTGTTAATTAAATACCAGAAGGCCCTAGAGTTCTTTCTGCTATCTGTTTTGCATGTGCTCCTGCCATTGGAGCTGGAGGAAGAAGAATGCCAGAAGGGAATGCTGCTTTGCCCTCCCTCCATGTTAAGAGCTTGTTTCAAAATCTGTGGTCAATTTCAAAGAGGTGAAAGACATCAGAAACCCTTCTCAACCTCATATCCTTTTACGAGTCGATGGAAAAACTGAAGGGGGAATTTGCCACATATTTTGAAACAGACACTGTAATAAAGTCATTTAGGGTAATTATCTAGAGTTTGAAAAAAACAGAAAATTAAAGAAAGGGTCCCAAGTGGAAAAAAGGGGGTGTTAAAATTACTTTAAATAAAAGTGGCACGGCAATCCCTGTTTTAGTTTTGCCTACTTACAGTGTACCTTTGTGTGATACCTTTAAGAGACAACTATAAAAGTATAGAATACTGCAAGGTAGGGTGCACTTTCTCATGTCATTTCAGGAGGGATACTGAGTTTGTTCATGTTCACACAGCCTCTCTTATGTCAATCTCGTGCCCCACTATACATATTTGTTTCAATTGGGGACTTCCAAGCAGCTCAGTTAGCACCTTCCAAATAGTTAATGTTCTTGATTCGTGAGGATGGTGTCAGTGATGAAGTGGGTGGTGTGTTCCTTTTTGCTTTCTTTCTTTGAACCTGTTCGAAAGTGCATTCCTGTGGGGCCAGGTCACTTTCGACATATCAAATATCCATATTATCTATAGATCATAACTTTATTTCCCGGCTTGTTTAACCTATTGAGAAAACCATTATTCATGGTGCAAACAACGTGCCTGTTTTACTAAGTAATCTGTATGTATAATTCCACTTGGAAAATGCACTTCAATCATAGTTAGTTATGTGTTTCCTCTGTGTTTATGTATATTTATCACACACACTTAGGTGTGAGTGATATGTGACTTGCATTATCATTAAAGTATTTTTTTAAAGGCTTTTAACAATATGACAATGTATCCTTATATGTTGTTTTCTAAGTTTCCATTTTAATAAGAAAGCATGTATAGTTTGGTAAAAAGTGATGTCTTTCACAAAATACAATCTGCACCATGATGTTGTGTGTGGCAGAGGTGCACTTCACAAATCCCATGAAATATAGCATAACATTGTGATGATACCTAGAAAGGGAGCTTATTTATTTTCTGACTATTTCATAAATTACCTGCTACTGAAATAAAACATTTGATCCCACCCTTGCTGTAAGCAGCCTCTGCTTTTACATGTTTGTCAACTGACAGCCACCAGCCCAACACAAATTCCATATTTTCTACTGGATCGTGTTGCTCACATGTATTTTGGTGAACATCTCCTGAATTGTTATCCCAAAGGTTTCCATGGTGATTATATTTTGAACACAACATCAATGGTATGGCAGGCTCTAAAGAAAACCTATGTGCACATAGAATTATGTAGGCATTGCAATAATTCATTGAGCTATAGTGGTTTAGAACTGCAGTGCATCACACCATTTCCCTACAAGACCCTCTTTTCACAAGTTGCATTCTGAAAGCAAGACGGCAGTGGATGCGTCAATGGACCCCTTCCAAATGTTGGACTTGTTGCACATCCGAACGAGGCTATGCTGTGAGGATATGTGCAGGAGCTGTTTGCATCTACATGCATGGCTGTTTGTTCTCTAGACACATAGGGGATCATCTTACTAAAAATGGTAATTGCACGCAGGCGTCCATGAACATTTGCTCTTAGGCGATGTTGGGTCGCCGGCATGCACATTTTGACTTTTGCACCATGGAGTGCAAATGTAAATAGTAAAAACAGACGAAATATTAAAAGCTGATATTTAAAAAATAATTTGAAAAGTTTTGGTGTACTCAAATATGTGGGAAAAAAACACAAGGTGACGAGGGTTTAAGCCACACTTTACCCTTGTTTTAACTCCCCAGGGTAGTTTACAAATCTTTTGCAGGTAGATTGGGAGACAGGATGGGAGATTACTTTCCTCCTCTTCATACTCACGAAAGTGCCGTTTCTTATGGCTGCATGACATTTTCAAGCAGGCATAACACAACTGAATTCCTATGGAAACTGCCTGAATTTAGGACCTGCTAAAAGCAGATGGATTCCACAGGAATCCACTATAAATTCCCCTCAACAAAGTCTAATTTTCAGGTTGATCAACACCTTTCACAAACCGGAAAGTGAAATGAACGAGTAATGGGCATTTGCACATCTTCCATTGTGAATGTGACCTTACCAGTCCCCAGCTTGCATTTAACACTTTTGTAAAATGGGCCCCAAAGTCTCATTGTGCACATCAATTGCAGATAGCATGGGGTTCATGTTGTAATGGGAACTAGGGACAATGGAGGCATCCAAGAAAGGCTTCATGATTTTACATCTCCATTCCAGTCCAGTTTTCTCTGCTTCCAAGATGGATGGAGAAGTGGTGCAAAGCAGGGTTGACACCTGTCAGACTTTCCTCTTCCATCTTGCAGGAGAACTGCCTCAAATTAGTACCTGTTATCAGGCATTGTAATGACTTTGTACGTTGATATACCACTCCAAGAGATTTTAAAAAGGTTTTGCAGGTGCAGTAGGATACAGGAGGGAGATACGTTTCCTTCCCTTAAATGCCACCATAATGAGCAAGGAGGGAAATGGGGGCACAGAGCAAGGTATAATGTGCGTATGCCTCCATTTCCTTCCCATTCCATTGTTAGTGCTTCCAGGGAGAAAGGGTTCAAAGGGAAGTGTACATTCCTCCCGTACTTTCTTCCTTCAATTTACACCCGCATGAGCGTTTTCATGCAGGTGTAAAAATAATGGATTCCAGTGTAATCCTCCTACACTTACCATCTGGTATACAGTAAAAGGATTTCATTGGGATCCATTGGTAAATGCCGTCTGCAAAGCATCATTTGGATGGCGCCGCTTACAGTTTTACAAGGCAGAGTTAAACTGAAGAGTAAAGATGATTTTGCCTGGTTTTACTATTCAGCTTTAAACTCTGCATTACAAAAGTTGACAATTACATGCCAGGGGCCCAATAGCAAGTATGTGCTAACGTTGGTGGTTCTCTTGCATGCAATTTGAATTTATTTTAAAATGACCGTGCAGGCCTGAAAAACCGCTAACAGTCATGTTAATTTAAATATTAATTGAATTAAGGGGACCACCAATATATGCACTTAGATGCTGTTACATCATCTGCATGCATGCAATTTGTAAGGTGGTGGGAAGAATAACAGAGCAAAAGCAAGGCAAACATGCTTTTTCATTTTCATTTTACCATCCATTGTACAAAAAAGTAAAACCCACTGGCAAGCACTTTTTGCAGGTTGTGTTTAAATGTGGATTCCTATTGAATCCACCTGGTTTTCACCAAATGTAAAACCAAGGTCGATTCCATTGAAACTGAGATGTTTAATACCTTCATGAACATGTCATGTTAAACAAAGTGCACTGATAAGATGGAGAAGGAATACTCAGTGGAGATCTTATCACTATTCCTGGTCCTCCTCTGCCTCGTCACTGTATCAAAAGAGCTCAAGCCCAGCCACCTGTGTCTCTGCTCACCCAGTATGGGCCCAGAACATATTTGCGTAGAAGCTGAATGTGACTATCTCGCTAAGTGGGGATGACGTAACGGACCAGGATTGCCTCAGTAATAGGTCCAGGAGCGTGTGCAGGAAATGTGGTGTACAGAAGACTAACTCCACAGCATCACTCAGGGGGACCAAGTCCTTCTGTTCAGGACACACCACATGGATGGTATTAGGCTGGCAGTATCCGAAAAAACGAACAGGACTGCAAGAACTAAGTGGGGCACAGAAAGTTTCCTTGCACACTGGACACAGTAATGCAGAGGAAGGTGAGTGAGCTTTCTTGTATCATGAGTGCCCTGGGTGACAGAGCAGGAGTTCTGGCTATAAGCATCCTGCCACCTTCTGGACCCACATTGAAATAGAATTTTGAAATTCACAGCCATCTTGACTTCCAGAGGAGGCCAGCCATCTTGGTAGTGCAATGTATTATAATGGTCCTGGACAGGAAGGTCCACATTGACCCCTGGCCGAGGGAGAGCATGGGATGCAAGCTGGCACAACAGCACAGCCATATCCAATCCAGGTGCACAAGGATCAGGGGTGAGAAGGGACGGCAATGGTGCTCTGGTCAGGAGGCATTTGTTCTTTTCCCTCCCGGGAGGGACAGGGACCCCAGCAGGATGCCCCGGGTCCACTGCAGGCCAGGCAAATGGTCGACCCACATTTAAGGCAGGTTCTAATGGGAGGAGGCGGAACATCCAGCCATCATTAAGCTCAGGACAAGGCACAAAATGAGCCGGATAATCAGGAACAGACCCAGGCCTTCCTGGCACAGAACATCCCCCTATACATGGACCCAGGAGTGAACTACCACATGGTTTTACGTTGCAAGGGGTTGGCTGTGGGTACCTTGGCAGGGCAGGCAGCTGCTAAATACATTGGAACTTTGCAGGGCCAGGGGCACATGGCAGGTATGCAGAGGGCATTGCTCTTTAAACCACAGTTGTTAAGTTTCACTGTTCCATTCAATGACTGAGTCCTTATTCGATTCAGCAATGCATGCCTAGGCGAGCAGGCAAGGAGTTTTGACAAGCTATGCCCAGGCTTCTTCAGATGGCATGACTCAGCGGTGTCCCAGCCAGGGTCCTAGACATCCAGGGGTGCTACACCAGCCGCTGTGCACCTCCCTCTGGTGCAGTGTGCAGTAACCTTACTCTGCAGAGTTCCTCACAGCGGACTCAGCCCTCTCTAAAGATTAAAGCTCAAAGGCATTGAGGGCCGGGCCTTGAATGGCCAGGAGTGCTATCCCACCCTTTGGTGCCATTGGGTAGACCATAGCTGTCAAGTTACCTTGTTCCAACCAGGACTCCTCAAGGCTGTCCAGTTTGTTTACTTTCAAACACTGCATGTCTATGCAAGTTGAGAAGGTGCTTTAGGGTTAAATGTTGTGGATGGGAGCCAGGTGTGTAATTTGTGCAGGTTACTTCATAGCACTCAGGGGAGCACAGGGTTTGATGACATTGGTGGCAGGGATGTGTTCACTGTGTAAAAGCAAGAGAAAATATTGAGGCTGAGTACCACAAAAGGAAATACACCAAACACAGGCTTATAAAGATTCACAGATCTTTATTCTACTGCGCAGTTTAATAAGAACAAATCAGATAGCTATCTGGCCCTCAGTACATCACAGCGAATACCAGCCCTTCAGTGTGAGAAGTGAGAGGTACTGGACATCTGGACATTCGTGCATTTATATAATTTCAGTAATAATGTCCAGCCCAACTGCAAGTTAATAATCCATGGTCTAGAGTTTGTGCCGAGTTCACTTATGGCTTATACAACAATATGCACACGGATTATCTTTCGTTTACATTCAAACAAGTTACAATGACAACAGTGTATTCCAGGATTTAGCAGTAAGCCTTAGCACATGTCCCTTCACAATGCAGTTCCACCAGAATCTACGTTCGACATTTGCTTTACATTGTTTTTGATGTATGTTCGTGGATGAGGCTTATTGGTACAGACAATCCTTAGACCACAAGTCAGGCATGGGACAAGGTCCCTTTACCCAGTCTAAACATTCGGCCCGCGGACAGTCTAAACATTAACTAAGATGCAAGGGTCGGGAAGGCTTGGTTACAAGTTGGAAACACAGTCCACCATTTTAGAACACAGAGTTACATTTGAACAGAAATCAAAATGGCGGATGATCCCAAAATGATGCGAAGTCAATCTAAAATCGGAACATTTGAAACATGGTTTTCTTCGCAGAGCGACTGGGCCTAGGCCAATATGTATGAGAAAGGAGGCGCAATATGATTTCCCATTTAACAAACCCTCCTTTTGGCCTAAACCAAGCTCTAAACAACTTCTAGTCACTTTACGAGAAACTCCATGTCTCAATGTCTATACTCCCTGAATCACTATCATCGGAGATATCGATTGCCATAAGGTCAGAAACAGAAATTTCCTTCAACACAAATTTGTTTGTCATTTTCTCTGGGGCGTGTAATTTTTTTGGCCTAACGTTCCCATCGCCTGTGCACAACATCCTCCTAACACCGAACATATACCAGGAAGACACTGTATATAGCAACAGAAAAACAACAGAATACCCAAAATAATCAGCAAGACTGAAAGTAGCTTCCATCCCCAAGTTCGTAAGAAGTCCCAAAACCAAGCACTAAGATCCCAGTTTCCCTCGGGAACATGCACTTCTGAACTAAGGACGTGCATATTTTGTATTGCCTTAAAGATGGTTGGGGAGGAATCTGACACAAAAACACAACAAGCGGACCCCACTAATTTACATACTCCACCGCGCTCAGCCAGGGTGACATCTAATGCCATCCGGTTCTGAAGTGCCACTAACCTTATCGCTTTCTGTTCTAAAGTCATGTTATAGAGTATGTTGGTGGTCTGATTGATGGTCCTCTCCAGTACTCTCGCTAGTCTTCTGATATCCTCAGAGTTCAATATTTGCCCCCAAAAAGGTACAAAGGATTTTGCTATGTCACCCAGAACTTGTGCTGAAGTATCGCCATTCTCGTCCAGCCTTGGACGAGTCTTAGAGATTTCTATGGTGCTTGCTATGAATAGCCCGGGTAAAAGAATTCCTAAATAACAGGTTCCCTGCCAATCCCTAGGTAGCCATGGGAAAGCTTCATTACCGCAAACAAAGTACACATGTTTGCCTACATACAAAAGTCTGTCCTCACTGGTCAAGTTTGCAACGTTGGAGCAGCCCTTGAAATCACCCATTGACTGAGTACCATTCCTCTATATGCAGAAAGAAACTGAATCGGGGCTGTGGTTAACAGTGTAGGAAGGTGGAGTGGCATCCCTATTGCCTATAGGAGCCATCTTGAAAGAGATCAAAGATTGAAAATGACAAGACAGTCTATCGGAAGGCCTAATAGAAGCAACATTAAGCGTGCTCCTATTTGCAAAAAGTGAGCATCCCAGGGGCGTTAGAACTCGTTTCTTGAAATCATTCAAATTTGTTCCATCAAAGTTCCCCAAGATGCTATTGTTCCATGGGCCAAAGAATAGTGCCCTTAAAGAAGCATAACATGCAGTAGTCAAAGGTAAAGGAAGAATATACCAGCCCAACCCCTTGTCTCTGTGTTGCGGTAAATGCAAGCAGACCCAACAATTAGACCTATTAAAAATGGCATGTGTGGCATTCATTATGAGTAATAAAGTGTTATTATGATAACTCTGTCTGTGCTGAGAGTCTCTAGGAGATAGAGTGTGCAGATGCACGAAAGGTGTAGAAGCAGTAGGTACATTTTCAGTGGAAAAAAGAATTTCTAACGGATGTACTTCGTTCCAAATACCAAAATTCTTAGGCAATTACTATTGTGAAGCCGGTTAACATAATCACAAGACAACAATACGTTTTCGGGGACCACGCATTCGATTGTCCATTGTTACAATCAGACACACATTCACTTATTTGTTCTGTACGAGTGGGAGCGGTTGCAGGCATTGTTTCTTCAAATGAAAACACTCCAGAGTTTATTTGCTGGCGATCTTCTGATCGCGCATTTTCTTAGTCCTTCCCTAACCCTAGCCAACAGAATACCTTATGTGCAAAAAGAACGGGGCCAAAAGACAAGTCCTCCGATGATTTTCTTCCTGGTGGCACAGCCGAACCGTGCAGTAAGTCTAGCTCCGTGGACGCAGATCGTACCTTGTGACTCCTTGTACTGCGTAATCTGCGAACAACGTGTCGTTGCTTCCTGATGGAAGTGGTGGATTTGTGACAGACTCTGACAATGATGAAAAAGGATCTGTAGGAGAGTGTGGAGATAAAGCGGCTGTTTCCCCAGGCCCCACGGGCACAGATAGAGTCTCCGAAGCACTCTCGATGCTGCTCGAGGCTACATGATCACTGGGAGCAGTGCAGTTAGGTATTACTGTGGTTTCTGTATCGTGTGGCAAAGGGAAGGGAATCCTCTTGACATGAGATGCATGGATCCAATGCTTTCGCCGCGACACTCATACAGCTGTCTGTGTGGCCAATAGGACCTTATGTGGGCACCTCCAACGCGGTGCGAGGCAGGATCCTCTTTCAAATGATTTGATCAGCACCCAGCTTTCAGGCCGTATGCTGTGACCTGTACCCTCATATCTTATTGGGAGGGCTTCTCGCACCTGTTGATAAATTAAATACAGATTTTTAGTTAACCGGTCACAGTAATCGAAAGCAGTACATGTTCAATGTCCCGCAAAGATCTCGGCTTAGGCAGGTTCCAAATGTTAGCTGGCCTACCCATAACCACCTCAAATGGGGGGAGCCCAGTCTTAGACTGTGGCGTCGTTCTCATTGATAATAGCACGATCAGTTAGGTGTCAGGCCATTTCAGTTTGGTGCCGGCACACGTTTTAGCGAGCTTGTTCTTTATGATGCCGTTGTGTCTCTCTACCAAACCAGCACTTTGAGCATGTCTAGCCGAATGGAACCGTTTATCGATCTGCAATCCCACGCATATCTGCACAATTACAGCAGCGATAAAATGTGGACCATTGTCTGACCAGATGACCCTTGGCAAACCAAACCTAGGAAAATATTCCTTAAGCATGGTTTTCGCTGTTGTCATTGCTGTGGCATCTTTAACAGGAAAGGCTTCAACCCATTTACTAAAGGCACAGATAACAACTATTACATACTTGTAATTGTTACAATGTTCCATTTCAATGAAATCAAAGTGTATAACCTCAAAGGGGACAGAAGGTGGACCAAAACTATCCCTAGGAGTCGATGTGCCCTTTCCAATATTATGCTGTAGACAGATCATACAACTCTGAACAAAACTTTCAGATATTTTGGAGATTTTATCATTCACCCAGACATTTTGTAACATTTTGAAAACCTTCCTCGCACAAATGTGGGTGGGACCATGAGCCATCACGACCATTTTGCTTCTAACTTGTCCACCCAACACCCATCATCATCCAATCTTGCCAAACCCTCAGCCCATTGTTTAGATTCCTCTAATGTGGCATCAGCTTGAATACTCTTTACAGATTCAATACCCTCATCCAAAGTACAAACATTTGTGGCTTCCCTTGAAGTATACATTTCTGAGTAGAGATCAGTGGCAGTCTGTTTGGCTATCTGGTCAGCGAAAGCGTTCCCTTTTCCCACATCATCTATGATTTTCTGATGTGCTGGGCATTTCATGATTGCTAACTGAGTGTGGAGTGCAAGCGCTGAGAGTAGCCGTACTATCAAGGAGCCATATTGGATCTTAGTTCCATGTGATGTCAAGAAACCTTGTTCTGCCCAAAATCTACCGAAGTTGTGAACCACCCCAAAAGCATTCTGACTATCAGTATATATATTTACTCTAAGCCCTTCAGAAAGTTCACAAGCTCGGGTCAATGCTATAATCTCTGTGGCCTGCGCAGAGTTATGCGTGATTCTCTTGGCCTCCATAATAGTGCTCAGTGTGGTGATTGCATAAGAAGCCGTGGATGTACCATCCAGAAGTTTGAAACAGGAGCCATCACAAAACAGCTCCCCTTGCGGATTATTCAAAGGAGTATCTTTCAAATCAATTCTGCCTTCAGTCTATTGCTCTGTGGTGTAGAGGCAGTCATGTGAAGCTTTGCAACTGCAAGCAGTACCTTGCGGGAAAGGTAAAAGTTCCGCCGGATTCAAGACGCAACACCTCTGAATTTTAATGTGTGGAGCAAACAAGATCATTTCGTATCTCGTTAATTGTGCGGAGGTGAGGTGTTGCATTTGTGTTCTGTTTAATAGAACATCTACAGAGTGAGGTACCATCAGGGTTAAATCATGGCCTAGGACCATACCCTGGCTCTGTTCTACAGACGCAGCAGCAGCAGCGACAGCTCTCAAACATCTTGGCAAAGTGCATGCAACAGGATCAAGGGCAGAAGAAAAGTAGCCGCACGGCCTATTCTTCCCTCCATGTGCCTGCGTTAATACAGCCAAAGCACATCCATCACGTTCATGAACATGCAACACAAAGGCCTTTTCATAATTTGGTGTGCCCAAAACTGGTGCGGAACACAGTGCAGTCTTGAGCAGATCAAATGCTTGCTGGTGTTCCAAGTTCCACAGCAATGGCAAAGAAATGCCCTTCTTTGTCAAAGCCAACATCGGTTTAATCGTTAAGGAGAAGTTCGGGATCCACTGCCTACAGTAAGAAGCCATTCCTATCAAGGCTCTGACTTCCTTCTGTGTATTTGGGACAGACATGCTAGAAATTATTTTTATCCGCTCAGGCGTCAACCTTCTTCCCTCCTTTGACAGGAGATAGCCTAAATAGGCAACCTACTGTTGACAATACTGAAACCTTTTGAATGAAGCTTTGTGTCCATGTTTTGCTAGGTGAATAAGCAACAACACGATGCCCTCCTTACAGGCACTCTCTGAGTCAGCAGTTAAAAGTAGATTGTCTATATATTGAAGCAGTGTACAAGTAGTGGGCAACTCGAGTGTGTCAAGCTGCTCTTTCAAAGCCCTACTATAGATGCTCGGACTTTACGAGTAACCTTGCGGCGCACGAGTGAATGTAAATGAGCGTCCCCCTAAAGTGAACGCGAACAGATATCTGCTATCCTTGTATATAGGAATGCTAAAGAAAGCATTCTTAAGATCTACAACACTAAAGTGAGTAGCAGAAGCCGGAATCATGGTTAGTATTGTCGTCACATCAGGCACAATAGGAAATTGTGGAGCAACAATGTTATTGATGGCACTTAAATCAATGATAAAACGAAAAGGAATTGCATTATCGCCTTTCTTGTACACAGGCAAAATCGGACTATTGCACAAACTACCTGCAATTTCCTCAATCACACCACGGTGTACAAAATGGGAGACTATGCATTTCAAAGCTTGCTCACCATCAACTGAAATCTTATACTGAGGAATACATGCCAACTTAACTCCATGTTTCAGAATGATCGTAACAGGCTCAATTTGTAGAACACTGACATCATTGTCATCAATTGCCCGCAAACACTCCGGAACATCACTAAATTCCGGCGGCAAAGGTCTAGTCAAGAACTGAGAGACAGAAAGTTGCTGTTTTGAAATCGTCAAACGCACTCCATCTGAAGAAAATGAATTACCGCATTTAATTCCTTCAACAGATTCAACCCCAACAAATTCTCTCCACAGTTCATAGTCAAAAGAAATGGACAGTGGTCCGTGAATGGACCCAATGTAATCGTTACCGGCAAAGAAACTGGACAGACTACTGGTGTACCAGAAAACCCTATAGAAACATTGGTTTGCCCTGACAGTGGAATGTTTGGAACCCGTGAATGGTCAAAGGAACACTTCTGTGCTCCTGTATCTATCAAGAACAGATGTTTCCTATTTCCCACTATCATCTCAATGTAGGGACCTTTCTGATTAACAGGAATAGGGGTCGGTTCCAAACCCTGCTTCGGGCAATAGTAGCGAAACAGAATATCATCAAAAGGAAGTTCTTCAGAGAGATATGCAGCAGAAGAATGATCAAAAGTGTTTCTATTATCCACACTCAGTGTCTGATTATCCTGTGAAAAAGGCTGCACATTTTGGGAAAACTGACTTCTACCAGGACTTCCTGCCCCAGGGCGGCCTCTGGATCGTCAACCCATGTTACCAAATGTGTTATTCGACCTCTGCTGGAGGATCGGGCATTGTGCACGCCAATGACCCTCTTGCCTGCAATAAGCACATTGGTTCACGTTTACAGGACCGAACGGCACATTTCCCTGTGGATCATACTGTCCCCTAAATTGTGAAGTACCCCCTCTAGGGCCTCTGACAATTTGTTGTAATAGAACTTTAGTTTTCAAGTCTCCCTTTCTTTTTTCAATTCTTTCTTTCTAGTTATTGACTCGGTTCTTATAGTACTGAGCCATATGCAATACTTCAGACTGAGACTTAGCTTGCCAAGCGCTCTCAGAAGAAAAAATCTGCGACTGGATGTCAGGCAACAATCCACACACAAATTTATCTACAAATAGTCGTTTTCCAGACTCTGTGCTCAAATCATGTCCACTGAAATCTGAGAACATTTGTTCAAACCGATTAAAGAATTCGGTAGCACCCTCACATTTCCCTTGGACACAAGCAGTAAGTTGGCCCAAATAATCCTTCTTTCAGGAATTATAGCTTTTAGTTTCGTAACTATTCTATCAGGCAAAGTCAGTATTACCTGTGGCGGTCTCTCGCCAGCTGGCCTTTCTCTATCTAATCGAACTATATGAACCCATGTGTCTCCTAACCCTGGCACATCATCTACAGTCCTAATCTGTTTCCACAAATCAACAGGTAGGAGCACGGGAAATAACAAATCTATATCGCTCAGAGTAAATACTGATGACTACAAGACAGATTCTATCTCTTTATAGAACCCTGTCGGATTCTTTCTAATATTGGGAATGGATTGTTTAATGGTGTTCGCTTCCTGTTTTGAGAACGGGACGTGAACAAACTGCGACACATAATGTGCAGGAATTTCATGAGCAGCAGTACCTGCTGCAACATTATCTGGAATATCAACCTTTGGGACAAATGTCGGCAGAACCTCTCTCATAGGCAACTGAGAGATAGGAAACTCCGAACGCTTACTGAGCAACAGAGCTATATCGAGCTCTAAAGAAGCTGAAGGAGTGTTAGACGAAAAAGCTCTCTTGTAGATATTCAATAATTCTGCGGGACAACAAATCATTCTTTTTATGAATTCATCCTGCAGGTATTCTACCATTACCTGTATCACTTTCCTCTGCATTTCTGGCGTATACTGACTATATGTGTCATAATACTTCTACAGGAGATATCGACATGTCTGAAATCCACCTAATCGCATCTTTTGTGCACATTCGCGTTTCCTCACTTATTGATTTACAACAAGGAAGGAACTGTTTCTGTACAAACATAGCGCCCAAACTATCACCATCAATTTCTTCATTCTGAAACATTTTCAACTCCCTTCTATACTCAAAAACCCTCTCGACGTGCTCATGTACTTTCTCCGCAGTATCTCTTGAATATGCTAAAACATTCATATCCCTCAACCCCTGTGGGAGATCTATATCATCTAGTCTGCTCCACATTACACATAAATTAATTCCTAACCCTTCGATGAAAAACTGTCTAGATTAGAGAGTGTGGCAAGAACATCAGCTTGTTCACCCTTCTCCATGCATTGTTTCGCCCATGCAGTCAAATCGCACTTCCTCTCTTTAGATACAGTATTGCGAGTTACAATCTTTGATTCTGCTCCCTTATCAACTACAAGTGGGACAGAACCACTTGGAAGAGAAAGAGCAGACAAATCTTGTACAATCGGTAACAAAGGTGCTATCACTGGTGCAGAAGACAAATCTACCAAACCCGTAACAGTAGGCAAAGGCAGAGGAACAGGTGGAGGAGCAACAATAGGAGGAGGAACAACAGCTGGAGGAAGAGGAACATTAAGAGGAATGATAGGAGGAGCAGGAACAACTACGGGAAGAGGAACGACAGCAGGAGGAGGCAAAACAGCAGGAATAGGTACATACGGAGTTGGCGCCGTGGCACCAGGCCTTCATTTATTTAGAAGTTTGTCAATTAATTCATCAGACACATGAACGTCTTTAGACAGATACATTTTCTGAATACCAAGTGAAAAAGCCCTATCCATATTTCTAACTGACTCAGACTGTTTATTCTGATCGTACAATAACACTTTTTCGGCATTGGACATATGACGGCACGCATGTTTCTCTCTACTTTTAAGTTGCTGCATAATTTCTTTCTTCCAATTTTGTAATACATCAAATGCTGCAGGTCTAGCCTTTTTCTTTAATAATATAGACTCTAAATATTCTATACGAGGAATTTCAAAACTACCATTGGTTGGCCACTGAAGTTTGGAAGCATCTCTAGTTTGTCTGTGCCAAATATCATTAAACACTATACTACCAATGCCGTGCTTACAGTACATAGTACATGCCGGAGACCCCTCCATTTGTGCCGGTCGGCTAAATTCCAAAGACTGTCTGTCACTGCGGAATAACGCCCTGAAGCAGGCAGACAATTTCTCAGGCATGTCAGGCATGTCAGATTACTGGTGTTACCTGGTCAATAATTGTACTCGCGAGTGCAATGCCCCAAAACAAATGATCAGGATACTTAAGAATCGGGTCATGACTCACCTGATCAAAGGACAAAAGGAGGTCCAATCGGATTTCTAAGGACACAAAGGACCCACGTGATTGGTGATTTCGGCAAAACTACCCAACTCGATATATGGACCCTCGTCAAGATGCCGTCTCGGACCGCGGTCTCACCATCCAGGGATCGGGTCGTGCAGTACTGTTGAGGTATCGCCAAGAAAGGGGGCCCCTTTTTCACCGTCTGATCTTGGTCCGATAGCCACGTCAACCTTCAACGAGATGGCATCAATCTTGAGGGTCCCTATTTGGGCACCATCTGTAAAAGCAAGAGAAAATATCGAGGCTGAGTACCACAAAAGGAAATACACCAAACACGGGCTTATGAAGATTCACAGATCTTTATTCTACTGCGCAGTTTACAAAGAACAAATCAGATACCTATCTGGCCATCAGTTCATCACAGCGAATACTAGCCCTTCAGTGTGAGAAGTGAGAGGTACTGGACATCTGGTCATTCGTGCATTTATACAATTTCAGTAATAATGTCCAGCCCCTCTGCAAGTTAATAATCCGTGGTCTAGAGTTCGTGCCAAGTTCATTTATGGCTTATACAACAATATGCACACGGATTATCTTTGGTTTACATTCAAACAAGTTACAATGGCAACAGTGTATTCCAGGATTTAGCAGTAAGCCTTAGCACATGTCCCTTCACAATGCAGTTCAGCCAGTATCTACGTTCGACATTTGCTTTACATATTTTTCGATGTATGTTCGTGGATGAGGCTTATTGGTACAGACAATCCTTAGACCACAAGTCAGGCATGGGACAAGGTCTCTTTACCCAGTCTAAACATTCGGCCCGCAGACAGTCTAAACATTAACTAAGATGCAAGGGTCGGGAAGGCTCTGAAAAGGGAAAATCGAGATCAAACCCATGCCCCCTCTCCCCAGGCGCATATACAGAAGAACAGCAGGAAGAACAAGGAGCGCACTTATCATTTGAACCAGGCCCCAGCGCACCCATGGGTGACAAATATGCTGAAACACACCCACTTCACCAACAGTGCAACTTCCATGCTACATTAGAATCAATGCTGCAATATCAGAATCTACAAACACAAAAATCCCTGTTTAAAGGCTTGCAAATGCCTATATGAATTAACATGGTCTAATTGCACAGTGTAAAGCCATGTTTCAGGAAAATTACAGCCAAGTTCATTTCTCTCACTGAACACTGGCTGCGGGAGCCTTCAGCAATGTTCCTCGCAAAACCTTCCGAACTGCCAAGGCCGCACATTCAAGATAAGATTGCTTTCTGCAGACAAACATTTTTTAATTATCCACAAATGCGAATAAATCACGGCAACCCGGTGTGCTTTTTTTTTCTTTCTGGGAAAGAAAGACATTTTCTCAAGGACTCGCACAACATTTGAAACATAATTGTAACAAGAATGGATCAGCCCAGCTAATCAGCGGCCAGAGCCCAGGTGCGAACTGCTTGTTCAGCTAAAAAGTTATGGTAACAAGGTCATATTGCAACAAGTTAGAATTAGGTAATGGGGGCTGGCACAGCTAAACCAACCCACTGACGCAAAAGGCCAATATCCAATTATCAGGCTCTCTATAAGGGCTACATAGGTAACCTATCACTTAGCAGCCAATAGCAGGAGGAGTTAGGTTTCTGGGAACTGATCCAATTCTCTGAGGTCAGCCTGCAGTGTGATCATAAAGCTGGCTTGCAAGCCAGCCCCGGGGGAGACGGCGCCTGAACTCTCGATGTGCACGATGCTCTGCGTGTTTTTTTCTTTTTTTGCTGCCCAGAAATAAACGCAGTTTGGAACATGCTGCTGCCTGCTTGGGACTCTGTTGCATTTCTGGGGGCCATATGGGAGGTGTTGGGGTCTCCCATAGATGGTGAGGGTATGGCTGCTGGCCCCCACTGCCCTGGTGGGGGTCCAGCTTCTCCCCAGCAAGTTGGAACTTGTTGGGGAGAAGCTGGACATGGGTGAGGGGGCATGGGTTTGATCTCGATTTTCCCTCTTCAGTCCCCCCTCTGGTCGACTTTGTCGACCACACCACCAAGCAACATTCACCTCCTTCCGGTCTGCATATCTTTGTCAATTCCTTGAAGTGTCCATAATTTTTTGCATTGTTGTTGATGAACAGTACATATAGGAGTGTTCTCCTTCTGTGTTCCACCACACTCACTTCCCTTCGTACTTCCTCTGATCACAGGGAGTGGCCACCTTTATTACTGCTGGAACCATGTTGCACACCGCTATCTTAATCCGGCTCTTCCTTTCACCATGTCTCTTATTTGCATTCCGATAACTTCTTCTGTTGTTCTCTTGCAATGTATCTCTATCTTGCACAATGATGCTGTGCTCGGTACTAGTCCTTCCGTTATCACCTTCAATCAACCAGGCAGTCATGATGTCCTCCATTACCATGCAAGCACTAGCTAGTTCTTTGCTTTCTCTTTTCAGATGCAGTTTTGCTGATCATTCTTTAGTATGCTGGTACTTCACCCATTAACCTTCTGTCTCGCTCGAGAAGTAATTCCCCCCTCTTTTTACTCCTCTGCCTGTTTCTCTTCTTCCGTTGTTTTCCATCTTGGTGAATGTGTCACTCATCACATCTTCCTTGGTCATCACCAACAAGGGCATGCTGATGCACACCAATGAACACTCTCCTCCCCAATTCAGTGGTAGTTTCTCTTGATCTTTGGATGCATGTGTTCAATAGTAGTCCATAAGCAGTGATGTTCCTGCTCTCATCTCGCAACTTCTCTCAACCTTCTTGCATCCAGAATGATTGTCCACTTCTTGTCACTGTTGTGCTGGTAACATAACGCTGGTACCTTAATAGTATACGTCCTTCTTCATTCTCCACCCAAGTGACCATCTGTGCTCTTTTGTCTCACTCTGTTAGGCACTTATCATATTTTTGTCTCTTTTATTTTTTTTCTTCTCTTTTTGTTTTTCTTTCTTCTTTTATTATTTATTTATTTTTTTCTTTTTTTTTCTCTTGCAGCTTGCTCACTTGTGCATTTGCTCGTTGTTTCTTCTCTCTCTGGTCACTTTCCACATACAGTTGTTCTCCAATTAGCTGCTTCATGTAATCATCTTCCATAGGGGATTACCCCCCTTTTTTTTTTCTTATCAATCTCAATGTTGCTGTCTTCCCTTGCAATCTTCTTCGCACCTTGGCATACATGGGCGTCGTGCTCTGCTGTAGTAATTTATGTTGTAATCAATTCTCTTCCGGCATATGTTAAAGAACAGTCAGGACAGCTCTCTCCAGCGGTGTCCCTACCAATTTTGTACATGTGTGCATGTTGTTGGTCACTTCTGCTATGTGTGTTATGTGTATGTTTTACTCCCTTTGTGTCTGCCCTTAACTCTCCTTACTTTAGCAGCAGCTTTTCCTCACCCACTGATGCCGTAACTCTTCCTGCTTAGGTTAGGGAATGTTAGCAGGGGATAAAGCGGTAATGCTCACTATTACAAATAATTTTCAAATTACCACCCCCATTATTTCGTTCATCATTAATAGTCCCATCGTGAAGGTAAAAGTCCTTATTTGCTTGCCCATAACCACTTACGCTGCTGGGTCCTTGCAGCTGATGAGATGATAAAGTTGCCCGCCTGAAAATCGCAAGAAAGGCGTTAATAGTTAGTACTTGTTAGTAACCTCAAGCTCCGCGAACTAAACAATCACTAAGGGCAAAAATCAAACCTCCCCCTGGACATTTCGTGTTTTCAAAATTTCTCAATATGGGTAGGGAAAATCTTGGGTTGTTTATTCAATGGAAGCAAGGAAATATAGTTCAGGGAAACATGCTCTAAGGGGTCTGAGGTTCTTGATAGGGTGGGCAATTGAGTGGGGAATGATTCACGATGTTTTAATCAGTAGGCCTCACAGTTTCTAATGGAAAATAATATTAAGGAAATTTCCTACACATTTCTAACAGCATACATACGCAACAACCTGCATGTGCGGGGAAAAGAGAAGGAACAAAACAGTGTTACAGCTGTAGGTGCACAAAATGTAATATGAAACTCAATTAAACTTTGGAAATGCGTGTGTCAGTCCCTATTCTAGTTGCTAGTGTGCGTTGGACCATAGGATGGCCATGTTTCCCTAACTCGGGAGTGTTCGTGCTATTTTGCAGTTCATGAAAATCTCTTGCTTTGGCCCTGTTGATCGTTGCTCCCTCGTTGCCAGGGTGGCCACCGCTTTGTAGGGCTTGACGCCTCACACATCTAACAAAGTCTGTCAGGAGGGGAAAATGTCCCACTGTAGTCCATAGCCATTGGGTGTTGGTTGTCCGTTGTCTTCAGGCCTGCCCTGGGTCCTTTATATCTGGCGAGAAATGAAATGGAAGCGCTTGAGACCTGAGAATTTACATATTATTCAATTTCTTGACCTAACCTCTCTTCACTACTCTCACACTATTCAGTGTCCTAGTGGGAGGAGCCAATGGTACACCTATGCACCATCCTGTCACCACCTGGTGGCGTTCAATGGCGGTCTGACTGTAAATTGTTACACAATTCGAAATGTACCCAGAAAATGGGTAGGCACTTAATTTATGTGAAGACACTCATTACACACTTGGATCATATATACGCAATTTAGGTGCTAGTGTACAAATGGGCCTTTGGATCTTTATATTTACTGTGCTTTTGTTGTAAGCTATTTATAGTGCGTGCCTTTGTCCCGTGGGGCATCAGGCACTGACAAGCTAAATAGGGAAACATCAGGGTGGTAAATTTGTCATATAGGGTGGCTGTGTTTCTAAAATAAGTGCACCATGTTACTTAGTTAAGATAATCGCAGGGTTTTTACATCTTTTTTTTCTATGGCTCCTCTCTCAACTTCTCAGGGCGTGCCTCGCAGTGAACTGCAGGCACTTTAAGCTGGTACTAATTAAATTTGCTACCAATTATTCGCTACCTGTCCCTCCCCCCTCTTTGCATTTATTTATTTATTTATTTATTTATTTATTTATTTATTTATTTATTTATTTCCTCTTTTCTTTCAAACCCAACCCTCACAATTTACTCCCATTCTCTCTATCCCACCCCATGTCCACTTTTTAAACCCTACCTACTCTGTTAATTACTCATTTAGTCTAGTATTTTATTACTCCACTACTGTAATTACTGTTACATTTAAAAAATATATTTCTCCCCCAATATCTGCTCTCAAATTTTAATACAACCATTATTCTCCAGTTCGTGCAGCAATGACCTCTTTCCCTATGTGTGTTGGCTAATGCATTTGTGCCAGTGCTATTTTCAAAAGCGCTAGTGGCATCACCACTTGCACTGTTATTTTGTCGCCAAATTAATTCTGTTGGGAACATGGATCATCCACCCTTTACCCCTATTTCTCTCCTCCTGTGGTGAACTGTCAATGAAATGTAGGCCTCCCCCCTCAAGTGCACCTTCTTCCACCTTGTGTGTCTCATTTAATTGTTCTGTGTTAATCGTGTATTCATGAGCCCAGTCTCCTCACTGAAAGATGTGTGCTCAAAATGTAGCTAAATGTACTCTCTTGTGATGCGCTATCATTATGCACCCCCCTCTGTACCGTTCACCCCCATTATGCTTAAACAATCTTCCTTACTTTCAACATGTGTATGCCTGGTGTTTAACAAGTTATGGATTTCTCTGTTAATAAGGTGGTCATATCCACATCGCTCATGATGTCACAAATGTCTCTTCCCTAATGCATGGCCTAGTCGCCCCACTGTCACCCAGAAAAGAAAATGTTTTGATACCTATCACCACCCCTATGCAATTGTCCTCTGCATTATTGAGTGTGCGTGAGTGTGTGTGTCGGCGCGCGTCTCGCCCGATCTGTCAGGGAGGTGGAGCATGAGTGTGTGTGGCAGAGTGAGTCAAATCAAGTTTGTCTTGGGCCGTCCTATTAGAGGTATAATGTCAATCTATGTCCTTTGAAAGGTTTGTTCCCCATCAGGAAGACCCCACCCAGTCATGTAACCGGTACCATTGCTATTGTGTCAGTGTTCTGTATGGGTGCTGGCTGCTGTGCAGTGCCCCTGTGTTGTGATTCTAGTCAGTCCTGGGGTAGTGGTGCTGTCATTTGTTGTGTCTGTAAGAGTAGTGGTGACAGTATCTGCGTTGGTGCTTGTGGTGTGTGCTGAAATGATCCCATCCTGCCCCATGTATCCTCCCCACATGGGCGGTGCATATTGTGGTGGTTGTTGACACTGCTATTGTGATTCTTGTGCGTGTGTGTTGAGGCTGTTTTTAACTGCCCCTCCCATTGCATACTTTAATAATTTATTTTGTGCCTACTTGTCCTCATCTGCCTTTCTCTGCCCCTGCGTTTTCTTGCCACAATCTACAATGCACACAGTCAATGTCTAGCGCGCTATCATTCCTTCCTCCCTTCCATAACCCCATGCATGCTGCACCACCCCTTACTGATCCTCTATCATGTTAGGCTGTGCTGTCTCGTTCAGTCCTTCTCTCCTCCTCCAATCCCTTTCTTCCCTTTCCAGTTCCCCCTCTCTGTTGCTATTGTTACTCCTTGCACCTCCCCCGTTATCTTCCCTATAAATTTAATTCCTCTGTACCTGTGCCTTCAAATCTGCTTCCATGCACTGCAGCCCTCCCTTGCTCACTCCTGCGCTGCTAGTGGGTTGTTCTGCACCTTCCTGTTTGTGTATTGTGATTGTGTGTGTGTGGTGTTTAAATGTCCTTCTGCTGTTTTCAGTTCTCTCACGCAATGCATTCCTTGCTTATCATCTGTGTCATCAAATATTACACTCCCGGAGGTTCAGAAGGGTGAGTCCCCTCTTCCCTCTGCTCGCACTGGTTCAGCATCAGCTGACCCCTCGCATCTTCCCTTTCCTTCGTGCACACAGTTCAACTGTAGCCATGTGCTTTTAAAGCTATTCCCGTGTAAGTGCTGTGTATGTGTGTCCTTAACGATTGCTGCACGCTTCTGGAGAAGCCGCCTATGAGCAGCCATGGTCTTTTTTAATTTACCTTCAGTACTTTTGAATCTTTGCACAGTATGTTTTAGTGACTTATTTCGGCATGGAAGCTGTGTGCTACACAACAGGTGAAGGGGAGTCATTTCTGTATTGTGTGATACATTTTACCTCTATTCAATTTGAAAATTCCGATAGTCCGCTGTTCAGGGAGCAAAAGTTAGAAGATAATTGAACATTTTTCAACTTCTGTGAGCCTTCTTGGCCCCGCACCTTAGCCAGTGCACTCCACGTGCAGCCCATCTTCACCAAACCATTGCCTTCTCCGGCACACCCCCACAATCTTGCGCATGTGTCTTCCACACACCGCCTCTGGGTCACCTATTCTCCAAATCCAAAACAACAACACTATCTCCTCACCATCAAAACTCTGTGTCCTATGCATCAATCTGAAGGTGACGTCACCAAACTAAAAACACAGTGCAAATGAACAGACAAATGTGCACACACAGAACAATAACCCATTTCTCCCAACCCCACAAAAATCCCAAAATAAAACCCCACAATCCCCACAGCTGTCTTCCTGTCTCAACTGGAACAAGGTAAACTATAATAAAAACTCTTATAATTGGACTGCACACACTGCGTCGCCTCACGTGTGATACGCTCCTCACCAGGGGACCTTAACCAGCCAACTATCTTCCGCACTCGGGAACAATCTAGCTACCTCCTGCGGGGAAACAGCATCCACTCACTGAACTAAAACGCTCAATTAGCAGGGAACCTCATCTACTCATTGATCTATAACGTCAATTCAAAGGAAATCCAGACCCCCGTACATGAAATCGCTATCCAGACCAACCAGTGCGACACTCCTGTCCTATATGTGGGGAGTCACTCCCCACCCAATAGGCTCAAAAACACAAGAAGGGACCACTGCCACCGCCCCAGTCCCAACTACAATTCATGTGCTGATCACCACCAATGCGCTGAATTTTGCGACAATGTACAATCACCCACCACCCAATTTACAATGCCTCCCTCAGTTTCTACCCAAACAAAATAACTTAACATGTCTGCAACATACTGATCAACAATGCATCATAATACTTTAAACGTTTCCCCCCCTCAAAGCCCATGTTGCTGGTTGACTTACATTTTCCTATGCTGCACTGGCAGTTGCTCCGCTGCTGGACACCCCCTCAAGGCGCTTCACCGGACCCCTTCTCCTGCAGGGCTCTCACCTGCCCTCAAGCGGGGTATTTCCAAGTGGCCCCCGAAGCCTTTAGCCGGTTACGCGTTTTCCGGTGGTCTTCAGGTGCAGGCGAGGGTCCCACAGCTTCCTTGAGTCGGCGGCAGGGAGTTCAGTTCAACGCAGGGCTTGCGCAGGCAGTGCTCATTCACCCATGTTACAATGAGCAATGAGCCTCACAGAGGGCACCAACTTGTTGGGGAGAAGCTGGACCCCCACCAGGGCAGTGGGGGCCAGCAGCCATACCCTCACCATCTATGGGAGACCCCAACACCTCCCATATGGCCCCCAGAAATGCAACAGAGTCCCAAGCAGGCAGCAGCATGTTCCAAACTGCGTTTATTTCTGGGCAGCAAAAAAAGAAAAAAACACGCAGAGCATCGTGCACATCGAGAGTTCAGGCGCCGTCTCCCCCGGGGCTGGCTTGCAAGCCAGCTTTATGATCACACTGCAGGCTGACCTCACAGAATTGGATCAGTTCCCAGAAACCTAACTCCTCCTGCTATTGGCTGCTAAGTGATAGGTTACCTATGTAGCCCTTATAGAGAGCCTGATAATTGGATATTAGCCTTTTGCGTCAGTGGGTTGGTTTAGCTGTGCCAGCCCCCATTACCTAATTCTAACTTGTTGCAATATGACCTTGTTCCATAACTTTTTAGCTGAACAAGCAGTTCGCACCTGGGCTCTGGGCGCTGATTAGCTGGGCTGATCCATTCTTGTTACAATTATGTTTCAAATGTTGTGCGAGTCCTTGAGAAAATGTCTTTCTTTCCCAGAAAGAAAAAAAAAGCACACTGGGTTGCCGTGATTTATTCGCATTTGTGGATAATTAAAAAATGTTTGTCTGCAGAAAGCAATCTTATCTTGAATGTGCGGCCTTGGCAGTTCGGAGGTTTTGCGAGGAACATTGCTGAAGGCTCCCGCAGCCAGTGTTCAGTGAGAGAAATGAACTTGGCTGTAATTTTCCTGAAACATGGCTTTACACTGTGCAATTAGACCATGTTAATTCATATAGGCATTTGCAAGCCTTTAAACAGGGATTTTTGTGTTTGTAGATCCTGATATTGCAGCATTGATTCTAATGTAGCATGGAAGTTGCACTGTTGGTGAAGTGGGTGTGTTTCAGCATATTTGTCACCCATGGGTGCGCTGGGGCCTGGTTCAAATGATAAGTGCGCTCCTTGTTCTTCCTGCTGTTCTTCTGTATATGCGCCTGGGGTGAGGGGGCATTGGTTTGATCTAGATTTTGCCTCTTCAGCTCGGTTACAAGTTGGAAACACAGTCCACCATTTTAGAACACAGAGTTACATTTGAACAGAAATCAAAATGGAGGATGATCCCAAAATGGCGGCGAAGTCGACCTAAAATCGGAACATTTGAAACACGTTTTTCTTCGCAGAGCGACTGGGCTTAGGCCAATATATATATAAGAAAGGAGGCGCAATATGATTTCCCATTTAACAACTGTGTTGGGTGTATTTATATGCATTGTCATGAGGTGAGCAGGTCCAGCTTCATGGGTGCAGAGGGAGACATGGAGATGAGTGGGTGGCGGGGCATTGCTTGCAGTTTTTGCATGGCATTCAGGGGGACACACAGTGGTGGTGTTGTGGGTGGGGATGATGTCACTTTGTGGGGGGGTTTCAGTGCATTGGCCTGAGGTGAGCAGGTTCAGCTGAATGGGTGCAGAGGGAGACATGGAGATGGGTGGCTGGCGAGTCTTTGCTTGCAGTTGTTGCATGGCACTCAGGGGGAGCACACAATGGTGGTGATGTGGGCAGGGATGATGTCACTATCTGGGGTGCATTTCAGTGCATTGGCCTGAGGTGAGCTGATCCAACTGCATGGGTGTAGAGGGAGACATAGAGAAGGGTGGCTGGAAAGTCATTGCTTGCAGTTGTTGCATGTTACTCAGGGGGACACAGCGTGCAGTGTCATTGGATGCACGGATGTGTTAACTACCCTGACCTTGTGTTTTCATTTCTTCTCAGACTTTCTGCTAGGGGAGATGGTTGCTGCTATGCAAGGACACCAGGCTGAGGAATGCCTGCAGGCCACACCTCAGCAGTGTAGGGTGGTCATTGCTACATGACTGAGGACAACTGTAGCAGACTCTCAAGGAAAAATAGCTGAGGTGAGATGGGCATATTTCTTGAACTGAACTTGCACTTTTCTCAGTCTGTTTAACTTTTTATATATAAAGTTGTGTTTTATGAGCTGTGTTGTTGGCAGGGAATCGAGGAGCCACTCCACCTGTTTGTTGGGGTGAGACATTCCTCGGGTGGCCAGAGCAGTCCTCACAAGTGTTTTTTCCTGCTTACATTATATGCTGTGCCTTTCTATTAGTGTCCTCCAATGTGTTTCTGGGTGTCTGAGTGCACAATTGTTTCTGGTGAGCATGTGAAAGTTATTACATTGATTGTGTTGTGTGCTTTTGTGTGAGCAAGAATGATATTGCTGTTTCCACTTCTATGACTCAGTGGTTTGTGCACTTCATTTGATGGCTATGGACACATACAGTTTGCCTCTTCCAGACACACATTCTCACAGTTGTGTTATCGGCAAGCTGGATTAGCCCCAATTCATCATTGAAGGTCACCAGGGATATGGCTTCAATGTGTGTGCTCCAAAGGTGTTGCTATTCAGGTGAAGTAGGTTTGCACAACCTGATTGTGTGCATCCTGTCGCTGTGCCCTTCGGCCTGCCAAGGTGATGTGTTGTGCCTGTAGCTGAGGACGATGTCCCTCCTGCTGCTCTACTGGTATGCCACACCGTGTGGCAACATTGTGCGGGACACAAGATGCCATGATGATCTTGCATATAGCAATACACCGCCAGATTGGTCAAGGGAGTGGAAGCATGACTTGAGCACCCCGAACGTGTGCTCCACTATGCCCCTAGTGACTATGTGTACTGCATTATACCTTACCTCAGCTGGGGTGGCAGGAATGGCGGGGGTTGGTAGGCACTGTCCCCTGAAAATGTGGAAATGGTTGTTGTTAGCATTGATTGTCATGGTGTGGTATTCTGTGTGTCATGTAACTGCTTGCATATGTGTGATAGTTGATACTCACTGATATGCCAGGTGTTGCCAAAGGCTCCCGATGCCAGGGCATGGTATAGTGGAGACTGGCGGTAAATTAAGCTATCATGTGTGCTTTCCGGGGAAATTTGCATTTACATGCATGCAAATACTTCCAGTTACGTTAGATGTACTCAGCCGATTGTGGGGCATGTAGCGCAACATGCATGTAATCAGTGGCTCACAAATCCTGTGGGAATTGTGCTATGGCATTAAACTAAACCTCCTGGCACGCTCTCTGCCGTCGCCTTCCAATATGGCTGCCAAGGAGCCCCCAGTTACAAGTATTCTGTTGGCTTCAATCTGCAGCTTCAGTCTGCTGGGGAGCGCTCTGTTGGACATATTGACATGCAAGAGAAGGTAAGAGACAGGCAGAGGAGTCCCTGCACCAGATGCGGGGCTCTGTGACCATGCGGGCTACAGAAGACCGCTGGCATACATATTTTGTATGTTTTTCAGGAGTTCTCGTGTTATGGGATTGGCTAGTGATGCTACATGCCAGCAGACAGTAGTCTCTGGGAGCAGTAGGGGGTAACACCCTGCATGTGAAAACTCTGAAGACTCTGAAACACAAGTAAGTCAGGATGGCAGGGTGTTTATCCAATACTGCAAGAGATGCATTGTCACGGGTTGTGAATCTGACTTTGTTGTTGAGAAACCCATTTGGATTCGGCAGATCTAATGCACGTGGCTGTGTCAGTTATCTCCCTAAACTGATGAGAAGTATTGGATATTCAGCTAATAAAAGGTATGTGCTCCATCTTTATGTTGGGTGATGGTGGCACAGGTAACAGCCATATTATAGCCAAATGCCATATCATAATTCTTCTGGCCTGGTGGAGCTACTTAGGCGCTGGCTGGATTATATCTGGATTTCTACCGATTGTCTCCTAATTAAAAACAAGTACTGCATACAAGATATGGTGGTGTGTAACACTCAATATTACCTTAATAAACCAAAGTAGTTTTGAGCGATAGGTACATATTAATGCCTATTTTATTTATCATGTTACTCGCAGTTCTAATATGAAGAAATGAGCGACCAGAAAACTTGAAGAAATCAGCGACCACAACACTTGTTGAACAGAGAAGAGATTTATTGTTTTACAAATTTGGTGTTGGGGTGCATGTCACTCCATATGTCTATGAATCGGCAACATGAGTTTTGCGCACCTCAAAGTGCACTTTTGTTGGCGCAAAGTGCCTTTGCACAGCATACAACCTTTCTATGAATTGGGCCCCAAGTGTCAGCTACCAAAAACTAACAGCTGCTGCAGGGAAATATGGTATTACACTGGGTCTATGAAACCCTGAATAATCGTGCTCCTCTCTGGTAATATGGGCAATTGCTGACATATGAATCCATTGTTAAAAGTGAAGTTAAAAGTGCCTTTGCAGTGGAATTATCCATTGGGCATCATACCGAGTTTGGCAGTGCTTCATTCAGCCTTGCCACCACTTGGTCATGTGGGATTATGAATGGCAGTGAGGTGGGGTTTATCCCCATTTCTGTAGTCCATAGGACTCCATGGGGATGTCATCAGCGAGAGGTAATTCTGATGCAGTAAATTCGACGATTTAAGTTATAAAATTTCATGCAGCTGAAGGTAAATCATTAACTTCACTTCTTATCTCAGAATTCGCCAGTGCGGTAAAATTGTTAAAATGAGTGTAAATCCATTTTTGCCCAAAAAGTGTTGGTAACACAATTACCGCCATAACAGGGCCTACTGTGTACACTTTTGCTATATTTTTGCACTATTTTCTTACACTTGTTTCAACAGCAACCTGCAGCAGGTTCTTCAAAATATTCAGTTTGCTTTCCTTATATCTTAACCAGAGGTTTTGTGTCTTTATCTAAGCGTATTAGCTTTCCTATAAATTGCTGCAATTCGACAAGGTGCGCTTTCGAATAAATTGCGGTAAACACATTGGGCCTCATTATGACATTGGCGGTAAATCATGAATTTTCTGGCGCCTGTGAATGGGAAATTACTGGGACATTACAGCCCTGGCAGACCCGGTAGTTGCCCATTCCCGGACTCCAGAAAATATTAGTTCCCATTCCCATTTGAGTCCCATTGGACTCAAAGGGAATGGGGAGGCCGGATGCACCAGCACCATTCATGAATGGTGCCGGTACACCCCCCAGGTCAGACCTGGCAAGCGGTAAGGCAGCCGCGAGCAGAACTCGTAGTTTGCAGGTCCGGAAAAAACGGTACCGGCAAGCTTACTGGTACCGCTGTTACAGTACTGGCAACCTTGTAATGAGGCCCATGTACTGCTGTTTTTTTTTGCTCCTCTTGACCTGGAACATGCCGCTCCTTGTGTTTCATGGATGCTTCCATCACTACATGAATTACAAATAATGTGTGTGCGGTATGCCGGCCTCTCCAACACATGCTATGCCTCCGGTGCTGTGCGATTACCCAAGATATTCCTCTATGCATGTTTCTTCTTTTTTTTTTTTTTAACATCCCAACGTTACAAGAATATTTTCTTTGTTATTCATGAAACCACATGGAAACAGCATGACCATTTTATGGCCTCGCTGCACTGTTTTTAAAGCAAGCTCTTGATTTTAATCATTTTAAAATACACTCTCAGAAATTATGGGAACACGAGGCCCAAAGGAGACAGATCCCCACGTTGCTTCCTGCTGCACAAACCAGACATCCACAAACGCAAATCCTTTTCTCACATTAAGGGCCTCATTACGACCCAGGCGGTAAGTTACCGCCTGGGTCGTACCTTTACCACCATGGCGTAAACTACGTTTACGCCATGGTGGTTGGCGGACTTACCGCCCCATTCCGAGGTGAGTGGGGCGGTAAGTCCCCATTAACCCATTTACCCTTCCCCATTCCCATTTTTGCCCCATAGGGCATAATGGGAGTGGGGAAGGCGTTAATTATGCCACCGTAAATTACGGTGGCGTAATTAACAACAGGGTCCCTTAGCGCCATGGATTTTAACACCTGCAGGTGTTAAAACCTCCATGGCGCTAAGGGACCTCGGAATCAGGCGGTAAGGGTCGGCGCTGTTTACGCCGCCGTAAACCCCTTACCGCCTGGGTCCTAATGAGGCCCTAAATCACAGAAACCATTTCAAGGGAAGGCGCTTTGAGCCCTTGAGCTCAAAGCAGGCCGCTAATAGTGCGCCCTCACTCCACAAAGGTTTGATTTATGGATGCCCTGCATCCCTACGCTTCTAAGTGCCGGCGTCCTGCGTGCACTCAAGCAGCGTGCGCAGCATGCACTCACATCTGGCGCAGGCCACCCTTGGTGCCATGGAACTGCTATGTCCGTCTTATGTCTGCCTGGGGATTTCACATGGGATGTAACTCTGCTAACGTACACACGGGCATATTTGTGTACGCTAGCATCATGAACAGTAGAAGATCCCAGATGTGGTGGTCCAGGGTTGGTTTAATGGGGTATAGCTTAGTACCATATCTTTAGTTTGCAGGTCTCAGTTGGGCGCAGTGTTGTCTAAAAGGAGACTCGGGAGGGTGTTAAAGAAGCCCCTAGTCTCTCATCTAGGATCTTCCACCCATTGTAAGTTTAAAGTAATTCGAGGTGTCCAGCATCTTTCATCTCGTCAACGATATTTGACTTCTATTATAAGAGTGTGGAAATGCCCTAGGAGTAAAGTGTTCACTTCCTTAAAACAGAATATTCTTACAACTCAACTGTAATAAAAAAAAATACAAAAGAGTACATTCACCAAGGAGAAGTGCCCTGGTCACAATCATAGTGTATACAGCTGGCACACTTGTTTTATTTTATTTATGTATACAGTTCAAATAACGTTTACACGTTTACAATAAGACAATGCATTAAAACAATATACAACAATTTATAATCACAATCTAAAAGTCAATAGAAAAATATATTAACTAGCACCATGTACATTTGTTTCCATCATTAATTCATTTTCATATCATTTTTTTCAAAATCAGTAACATGTTAAATATAACTATTGTATATTCGCATGGTGAGGCATATCGTCACAGTCTCTGAGAATCGAGCATCAACAGGCTCAGGTCTCTCTAACTTCCCATTTGCACACACGCCTTTCCACACCTGGTACAGTGCTATTCGGAGTTGCTTACTGTCCGAATTCAGACTATATCGCCAGAAAGGATCACGATTTATGCTGTCTAAGCCTGCTACATACATGCCTGGGAATCGAATGAAAAGAGGGTCGTTTGCACAGCATTCTGTTAGAACATGGCACGCAGATTCCTTTTTGACTATGATACCACATAAGCAGCAGTTTCTATTTTCCTTGGAAATATGCAGCTCAAGCCCGATGATTTCCAACAATGGCAATTTGTTCAGCCCGAGCAGCAATAGAAATCGTTGCAAAGACGAGATGGACAGATTCCCAGGTATATTAGAGGGGTTTTGATTTTGTGGACTAAATACGGGATCACAGGGGCACAGCTTTTTAATCTAGCCATATGTACATAGTTCCTGGTCTAATCCCATTGTTCCAGTTTTAAAGAGAAGGTTTTTTTTTTTTTTTTTTTTTAGCAAAAAGAAGTCGTAATCCCAGTTTGGTTCATAGTCCATATCTATGAACGTTTTATTGACTACGGTAATGAAGCTCCATCTCGGAAGGGTTTCATTTGCTTTTCCCAACAGTTTTAGCAGTGGGCAAGTAGGTTGCCCATGAGACTTAATATATAAGAGGCAGCATCTTTTCAATAGTATAGCTGTTAACAACCCTAGCCCCAGCTATGATCTAATTAGCTCTGTCGGTGTACGAGGGCCTAAGCAAAGGACACTCCTCCAAAATGTACCCTCTATTAGCCCAGAGATGTCCTCCAGGCACAAGTCCACAAGGCCGTATAGTGTAGCTGGACAGAAAGGTTGTTTGTACAAAGTCAAAATTCAGTGTAAGCTATAGCCAGAGACTAGGTTAATGCGCCTACGTTTCATTTAAGTACAGGCAACCTCCTTGCGCTTTTTGTCTAGTATTACTGCTGCGTAGTTGCCTCTAGTTGATCATTCGCAACCCAGATGCTTGAATTGTTCCACATACTCAATTTGTTTTCCTGCTTTCTCCATCGGTAAAGCAGTTACCTGTTTACTTGTGAAGTGCATCAACTTGTTTTTGCCATAGTTTATATTTAGGCTATGATCTGCTGCTTATTCCTTAAGCAGGGTTAATGATCTTTTCAGCCCTCCGTAGGTATGGTCACAAACAACCAAGTCATCTGCATAGGCCAGGCAATAGACTTTCTCACCAGCCACTCTGGGTGGGCATGCCATTGCCATTTTCAAGCAATCAGGGCAATCTGCCAGGTACCTATTGAAAGGTAGTGAGGCCAGCACGCAGCCCTGCTTCACCCCTCTGTATGTTTCTATTTGCTGCGTGATGGCACCACCACTATCCATACTCACCTGGACAGTTGTTCCTTCATAGAGTCCCAGCACCACGGTCACCAATTCTCTTGGGCAACCATACCCTTTCATTTTTGCCCATAGTTTCTGCCTATCAATGGTGTCAAAGGCAGAATTGAAGTCAATCATGGCAACGTACAATGATGGTCTTAGCTTCCCTTATCAGTAAGTCCATAAGGAGAAGACATTGTATCATGCCTGATCCCCTCCTAAAGCTGATCTGGAATGTCCCAAGCAGATTTATATTTTTTGTCCACTTTTCAAGATGGCAGAGTATAAGGGAAGCAAACATCTTGTCTGTAATATTGAGCATGGCCAGTAGATGGTAATTCTCGGGCAATGTTCTGCTACACTTCTTATGGGTGGGAACCAGTATAGCAGTACGCCATGACTGTGGGATTACCCCTTCTGCACATACGTTGATGTATAGGATTTTCTGAAGTTTTGCTCAGAAGTCAGGGTTACCCTTCAACACAGCGTTTGAGAGGCCATTAGGCTCAGGTGCTCTAGATTCTTTCAGGTGTCTGATTTTCATTTCTATGTCATTGAGGTCAAAGGGCACTGCAAAGCTTGCAGTTGAGCTGTGTTCTGATTCTATAGGCACAACTTTCTTAAAGGTCTTACCGATGTACTCCACCCATTCATGTTCACCTATTCGAGAGATGACTTGTTTTGCTTTCGGGGAATTAAATGCTCTTAACAGCTTCCACATTTTCCTTCTATCCTTACTTTTAACCACCAAAAGCAAATATTGCCATTGTGTGTTTCTTCCTGCCCTCAGCCAGCCTCTCACCCAGTTCCTGTATTCATTTTTCACCTTCCTTTTTGCTTGCTCTTTATTGAGGAAATGCAGCAGCTCTTTCTGTAATCCAAAGTTCTGCGCTCATTGCTATTTTCTTTTCTCTTGTCGTTCTATCATAGTGATGTCTAGGATCAGGTCAAGATAGCAGTGCCTGGCAGCCCTTCTGCGTTGCCAGATTCCTCATATTCTCCTCCTCAGCTGGCATGTCCTCTATTTCCCATGGTACGCTAGTTTGAATTTCACTGGAAAACAACTTCACATTTTCAAGGTTTTTCACTGGCCAGGAAATCCTATCACCTGCTGCATTTACATCTAAATCGCATGTCATCCCCTCTGCTTCTCTTATAATCTTACCCACCCGTGTACGGGGTAGCATGGCATGGCCACTGACTTTGTTGGTTTTTATTTCTAACATCCTGACCAAGGGAATCATATCAGTATTACAAAAGAGATAGTCTAGTCTAGTTGTCTTCTGACCATTTTTCCAAGTGTCCCTTGCTGGCTTGTCTCCCATTACACAAGTAACAGTCCCAATCTCTTAATGCTTCTGCCCAAAGTTTCCCCTTAGGCGTGCAGATGTTATCACCCGTTTTGGGCAGACCGTGCACAACGTCCGTTTCCGGCAGTCTAGATTTAGAAATGCTTCGAACGTTTAGTCCCCTCCCAGCATTATCTTTTCACCTCTATGCATAGTGATTATTTCACATATCATTTATTCCACTAATTCTATAAAAGAGGTTGTATTAGTCATACCAGGTGGGTGATATATGTTAATAATGGTACGATTTATGCCAGGGGATGGGAAGGTAACTCTCCCTGGCAGCACAAAAGGAACACACTTTTTCAGATTAATTCTTGTGGCTTGTATAGAGTTTCTGACTCCGATGGTAGGGCCTCCGTAGGGTCACCTTCTTGCTTTCTTTTCTGCTTTTCTTTGAAATATCTGGAAACCGGCTATACTCAGTTCTGATAACAGCCAGTATTCTTGCAATAAATAAATGTCAAGTTTCCAAAATATCGCCTGTCAGCCTTCTTCAGACAGCATGTGGGAGAAGCCGTGGGAATTCCATGTACCGAACAGCCAATTTCGTAGTAGTCGTAGTAGCTTTTTGGGTGCTGTTCTGTAACATCCCGTGAGGCACGTTTAGCATATTATCTTGCCGTAAAGTCCTGAAATTCTTTGCCCCCAAATTGTTAGTGGAGTCCTTTATTGTTTCCCATAGATTCTCTGCTGGTAAACTCACAGATGTCGTTGGTTGTATCACTTGTATCGCTACATCTAGTTTGTATTCCAGCTCATAGTATCTGGGTTAATAGTCTTATCACATTTGCAGTTTCTGTTGAAGTACAGTGTATTCTGCTGCATTGCTGGTGTTAGCTTTTAATAGTTTCAAAGCATTTGAAATCCGATGTGTCTAATATTCTCAATGGCAAAATCTTCCTTGTCACCTTCAGGAACTCTGCTCTATTGATGTGAGGTTGCTGTTTCGTAGTCATCTGTTTTATACTTTTTATGAGGAAGGCTGGCTCATTTCTCATTGTTATTCCCACAGTCGGACTATCATCGATATCAATGGCATCATCCATCTTTACAGCTGAGATTACTCTTTCTTTCTGCACAGCATGCACGCTCACAGCAGTCAAGTCATGGTTTGATAAAAAGCTAATGTTAGGGATCTTGTTCCCTTCATTTTCACTTACACTTTGCTTGTTCACTAGCCAACTCTTTAATGTGCCCTTTTGTGCACCATGGTCCTTATTACAAGTTTGCTGGTCCGGTAACAACGGTGCCGGTAAACTACCAGCACCATTGTTACCGGACCGGCAAACTACAAGTTCAGCTCGCGGGTGACTTTCCGCCTGCCAGGTCTGACACGGTGGGCGGTACCAGCAACCGCGAGCAGACCTCGGCGGATGCACCGGCACCATTCATGAATGGTGCCGGTGCATCCAGCCTCCCCATTCCCATTGAGTCCAATTGCACTCAAATGGGAATGGGGAGTAATAATTACTGGCACCCAGCAATGGGGTTTACCGGGTCCACCAGGGCTGGAATGCCCCAGTAAGTCCCCATTGCAAGGTGCCTGTAAATTCATGACTCCGGCTGCAGCCGTGCCTGTATTTACCGGAACAGCTACCGCCAGACTCATGATGAGGCCCCATGTCTCCTTTTTTTCTTAGTTAGTTTACTCTTCGTTTTCTTTAGTTGATCATTGGAAGACACCAACTGTGTTTTTGCTCTATTTTGACCCATTTCACATGGTAATGATTTTTCAAGAACTTGTGTCCTTAGCCGTTTTGTTGCCTGCGTTGTTTCCTACTAAGATGCATGTGGAGATTTCAGTTGTTTCATTTACGGTGCCCTCAATTACCACATTTTCTGCATTGATGTTACTAGAAACAGTGATCAGCATTTCCTCTTGCTGTGCTGCGGTATTGCGTCTGTCAAGTTCCACTGCAGTGATTGATTCATCCAGATCTTTGTCTCCGTCTATGTTTGTTTATGTTTGTTTAGAATTTATTATGCGCACCCGACCCTGGGGTATAAGGGCGCAAAAGATAAGAAAGTGTACAGCTTAGAGAACGGTTACAAGTTACAGTAAGTTACAGATTACATTGGTCATTGGTTACAGGCATGTAGTACAGGTAGCAGTCAAATAGGAACCAATTCATACATTCATTTAGCATTTGTTGTCGTCAACCAATTGATCACATTTCGCCTGAATTTGGAGAAAGATTCCTATGTCATGTGGAATATTTTTGTTCTTGAACCTGCCTATTACTTCCGCCAGAATTTTGCCATTCGTGCATAATAGGACTTTCACAATGAATTGAATCACTGAAAGTTGTGCCTGTATGTCTCCATATACCACCTCTGCGGCTGGCACTGTATTTGAAGCATCTAGTATCGTTTCCACCAGGCATAAGTTAGGCGAGAAAGATAGTCTTTGTGAGGTAACTTCAGTCTCTGCTCCTTGTTCTTCACTTCTTCATTGATGTCAATTTCCGGTAACTTAGCCGCAGTTAAAGTGTCTCATAATGTATAGCATAGTTTTAACACAGAGTTGTTGTTGGTGTCAGAGAAAGATGGTCCTGTCAGATGAATTATATTAAGGTTTCCTCCGGCCTCCTTCTTAGTAAGAGTTGAGCTATTCATTTGCTGGCAGTCAGCCAGCAACATTGCTGGGCCCTTTGGGGGCAACCAGACGTGGTCTCCCTCTCACTGTGCTTAGAGAGGCATCAGCTTCACCTCACTGATGATCCCCAACAAGGGTGAAACACGTGTATGGGGTTGCTGGTGGTACTCTCGTTCAGAGTGGAATTGCCATTGTATTTCGGTGCTGGACTGCCCCTGGGCGGGACAAAGACTGATATGCAAATGGATATTTCCCATCTGTGAAAGGCACAGTGAGTAAAAGCAGTGGCTGCGAACTCTCAAGTGGTTAATAACCACTGAACAGGTTATCATGTCTGTTCTTGCGAGAGAGGGGCGCCCGCTACCTTTGTAAAACTATTTGTTAAGGAACCTGGGATTGGTAACCCTAGGTCTCCTGGGGGCAACCAGACGTGGTCTCCCTCTCACTGTGCTTAGAGAGGCATCAGCTTCACCTCACTGATGATCCCCAACAAGGGTGAAACACGTGTATGGGGTTGCTGGTGGTACTCTCGTTCAGGTTGGAATTGCCATTGTATTTCGGTGCTGGACTGCCCCTGGGCGGGACAAAGACTGATATGCAAATGGATATTTCCCATCTGTGAAAGGCACAGTGAGTAAAAGCAGTGGCTGCGAACTCTCAAGTGGTTAATAACCACCGAACAGGTTATCATGTCTGTTCTTGCGAGAGAGGGGCGCCCGCTACCTTTGTAAAACTATTTGTTAAGGAACCTGGGATTGGTAACCCTAGGTCTCCTGGGGGCAACCAGACGTGGTCTCCCTCTCACTGTGCTTAGAGAGGCATCAGCTTCACCTCACTGATGATCCCCAACAAGGGTGAAACACGTGTATGGGGTTGCTGGTGGTACTCTCGTTCAGAGTGGAATTGCCATTGTATTTCGGTGCTGGACTGCCCCTGGGCGGGACAAAGACTGATATGCAAATGGATGTTTCCCATCTGTGAAAGGCACAGTGAGTAAAAGCAGTGGCTGCGAACTCTCAAGTGGTTAATAACCACCGAACAGGTTATCATGTCTGTTCTTGCGAGAGAGGGGCGCCCGCTACCTTTGTAAAACTATTTGTTAAGGAACCTGGGATTGGTAACCCTAGGTCTCCTGGGGGCAACCAGACGTGGTCTCCCTCTCACTGTGCTTAGAGAGGCATCAGCTTCACCTCACTGATGATCCCCAACAAGGGTGAAACACGTGTATGGGGTTGCTGGTGGTACTCTCGTTCAGAGTGGAATTGCCATTGTATTTCGGTGCTGGACTGCCCCTGGGCGGGACAAAGACTGATATGCAAATGGATATTTCCCATCTGTGAAAGGCACAGTGAGTAAAAGCAGTGGCTGCGAACTCTCAAGTGGTTAATTAACCACCGAACAGGTTATCATGTCTGTTCTTGCGAGAGAGGGGCGCCCGCTACCTTTGTAAAACTATTTGTTAAGGGACCTGGGATTGGTAACCCTAGGTCTCCTGGGGGCAACCAGACGTGGTCTCCCTCTCACTGTGCTTAGAGAGGCATCAGCTTCACCTCACTGATGATCCCCAACAAGGGTGAAACACGTGTATGGGGTTGCTGGTGGTACTCTCGTTCAGAGTGGAATTGCCATTGTATTTCGGTGCTGGACTGCCCCTGGGCGGGACAAAGACTGATATGCAAATGGATATTTCCCATCTGTGAAAGGCACAGTGAGTAAAAGCAGTGGCTGCGAACTCTCAAGTGGTTAATAACCACCGAACAGGTTATCATGTCTGTTCTTGCGAGAGAGGGGCGCCCGCTACCTTTGTAAAACTATTTGTTAAGGAACCTGGGATTGGTAACCCTAGGTCTCCTGGGGGCAACCAGACGTGGTCTCCCTCTCACTGTGCTTAGAGAGGCATCAGCTTCACCTCACTGATGATCCCCAACAAGGGTGAAACACGTGTATGGGGTTGCTGGTGGTACTCTCATTCAGAGTGGAATTGCCATTGTATTTCGGTGCTGGACTGCCCCTGGGCGGGACAAAGACTGATATGCAAATGGATATTTCCCATCTGTGAAAGGCACAGTGAGTAAAAGCAGTGGCTGCGAACTCTCAAGTGGTTAATAACCACCGAACAGGTTATCATGTCTGTTCTTGCGAGAGAGGGGCGCCCGCTACCTTTGTAAAACTATTTGTTAAGGAACCTGGGATTGGTAACCCTAGGTCTCCTGGGGGCAACCAGATGTGGTCTCCCTCTCACTGTGCTTAGAGAGGCATCAGCTTCACCTCACTGATGATCCCCAACAAGGGTGAAACACGTGTATGGGGTTGCTGGTGGTACTCTCGTTCAGAGTGGAATTGCCATTGTATTTCGGTGCTGGACTGCCCCTGGGCGGGACAAAGACTGATATGCAAATGGATATTTCCCATCTGTGAAAGGCACAGTGAGTAAAAGCAGTGGCTGCGAACTCTCAAGTGGTTAATAACCACCGAACAGGTTATCATGTCTGTTCTTGCGAGAGAGGTGCGCCCGCTACCTTTGTAAAACTATTTGTTAAGGAACCTGGGATTGGTAACCCTAGGTCTCCTGGGGGCAACCAGACGTGGTCTCCCTCTCACTGTGCTTAGAGAGGCATCAGCTTCACCTCACTGATGATCCCCAACAAGGGTGAAACACGTGTATGGGGTTGCTGGTGGTACTCTCGTTCAGAGTGGAATTGCCATTGTATTTCGGTGCTGGACTGCCCCTGGGCGGGACAAAGACTGATATGCAAATGGATATTTCCCATCTGTGAAAGGCACAGTGAGTAAAAGCAGTGGCTGCGAACTCTCAAGTGGTTAATAACCACCGAACAGGTTATCATGTCTGTTCTTGCGAGAGAGGGGCGCTCGCTACCTTTGTAAAACTATTTGTTAAGGAACCTGGGATTGGTAACCCTAGGTCTCCTGGGGGCAACCAGACGTGGTCTCCCTCTCACTGTGCTTAGAGAGGCATCAGCTTCACCTCACTGATGATCCCCAACAAGGGTGAAACACGTGTATGGGGTTGCTGGTGGTACTCTCGTTCAGAGTGGAATTGCCATTGTATTTCGGTGCTGGACTGCCCCTGGGCGGGACAAAGACTGATATGCAAATGGATATTTCCCATCTGTGAAAGGCACAGTGAGTAAAAGCAGTGGCTGCGAACTCTCAAGTGGTTAATAACCACCGAACAGGTTATCATGTCTGTTCTTGCGAGAGAGGGGCGCCCGCTACCTTTGTAAAACTATTTGTTAAGGAACCTGGGATTGGTAACCCTAGGTCTCCTGGGGGCAACCAGACGTGGTCTCCCTCTCACTGTGCTTAGAGAGGCATCAGCTTCACCTCACTGATGATCCCCAACAAGGGTGAAACACGTGTATGGGGTTGCTGGTGGTACTCTCATTCAGAGTGGAATTGCCATTGTATTTCGGTGCTGGACTGCCCCTGGGCGGGACAAAGACTGATATGCAAATGGATATTTCCCATCTGTGAAAGGCACAGTGAGTAAAAGCAGTGGCTGCGAACTCTCAAGTGGTTAATAACCACCGAACAGGTTATCATGTCTGTTCTTGCGAGAGAGGGGCGCCCGCTACCTTTGTAAAACTATTTGTTATTGAACCTGGGATTGGTAACCCTAGGTCTCCTGGGGGCAACCAGATGTGGTCTCCCTCTCACTGTGCTTAGAGAGGCATCAGCTTCACCTCACTGATGATCCCCAACAAGGGTGAAACACGTGTATGGGGTTGCTGGTGGTACTCTCGTTCAGAGTGGAATTGCCATTGTATTTCGGTGCTGGACTGCCCCTGGGCGGGACAAAGACTGATATGCAAATGGATATTTCCCATCTGTGAAAGGCACAGTGAGTAAAAGCAGTGGCTGCGAACTCTCAAGTGGTTAATAACCACCGAACAGGTTATCATGTCTGTTCTTGCGAGAGAGGTGCGCCCGCTACCTTTGTAAAACTATTTGTTAAGGAACCTGGGATTGGTAACCCTAGGTCTCCTGGGGGCAACCAGACGTGGTCTCCCTCTCACTGTGCTTAGAGAGGCATCAGCTTCACCTCACTGATGATCCCCAACAAGGGTGAAACACGTGTATGGGGTTGCTGGTGGTACTCTCGTTCAGAGTGGAATTGCCATTGTATTTCGGTGCTGGACTGCCCCTGGGCGGGACAAAGACTGATATGCAAATGGATATTTCCCATCTGTGAAAGGCACAGTGAGTAAAAGCAGTGGCTGCGAACTGTCAAGTGGTTAATAACCACCGAACAGGTTATCATGTCTGTTCTTGCGAGAGAGGGGCGCCCGCTACCTTTGTAAAACCCTTTGAAAAATAGCTTATAATAATGCCAGCAGCTGGTTCTTCTCTCACTTTACGGGGAGAGCGGGTCACCTGTAAGTTACTTTTGTTGCCCTTGGTGCGAGCTTGTGAGTTACTCGGGGCCTGGACTATTTTTTAAGGGGGATTTTTTATCAAATTATAGTTATTTGTTTTTGCTCTGACTTTGCCTGCCATCTTTATTCCAAATTTCTTTCAAAAGTTAAAGATGATACAATGTATCGTGCTGTTTGCCGTTCCACCGACTCCCCGGTTCAGTTAACACAGGGAGATACTTTATTGCTAGAGTTCAGCTGTCGTTGGTATGAGGGTTGCAGGAAATTGGCTCCTCTTTCCTCTGAACCCGGTGCAACACAGTGTAACACTCTGACTTCGCTCAGCACAGATAACAATGATTTCTCAAGCAGCTCAAAGGCCGATCTGACCCGCAATCACTGCTTAAAGTGCACAAGTATTGCAAATATTGAAGATTTCCCAAGCAGCTGAAAGGCCAATCTAACCCGCAGTCACTGTGGTGTCACGTGCCCAGATACTTCCGGGTCACGTGACACCCGGAAATAAAGGAATAACCGGAGCTGACTTTAGAACGCCAGTCCGGGTTTATGCAGCCGAACGTGTGGTCGCGTCTTCCTTTGCGTGCTGCGAAGCGCTGCGCACTAGGCCAGGCCCAAGCCAGGCATACCCACGAGGTCGGGCCCCGCACACTAACTAGGACCCGACATCACACTGGCGACGAGGGGGAAGAAGAAGAGCATGTGAGCGGAGAGGAGCCGTGTATCAATACGCGTGGCAGCCGAGCCTCACTTTCACACCCCCAACATTCTAAATCAACACGCAGGACGTACAGAAACTTTGAAAGCCTCGTTCTCAGCCCCCCAACGTTCTAGAAGCATCGCGCTCGGAACAAGGTGGCTGCAGCAAGTCCCGCCTCATCCAAGAACAATTTAGGTTTTCTTTAAAAAAAAAAAAAAATAAAGCTTTTTTTTTTTCCTATTGAACAATTAAATGATCAGGAGGCACAGGCCAAGCCAACAAGGTTAACGGAAGACACCACTGCGAACCAAGGCCACCACTCAGGCACCCAGGCACCTGCATCATGACACTGGTGAGTGAAGCCCAATAAGCCTGCGTTTTGGCTGCGCCCTCACCCCAGAAACGCAACATGTCCAGCAGAGAGTCAAGCCCCTCGAGGGCCAACACTAACTCGTCAACCAGAAGGAGCATCACCACAGATCACCCTGACCCAGCGCTCACCACGCTCATGCCTCCGTTTGACCCATTCACCACTGGAGCAGCCATTTGCTGGGAAATCTGGCTACAACAGTTTGAAATGCACCTCGACGCAAGAGATATCACAGTACCAAAGAAGAAACACACCTTCCTCTTGCTCAACATCGGGGCTACGCCTGTTTAACGCCATCCCAAACCGCGGAGACGGAAACAACTACAACGCTGCAAAGACTGTGCTCACCAACATGTTCAAACCAGACCTCAAACCAGACTATGAACGCTTTCATTTCTGCATGGCCAGGCTGCGCCAAAACGAGACGGTTGATAAATTTCATGCACACCTACGCGAAATGGCGGTCGGCTGCGAGTTCCCAGACGAGGAGTTCGCCATCTGCCTCGAAATAATCAACGTCATATCCTCGGAAAAACTGAGGAGAGCTATCCTCTCAGAGAAGAATGTACGCCTATCCCGCATCCTAGAAATGGCACGCCTTCGTGAGCAGACGGAAAACCAGGTAGCGGTGATGGAAGCGGCGATCCAGAGACTTCCACTCGACAGCCCGAAACCAACAGAAGACGTTGCAGCCATATCCAGACACCGGAACACTCGTGTGAAGCCTGAGCAAAAGCCCACATGCCGCAAGGGAGGGACAAAGCCTGCAAATGGTGCGGCGGCCCGTGGCACAAAGGTGAGTCCTGTCCCGCATGGGGGTCAACCTGCCAAAAATGCAACCGCCTCAATCATTACGCTGCAGTCTGTCTAAACCCGCTGAACCGAAATGACAGAGAGCCAACTCCGCGACCAGTGCAAGAGCGCCGGAAAAAGTTGCACCCAGAGAAACTCCATACCAGCCTTACAGGCAAGGAAAGGCCAGAGAACCCCGGACACAAGTGATAGCGATGACAGCGATGACAGCGAATCCCCCGATAGGAGAGACAAAGACAGACCAAAATGAGGGAACAAGCGGATACAGCGGGTGCACCTCATCTCAGCCGTTGAACCACATCGATCCCGACAATGGAAGAGACCATCATGCACAATCATCGCCAACGGAGAACCACTAAAAGTAGTCATCGACACTGGCACAACAGTGAATGTAATGCCAATGACAGCATTCGGCAAGCTCCGCCCGAAGCCCAAACTCCATGAGAAGAAGGTCCGACTATACGCCTATGGATGCAAGAAACCCCTACCGGTGCAAGGATCCTTTAAATCAGACTTTTCTCATAACAACACCAATTGCCGGGCACGCATATATGTCATGGATGCTGGCTGCGAAACGCTGCTAAGCTGTAAGACAGCGGAAAAACTAAAATTAATATAATTCACTTTCAGCCTTCAACACAAAGAACTCGATGGCCTACTAGAACAATACCAGAAGATATTCCAAGGCATCGGATGCCTGAAAGGCCAAAGCATCAAGCTCCACATAGACGCTACCATCGAGCCGAAAGCTGTACATCACCGACGGATACCGTTCCACTTGAGAGAAGCAGTAGAGAAGGAACTAGCTAAGCTCGAGGACGCAGGAATAATAGAGAAGACATCAGGTCCAACCCCGTGGGTGTCCCCCATGGTGGTTGCCCAAAAACCCAAGCAACCCAACGCGGTACGAATCTGTATCGACATGAGACTTCCCAATGCAGCCATCGGAAGAGAGCGCCACATAACTCCAACGATAGATGAACTCATTGTGGACCTCACAGGAGCAACAATCTTTAGCAAGCTTGACCTCAGATCCGGCTATCACCAGCTCAGATTAGCCAAAGAGTCGAGATGTATCACTACATTCTCCTCTCACCTTGGTCTGAGAAGGTACAAACGGCTAAACTTTGGGATATCGTCAGCCGCGGAGGTATTCCAACACGAAATCTGCAAAGTTCTCACCGGCCGAGAGGGAACAACGAACATTAGCAACGACGTTCTTGTGTTCGCATCCAACGAAAGAGAGCACCACAAACAACTGGCAGCAGTCCTAGGCAGATTGGAAGAAGCCGGTCTGACACTAAACGCAGAAAAATGTGAATTTGCGAAGGAGGAACTATGTTTCTTCTCGTTATATATTCAACGCAAAAGGAGTCTCGCCGGACCCCTCTAAAGTTAACGACATAAAGAACTCCAAAGCCCCTCAATCGGCCACTGAGGTGAGGAGTTTCATGGGGATGGCAACATACAGCGCGAAGTTCATTCCAGACCTTGCCAGCATCGCAAGCCCACTCCGGGAACTAACCAAGAAAGATAAGAAGTGGGAATGGACACCCGTTCACCAACAAGCATTCCAACAAATCAAGGACACCTTATCGGCCTCCACAACTATGGCATGCTTTGACATAGAAAGACACACCAAACTTCTTGTCGATGCCAGCCCAGTCGGCCTCGGGGCAGTATTAACCCAAACAGACAATGAAGGCAACGTGTACCCCATCGCATTTGCCAGTCGGGCACTCACCAAACCAGAGCAGAACTATGCCCACATTGAGAAGGAAGCCCTCGCTATCCTGTGGGGATGCCGACATTTTAAAGTATACCTGCTGGGCAAGCAAGCAAAAGTATTCTCGGACCACAAGCCCCTGATCCCAATATTCTGAGGATCGGCTCCTCACCCACCAGCACGCATTGAAAAATGGATGCTGCAGCTGCAGCCTTAAAACATAGAAGTGGACTACCGCCCAGGGACGGACAACCCAGCCGACTACCTGTCCCGTCACCCGCGGCCCGCCACTGATGGGGAGCAACGCCACGTGAAAGAAACAGATGAACACGTATGCCATGTAGTCACCTGCGCCCGACCACGGGCCTTGACCTTACATGAAATAGCAAGCGAGAAGGAAGCAGACACCATCCTGACAAACACTACCACGCCCATCCAGTCAGGAAACTGGAAGAACTACCTCACATCCATGGCCCAACGCACCACGTCTGCTCAAGCCAAAATTCGGGCGCTATTTGGGATCCGACATGAACTCTCAGTTGCCCCTGAAGGTGTACTCCTCAAGGGCCACCGGATCGTGTTACCCGCATCACTAGAGGAGAGAGCCCTCAGGCTAGCCCACAGCGGAAATCAGGGCATCGTCAAAACAACTGCATACTTAAAGTCCAGAATGTGGCTGCCCAACATACAACAACGAGTAGTGGAGCTGGTGGAATCCTGCGCAGCCTGCCAAGCCTCCAGGAGGGCCGAGAACCCAGAACCCATCGCCGGCGCCCCAAGAAGCAGCAAGCGGTGGGAGGCAGTCAGCATGGACCACTGTACCATTGCCGGCGAAGGATACCTACTCGTTGTGATCGATGAATTCAGCAGGTATCCTGAGGTAGAACACGTGGCATCCACCAATGCGGAGACAACGATCCTCACACTAGAAAAGATCTTTGCAACACATGGGATCCCGACAAAAGTCAAGAGCGACAACGGACCATCGTTCACCAGCCAAGAGCTGCGCACATTTTTCAAATACATAAACGTAAGACACAAGCGGGTCACCCCAAGATGGCCCCAAGCAAACGGTGACGCTGAGAGGTTCATGGGGTCACTCAATGAAGTTATCCGCATTGCTAAAGAACGAGGACATCCATGGCTGAAGGTAGTGTATCGGTTCCTGAGGACGCACAGACAAACTCCACACTCCTCTACAGGCATCAGCCCTGCTGCCCTCCTGTTTGGGGTACTCATACAGGCAGAGCTCCCGATACACCCACAATGGGTAGCTCCGGAACCTGACACCCCAGCTATAGATGCTATGAGACTGAGGCGAAATGAGCAAGAGAGTATTACCAGGCGAGCCAGCCACCGAGACCTAACACAAGGAGACACCATCATCGTCAAGAACCGGGCGACGGCCAAGAAAATGTCCCTCAATTTTGAACTCCAACCGTGGACAGTTAGTGCCGCAAACCACAGCATGATTACCGCCACCCGAGGGAGTGAAACAGTGACAAGGAATGTGTCGCACTTCAGGAAGGCACCACCGGAACTATGGGAAGAGAGCCTGGTGTCCCCAAGAGGAGAGCCGGCAACACCTTGCACGCCCCGAGACCAAATGACACCCAGAACCTATGCCACACCAAGAGAGCCGGAGGCACCCCACCAACAAGAAAATAGGACTGAACCCGAGCCCCCAGTGGCAGACAAGCTGGAGAGGGGAAATCCCTGATACCTCCTGAGAGAGAAGCCCAGATCGTTGTCCCGCCTCCAGGGGTACGTGGTGGACAGAGTCTACCTTCAGAAAACCCGGCCAAGATGAGGTTAGAGTGGTTCAGAGTACCCGTTATAACATGTTGTGAAACACCTCCAAGTTGGAGAGGAATGTGGTGTCACATGCCCAGATACTTCCGGGTCACGTGACACCCGGAAATAAAGCAATCACCCGAACTGGCGTTAGAACGCCAGTCCGGGTTTATGCAGCCGAACGTGTGGTCGCGTCTTCCTTTGCGCGCCGCGAAGCGCTGCGCACTAGGCCAGGCTCAAGCCAGGCCTACCCACGAGGTCGGGCCCCGCACACTAACTGGGACCCGACATCACAGTCACTGCTTAAAGTGCACAAATAGCCAAGGTTTCCCTAACAGCTCAAATGCCAGTCTGATCTGCAGTCACTGCTTAAAGTGCACAGATAACCAAGATTTCCTAAGCAGCTCGAGAGCTAATGGGACCAACAGTCACTGCTTTAAGAGGGAAGATTGCAAAACTGATGTCACCTCTCAAAGTTCCATGTCGAACACCGTTCTTGTTCATATGCGCTCCTCACTATCAAAACTACACAGTCCACTTACGAACCATGTGTGCTGACTATAGGGAATATGTTAGTTTGAAAGGAATTTCGAAAGGAGGAATCTGTAGCGGCTAATATTGTACACCAAGTGCTCAAAGACACATCATTAAAGGACAATTAGTGACAATCGGGTGCACATGGATTATACCTACAAGTCTTTACGAGATACCTTCAAATAGTATGGGGCAGTCTCGTTAGCCCTTTTGTGGCCTCATAGGGTAGCACACTGAGCAAAGATCTTATATCTAAGAGCAGAGTAAGGAAATAGCAGCCACCTCGTCCTCAGTGAACCTCGAAATGATCTATGGATAAGAGAGAGTTGCCCTAGAAAGATTTGTCAGCCACGAATATTGACAGGTCACAAAAAAACACACAAATTCCCCGTGCAACAATAGTTTTTTGTTTTTTTTAAAAAAAGTGTTCGCCAAATTTTTGAACAATCCTTTACAAAATACACCCTCAAAGGGTTGTTTCACAAGGGAGATGCACAGGTAGACATATGGGGATGTAAAATGTATAATGTGCAGGGTAAAAAAAACAGCATACATGATTCTAAGCAACAGTTTAATGTACAATGAATTGAATAACACATAAATTAGTAACGTGCTTACATCATTCATATACCAAAAACGATAGTACAAAAGTGCAAGTGCTGTTGCATCATATAAAAGATACACAAATAATTAATTCATCATTAATGGTAAAAACATATTTTAGCAACACATAATATTGAAAAAATATATCAAAAGTGCAACATTCATAGTCTAAAGTAAACCAGTAATTGACATGAGGTGGTATGGCCAACCAGTGGACAATAATGTGCAGAGATCTCAGGAACATAACACCTAAGGGCTGTGCCACAGTCTCCAAGTAGTCCAGATAACTACAATTCATAGGTGGACTAGTTTTGACAAATAGCTCGATGCCTCATCTTCTTCAGGGCCAAAATTGACTCTGTAACAACAAACTATTGTTAGATGGGGAATTTTTGTGTTGTTTTTGAGAATGTTTTATTGCTCTCCAGGAGTTCTTCATGGTACCTTGGTATATTTTAGATACTGACAGGTCATGTGCACTCTTAAATATTGGTGCAAGGTCTTTAAAAAAAATAAATAAATAAACTCCAGTCCCAGTATGTGTCATTGGAGATGGTCTGGAGTAAAACAAAAGTGACCCACTCCAGTTGCCGGATAAACCCTGGGGATGAACCCAGCCATATATTTTCTTTTTCTTTTTAATAAAAAAACAACCCCAGTGCATTTGCTTTATTATTGAAGGCCCTGTTGCCTGTGGCTTTCGACCTTCCTCCACAGGGCCTACCTCTATGGACCTTTAAGCTGAAACACCAACATGTTTATTAAGTCAGTAGAATTGAAATCACTCGGTTAACTCGGCCTAATATGGATTCCTTAGTATATATCACCTGCAAATATACATGCCTGCTTCAATTCTGTGGAATCCACTTAGAAAACAATTCTGTCTATTGTCACAGAGACGGTCCACGGGTTTCCATGAATTGAATATGGCCGTCCTGCTCTCTCTCTTGTCTACAAAACACCAATCATCCCTAACACCGGAGTCTCTACTCCCCAGGTTACTGTATACATACAAATATGGACACATTCTGTCAATGTTCTTACCTATCTGTATGGGAACACCTAAATACACATTCCTATCTTTGTATCCTCTCTCAGGGATTTCCTAGACTGACCCTACAGTATCACAAAGGTTACGTGACTAAACAGGGTAATGACTGTGCCTTTCAGCAACTCCTCCCAATGTAATCGTCTTCCGAAAAATGCCCATATACACCTCTCCCTATCTGATATTTCCCTCTTACTACGCTGCATCAGCCTTCATTTGTTGTACTCCCTGCCTCTTCCTCCTCTGGTCCTCCAATTTCTTTCACTCCTTCCAAGCCTTGCCTCTGCCCTTTGATGTTACTAGCCCCTTCTCTACAATATTACACCCTCCTCCACCCTACTATTCCCTTCTCCACACTTCTACACCCTCCTCCACACTGCTACTCCATTTCCACCTTACGTTCTTCTCAGACACCTCTCTTTACCTCACATTCACGTCACAGTCTCTTTCTACATTCCCTCTCCTAGTCAAACCTGCCAGTCTTTCACACACACTCAAAAGGCAATAGTTCTTGCACTCCAACCAATGCCACACCTGCTCCATAAATCACTTACACACTCCACTCCAGCATCCTTCAGCATGCTGGTCTCTTGATCTGCCACCTGTTCCTCCATTGACCTCCCCTGAACAACCCACAACGTCATGCTTCCTGGGTCTCTTTTTACCCTTTTGTTATCTTCTGGCTGGTTTGTTGGCCCTGGCCAGTCTCTCCCTTTCTTCCTTGTCCAGGAGGTGTTACATAGAGCAAAAACTTTCATATAGTGCATTACACTCAGCCCATGCATGGCTGTGTGGAACAACAATGACAGTTGTTGCTCCCTTCCACCACCTCTTCTCCTTCTCTCATCTCTGACTGTCTGTCTGCTATCCAGGAGTGGTGTGCCACCAATGATCTCTGCCTTAATGCCAGTAAGACTGAGATTCTCCTCATCGGCACACCCAGTCCCTCCTTTCCTGTCACTCTCTGGCCAGCCTCTCCTGGCCCTCTTCCTGCTCCCACCTGTGAGGCTAAAAACCTCAGGGTCATCTTCGACTCCACACTCTCCTTCTCTCCTCAAATCTCTGACATCTCTAAGAAGTCACACTACCAGCTGCATCTCCTCAGAGGTATTCTTCCTTTCCTCTCCTTCCCCCAGAAGCTCACTGTCTCCAGAGCTCTGGTTGTCTCTAGGCTGGACTGCTGCAACAGCTTCTTTCTTAATCTACCTGCCTCTACCTTCCGCCCTCTGCAACTCATCCAGAACAGGACTGTGAGACTTGTCCTTCACCTCAAGCCCTCTCTCCTGGACTGAAATCCCTGCACTGGCTCCCAGTGGCAGCGAGGATTAAGTTCAAAACCCTTTGCATTGTCCACAAGGCCTTCTGGGGCCTGGGGCATCAAAACCTTCAACTCTCTCTTCTTAAATATCTTCCTTCTCGAGCTCTTTGCTCATCCACCTCCAAGGGCCAGTCGCTTCTCCAAGCAACGAGTTGGTGGTAGATCTCTTTCTTCTGCTGGGGATTCCCTCTGGAACAGCCTTCCTGCCTCTCTGAAACTTGTGGAGAACCATCTCCAGTTCTGGAAGCACCTCAAGACCCTCCACTTTTCTTCTGCTTTCTCTCCTCCTCTCCCCTGCTGATCACCTGGCTGAAACTGCACTGGTTACCTGGATACCCTCTGTTCTCGTGTCGAGGTCCCCTCCCCGCCAGTTGCACCCCTGCACTGCCCCCCTGGCAATGCTTGTACATGGGGACTGTTTCTGTATCCCTACAGCTCCGTACCAGCACTTGACAACAATGTCTGCACTTACCCATGCACTTGCCACCAGCTGGTCGCACCTTTATTCATTGTCTTTATTTATTTTACTGTTATCCTATGGACTGCACTGCTCCCACTTTCTCCCCGCACTTCTCCCCTTCCCCCCTCCCCTTCACTTGCACATTCTCAATATCACCTGGCCTAGTAACATCGCTGTCTATTGTCATCCCTCTGTTCCCCCTCCCTTGCCTCATCATGCTTGAAATACTTGTGTATAGGCATAAATGCCATATCATATCATATCATACACTGTCCATTTTCATGATAGAGGGGCTGGCCTGGCCACCCCTAATGTTAAGTTCAGTCCTTGTTCAGTGTCTTTATATTTTTTATCCCTGTTGGTCTAGGATGACTATACTGGTCTTGCGGATGGGACTGCTGAGGCTGACACGCAGAGTGCAGGAGATCTAGCTCCTTAAACTGTTCCTTAATCTCACCCAGAGGTGTTTTGATGCTACTCATGTAGGACTCCTGGTAGTTGAGAAGGGTCTCAGGATGGCCCTCTTTCCACTGGCTCTCTCTCCCCAATGGGGTTTTTATATGGTTTTGCATGGGGTGCTGATGGGCTTTTTTCTTTTGGGTGGTTTTCTCCTGTGTCAGTGGTTTCTCTGCAAAAGAAAGCAGAAACGTATCCAGCTCTTTGGTTCAGAGTTATGGGGTGATGCAAATTGGTAAAGCATTTGTGTAGAGTAATTTGGGGAGGGGACAGGTAATGGGGCGGTCCAAACTTCCATCATCTTCCTCTGGAACATGACTGGCTCTGGATTCCTCCCTGGTAGGCCTCCATCTCTAGGGTGAGAGGTTCCAATCCCCACTTCAACTGACCCTGTCACACAATGCTCTTACCTATCAATATTTCCTTTTGAAATTGAAATGCTTTTTTAATTTCTGTTAACTGGTTTGCTCCAGTCCACGAGGGAACGTCATCAAGTTATTGTCCTCCCTTTTTGTGAAGACGAGCATCTTCTGACAAGTCTTACATTATTTCCCACTGTTCTCAAAGCATCAATGCACATACATGAGGTCTTCTCCTCAACTGATTGGTTGGTGCGAACTGGCGATCATGGTCCAGGGGAATGAGAGGCATTAAGAGGATTGAATAGAAATCCCCAAAATCGCTTGATTCATCCCAATCTCACTATCTATTGTTCTTTTCATGCAACAGTCTTACAATGAGAAGGATGCTATCTGGTAGACAACTCTCTCACTTTATCAGCAGAATTAGCTGATATGGTCCTCGCCATCCCAGTGCCAATGCAGACTTTCACCAATAACTCTTCACCCAGATGGAATCCCAAGGCTGCTGGGAAATTCAGGCTTCAGTCGACCACCAAGGCAAATTATCTTTCAGCTGTTCATGAATAGAACTACTGCAAATGTTTCCAGCATTTTGAGGGGCGGGGAATCAATGTGATTCAATCGGAAGCGATTCACACCTTGAACAACTGACATGTACCAATCTTTGCCCACACCTCCCAAGCACATATACACCAACTCCTCCCAAGCAAATATACATCAACTCCTCCCATTCATCTAAAGAATTTGCTCACTATTTTTCCTGTCGAATCTCTCAAATTCATGGCACTGTCCCGGCATTCCTCTTTCTCCCTCCCCTACCCTCCTTATATCCACAACCTCTCCCCAACTTCTTCTACTCTCTACTACCTTGCCCTTACCTCTACTATTGAATTAGCACCTACCTTTAACAGTGCCAACCCTTCTTGTACTTCTATTGATCCTTTTGCTCCCCAAATGGTCAAGGACTTAGGGGCTCTCCATGAGTTCCCTGATATCCCACTTGTAATTACAGCTGTATACCGGAATACTACCATACCATCTCCACCACCTGATATCCTGGTATTACTGGCTGTGGAGATGCCAGTAACTCCTCATTCCATGGAGTCTCATAGGATTCCATGCAATGGGGTTGCCCGTATCACTGGCACTGTTAGTACCGATGCAAGTGATTCAGGCATTTATCTGCTGGTAGGGGCCTGATCTACCAGCAGATCAAACCTGCCAGAAGATCAGAGCCCCTTCTGGCAGACTTGGAGTTGGCCGGTCCAGAAAGGTGCCAGTATATTTTGTTACCTGCACTTTATTTCCAGACCCGCCTACTCACAATGAGGGATAGTCTCAGTCACTTGCTCTCATCTCTCTCTAAGCTCTTTACCCTCTCTTCACTGGACTCTTACCTTCCTCCTTAAAATCTGCAACAGTCTTACCCCTATTGACGAAATACTGCTGACCCAAATGTTACAGCAAACTATCGTCCAGTTTCTCACCTTCACCATTGTATCAAAGTACTTCAGCAGGCGGTCTTTGACTAGATCACTAAGTACCTTAAGGATAGTGGGCTTGGAGAGTCACTAAATTCTGGCATTTGTAGTAAACACTGCACTGAGACTGCACTCATGTATCTCCCCAATTGTCTCTACAATGCTCACCAGTCAAAACCCTCTCGTATGCTCATCCTTTTGGACCATTTTGCTGCTTTCAACACTGTCAACCACTTCTCTTGCCAACTAACTCTCCAGGACCTTGGGTTTTGCATATCAGCTTTTGTCTGGATTGTCTCCTACCTGGAAAGTTAATCCTTTCAAATCTCCTTTTGATCACAAACATCTGGCCCCACTCCTCTACCTGTCGCCATCCCCCAGGTATCAATCGTTGGACCTCTGCTATTCAGCCTCTGTACCTCTGCCCTAGGAAGACTTAGCTTTCACCTTTTGCTGATGACACTCACATATTGGTCTCCTTTTTGATAGTGACCTAAGACTGCAACAATTCATCACTAACACTGCATTTTCTGCTCATATTAACCTCCTCAACATTCGTAAACAATTTTTGTGTCTTACTAACCACTCTAAAAACACTCTAATCTCAACCCACATGCTCAGCCAACTTGACTACTGCTCAAGCCTACTCCTTGGCCTTCCTATCTACTCCATTATCTCTCTAGATAAAGCCCTTAACATTGCTACTTACACTCTCTACAACCTATCATATTCTCCTCTACTTCCACTTACCGACAACATGCTGGTTGGCTCTACATGCACACCCACTCTTTTTTCAAGTTTCTTCTCCTAGGCTACACAGATATCAATGGTCTTGCTCCTCAGTACCTCTTCGACTGAATCTCAGTTTACTCACCATCTAATTTCTTCAAATCCTCCTCTGCACTCAACCTGACCATGCCATACCCTCCACTCCCTTCTCTTGCTCTTTCGCCCGCTTTACTGGAACCCATTGCCCATAACAATCAAAGCCATCCAACCTGGGGATCCCTTCAAATCTCAGCCACCACTTCTATCAGTGACGCTCAATAATGTAATTATGTATATTTAAATAGTGCTAGTCTTAAGTTTGATGCACCTACCCCGTAGGTTAATGTAACCTTTGCAAGTCACCTGTTTTACTATATATTTATTTTCCAGTTTGTTTTCTTTTGTCCCTGGTATATGTCCCACTCTTTTACAACCACATAAACTGGCGCACCACTGGTTCTCATCTTTGTGCTATTTTACAGAAACCCTTTGTCGGAATGCTTTAACCATCTGTAAATGTGTTACTGTAATTTACGAGAGGGGCTGTGAAGTTTTTCTTCTGCCTACACAATTTTGAAGTTCCCAGATTTGCAGAAACATGAAGTCACAAAGAATTCCCCCTCCAATGCAGTGGCAAATGGTTTAAGCCACACCACTCATTTAGTGCATGAAATATTTCACCAGTTCTCTTTGTGCCAAATAATCATGACCCAGATATAATTGAGTGAAGTAGTTCCCAACAAGAAGTTTGTGCTGAAGAATTGGGAAGTGTAACCCCAGGGTTCAAGTCGAGGGTACACAAGGGTGGTTGGCGCCCAACTACTTTTTTCAGAGGGTGGACTCTGTCCACCCCAGCTAAAATGAGAAACATTGAATGTCTTGGAGTTTAAAACATGCACCGCTTTTAACGTTTTCAAAAACACTATTAGATGAAAATATGGTCTCTTGCTTTTGTGTGTGTGTGTGTGGATTCTATGAACGCAAATGCCATTCGTCCTGTGCAATTTGGGTGCTTATGCACAGCCAATTTAATGAAATGTGCATATTTCACCTTGATATGCTCATTTCTGGTGACTTCACATCCCAACACGTTTGTTGATGAGTCCCACCTATTAAATGTTTGGGACTTGACCCCTAGGAACCACATTTGCCAAGTGTGTAATTTAGTGTGTAATTTACCTTCAGCGGAACGCAGCGAAGAAACATATCCACAGTGGCTAAAGTACATTAAGCATAAAACAAAAAGAGTTGTAGCCACTTTTGTAGAATGTATCTACGCATAGTGCAGGAGATGTAGGTGGACGCACAAGTCCATGGATGCGCACAATGCCCATGTTACTGGGATCAGCATTCTTTCTGTTGCTGACTGCAACAATGTGCTTGTGCACTTGGAGCACAGAATTCAGTGAGGTGGAAGTGGCTTGCTTAATACTCTATGTGGCACTTGTCAAGCCCTGTATGCTGGAGTGGGTTTAGAGGGCATGTACCCTTCCAATAAGAAATAAGGCGGTCTCCAAAATGGAGAAGAGAGCTGGTTTGAAATGCACCCCCAAACATTGGTGGCATAATTTGCTGCGTGCAGGCAGCCTTGCATGCTGACGAGCCTGGGCGTGCATGAATGGGAGGCAATGAAACCCAGACCTGCAACAGCTGCAGAAGGCAAGAATAAATTGTGAAATATGTGTCTTATTTTACTTTTGATCCCAAATAATATTCAATTATGTGCCTTTTGTTAAGATTTGTCAGATGTTCACAGCGAGCCTGACCCTTGTACTTACAATAAAGTATTTGATACACAACTTAACCATGGAATTTTTTCACCATTACTTCACCTATATAGGCTCTTAACCAACAGATTAGATACCAGGTGTTATCGTTTGTTAAAACATATAAAGCAAGGCAATAACAGACAGTCTGTTGCCTTCTTTGAAGACTGGCTGATCTCGCTATGCACAGTGAAGGTAAGGGCCGAAATGGGAAGATCTAAAAGGCTTCTACAAAATGTGTTCTGCGTTTTGGGGATTTTATCTCACCACGAATGCCCCCAAATTCCCATTGAATACAGGCTATTGACTTTGCTTTTGCCTTATTTACCCTTATCATGTAAGTAAGTGGCTTTACTTTAAAATTCCAGGCAAACGAGTAGGTCGCACCAAACACTTGTGACATTCTCCTTGCTTAATTCTCTATGTCGCTACTATTAGACACGTTTTTCAAAAAAAAATACGAGGCAGTACAAAGAGCTCACATTTTCTACCCTTGAATTTCCAATGTTCCAAAAACTAAAACCTGATATGTTTATTCGTTTTTGGAGTACTTTTTGTGAACTTTACAGTAAATTGCTATTGTCCGCATAGGACAGTACCAGAATCTTAGAAACAGACAGAAAAAGAGAGGCCAGGACACAGCCTTAACACACCCCCATTTTATTTGGCATTGGAGAAGTCAATTTACCACTTCTACTATATGTAAACAATATGCAACAGCTCTGTGGGAATCCCTATAGCCAACAAGATGGCCTACAGCTCACAGCGATCCATTGAGTCAAAGGCTGCAGCCAAATACATAAAATCCACATTAAGGTCCTGATTTTTGGAATTATCGCGTGTAAAACGGGGGATTGGCCTGCCATTCTGCCCCCAAATTCCCATTCGTCAGACAGGGATTTGCACACAGAATGGCACGCAAATCCCTGTATTACTCGCAAATAATTCCATGAATTAGGGCCTTAATGTCTTGGCTCTGACAAATATGGGATTTCCCATGATAAAATACAAGTTCCCAAAGCCAAGATAGATGGGCAAACGTATATTATGTTCGTCCACCGAGGCTTGTTGCCTCTCTTCTACCATTCTAACAAACAGCTTAAATTAATTATCCAACAATGATATGGGCCTATAACGTTTTGGGTAGGGTGTGTCTCCTTTCTTGTAAATTAGGCAAATGATTGCCTGTATCCAGTTATTCGCTAACCTTTCTTTTAGTAGCATAGCATTAGAGGTGTTGTTAGGTACAGCTGCCCATGTCCCTTGGTGAGACTTAAACAGGCCAGATGATATAATATCAAGCCCTGGACTTTAACTTGCCCTTAGCACTAGCATTGCTGGTGTTACTTCTTTGATCATGATTTAACAAATAAACAATTTGCGAGCTCAGCCAATGGAATCACAGGCAATCTTGCCTCCAATGCAGTGGTTACACCTCTGTCTGTTGGGTGCTATACAGAGCAAAATGCAGTTGCCATGTGCCTCTGGAACAGAGGTCTCAATTAATTGTTCACCTTGTTATAATGTCCCATGCAGGACATTTTTTCCCGAATATATATGCAACAAATCAAATTCCAGGGTACCAGTGGTCCAGGGGTGAATATTGGTTTCTAGACCATCAATCTGCCCCACACCTCTAAAAACTAGCAAATTATAAAACTACTTGTTCAAACTTCTGCTCTGTAATTATTAAATGGCAAACCGTCATATGCATTGTTTTGCGCCATCACCCCGGGACACCCTGCTCTTTTCCATACATCATCTGATTGTTCTCCTAATATTGAAGCAGGGAAGCTCTTTGCGACTCCTACCGCTAATATCATTCCTGATGTCTTTTTCCTCCAACTCGTGAATCCATTTCCCTGCCTCTGCTGTCAGCAATGGTCATGTGGCCAACACATTGTTATTAACTGTTCATGGCCATGGCACATACTGAGTCAATGCCCTACCCTTTTGGAGCAATGCTAATTCTAACTGTGTCATCCTTGCTATGCGTGCAGGCACAGCCGCACCCTTCATTAATTTTAATGTCACTGACATGTGGCTTACTCAGCGACCTGGCACATTTCTTAATCTGTTCACATATGGTGTTTTCTTCCCTGAATTTATTGAGAGGAGCTCCAGAAGCGATGGGCTCTCTCTCTCTGTATTCACCAGTCATCTCTCAAATCTATCAAGGGATACTCTATTCTATCAAGTGTCCCTGTCTGGGGGACTTGTACTTCTCCTTCTTCATCTTCCTCCCCTCCATCTTCCCACTCTTCTTCCTCTCCCTCTACCTCGTCCAGCTCTTCATTACAAAGATCTCCACTCACCTACACTCTTCTTTCTGTTTTGTCTATTATGTTTCTGCAAGCACTATCTGCAACTCCCCTCATGCTCTATTCTCTTTCTCTGTCCTCTGTCATTCTTCGACTAATGCTGGCTTTAACTGTCCTTTGGTCCTCTTCTCTTTTTTTTCCTTCTCCTCTTCTCTCTAGAGTCTTTACGTTATCATTGTCAGTTCCTTGTCCATCCAATTGAAACACTATCTGTCCTCCTACCCATGTGTCCGTTATAACTGCTGCTTCTTTCCCGCTCTTCAACCATTTAAACTCTTCTTTTGCTTCCTTTAGCTACACTACTAAACTGTGGCGTTTATCATGCTCTATGTGCTCTGCTAGGGTGCCTTTTGTATCACTTCCCTTTTACTTTGTTTTTACCTTCCACCTCTGGGAGCTCATATCAGGGGTCACTATGACCTGCAGCAGCTTGCAATGGATATAATTCTGACACAGTCGACTATGTAGGACATGTTGTAGTGCTGTGCGCTTCACCCACCCTTATTCATCTCTTCTACTTTCTTTTGTACTTGTTCCTCCTCCTCCTCCTCAAACATTTTCCATAAATTAAGTATACTTAGTGTGTGCTGTAATGACTTCTTCATATCTGTGGCATGTAGACATGTGTTCATATGTTGCAGCAGATGCTTCAAGTGTGTCCCTTCAGAGCTGCACCATTTTGACAGCCATGTCTTTGACCCACTGTGCGTGGTATTTTAAGATTTTCTTTTAAGTTGGGGAAGTGATTTATACAAACAAACAATGTGGGTGTCCACCACTATAACAATAAAAACTCAACTTACCAATAATTTTAACAATCGCCATTTTCAACACGCTCCCACTGTTCTGTCCCTTTTTTCTTCACCCCACTCCCTCACATTTCCCCACAAATTCAATACGACTTGCCTCCTAGCTCACACCAACAATACACAATCACAATCTACTCCATACTTACGTCCAATAATCCTAACTGCTACTCTATCGACACACAAAAAGTACCTCTACCATCATATCATATACCAAATATCATACACAACAATATCACCAATAACATCTATTCTATACAGCTGGCTTCCCTTTATGTGGAGGTATCAACTCTTAATGACCTTTTGTTCACCCCAAAACCCAAAAGGGCTGGGCTTTGCGCCCTGCCAGGGGGCCTTCCCCAACTACTGTCAGAGGTATCTATTATTCTCTTTCTTCAATACCTTTTTCAACTTAAGCAACAAACAACGCATCAATACCCAGAGGTGTTTTCGTGCACAGATATTCTCGCAGAATCCTACGATCCTGAGGTATGCCAGCTTAAAGTCTCCTCTATCTGCTTGCTTCCGCTCTGCACCCAAAATGCTGCTTTTGAGACCGGGCAGGAATTTGCTGAAATAGGGCCTCTGCCAACCTCGTCTGTAAATGTGCACTCAAACTGCTTCCACCGCTCAGCTGTCCAAGGGAGCCGCAACAAGGTGTCCTCAATTCTCTACCAGACAATGGGGATATCAGCAGTGCTGGAATGTGGAACATTGTGTTGTCACAAGGGAACCAGAGATTCTAGTATGTCATTTGGCTAGAGGGTCCTGAAGCAGCTGGATGGTTGGGGGCTTTGTCCATAATAACCCTTGCTTAACCCATAAACATGTATATGGACTTACCTACATGAAGTCTTTATTCCAGTCTGCACTGCAAACCCACATGCACTACTCACAGCACACAGCTTCTCATTCAAGTGGGGTCTGAGCAAACAGAAACAGGACCAAACTCTGGTTTCAGGAGAAACACTAAAACAGTCTTTCCTGCAGACTGCACTTTGTCCGTACTCCGAATGTGTGTGTGCTACACGCAGCTCACAGCTTCTTATCCCAATGGGGTCAGAGCCAACAACAACGTGACGAAATGCCAGCTTAGGAGAAACATGCCAGTCTTTCTTGCAGACTGCACTTCTTCCGCACTTGGAACTTGTAGGAATAATGATTGTGTGGCATGGTGCCAGGCAGTTTGAGGTGTTTGGACTATGTGTTTTTCAGCCAGCTGTACAACATCAACTATGGCCAGGCTTGGAAGAAGTCCATGTGTAATAATCTTGCCCAAAGATATTGGCGATGTATCCAGAGAGGCAAGCATTTGCATATATTTGGCCAACTCTTTTTGAAAACATCCCCACAACGATACAGCCCTTTATATACTGGTCCTCTGGACTACATTCACATGTACACATTTGGGATAATTTTAAGCAGAATGCCCTATCCCTTTGATGGACAATGGAGGCATTGGCATCTGATAGAAATTGCAGTGCCCTTTGTACCAATTTTCTATCCACTTCTCAGTCTAAAGAACCTCTTAAAACTTGTTCTTCTTCAGCCAATTTCAAGACTTTTACAAGAGGACCGGGTTTATTCAGAAGTCTGCCCTGACACATCTGCCATGCCCTTTCCGACATCCCGGCCATATGTAGTGAAGAAAGAAGGAATTTTGTAATCTACTGCGGTTGTAACCAAAGATTCTTCCAGGACTAAGGTTCTTTGGTACTCCACCTTGTTCTTATTTCTGTCGACTATCTTGATTTTGTTATATAGGAAGGCATCTGCATATTCACCCATGCACTTCACTGGTCCCGCTCCCTGGAATACAGGTGAAATACAAAGTCAGGACAAAACATAGGTGTATCTGAAGATTCTTGGAATGCACATGTACCCTCCCCTGGCACAATCAAGTGGTTTAGGTAAACAGTGAGGGGATAACCGACACTACCTGTGCCTCCCACAATTAAATGTGAAACATCTGGTGCAGGATCTCCTAGCAACAGGTAAAGAGCCACCAAGACTTATCTTGATTGACTTTTTGTGTCCATCCTTAAGGCCTGAGGGTCTAGTGAGCACATTTATCAGTTTTCTCTTTGATGGTCCCAGGACCATCAATATCCTGGGTAAGAAGGTTGAGGGAAAGCACTACGGTCGTCCATTCTGTGATCTGGGTGTTTCCTTTTTGGATTGAGCATTGGTTCCCGTGAATCTTAACCCTGCATCCTCTTTGGTCACCCATAACCCATTTTGAAGTTATGTGCATTCCTTTCAGTCAGACCTCAAGTGACATATCCATTGCGGGTATCTGATATGGCTGACATTTTAGCATCCAAGGATGTATTGATAAAGGAATCAAACTGTCTCTGACATACTTCCTGTTCTTACTCAGATTCTTCTTCTATATTATTTGTGCCTAGGTCCTCCTGGTCCTGTGCTTCCTGACCATCCACACTGATGTCTAGCTCGCAAATACTCAAATGACATGGCTGCACCTACCTGACACTGTAGAACGTTTTTTTTCAACAAATTGGAAATGCTCCTTAGTAAAATTCTTCTCCTCTGTGCAGATCACCCAGTATCCTCTTGAGCATGTGTAAACTGCTATATATCTCCATCTCCCAGTACTTCCCCATTGGGATGAACAACGTAATCTGTAGCATCTTAATCAGTGCAAACAATGTCATCAAAGGTCCAAACTATCCCATCTTCCAGCACTACTGTTTTCCTTCCAACACTTACAATCCTTTGAGCCTTTCTAAATTTGGAGCACTCTTTTGCCACTCTCCAATGCTCCTGTACTCTCACTAGATCTCCTTCCTTCAATACAACTTGCCGCATAGCTCTCGCCCAATCATAGTGTACTTTGTTTCTCTTCTGTTTTTCTCTTACTCTCTGAGAATCTTATCCATATCGACCATCTTGACGCTCTTCTCTATTAACCACGAGTGACTCAGCCTCTCACAAGGCACTCTGCCCCTCGTCAATACAAATGGTTCAATTTCAGTTGTCATATGGGCTGTCATCCTGCATGGATTTAATGACTCTCTCAGTGTCTCTTTCCATGATAATGGATTTACTTCAGCTAACTGTATCATTATTTTCATGAAAACATAAATGCGCTTGACAAGACCATTCACCATTGGATGGTATAGTGCATTGCGTCTTTGATTAATTCCCCAATCTTTCAACTTTTTTGCATGTTCTCCGAAATTAACTGTGTTTCAGTGTCTGTTATTAGTTCTTATGGATCACCTTCTCAGTCAAATACGGTCTCTAGAAATTTCACAATCTTTCCCATTGTCACATTTTCCTCCATGACACAACACTCCACCGACTTTGATGTGTAATCCATAAGGACCAGTATGAACACCTTCCACTGCTCCAATCCCTCAAAAGGACCTGCTATGTCTATAGCTAACTTCTTCCAAACTGACCCTGAAACCTGAACAGGTTGCAGGGGTGGTGTGTTCATTTTCTTTGATTTGTCACAGGTAGCACACGCCTGACATGACTTCACCAAATGCTCAGCCTTGCTCCACATTCCAGGCCACCAATAATTCTCTTTCAATCTTCTCTTTGTGACATTCCTCCTTAGGTGTCCTTCATGTGCCAAATTAGGAATTTTGTTCCTCATGGACTTTGATGGAATTATGCGGCCCCCTCTAAGCACACATTCTGTGCGCTCTGTGATGTCATCACAGATCTGGTTATACTCCGGAAGAGCATTTCCTATACTTTCCCATCCTTCACGTACAGCATATCTCAACATTTGTTGTTCAGAATCTTCTGCTCCTTCTTTCAACCATTCCTCTTTTCTGAATCCTGCTTGAATCTGTGCAATGATGCCCTATTCTCTCTGTTCTATTTCACACTGACCCACTCCTTCAGCCCACGGTAACCGAGAAAAGCAATCAGCAATGATGTTCCCTTATCCTGGTGAATATATCGCTCTGACGCATTGCATGTTCTCTAGCATCCATCTGCAGATTCTCAGTGACAGTAGGTGTGGGATCTTAGAATTCATTATGTGAATAAGGGGTTTTCAATCTGTCTTTATTATCACTGGCAGGCCCCAAATAAGTGTTTTGAAATGTTCTAATGCCCATTACACCCCAAGGGCCTGCTTTTCAATAGTGGAATAGTTTAACTCTGCCTCTTTTAGCACTCAGGAAGCGAAGGCAATGGTAACTTCTTTGCCATCCTGAATTTGTTCAAGTGCTCCTACCAGCCCAACATTACTGGCATCTACAGTTATAATGTTGGTTGCTGCAATATTGAACATGTTAAGGGTTGGTGCTTTGCTGATATCACTCTTTAACATCTCCCACTATTTTTGGCATTCATTGGACCACTACAATTTTGCAAACTTCTTCATGAGTGCCCTCATGTGATGTGTTTTCTCTGTGAAGCATACGACAAACTGAGTAATATTCTGTCGATTGAAGGACAGACCTGAGCTGGTCCTTATTGATGGGGACAGGAATGGCCATCATCATTTCCACAAGTTCCTTCTTTGGCTTTATTCCTCCATCATTTATTACGTGTCCTAGGTATATCACTTTTGTGTACTTTAATTTTACACTTCTCTATCTTCAGCGTGAATCCTTTTTCTCTAATCACTTGCAGAATACCTAAAGGATTTGCAGTATGCTCCTCTTCAGTGTTTGTCGTTGTCAAGATGTCATCTTGAAAGAAATAGACCCCTTCTAGCCCTCCAAACAATTGCTGCATTAGCCTTTGAAAAACTGCAGCTGGTGACGCCAAACCAGAAGGCATGCATTTGTACCTAAATGCACCCAAAGGAGTCACAAAGGACATTAAATGTTTTAAATCTTCATCTAGTACTATCTGGTGATAGGCAGATGACAAATCAAACATTGTGAAATACTTGGCAGGCTTCATTGTCATTAAGAGTTAATTGATGTTTGGTAGAGGGTGTCTGTCAATCCAGATGTTAATATTAAGGTCTCTCAGGTCTACGCACATATGTATCAAACCATCTCCCTTACGTACAATAACAAGAGGAGATAACCAATCTGAGCACTACATTGGTTCTATGATGTCTTCTCTGCAGAGTCACTTCAATTCATTTTGAAGTGCATCTTTAGTGCCAACAGGAATGTTCATCACCTTGTGTTCTATTGGTTTTGCTCCTCTTCTTAATACTATGCAGTGCTTAAATCCTTGGAGTTTCCCCACAGTATCATTGAACACTTGTGGAAACTGTTCAACTAGACTCTCCTTGGATGAAAGGTCTTGCGTAATAACACTCAATATTGGTTTCTCTTCTCCTGGATGGATCTCCATTCGGAACGCAGCCTTTTCATCCCATCCTAACATGGATGATACTTTTTGAGCTACAAATAGCTTGCAATATGTTTCTCTCTCACCAAATCTGAGGTGTACCCACTTAAACCTTAAAATGTCGATTGAGGTTTGGCCATAACCTGTTGCTCTCACATTGGAGTATTTCAATTCCTCAATGGAAAAACCCTACTAATTCTGAAACATATGAGTGTCCACAATTGTGTAAAGTGATCCCGTGTCTATCATCACTTCTAGTCGCACTTTATTCACTTCAACCATTTCCCAAGGTCCTCTCTTTTCTTTTGGTGCATTTAGCGAAAGGATGCAAATGGGATTCTTTTCCAGTGCTTTTATTGTGTGACAACCCTTAGGGCTGGGATTTTTGCACACTCTCCCAAAATGCCCTAACATGCCACATTTATAACACTATGCATTAACAGCTGGAAACTCACTTTTAATGTTCCGGTTTTTATTGCGTCCACACTTTTAAAATTTCGATTGGGGACGGTCACTCTTCTCAGATCTGTCATTGGCATTTACTCAATGCCATGTTGTAGATGCTGTGTTTTTCTTCACTAAGGCAATAGTAGTGCCATCATTGTAATTCTCATATTCTATTATTTTACTGGAAGCCCTATCCTCTTGTTGTACAACCTTCATGCACTTTTTCCCTAGTTCGAGTGTTCTAGCCAGGTCAATTGTCTGATCTAATGTCAGATCTTTAATTTGACAGAGTCTCTGCTGGATATGCTGGTCTGAGGTGTCCAGTACTAGTTGATATCTGATGTATTTGTCTAGTACTCCAGTGAACTTGCATGAGGCAATGAGGCCCCTAAGTGTCGCTATGTAATTGTCTACGGATCCTCCTTTATTTTGTTTCCTTAAAAAAAAAAATCTCCAGGTCAACATTAGTTTTGTTCCCAAAGTGCTTTTCTAGTTTCGGCAGTGCTGATTCATATTTCCCGGCAGATCCTGAGGAGCTTGAGTCCCCCCCTTCTTGGTAAGCTATTTCAGGAACGGTGCAAACAATCCTCAAAGCTTCAGTACCTAGGCAATTGAGTAAAGATATTTCTTTCAAGTTGTCATTAAACTTTCCTCCACCCAGATCACGTAGGTATACTTGAAAAGATCCACCCATTGGTTCCAAGATATGGGAAAATCTCCTGGTGAGTACTAAGGAAAAATGAGTTGTGAAGGTGCACGCCAATTCTTTATGGTAGATCATATAACCAGGCTTTATACATAAAATAAATTACTCTCAGGTGCTCCTTGTTGGGTCTGTGCTACCAGGCCGAATACCGTAAATACGGAGGGTCCCCCATAATGAACGGGAGGCAAACAAGGGCACACTTTAACCAATGCAATTGGTGAAAAATCAATTGTTCTTATTCATATGATTCAAATATTTTTATATGCATGTATACAAATCAAGTTCATCGTAGTCATTATGATGATTATTGGTCTCACTGTCTAATGAACAATGCAGTCAATATGATTAGCACAGTAATTAATCTTCATTGCAATGTTTTTTCATCATCAATTTCAAGTTCAACAATTGGTAAATGACATTGATAGTTTCAGTTCATCATTCTTGTTTCTTCACAATATGATAACAGTATGTTCTCTGTAAACTGTTCCAAGTAATATATTGATCCAGATATCTTGATAAGGTCTTATCTAGATGCTCTAATTGTGTTGGTGATTCCCATTAGGGCATCTCATATCTTTCACTATGCGTTTCAGCCTTTGTTGCCCCCTTCTTCAGGTGAAGATATCAGAATGGACTCATCCTATTTCGCGAGCAGTAGTTTAGTTTTTAGTTTGCTGTTCCTACTGATGTTTAAAGAAATACAAAAGATGTATGCAGGACATAGAATTCAGGGAAGGAATTATGACATTTGGACATCAGTAAAACAAGGTGGCTACACTGGTTGTATATTTGTCCAGTATTATTATTATTATTATTATTATTATTATTATTATTATTATTATTATTATTATTATTATTAACAGAGTGTTTTACAAGTTATAGAGGAAAGTGCACTGTGAAGGAATCTGAGATACAAGGCTGCTGGGAGCTATCAATGGACTAGGCCAGTAATTTGGCAGCAACAGATCTACAAGCAATCAAGGGAAGACAGAGGGGAGCAGAGCACCCCATGCCAGGTTAGGAGTGGAGAGTGTGTGGACCTCAATGTAATATTAATATTTATGATATTAAATGTGTCACAGTAAACACTTGCTTGTGAAGGTGAAGAAGGTTCAGAGGGTTTGGGACCCCCTAAAGTTGTTGTACACAGATGTGGACAAGACGACTGGTCATGAAAGATCAGACTGAAGGAGGTTGAGAATGGTGGTGGTGAATGGTGGTGGGGTCAATTGTCTGAGTAGAGGAAGAGAGAGCCTGTGGCACTTCTTTAGGTTCATATTTTTGATATTTCTTCTTTGGGTATTTGATTTGGTTCTCGTATCAAGGAGCTTCAGCGGAACAGGCATTGTAGCACAACCTTCTTGCACATCAGATGCTGTGACCGGTGTAGAATATGAGGCGTGCTGCCACCGGATTAGAGAAATAGAATGTGTTCTGAAGGGCTGGATGGCATGAATAATTGGGTCAGCGTTAGTGCACGTTATTGTAGGTCATTACACCACTACACGCCTGCACAGTTTTAAGGCAGTGAAGGCTTGATCTGTCCAGAATCACACGATTTTTTGAGTCAAGTGACATTGAACACAGGGATCTGAGATTTGAGGTCAGGTTCGCCTGACAACAATACAGTAGACCACATCACCTCACATAAACCTGCTTGTATCTGGAAGATCAAATTAACTAGAGGGTAAAAATAAATGTCTGTGATTTTCTGTTGATGTATTAAAGGCCAGAGGGATAATCTGTATCACACAAGTAGTAAAACAACTATGAAAGGAGTGAAACTGGGCAATAAAGGCTGTACCTCTCATCGAAACACGCAGGCGCATAAATCACAACCATATGCAAGATATGTTTTCTTTTTGCTTTGAGTCTCTGCTGCCTCAAGCCATGGGTGCATGCTTTTTAGCCTGGCAGTTGCAATGATTGCAAATGCCTGCATATTTAGGTGATCTTTCAGCTTCTTAAGCAGCCTTTTCATGCTTTATGAGCAGATCTTTCAAAACAGGCCCTTCCATCCCCAGAGGCACTGCAGCAATCAGGTTTAGTATTTATTTTTAAATGAAAAGACACAGCCATTGACATCTGTTTAGGTTTGTACTTCGAGTCACATGTTTCCCAACATGGGTCATTATTTTTAATATGGTTATGAGACGTTGATGGAAAGAATTACATATTGTTTGAGGTACAATGCTGTCTAGAGTGTGCATGATTCAAGTATTCCTTATTTACTCACAAAATGCTTCATTTTTGAAAGAAAGAGTTGAAAGTGATGGCCTATTGATAGAATATTAATCAGTCAGCTAACTGACATCATTATAATTATGTGTTTTTTTTTATAACGCACTTAATACCAAAGAATGGTTTCTAAGCATAGAATCGGGATTCAAACCTGTGTTGCGCCGAGTTGTCTTGCTTTGATGACAGGCATAATTATAATTATTATTGTTATTATTATTATTATTATTATTATTATTATTATTATTATTATTATTATTATTATTATTATTATTATTTGTACAGGGAATGTGTTGATTAAAAGGGAAAAGTTTGGGAAAGAACATTTTGGGAATATGATGTTATTCAAATATGTGTGCACCATACTTACTGTCCAAGCCAATTTATCAGTATAATTTCCAATTTGTACATAGAGTTTTCAAGCAAACAAACATGAGACTAACTTAACGCATCGCTACTTTTGACAGCACTATCAAGAGTCCAGTCTTAATATGTATACCCTCTTGTTGCTTACTTTTGTGCTAGTACATATTTGCCAGCCCTGCCATGGCTCACGTTATCCTCTGCAGATCATTTGAGGTGACATTTTACGTATAGATTCTATTTCGTTAAAAGCAACATTTCTTTTGAAGCCACTATCCGCTGATCTTCTAGGATTTTCTGACTCAGCTCTTCCCAACCCTGCTTACTACTTGACAGGTAAGAAGCATCTGGTTTAGTGCTGCATGTTTCTCATGGCAGCCCTAGTAATGTTCAGCTCTCTGCTAACAACCCTTGCCGATCAAAGCGTGTAGCCGCTGGTTCTCTCAGCATGAATGTCATGATTTGCACAAGTGATTCCACATTACTCCTTTATTTCAATCCGGGTACTTCCCCCTGGAATTGTTCCTCTATTGACAGCCTTCAATCGTCAGCCGGATTGTCATTCTTGAACCAGTCTTTCAAGCTTAACAGGGGGAGGCCTGGTGGCATTCATTTAGCAGCTCGAAGTTGAACCCTCCTATTGGCAGATCTAATTTCCTCTTCTCCTGGCAAAGCAAGAACCTATGACTGCAAGACCACAAATGTCTCTAACATGAGCTTCGATTTCTCATCTACCTCTAGTTCTAACAGCATGCAGATGTATGGAATTTGTGGCAGAGCTTTCGATTTTTGTGGTGTTTTCCTTTTCCCAAATGCTCAGGTTCAGTTTGGCCCAGCTAGCAATATCCACTTCCAGGGCAGTTTTTCAGTGTTCAGTTTTTGCAGATTGAAGTAAAGATCATTTGTCCTGTTTCTCCTCGAAAATAGGCTTTTACTCTTTCATGTTCCACTCTGTCTTGGTGCCATTTATTAATGGAGTCTAGACCAGGTGCAAAACCAAAGCAGATTCCATAGGAATCCATTTGTTGTACAACGAAATCTCTTGCAACAGTACAATGAGACACACTGACAAGATCTCATCTCTGCTCCGTGCCCTTCCTTCATCTTGGCAGTGCTCCAAAAAGGGGCAGCAGGATAAATGGAGGCGTAAAAGCATCACACTTTGACTTTAGCCCTGCATTTAATGCCTCACCCCCATGGCAAATGGGGCTAAATATAAGACAGCATTAAATGCACCTTATAATCACACAGGATGTCCTCAGTAAACCCTTAGCATCTTAGGGTTTACCAAGGACATCCTGGGTAATGCCAATTGCATATTATGTACTTGCTTAATGCAGACTAGTTAACATGATTGTGCTTCAGGGAGGGATAAAGATTTAAATAAAGGTGTGCATTTGATAGCAGAAAATGCAGTGATGTGGGCTTGGAGGGATAGGCAGTACAGCTGTCTGAGGATGGGGGTGATGGGATCGAATTGTTATAGTCCTTTGATGCGTTTTGCTACAGCATGCAGGATGGCCTTATATGGACCACATTGGCATCTGGGCCTCCTACAAGTATATAGGTTTTGCTACAGCGTGCAGGATGGCTTTATATGGACCACATTGGCATCTGGGCCTCCTACAAGTATTGGGTTGCCATGAGAGAGGTGGGGATGAGCAGAGCTTTGACAATGTTCTTAATCTCCAGGGAGGGATGAAAGGCTTGAATTAGCAGAGGAGCACAAGCAAGCTGGTACCAAGCTGCTTGGGTCTTCTTGTTAATGTGTGTTTTGAATGAACGTCAAAATGAAAGCTAGGAGATAGTGGATTAGGTGACTGTTGAGGTGGGAATCTGTTGAGCTACATGCCAGTCAACACATTCTGGACTTGGTTATTATTGGAAGGGGTTCGTCAGTGAATTAATTTGGTCTTTGTAGGGTTAAAGTTCAGGAAGGCACTCTAGATCCAGGCTTGGGTGAGGTACAGACAATGCTTAAGTCGATGGATGTTTTTTATGCAATTGATCTTTAGACAAAGCTGTGTGTCACCTGCATATCAGTGTACATTGAAGTCAGTGTTGGTGAGGTGTTCCCCCAGAGGTTTCATAAAGAAGTTGAAGATTACAGTGGAAAGGATGAAAATTGTGGATTTCTGCATATTTCTGGGGTGGTGGTGGGAACGGTTTGGGACCAAATGAATGAGTTGGTCTCTGCTGGAAAGATATGCGGCAAACCACTACAGTACTGTTAATTTGAGGCTCATGTACATTGCAAGAAGTTTGAGGAGGTTTTTATGGTAAACTATGAAAAACAACAGAGGTCAAGTGAATGGGATCTATGTGGCAAGTTTGAAGCTGCCAATGTGTTGATTTAGATTGTCTACATTGTTGTCTGTGAAGAAACAGATGATGTTGCATTTGCCAGTGGATTGTGGTATTGCTGGGTTTGACAGTGTGTTGATGCAGTGCTTCACAACTAGGAAAAGTGCCCTGCTCTTTCTGGATGCTTCAATGATGATTGTTGTGCAGAAAATTACTTTGGCTGTGGTGATGGGTGTCCTGCATGCTGATAGGAGTGTCCTCAGGGTGAAGAGCTTGGTAGGATTTTCTCCATAACGTTTCTGCAGGTGGCTCACTTGCTGTTGTTGAATTCCTGTGTGCACCAAGGTGTGGTGACCTTATGTTTGTTGAGTCGAAGTTTCAGTGGTGCTTGCGTATTGGTTGTATCAGTTATAGACTGACTGTTGACATTCTTTAAGTGATTGGATGCAGAGGCCAATGTGAGATTTCCTTCGGTGCAACCATTGGAAAGTTCTTGAAAGAGTTGTGGGGGTCTTTTTCAGTTTGGGTTGTCCCGATGGGGCAAAACTATGGTGAGCAGAATGGGTGTGACCTCATGGACTGTCCTATCCAAATGTAGAAGGGGAGACACACGATGGCTGTAGAGTTGGAGTTGGTGTTGGTGAATTCCAGGGTGAGTGTGTTAGTTTTGTTGTGCATTGAATCTATGCATGTTGCTTGCTGTTCATGATATCTTACAGTTCGAGTAGGGTCTCTCTGATTCAATTCATAACTTGGGTCATGAGAAGGTTGAGGTCTCTGAGGAAGATGTTAGTTGTGTTGTTCAAGTATGCTATTCTGATAAGGTTTATGATTGGTCGATAGCTCAGGCAGAACAGAGCTATCTGAGCATGGGTGTGTGGAAAGTTACAAGGGATGTGCTCGAAGGACTGTGGAACACACGTTAGGTGTCCTTGTGAAGGTTGCATGTCCATGAATTCTTGTGTATAATATCAAACCTCTTCAAGGCTTCCCTTGCTGTCCTTGTTTTGGATGTTGTTTGGATTATTGGCGGTTGTTATCCAAAACAGATGGACAGCCCCAGGTTACAAAACCCTGACCTACGTTGTTAAATGTTGTTAAATGTATTTGTCTTCATCATGTTGTTCATAAGCATCGTGGAAAATGAACTTGGCAATTCTGTCTTGTTGCTACCCTAGGCAAAGTGTCAGATTGGCGCCCCCCCACTCCGGGTCATAACCCTTCACAAGTAACCATCCCCATTGTGTTACTGATTGCTGCAACCAATTTCCTCCACCTAATACATTGCTCACGTCTTCTGCTGTGGATAGATCCCATTGCACATTCCTCACCCTCACGGCCATACAGTGTTAGGTTTCAGAGGTCGGTCCTTCCTTCCTTCCTTCCTTCCTTCCTTCCTTCCTTCCTTCCTTCCTTCCTTCCTTCCTTCCTTCCTTCCTTCCTTCCTTCCTTCCTTCCTTCCTTCCTTCCTTCCTTCCTTCCTTCCTTCCTTCCTATGTGCTTTTTTTCAAATTCCCCTGTTGCACTTCTTATTTTAAACACGGACGGTTTCAGGGCACTTTGCAGCTTCTGCAACAGAGCTCAAGATGGAAGACAGCTGTGAGTATCAGGTGGAAGACAGTTCGGCGAGCAAGGCTGGATGGATGGATGCAGGCTGGCCTACAGGGCAGCTCAGGGTCAGGAATCGTTATCTCAGTGCTGGTTGGTGGGTCTGAAGCACTGGTCGAGGCATCTCGGATGGCGTGAGCGCCTGCGGTCTGACTACAATCATGGGTACAGGCAGTTGCAGCTCAAGGTGCTTGACTGTCTCAAAAATGTCCGTTCAGGTGGATGATGGTTGATGCTTGTCAGTGCACTCCTAGCTTCTTTGCTGGGCTCCTATCATCCTTTAAGGCAGACTGCCCAAAGTTGAGGAGAGTGTTGCAGACAACGACCTTGTCCTTCTTTTGGTTCAGAGGCTATCTGGCACTTCCCACCTAGGAAGCTTGCTTGCAGAGCCTAGCAGGGCATGCCTTGTGCAGGCTGTACCCGTTCTGGAGCTGCTAGAGGGTCATCTGGATTCAGTATCCCACTCTGTTCCCTGTGAGATGATTAGGTGAGGGATATTGCTTTCTTCTTGGAAATCCTGGCCTTCCATCACTGGTGGAAGTTGTAAAACAGATTGTACCTTCAGCCAGGGTCCAATGAGCCCTTCTTCTTACTCCTTTCAAAGTCGTCAGATGATCTGCTAAGGTAGGCGCTCAGCCCTCCTTTAAAGCCCAATGGGCCCCAGTGGTTGGTGCTGGCTAAGCCTACCTTAATGAACCAATCCTGGGTCCCCACCAACAATCTTCTAGTATGCGTGAGGTCATAACCAGAGTTCTCTGCAACAGGAAAGGTAAAGGGATGAACACATGTACTACTAAGTCCCACTCATCTTCCAGTCTGTTGTGGATCAATGGGTCTCTCTGGTTAATTGAGCTTTCTGTGGTTCCAGATCAAAGCGCAGGTCTCTCTTGAAGTTGTGGTGACAACAGATGTTCTGCCTCCATCAAATCACATATTTCTACCCTCTGAAAGAGGTCCCCCTGCGGGAGTTGCCTACTGTAAACAGTTGCCCCAGACATGACAGTTCACTGCCCTTGATACTAAGGGGCAGGAGCTGACTTCAGGTAGACACAGATGCAAAGGTGTTGCGTTTCCTGTCCCCTTTGTCAGCTCAGCCACCAGGCCTCTGTCAGGCCTGCTTCAATTAACTCTCATCAATATGCACTGCCACCAGCAGGGCGGACAAAGGAGAGGGCGGATACATGGGGCCTTTTGCCAGTTAATGAGGCTGGCCATGGCAGGAGGAAGGTTTTGCCTTCCCCCTTCTTGAGATGTTTTGATGTACCTGTGGTTGTCACATTCCAGCTGAACATGACAGGAGAACTGTGCCTGTAGGCTGTGTCTGCCCATAGTACATGTGACTATGTGGTTGTAGGCAGCAATCATAGGAAAATGTGTGCAGATTAGCCCACGCATTATCCAGCGGTTGATCTCTCATCATTCATTTTCCTTACTTTATTTATTTATTTATATTTATTGTGTTACAGTTCTAATTATTAAACTTTACACAAATACAAATAGAAATATGTCAATATTTAGAGAATAAACAAAAAGAGGGAAAAAAGAAGAAGAATAAAAAACATTCTTATAGAAATATACACAATCAACCTATCACTCAACATTAATAGTCTCTTAAAATCAGATTTCTAATAAAGTATAAGGAGTTAGGAGTAAGCAGAGAGGATTTTGTATAAGCTTAAATCTTGTTGCTTCAATTCACAATAGTCTCCACTTAGCAGCTATAGCAACTCTTGATAGCTATGCTACAACTTTATACCCAATCTTGCTTCCACACTCAGCCAGATTGTATACAATGCTGTCAGTAATCGCATACTGTTAGAATTTACACAATGATGCCAGAATAGTTCTTCTTTGATGTAGTTAATATCATGGGCAAACGGTCCTAGCAAAATGGAGATTGTTATATTCATTTCAGGGCAGTCAGTTAGGAGATGTTTTGCCGTTTCCTGCTGGTCTTTATTTTTACATAATCGACATGTGCGCAGTTCAGCGGCTATCTTATCTTTGCGCCCAGTATTCGTGAACGTTGGTAATTGCTCTAATCTAAGTAATAAAATAAATCGTCTACGCCTGACAGATGGACAAATGTTCAGATAGCTCTGAGGTTTCTTGAATTCATAGAGTCTATATTGGACGAATTTATAGGTTTTTAGGTTCCTTAGATGTTCAAAATTCTCCAACCAGTCCCAGAGTTCGATACGCTTCTTAAGGGCCCTAAAAGCTTCCTCTGTATAGGGTCCTTCTCGAATTTGCCAACCTATTTCAGCATAAAATCTGGACATATGATGTATTGTAGCACAAGATGATTTATCCCTGGCCATTTCTTGGTAGACAGCTGTTAGGATCCCATTCCCTGCATCACGGGTCATCCTTAAATAAATCATGGCCCGCTTCTTCAGAACAGTTGCTTTTAGTGAGATCAGACCAAATTCCAGTCTGATAATAGCCATCGGTATACATGGGGGTAGGTCTAAAACCGCACGCCAGAATTTACCTTCAATTACCTGAAGCCAATTTAATTTTTTGTCAAGAAGTGCTTCCAGCCCATAGATTATGGCAGGAGAAAAGGCTTGTAGGTATAGTTGACGTGTTCCCCAAAGGGTGAAACCACCCTGCTGGGCCGTGAACTTATGGAATAGAGCAGTCAATTGTGCCGCTCTGATGTTGCGCGATTGTTTACATAACGCATAGTCTCCAAAGGTTTCAAAATCAATCCCCAGATATCGATAGTGGGGGACATATGAAATATTTTCCAGGCCTACTGTTAATTGTACCCGTGATATCTTCTTTTTGGTAAAGCGCATGAGCTTAGTTTTTCCTAGGTTAATGCTAAGGCCATTGGCTTCTGCATAATCCCACAATGCAACCGCTGATCTGCGGATCCCACTGATGGTATAATCAAGGATAACCAAATCGTCTGCATATGCTAATACGGGACAGGTAGATTTACCTATTTTTGGTGGGCAATTGTTTGCTGCAGCTATTGCCATCGGTATATCATAGACGTATAAATTATAGATTAGGGGAGCGGTGACACAGCCTTGTTTTACTCCCCTATTTTGGGATACATTCTTAGTCGTGCGACCATCTTGATCAAGTCTCAATCTAGCGAAATTATTTTGATGGAGGAGTCTAAAATAGTATACTAGTCCTTCCGGGCATCCCATTACCTGCAATTTCTTCCATAGCCGGCTTCTAGGAATCGAATCAAAAGCTGCTGTAAAGTCTATGTATAAAGCATATAATGGTGTTGCCCCCGGTTTGAGAGCTCTCGATCTAAGAATGTCCATGACCATGATATTATAGGAAGTAGAGTAGCCCTGTCTAAACCCACTCTGGAATTTTGATAGAACACCAGAGTTCTCAGCCCATATTTGCAGCTCTTGAAGGAGTAAGGAAGCAAATATCTTCCCAGATGCATCAAGCATAGAAAGCAACCTATAGTTACTGGGGTCAAGTCTACTTCCCTTCTTATATACAGGGATTAATATCGCCTGTTGCCAGGAGAGGGGGATTTTACCAGTGTTTAAGACTTTCTTAAATAATATAGCTAATAATCTTGCCCAGAACTCTGGGTGAGCTTTTATAACAATATTGGCTAAGCCATTGGGACCTGGCGCTCGAGAAGATTTTATCTCTCCAATTTTATTCAGAATAGTTTCAAATGAAACTATAATCGGGGCAATTGTCGGGGGGCTACCTAACAGGCTACCGTTATCATCTTTCAAGTTTCGGTTTTCTAGGAATTTTTCCCAAACCCCAGCCTCAATAGGATTAGTTAGAGCTCCCTTTTGAGTTCCGCTTGCCTCACTTAAAAGAGACCATATTTTACGTGTCTTACCTTCACAAATGGTCTTTACTAATCTTTGCTAGGAGAGTAGCTTATCCGCCCTTCTCTTTGCCTTAATAGCTGACCTGTATCTATTTTTGATTTCCCTTATCTTTACAAAGCAGTTCTCACCAGGTAGATAAGCTCGTTTAACCCAGCAGAGTTCTGCTCGAAGGGTCCGCTTCATGTCTCTGATGATTTTATCATAAGGTACTTTTTTACCCGACTGACTTATCATTGCTCCTATTGGCACCAATGCATGCGTACCCACAAAAGCATGAATCCAATTCTCAATGGCCTCAATACTCATTGCACTGAAATTGGGGCCTTTGTGAAATTCAAGTGCCCCCAAAGTCTCAGCTGCAAGTGCTATATTATTATCTGACCAGGAGATCCTGTTGCCTGACGTGTTAATTTTCAGCACCCCTAGGTTACTACGTAGTTGTTGTTCTCTACTACTACTGATTACACAATTCAGGACAGCATGATCACTCCACTCATTAGAATTAACAATCATGTCTTCCACTAAATGAAGAATCTTGGGGCAGACAAATATGTAGTCCAACGTGCTGTGGGCTTTGCCATTTGTCCATGTTTGATGGCCCGGGTGGTCACTCATCGTTCTACCATTCAACATTGTCAGATCCCAGGACTCAAACAAATATTCCCATGCTTCCGCTTCCACCCCTTTTTTATTATGGACCATCTCACTCCGATCTTTCAATTTCACATTTCCCGTTTTACTCTCCCGTCCCTTCATGTGGCAGTTGAAATCCTCCACGCGTTTTCCTCGCGTTTTCCACTCCCGTCTTCCTCCTCGGACTTCCACGGTCTTCCACGGGGTAGAGGAAAGGACCTAGCAGCGTGCGCAACGTGAAGTCAAGCCGCACTGTCTCTGTGTCACGAACCGGCATCTTCGCAAAGAGTCTCACACGCCACACAGCCGCTTCCGACTTCCGAGGTTGCACCTTATCCAATTTTGGGAACACAGTACAACTGGCCATCCCTTTTTTCCCACGCTGAGTTCTCCTACAATAACTAATTGCCTCATTTTCACAACTAATAACTCATTTTCCTTACATAATTTTAAAAAGGCCCAGGTGAGTGCACACTCCCTGTGCAGATGGATGACTTCCTCACACCCAGGCCACAAAGGCCAGGCATGGTGTTGAGCGCTGCATGTGCACCATTCTTTTGGAGCTCCTCCCCAGTGACTGAGGCTTTATAGCCCTTCAATGCAGCTCTTAGCGGTGAAGCACGGGCTGCAAAGGGCAGGTGTGGTGTTGTGTGCCACAGGTGTTAGGTGGCAATGGTGTGTGAAGAGCCAGGAATGAGACACAGACCCTGTGGGCACATGGTTTTGGTCAAAGACTTTCATTAAAATAAAAGGTGATTGGGAAATGCCTCTCTGTCCCTACTCTAGGAGGTGTTTCCCTACCTAAAACCAAAACTGAGAGTTTGTCCAAGGTCAGGATTTCTAAAGCATTCCTCCTGTGTCCAAAGTACTATTCTGGCCCTCACATCTAGAAAAAATAACTCTAAGGTGAAAGGGGAAAATGTCTTTGGCATTTAGTAGTGCACTCATGTCCAAAAAGGAAATGCGTAACTCCAACACAAAAAAGGTCCACAACAACAGAGTTACTTGTTCCAGAGGCTGGTTCTCTTCCCCTATATTTCTCCTCACTCTTCCATGTATTTAAAGAATGTCAGTTCATCAAGTTTCTTTTAATCAACCATGCAAAATATGTGGTTATTAGACCGTATTTTACTCAGATACCTAGTGTAGTCTCCTGCCAGCTTTCCACTTTATGTTTATGTATATTTGCAGCTTTTTCGCTGGTCCGGTTACATCCTGATCAGGACTTTCTCAGGTACTGTATAGTATGCACTGTTCAACGTGACCATGCCTGTTATACTTCTCCTGCCAGGACTTTTTTACTTAAAGATATGTGAGGCTTCACTTACCTATATCTATTATTATGTCTTGTTTTTGCCTGGTACAATCTCCTGCCAGGGTTTTCTCACCTAGGTATATTCTTGCATTTTTTATCTGTCTGGTATATTTTTCTGCCGGGGATTTTCTCATGTGCATATTCTTGCAAGTTTATTTTTGCTGGTATACTCACCTGCCAGGGGTTGCTCATGTGTACATTGCACACACTTGCAGACTTGATAGTCTCTTGTATCTGTATGGTCCTGTCTTGTGTCCCCCTGGTATATTATCTTGATAGGGTTTTTCTCATAGTGTATTGCATACACTCACACACTTGCTAGTCTTTTCTATATATTTCAGTATGCCTCTTTAAGAGAATTACACTTGCTAGTTCTTTCTTATTTGTTTTATTTGCATTTATTTGGCTTTGGCAGGCTTGCCGATACACCCTGGTGTCTCTGCTTCCCTTGAGTTGGCTCACTGGCTTTGGCTGGAGTGTGTTGGTTCTACCGCTGCCGCTGCAGGCCGATGGTAACGTTCCAGCATTCTGCCTTTTCTTGCTGCTTCTGTTTCCCAGCCTCATGGCTACTCGTGTCTCCCGCTTCTCTGTTCTGCATTTCTCCGGGCTTTGGTTCAGTGGAGACTGCTTTGTAGTACCGGCAAACACACCGAAGCGCCCTGTGTGCTTCTGGCATCCACGCTGTGTCCGAAAGTCGCTTTGCTCCATGGACACCATTCCAGCCCCACAACGAGCCCCTCGGTCAGCAACGAGAGAAGTATTGTTCTCCAGCCAGCGTCACCTCCTCTGCCCTCCTCTGCTGTTGTGACGGTTTAAATTTCATTTCCCAGTTTCAGGTAGGTTTCTGTAACAACTAGTGTGCAACTTGCACTCTTGGCCTCCATTGATCTTCAGCACTCGGCTCATGTTCGTTGTTACAGAATTTTCACACTGTTTTTCTGAAAACTTGTATGTGAAATTTGGTACAGTATTCTTAGTGATCTTGAAGGGAAAGTAGGTCCTTGATGTCTTGTTTGCTGAATCTGGGAAGATGCCTTCAGTGCCTTTCTTATGTTGATGAGGAGAGGGATGACAGTATTCCATTAGGGAATGTGGAATAGCAGAGGTATCCTAAAACGAGAAAGGGGCATACCATGTCTCATCTGATGATGACACAACAACCCTTCAAGGGTTGCCTTCCCTAATGTGATCCTCCCTTATATATCCAACCCCTCAGGGTCAGGATCAGGTACTGGCTGGGTGCCATCCCCTGGCCACATGGGGAGAGTTTACCACCGGGAAAGGAGTGATTAAACCATCAGATTCATAACAAGTGTTAGGAGCACCGTCTGTCACTTTTCAGCTTTCATCTGTACCCTGAAAGTTTGTGGATCCTCCCTTTGATTGTTGAGCCCTGGTGAGTCCATGGATCTGCACTGAACTGATTGGCTCCTCCTGCATTTTGAATAGACAAAGTATCAGAGGTTTTGGATATACTCTGCAGCAAATGGTTACTCATTGATAGATTCCTGCTCCATGTTTGCTTTTGTGGATTATTAGATTGTGAGATTGTGGGATTCGTTTTTCTTTGACACTGCCTGATAGTGAATTGTGTGTTTATCACAGTGTTTGTTCTGTTTTTTGTGACTCTGATATTTGGTATTTGTTGTCAAACAGCATGTCTAAGAGAAAAGTTATCACCTCGTTTTCACACAAGGACTGCCAGATAAAGGTTTTAACGATATTTGAACTAATTAAAGAGGTCAACATTTTAATCTCCAAAATTAAGGACTTTATTTAAGACATTGACTGTTGAGATGTTACTGGGAAAAAGAAGCGTAATGTTGGTGAGAGGACGAAAGCTATTGGTGAAACGTCTGTCTGTGCAGGCTCTAATTGTGTGGTTATGGGATGTGTTAGCGAATCCATTGAGATGAGTGTAGAGGAGCAGCTGATTGCCTCTGCAGGAAGTCCCCTCTCCAGTCTTCCTATATGATGCAAGCCAGAAATCGCAACATGCACGCCACCAGTGATGGTGTCTATTCCACAGAGAGCCTTCGAGAAAAGGTATCCATTGAGAAGACCCTATATGATGTATCCCAGTAGAGATGACAATCTCTGGGAGGAGATCCCTGAAGGAATATGAAGATGAGAGAAAGAGAAGTTGGTGACGTCACAAGATGCAAGCGTGACGCACTGAGAAGAGTGGCTGAAGAAGAGCATGTATAGACTTTATGGAATCTGATTATGAAATAAAGAATCAAGTAGACTTTCATATGCGGAATAAAGATTGCACGTGTGAAGAGCACTGCAGAAAATGCCAGTTGTTTTATAACAGTACAGATGCTGCAACGCAAGTAGACTAAGTGATCCTAAAGGTTAGCTATACGTAGTGAATAGACTGCAGGTGGTGCCGCCATTATAAAGAATCCGGACATCATTGTCACATATTTAGTAAGCTCAGACCCATGGAGAAAGAAGGATCTGAAAGCTTGGTCACAGCAACATGAAGCTAAGAGCATGGAAAGGTGTGGAAGAGCTTTCTTGCCTGGGGCAAAGGATGAAGTAGCCAAGAACTGGTTTTCTATCTATAAAGAACAGGAACCGTGAGACGTTGAATTGCCTCGTGTCAAGGTGCAAGGAAAGAACACCATGAGTGCCAAGTTTATTAATTGAAGACAATTAAATGCTGCAAAACAGAAAGAAATAGGGTCTCCTGTCACGTGAGCCAAGGATGGAAATAGGAGTTGGGCGTGCAGACCAGAACTGTGATAAGAGTGTGCCTATACTCCTTTATATTCCCAGGAGCAAGGATACATTGCAAGGGCAAGTTCAAAGACAATCCGAATGGCAGAAGGAATGAGCGATGAGAGATGTTGGGCATAATTGGGTGGGGAGACACAGTCAAGTCCACCCAATGACACCTGGGGTACCGACTTACGTGCTGCTAGTGAACTAAATATTCCAGAAGGGCACAAGTGTGCCAATCAATTGAAGAGGGCCATATAACAAAGGGCCTTATAGTTTGAGAGCCAATGATATACCGTGTACTTAATAACTGATGAAGATGACTTGCACTAGGGGTGGGCATAAGTTGTCCACCTGACTGTAGAGACCCAATCACAACCCATCACCATATAGAAAGTATACTTAGATATTCCCCTTGAGCGTATCACAACCTCCTGTATGTTTTTCTTGTTTGCCACATAATATGACATCACGTATTACAAATATTTAGCATAAAAATGTGTTTTTTATGCAAAATTATTGAGAGCTCAAGCAAACGTCCTTTGATGTCCATTGTAACTCCCTGTTTTAGACAAATGATAATAAAACAGTCGGACAGGACTTTTTGCCAAATTCCTGAGTTGGTCTTATTATTTGGTGTAAGTGTGATTCTGCATTCCATCCTTGCATGACATGTTACTGATTTAAAGTCCCCCCGGGTTCATGGCCATGAATGATTATGTGTCACCTGCCAGTGTAAGAGAAACCTGCACTGTCTGTAATACAAAGTAAATCTAGGACCCTCTTTTTGCCTTTGAGGTTGGAAAAAGAATGGACCAGGGAGAAGGAGGTATTTTGTTCTACCAGCTTGTGCTGTGGGCTCTTGTACCCTTGGTGTTACATCGCATGATATTATAGAAATTCATCTCCAAAAGGCGTCAGAGGATTTTTTTCAACCATTAAGTAATTGATGTAGTTAATGAACCTGATGTTGATGTAATTAATGTGTTAGATGATGAGTGTGGCCACACCCTGATGCTAAATGAAGCAGAGGAGGACTGATCAGATCTACAGACCGAGGGAATGGTTAGTTGTTGATTCCTCCATTCCCATATGAAACAGGTTCTCTCCTTAATGTAAATAGGGAATCCATGGTGAACAGGGAAAAGCATGATGGGGAGAACAGACACTAAAATTAAAAGAGTCCATTTGTAAGGGTCAGATGAAGAGTGTGTGGCCCAATGGCAGGGAAAGTCAAGGAAAGCAAGGGTAGCCAATGTAAAGAGTGCAGAGGGTCTGTATGTGACATTGGGGACCAATTGAATTCTTCACCTGAAGGGGATAGCCAGGCTGATGTTATCTTGAGTAAATTAAAGGAGCTCATTAATGTGCTCAAGAAACAGAAAACTATGGGCATCTTGTAAAGTTTGACTAATGTAATTAGGTCCTTGAATTGTAGTATTCAAACTTGTCTATCTAAAATTGATCAGGGCGGTTATCCTATGGTTCAAAAAACAACATTACTGCTGGTGGTGTCATGGGTCACGCAATGGATTTTCAAGAAGGTGATAGATCTCAAGAGAGGCCAGGTTTCATTGATCACCTCCCCCAAGTTGCTCCTGCTCAGTCGTAATTCTAACTTAACTGCTTCAACAAGGGATAACACCAATCAGAATAGTCTCAAACCGATCATTGATCTTATTAACTTGCATACAGCTAGAAATGCGAGTAACACTTCAATGGGCCAGTTGTAGGAGTGGATGAGCAGTGTGGGGAGCCCATAACGTGAGCATGGGTCCAATCAGTGCAGAGCTCCCTTCAGTGTTAATGTGTGATGATGATAGGTTGTCTCCTGATGTTGTTGAGAGTCAATCCTCCTGATAAATAAATGTAGCCCTTGGATTTGGTTTGTGAATGGGGTGTGTTTCAATGAAATGGGAGGATATAGTTAGATGTATGCGAGGAGGGTGCCTAATAGCTTGTTTGGTTGTATACAAATCTTTTTTACCAACAAGTAGCTGGTGGATGGTCTTTTGGCCATATAATATTTGGCCTAATCACCTCAAGAACCTCAATATGTTTAAAATCGTAGACACCTTAAGAACATTGCATGGGTCCTAGTGTGGACCGAACAGGTTGGGAGATTAACCGGCAGGGACTTCGGTTGCTACATTTATCACCCCAACTATTAGCAGTGATTTAGGAAGTGGCCAGCTGCCCATTACAGAAGAGGGCCTAGAGGGCGTTGATTGACACTTCCAGGGTAGTAGGGTGAAGGTCACGACTTCACATTGTAACTTACCTTCCTGGAATACAGCAGGTATATCAAAGCATTTGTTGATTCTGAGCTGGTGAAATTTCGTTGGAGAGTACCATCTTTTTTCTTTGAAGGAAACATGTGTTAGTGAACCACTGGAAATGCAGGGGTTATCAGTCATTTCAGATCCCAGGGTTTGCAAAAGTGTTGGATTACTTACATGGATTGATTCAACTTTGAACTGGCACGTCATGCCAAGGGCAACTGATCTGCTAGATCACCAACATCTGATAGCTTTAACTCCTGATGGTCTGTATATCATATAATATAACCATATCGTGGTCACAGGGGACGTGAACTTCCAAATGAAACCCTTAAATGACTGGGAAGGAATCTGGGATGATCAGTATGAAGCATGGGACATTCCAACCTTAATAGCTTCCTGACCAAAGAAGCTCCATTGCTTTGCTGTTGAAAAAACCTGTATGTTATACGTGCTAGAATTAAGGGTGTGTAATGGGTGTATGATCTACCATAAGGTTACAAGTTACAAGTTTTATGGGTTCATTGGTTCCTCCGTAATTGATTTGTATCTGGTATAGATTGGTAAAAGGCATTCAAGCTGGAAGTTCTTGATAACCATGTCAGATAGGCCACTATCATTCTCCTTCTGAGAGGCCATCAGTTCCAATCAGGTCATACATGTAATAGGTCATGCACGAAGTGCGGGGGGTACAATGGGTAAAACGTATGGAAAAAGACATTACGCCGGGTCCTATGAGGCTATGTGTAGGGACGATGTTCATGCTCAGGAGGTATTACTGGAGTTTGGGAAGATAACAGCAGACATCTTTCGTTTTGTCACCTATTCCAAACTGGCAGTAAAAAAGCAGGCACTAGTAAAGGCAGGGCGGTTTCATCAAGAGTGTGCGTAAACTAAACAATCCCTGGGGGCCATTTTGTGTAACAGTCCGCTGGTGGATATGCCACTTTTGCACTCTAGCAGAGCTCATTATAAAAATGTAATCAAAAGTAAAAAAAGACGCATTCTTGAAAATGAAATGGGAGTGCCTTGCAGAACCCCATGACATTGGTGATTGCCTTACTTTTTGGAAACTGGTCTCTGGTGCTGAAGTCAATAGGGAAGGGGATATCAATGCAGTATAACATCTGATGCATGGTGAAGTCGTTTTGCTGATTTTTTATGGTGGGGTTGTGGATTATAGCTCTTGCAATGGTGCTTGCCCAAGTCCATTAAGGGAAGGCAGTGGCCACTATTTAATCCCATAAGGGAGGTAAAGCATCAGGTCCAGACAGGGTCCCTACTGATATCTACAGAAATGAGCTAGTAATTTGGGCCCCTGTGCTGTGTACGCTTTTCTGCTCCTGGGTTAACAGGATCATGGTAGCACAATCCTGCTGCCATGCATAAATTGTCCCACTTTATAAAAAGGGGTGAAGATCAACCATCAAACTATCGGCCAATTTCATTATTGGAGAGTTCTAGAAAGGTCTTCCCTAAAGTGATTTTAAAGCACATTCAGTCCTGAGTGGATAGAAATAGAATTATTAGTACCTTCCAGACAGGGTTTCAAACTGGTACGGGTAAGTTCGACCAAAGCTTGCGTCTATTTATGCTTGTTAATAAGTACAGCGTCTTTTGGAAGATGAAACTATATGCTGTCTTTGTGGATTTAAAGACTTTTGGAAGATGAAACTATATGCTGTCTTTGTGGATTTAAAGACGGCATTTGTGTACCTTGCAATCTTCTCTGTCAGGTTTTAGAAAAAGGGAATATGCCACACTGCATGATTTCTGATGTTCAATCACTTTGGTTTAGCCGGAGAAGTCATCTCCCAGTTTGATGTTACCAAAGGAGTGAGGCAGGGGGGTGTCCTTACCCCTTTTTATTTTGCATTTTCATTGAATAAGGGATATAAATTGGCTCAGATAGTTTCCCTGCCTTGTTCTTCGCCACTACTGCGTCATTTATGAAGAAGTGTGGGGAGCTGAAACTGCTTTTCAATACTAGCAAAACCAATTATTTGTTTTCACACACAAACAACACTGTGTGGATATCAAGGTAGTGAGTCATAGGCTCGAGCAAGTAAAATTCTATGACTACCTTGGGATCTGCTTCTACGAGAATGGGCAATGGATAAAGCTTGTATCACCCTCGAAATATATAGTGGTGCCTTTTTTAATTGGCATGGTAGGGGTGCGGTAAAACCAGCAATGGAATTGTATAGGAAGCAAGCTGTTACCTCTGCTACTTTGGGGGCAGAACTTTGGGGATACGTTAACATTACCAGTTTGGCAAAAGTAGAAAATACATTCTAAAAAAGCTTGCTATTGTTGCCTCGGGAGCGCCTAATGCGCCAATCCATCTGGAAACCAATTTGAGCCCTAATGACATTACAGTCTCTCTGAAGTTAATTCTTTACTGGCTGTGGTTATGGCAATCCCCTAACCCTTGTTAAGTATCTGGGCAAAATTATCCATGTGATGAGTTTGGAAGGGGGCAAGAGTCTACTGTGAGTTGTGCATGTTAACAAAATTCTTTATGACCTGGGTGAACAAGATTTGTGGTTGCGCCCTACAAATATTCCCAAGACCATGTTTAATTGAATAAAAAGGAAAACATCTGTAGTCTACACCAGGAAGATCATGGAAGATGCTTGCAGCAGTTTGAAACTGGGCCCTAGATATATTAGGAGTAAACTGGACTTTGGCTATGTAGCTTACCTTGATCATGTCAATCTACTGTTTGCACCGGCCCTATTCCTTAATTTTAGGATGGGCATCTCAGGTTGGCTTCTTTCACTAAATCATGGGGCTCTACTACTTCAGGTGTTTGTGCTCTTGTAGCACTAGTAGGAGACTGTTATTCATTTACTCTTCTTTTGTTTGTGGAATAGAGCCCTGAGAGCCGTTTATTTAAAGCCTATCGTACAAACAACAGGAATCTGCTCGGTATCTGAAGAGTTGGAGTTTTGCAGATGTAGTGAGGATTTGGATAATAATTATGGTGTAGCTAATTTTATAAAATGTATACAATACGCGTATATCCAATGCCAACTCCAGCATGAGGGAACTGTTCACCACCCTCAAGGAATTTGAATTCCCGATTGCCATCCCCGACACCTGCATCAAAGATAAAAATGGTGCTCGGATATTCAACAGGCACTCCATAACAATGTAACCACTCTGCAAAATAAAATTGCCCAAAAAAAAGCCACACTTAGCTTACCTCATTCCATTGACAATGGTACCGACCATCCTTTGGAGGAACATGACACTATAGCTCATTTTAAGTTCACCAAAACATCCACTCTTGAGGTAGAGAAAGTCATCCGCTCACTTCAGCCTTCTAATTGCCAGGGTGATCTCTGCCCAGCCCAGCTCATAAAAGATGCTGCAAGAGATCTCTCCCCCTTTGTCTCTAAACTTGTTAACACTTCATTTGCTTCAGGCTCTGTCCCCACTAACCTTAAAAAATCTTGGGTGCTGCCTCTGCTAAAGAAGCAAACATTAGATCCACTCATACCTACAAACTACCGGCCCATTACGACAGTGCCGTTTCTCTTAAAAATATTGGACTAGATTGCCTACAATCAAATTCAAAGATTTCTAGAGCTCCATAAGCTTCTGGGTGCACGACAATCAGGATTACGACCTAAACATGGGACTGAGACTGCCCTGATTGATTTGAATTGATGAGCTTCGAGATAAAGGGAAATCAGCCCTCCTCCTATTGCTTGACCTCTCGACTGCATTCAACCTTGTTTACCACAAGGTCTTATGTAGCCACCTAGACTCAGCAACCAATTTTTCCAAAGAGGCTATAACTTGGATCGAGTCCTTTCTAAGTGACAGGACTACGAGTGTGTTCTACACAGCAGCAGACCCTATCCCTATTACCTGCGGGGTTCCACAGGGTTACTGTGCCTCCCCCCCCATCCAATATATTTACTAAGTCCCTTTTGATGATCTGGACCTTCTGGGTATCACCTACATGAACTATGCGGATGATACTTAGATTCTCCTTCCACTTTCCGGGGATTACAACAAGGATTTGGCCTTGGTAAATAGAGTGTATCTCATTGTCCAGGCACAGATGGAAACCCACGGTCTATGCCTGAGCGATGATAAAACAGAACTCATTATTCTGGGCACCCAGTCTAACCTACAGAAATTAGATATAGACTACTCCTCATTTGTCATCGACGGCAACCTTATTAAGGTGGCTAAGGAGGTAATGACATTGGGTTTCCACCTGGATGCAACCCTCTCCTTCTCTAAACAGTTGAAATCTATGGCTTCAGCTACAGCCTATACCTGTAAACTCATTAGAACAGGCAAACCCTTTCTTTCGGAAGGCAATTGTATATATCGGTGCCAATAAATCTACCATCCACAGGATTCAAATCCTGCAAAATGACGCTTAGAGAGCGGCCCTTGCCATATCTAAAAGAGCCCACATATCCATGATAAGGCATGAAAACAACTGGCTCTCCGCCCAAAATATAATTCACCTAAAAACTGCATCCCTCACTCACAAAGCTCTGAACAATGAAGCTCCCAGTTATCTTACGGACAGAATCCAATGCAGAATCTCATAGAGACCATTGAGATCAATCAGTACTAATAGTCTCATTACACCGAGATTTAAGTTGGACAAAGCTGGGGGTGGCAGCTTCCAAGTCAGTGCTGCACAACTCTTTAAAGGCAGAGCTATCCTTCCGCAAGTTCCGACTTAATCTCATAAACTGGCTGAAAGCTAGGGATACTTAAGCCCTCATAACCGGACACTGCCTTGTAGTATATACTGCACAGGCAACTATTTTATAGTCACCAGATGTATGTTACCTATATGTATCCTTTACGTCCTATCTTTGTTATGTACCTTTCCCATCATCACTGTCTGTATATATATTGTGTCTCTCTTACTGTGTAAACATCTAACTGAAGCTGCATTGTATCTGCATCATCCACTTTTTTGGCTCGGTATCTGTATATTGTACCTATGTATTCCTTGACGTATCTATTTCCTGTACCTGCTTTATTCCTATGTATATCCTGTAAGATGTCAACTTAAGCTCCGCATATTCTTGTAACTGCTGCACCCTGATACCTCTGGGTCTGGTGCGCATTATAAATGATTAGACAAACAAACAAACAAATACTCTGCACCCTTGTTCTGGGTCACCTAACTACGGTGTCAGCACTCCGTACTGGGCCTTCCTCACAATACATTTTCAACTCTTGACATAATACTCAACGTGCCAATATCTACTCTCTACAGCCTCATTGCTCCACCTTCTCCACACCAGCTGATTTCTGTGCGTAATTGCTCTGTCTTCACATTCATACTTTTAGTCTTCAAATCAATTCATGGACTAGACCCCACCACCCATAATCACTAATCTTGTGTTTATCCTATTGTTTTAAAATCCACTCTAGCAACACTCTATTCCTCACCCACTGCATTCTGCCTCCTGTTTCCAACCTTTTCCCTACCTGTTCTTCATCATTGAAAGTTTCATTCTCCAATCACTGAGACCTGTTGTTCATTAAATAACTGTTTCCGCCGCCTGACATTCCGCGCCGCTGGGACTTGTAATATCCCAGTGGCACAGGGATCTCAGGTGGCGGAACAGTGCTACAATGTCGGCGGCAACCCGCTGGTAGCACAGCCTTGTAATGAGGCCCATTGGGATATTACTGAAATGTCTAACCTATGCAAGTTCAAATAACACTAGGGATAAAATGGGCCTACTGCAAAACACTTAGGGCCTGATTTAAAAAGCATTGTTCAATGGGATTGCGCCACTGTAAAACACTTTTGTAAATCAGGGCTATATTCTTCAAATGCATGTTTGTCTAAGCTGTAGTCATTTGGCCTGGTGCAAATAACTGTACGCAAGTTGTGGTTTACTGGAAGGAAATGCCCACATGCTTATGCCTTTTGCAGTGGGGATATGGATCCCAGGGCTATGCATCTATTGTCACCTTGTGCCTCATTCCGAGTTCGACGGTAACCCTGCCGGTGCTACCGGCGGGTTGCTGCCGGACTAGGAATAATTTACCGCACCTGACCTCCCCAGCGCCACGGGCTCATTCCAAACGTGGTGGAAGTAAGGCAGTGGTAAATTGTTAATCCCCATTCCCATAGAGTCCTTTTGGACTCTATGCGAGTGACACAGGAGCATTGGCACCGTTAAGAATGGTGCCGATGCTCCTGTGACAAGTCTGCCTACCATAGCCGCTGAGCCTGGCAGAGTCAGACCTGTCGGGCACAACGCTCCGGCAGGCAGACTTGTAGTTTGCCGGTCCAGAAACAAGGGTGCCGGTGAGCTTAATGGCACCCTTGTTTCTGGACCGGCAAACTTATAATGAGGCCCCCTTTTCTGTATACTCTGCTGAATCCAATCTGTATCTGTGATGTTTTATAAAAGGATATTGGATGTGCACCATGTATGGTGGGGTAAATGGGATAATATTGGCACAGAAAAGCATCTGTTTGCATGGCCGAAATGTGGCCCTCATGCCATATCATCGATGCGGTATGTTTCCATCAATACACTTAATTTCTGGGAAGGGCTCTGATGAGAATAGGTTAAGTTGAAAGCAATTACAGTACTACTACTTGAAAATGATTTTAATAATGTATTGTGAGCACTTATTTGCTACGAACTAGTTTGTTCTAAAGTTGAAATTTACACTTTTAGTACAATGTCCTCTGGTACATTTTATTTAGTAAACCTTTGAGATCGGTCATTTCAATACAATGTCTATTCCATACATAGACAGGCAATTGACGAATGTCAAAACTTGTGGCAATAACTAAATGCAAGATGCATCTATCTCACAAATAATAGAAGAAGTCATAACCAGGCTGGCCCTATCCGGTGTACAACCAGACCATTGCCTACAAGCACAATCAGTGGCGGGTGCTTACACGCACTGCACTGCATTATTGTAAATCATGTTTTAAGCCCAGGAAACGTACGTGGAATTTTGCTTAATTAGAAGACTCGGTTGGACAGCAAAAGCTGTTGATTACATGGCAGAAAAAATCATCTGTTATTAGTCATGTCCTGAACACATCGCTGACTGTGACGAATGGGCCGCATGAAGTGTTTATTTCTTTAGGCGTTAACATTTCGTTCATAGTTTAAAGTAAAAGTTACATCAAGGCACCTGGCTTTAATTGCTGGTATCAAGTGTCTACAAGTCTACACAACTAGAGTATCAACAGAAACAGATTGAGCTCTCAGGCACATTAACAGGAAATAAATCATTAGCCAGCCACAGGTTTCTCTGGAAGACTTTACATGAAGAACTCATATTACATTACAGTTCAATGTGTGACCACATCCAGAGCCCCTGACATGAAGCCCCACTGCCAGAGCCTTTACTTGCACACATGCACCTCTTGGATGGGAGGCTCGATGGATGCTGGAGAGCAGGCAACAGCAGATAGTTGTTTTACTGAACCTTTGATGTGTGCGAAGCTTCACATTCTCTGACTGGTAGAACAGCACCTTATCACATAGACGCATTCCCCATTCATTCCAGGGGATAGTTTGCATGTGTAGGAAATGTACTACATTCCCAAAATATAATAACACACATAGTAGGCTTTATCAAGCAGGTTGAAGCTATTGGAAACATAGCAGTGTTCTAAGTGGTGGAACATCTCAGACATGAGCAAGGGCATCTGAGCCTGATTCTCATACGTATATGACTTCCATGAGCACTATCTTGCACCTAATTGCAAGGTAGTATTCAAGAAGCAGATAGCACAAAATGTGTTGAGCAACTAACGAAATGCACATGGATTTCTGGGGTGGAGATATGTCGCACTTAGCTGTATTTGGGGAAAGGAAAATGCGTTGCACTTAGCTGTATTTTGGGTTAGAAAATGTCTTGCACTCAGAGTGAATTATGGGGGTGGAGATGTGTCACACTGTATTCGAGAAATAGGAAATGTGTTGCACTTAAATGGATATTGGGAATGGCAAAGGCGTAGCACTTAGCTGTACATGTGGGTGTGGGTGGGGGTAGGAAAAGTGTCACACTTAGGTGGATTATTGAGGGCAGGATACGTGCAATCCTTAGCTACATTCTGGTGGTAGGCAATGTGTTGCACTAAGATGGACATTTGGGGATAGGAAACGTGAAACCTTTGGCTGTATTTTGAGGGTAGGAAATATGTCACTTGTAGATGTTTTTTGGGTGTATGAAATATGTCACCTGTAGCTGCAGTTTGGGGGTAGGAAATGTGCTGCACTTGGATGGACTTTTGGGTGTAAGAAAGATTTTGCACACAACTAACTGTATTATAACTCAATATTCTGCACGTTCACCCTCAAACTCTAAACAAAACACAACCCTACCCCTAACGCACCACAAACCACACCTACCTAACAACACCCAACATGAAACTAAACACATGGACACACAAAGAACCTATGCACAATCATACCTCAACACCACATGACGGCTACCGATCAAAAATGCACCAACACTCAGTGACCGTTTTTTCCGAACTGCCAGCAGCACATCAAAGTTCTCATGCTCTTCTCCCTCTCATTCCCACTAACAAACTCCCCCAACCCTCCTTCCTTTGCAGAACCACCCGAGAGCACCAAGAGACCACACAAGTGGCAGCAGTGAAGGGTACAATACTACATAACCTAGCACAAAATGTCAAGCGAAATTAGTACAAGTGAAATATGCATGTGATGTCACATCCAGCATGATATGTGTAAAAACCGTGTTTTGGGAAAAATACCCAGAAAAAGGATAACATGCAATGTTTTCATGAAAATTGTGTCATGCTAAAAAGGGTCCAGGGACCAGGAAAGGAGAAAAGGGGCATAAAGCCAATAATTACACAATGGCTGAAGGACACCCTTTCTCATCTCAATGGCCTGTGCACCAACATTGCTGTCACAATGCATAGTGGGTAGAGTACAATGTTTTGGGTGTGCACTTCCAAAGACAGCAAAAACGATCTGGGGAGCCCTTAGAGTTGAACCAAGGAGTGGGGTTCTGGAGGAATGGCTTATACAAGCAGATAAATTGGTGAACCACCCTGACACCTTCATAGGAGGCAGTGACATGGATGATCTAGACTTCAGCTGTCACTGTGATTGGCAGAAGCAACACAGTAGACCAAGAACCTGGGGAGAATCCTCAAAACTCTGTTGAAACTACTCTGTGTGTCACCAGCATCAGCTGAGTGATAGATTGGGTGCTGGAAGGTTTGCATGCAGAGTTTATAGGTGACAGAACATGCAGACCCACTCCAGATACCCTGGTAGGCCAGTAAGTGGCAGAAATTCACATTACTGTGTGTCCGCAAGTGGAGTCTTTGCTGCTTACAGCATATCCATTGGTCAAAGTGCAGACGGCACTGCTGCTGTGCAGATGTTCACATCATGTCAAGGAATAAGCCTACTTCTGTGCGGCACAGCACTTCAGTAATCTGTAGCCAAAGTGAATGCAGATGTGCCTGTGTATCAACAATGCTGCATGTATGATACAAAGATATGATATATGATAAGTCAATTATAACGCTCCTGTACACAAGTGTTTCCTGGTGCGGCAAGACAAGGGAGGGAAGACAACGGGAGGGCAAGACAAACCATTTTACTAGGCTTTGTGTCATTTAGATTGTGCAAGTGTGAGAATGAAAAGTGCAAGGGGAAGGGATGAGGGGCAAGGGAGAGAGGAGGGCAAAACAGGGCAGCAATGATCTGAGTAAGTGCAGCCAGGGCAGCACAGTTCTGGCTAATGCAAGGAGAACAAGTGACTGTAGGGTTACAGTTACAGCTCCTAAGTTTGTGGTAGGCCCGGAAGCAGTGGAAGGGTGACTGATCAAGAAAGAGCCTGGTATCCAGTGAGACTCTGAGGGTAGCCAAGCAACCAGTCGGTACAGCAGACAGGTAGGTCAGGTAGGTCAGCAGGGGAGGGAGAGAGGGAAAATAGAGGAGAAGAGGAAAGTTTTGAGCTGATCCCGGAACTTCAGATGGTCCGGATCAGGTTTGAGAGGGGCATGGCGGCCATTCCAGAGGGAAGAACCTGCAGAGGAGAGAGATCTACGTCTCACTCTCTGCCTGGAGATGTGTCTAACCCTTAGAGAGTTTATTTATTTATTTATGTATTGTTGGCTTGTTAGGCCTTATACAATAAGAATATACTGTTTCAAAGCGCCCACAGGGGAGGGAGGGAGGGCAGGGTGGGAAATACATTACAACACAATATTTAAGAGCAGAGGGGGAAGAGGGAGAGGGGAAAACCTACTATGCCTTGTGGGTATTCAGAATGTGCAAGTGCAGAAAGGAAGAGGGAAGAGAGGGTAAGTTCTGAGATGTATGAGCTCGTGGGTGAGACATGGACGAAGTGCTATGAATGTTGAGTGCTACAAAGCCTGGGCCACAAGAAGATGCATAAGGGCCAAGGACACTGATTCAGCAACTGTGGGATTAGCAGAGGAGAGTAGGAGGTAGGACGATGAAAAGAGGATAACTCTTGCTGCCCTATTCTGGATAAGCTGAAGGGGTCGCACTGTGGAAGAAGGAAGATTCAGTAGGAGGCTGTTTCAGTAATCAAGTCTAGAGTTAACCAGGGCTTGAGTCACATTGAGCCTCTGATAGTAAGTGAGAAAAGGTAGAATTCCTTTGAGAAGTAAGAGCTGATAGTTGGATTTCTTGCCAATGTCCTGAGTGTGAGGGTGGAAGGAGAGAGAGGAGTCGAATGTGACTCCAATGTTTCTGGTTTCAGTTGAAGGTGCAGGGGGTGAGCTGAAGGAGGAAGTCCAGAGTGAGGGGAAGAAGGAGGGAGCAGGGGTCTCAATGGGAAGGATCTCAGTTTTACAGGCGTTGAGGGAGAGATCATTGGAGGTACACCTGGACTGGGTAGCAGATAGGCAGTCAGGGATGATGGAGGGTGCAAGATGGTCAGCAGGGAGTCTGAAGAAGAGCTTTGTGTTATCTGATTAACACTGGAAGTTGGAGTAGGAAGAGGAGATGAGGCATGAAAGGAGAGCAAGGTAGATGTTAAAGAGCCAGGGGGAGAATAGAGAGCCCTGGGGGACACCACAGGTGAAGATGGAAGTAGGAGAGGCGAAGGGCCCAGGATAACTTGGGAAGAGCGGTTAGTGCGGAAAGAGGACAGCCAATCCAGTGCCTGTTACAAGATACAAGTGTATAGTGGAGCCTTTGTATGAAGATGGAATGGTTAACAGTTGGAAGTAGTTGGAAGTAGCTGAGCGAAGGGCTCGAGAAGGAAGGTAAATTGGAAGAGATTGTTTGATGATGTGCAGGCCCCAGCCCCAGAAAGCTGTGTGGACAATGCAAAGTGTCTTGAACTTGATCCTTGAAGCCACCAAGAGCCAGTGGCGAGATTTCATGGCTGGAGAGAAATGGTCCCTGGGCTTCAGGCCAAGGATAAGTCTTGCAGTTCTTTTCTGGACTCTGGAATTCTTGCTCCTCCTGCTGTTCCTCCTAATCACCTCTTCCTATACTTTCTCCAATCATGGTACAACTTCCTCCTTTCCTATTCCTATTATAAAACTCGCAACTCAAAACTCCCACTACTCCATCTTTCTTCAACCTCCTTCCAACAAACAAAGCCAACAAGCTAATCATACCTCCTCTAACACCTATCCACCTCGCCTCTCTTTCTCAGATACCCAACTCCTACACTCTGCCTTCCCTCATTAACTGAACATTGCACTCTAGAATGCTCAGTCTGTATACAACTACACGTCCTTTATCACTGACTACATTCACTTCGGCTCTCCTCCAGTAGACCTTCTTGCTATCATGGAAACCTGGATTTCTCCATCTAGCTGCTGCCACTCTGATGGACCTACACAACTCCAAGTTATCCTTCATTCACTCTTCTTGACTGACTGGCAGAGGTGGAGGAGTCCATTCCTCTCCTGAATTCACCATCTTTATTATTGCTCTTCCACCAACACAACCTTCTCCAGCTTCCAATCCCTACCATATGACCCATTCTCCTCTCACTTACCACTCCTTACTTTCACCCTTAAGTCTCAGCATCCTCAGCAATATGTCTCCCCATTCATTCAATCACTCTGAACAGACATCCATCGGCTGCTGTGCAAATGGAGACATAACCACTCGCATGAGAACCTGCACCTCTACCTCTCAAGTCCACTCTTGAAAGAGCAAAAAAGGGATTTCAACCTAACCCTCATTCACTCTCACTCCAACCATTCTCGCTGACTAGAAGGCACCCTAAAGTCACTCCTCACTCCTCTGAAGTCTATATCTATCAACTCCACTTTCACAGCTATTGACCTATCTGAATATTTTGGTGCAAAGATTTTCAAAATTAGAGACTGTCTCCTGACCTTCCTTGTGTGAAGAAAAACCTTCATTTTACACACTACCTACTCTACCATCATCCTCTGCCTCTATCTCTATCTTTAGTCACACTAACACTGACAAAGTACTATTTCTACTGAGGAAGGCTTACCCCTCTTGTGCCCCATCATACCCTCTAGTTCCTCAGTTAGTCAAGACTATTGCCCCCTTAGGGACCTTACACCTAGATGAATTCTTCAACCTGTCCTATGAGTCTGCTCGCTTTCCCTCTGTTTTCAAAACAGCCACAGTCACCCCTCACCTAAAAACAAGGGGCTGACTTGAACCTACCAGCTAACATTCATCCTGTGCCTCTCATTCTACACTACTCTAAAGTGCTTGAAAGGGTTTTGTTCAGCCATCTTACCAATTTCTCAGGCATCCACAACTTTTGAGACCCCCCTACAAGTAGGTTTCCCCTCCTGCCACTCCATGGAAACTGCTCTCAGGAATGTCTCCAACATCTTCACCTCTGCTAAGCACTCCAACGAATCCCCTGTCCTAATTCTCTTTGACCTGCCTGCTGTCTTTGACAGTGTTGATCACTCTGCTCTCCTTAATACTCTCTTTCTTCTTGGGATTCATGATCGAGCCCTTGCCTGGATTGAATCCTACCTTGTACCTCACTAGTTCACTGTCTCCTGGATCAACAACACCTCTCAACTCACTCCTCTAACTATTGATGTTCCAGAAGGCTCAGTCTTGGGTCCACTCCTCTGTACACTATCCACCTCTATTCTTGAGGTGCCAATCTCCTCGTTTGGGTTCTCGTACTAACTCCTTGCGGGCGACACCAAAATCTTCTTCTGTACTCTTGCCTTAACCTCCTAAATATAAGGAAAATCAGGCACCTTCTTTCATACAACACCGCCAAGCATTTTGTATCTTCTCTGAACTGGACTACAGAGCTAGCAATTCTTTGGTCTCTCCAACTATGCTTTCTGTCCTCTTGACAAGATCATCAACTTTACTACCATGACTCTATTTGAACTCTCTCAATTCACACAAATGTGAGGTGCATTTAAAGGCCCCAAACAGAAGTCCCTTTCACATGAATAGCAGGCAATTAAACACTGCAATCAAAAACGACATGGCATTTGCTTTCCCTGTCACATGAATGGCAGGCATTTGAACATTGCAACACAAACGGCCTGGCTTTTTCTTTTGTTTCATGTAAAGTTTGAGAGCCATGTGGAAAGGGGCCTACCTATCATTATCAATGGACAAGCAGCAGCCAATTCCCCCAAGAAGGAGGAATCAAAGAATCCTGTGACAAGGAAAACAGAATTTTGAAACATTAAAAGCAAAAACAGCCTGCACATGTGTTTGCAAATAAAGACGGCTTTAAAAACCCACAATGGAAAAGATATTAATGCTCACAGGAAAATGTCAGGAAAGCAAAACATGATGTGTGGGGTGACCAAAGCAAATGTATATTATATTTCACCTAAAAAACTGCACTAACATGTGAAGAGACACTTACTACAGGAAAAACTTGTTCTGGCAGAGGTGAAAACTTCACAATGAAAAGCCTCACTTCCAGCCCTGGATGTCCCTCCTCTCAGCTAACAACCCTGCAATAAAATGTGATGCTGCTGGAGGCTTCAGAATTCCCTATTCTGCAGACTGGATGGCAGGAAAACAGGGATTTAAAAGAAAGCTATCCTGGGTTGAAGCATGACTAAAAGGTATAAATCCTTGCTGCAGCCACTTCAAAGAGCAGATACTAATTTTAAAGGGACTCATAAAAATCTCTGGTCACATGCTGTGCCCAGCTAGACAGATGGCTGTGGGGTATGAAGCGGCCTCCCATTTGCTGAACAGTAGACACTCCCAATAAATTTAAAAGACTATTTTCATTTTAGGCATTTTGAGCAGCAATCAGACTGAGCCTTAATTTCATTTTTAATTAATTTGTAATTTGTAATCAACATGTAATTTCCAGGTGGTTTTAGGGGTATAAAATGCATCTCCTGGAACTCTGGGAACTGTAATGGCCAGTTAGATTAGGTTTCTGGCTGATCTGAACATGTGACCATTATGAGAGTTGATGAAAAGATGGAAAATGAAATTAGGAACATGCTTGATAACTTACATATTCATAACTGTTGTACATTTTATGAAAACGACAGAAATGTGACACCTGGCCATGCTACATCATACGGATATGGTGGTCGGCTTATCTAATTCCCCATGAGCAGCTCAAACAGAATATATGTTTTATATGGCAGTGGCTAGAACAATTATGAAGTTATGTTACGTAACTCGTTTTTTGCCCAATAATTGCAAGGAGGACAAAGGATGATGCCAAAATAGAAAAAGACCGATGGTGCTCTCCTCCCCTGAACCAATCCTGACTGGGGGCAGAGAGAGGGATGGTAACTGTCCAATCCCAGTGGCAGGGATAATAACAGGGTATTTCCCCTCGATTGAAAAATGTGTGATGTCATTTCTGCTATATAAGGGGAACTGTACTGGGACAGAGACACACAACAACTGGGGAAGACAGAAAAAAGAGGACGAGAGAAGGCTACTAAAACTTACCATCTTTGAGAGTGGAGTGACCAGACCCCTTGCCCTATCTATCCAGAGTGTCCTGTAATCTAGCTGGCTTTCCTGAATCTTAAACAAAGGCTTGCTATGTAAGTAGCAATAACCCCAACCCTAAATTGCATAAGCTCTTCAGTTTTGTAGCAGTGCATCCAATATTTCCCCATTGAAAACCCCAATTGCCTGTGTAGTTCAGTCATCTCCCCATAGAAGAATCTCTTGTTTGCCTGTGTATGTTAGCATATCCCCATTAAAAAAACTCATTTGTCTGTGTAAATCCTTAGTATTTTTGTAAGTAGATCCATTAATTCCCCCATTGAATTTCACAGATCAGGATTGCTGAAATTTGAAAAAAATAACAATTTTTGTCTCAGTGTTTATGTCATTGTTATAGTGATTTAAGTGTTGACCCAAAATAATTAATACCCTTGTGAGCTGAAAAACAATTATTTCTGTGCATTACCAAACACATTCCTCTTTGCATCTGTCACCCTGAATTAAAACCAATTTTATTTTGTGTGCCCAGAAGTCTACCTGTTATGTGCCTCTGTCATTGTATCTGAAAACTGATTTTCCTATTGTAAATTACCACTTTCCCAGATCCTATCTATCATTGTAAGCCTCAGTGTAAACACATTCCCATTTGTCACTGTATTTTTCCCCTTGCATTTGCTTTCTCCCAAAAATAGATTTCACTACTTAACCTCTTAAGTGCCATTGAGGTTCCCCCCCAGTGCCAACGGGTTTTTTTTTAAATCGCAGTATTCACCGCCCAAACCCGCCAACATTTCCCCCCTCATTAACCCCTTAAGTGCCACTGATGAGCCGGCTCGTCGGTGGCAACCTGGAGTGGTTTTTACCGACGAGCCGGCTCGTCGCTGGCATTTAAAGGGTTAATTCCTATTTTCTCTGGTGTGATGATTAGTATTTTCTAAAAAAAAAGTTACCTATCTCCTAAGTGTAAGCAGTACAAATTGTTTTCTATTCTGTCCCCTAGCAGTTGTGATAAATAATTTAAAAATAAATCTTTCATTTTGCTCCAAAAACGGGTTTTCCCTTTCTTTGCTGGCTTCCCATCTTGTGGTGGTGCACTTCATTCCAAACCGATTTTCCCTCCATATTCCGACTCCTTGCCACTGTCTTCCATTCAAAGGAATCAAGTCCAAATTGATGTTTGGAGGTGGATGTTGCGGGGGGAATGCTTAACTGGCGTGCTATCATTGTGGTAAATTTTCCTTTTTCTGTTCTGCCATTAAAAAAAAAATGGAATTAACTGTAATAGTATTTTTTAACCTGGGTGTTTTGTTGAGATGATTGAATTTTGTGTTGCCACAGCATTGTTGGCTGTGTAATTGGTTGATTGTCCTTTTTCATGAAATAATAAATGAATATCTTATTGATACACACCAGCCTGGTTCCTAGTCCATTGTGATATAGAGTGTATGTGGAGGTTGGGTGCGAGATCGGTTGGAGGCCTACTCAAAAAGAATCTGTAGTATACTAAAAATAAAAAACGTATTATTGAGCTCCATATTCACTGTAGGGGAAGGAGTTCCATTGCTGGCGTGTGCTGTGTAATAAACCGTCGTCACACATACAAGTATCAGGTCAATCAATTTGTAGTTAATTTCATATTTCCAAATTGTATGGATTCTGCCTGTCTTGCCCTACCCTAAAGACTACAACACATGTGTGCCATTCAATCAACTAGGTGTCGTCTGCTTTGCAAGTGAAATATTTTCAATTTTATTCATTTTCTATGAAAAGCAGAACTATAAAAAGGTTTGGCTCAAAATATTGCCAAAAAATGTGTTGTGTTTACTTCTGTAATCACAATAAAAAGTGAACCGAGGTGTCTCAGTGTATTCTCCCATACACTATAAATGATTCTTAAGATTTTTTGGGCTCCTTTCATGGTGTTGAGTATCCATCCTCTGTCTTGATTTGCAAGAGGATTGATATGCGACCCGTCACCAGATTGATGTTTCTTCTCTTGTTTGTCCAGGTCGAAAGCCTACCAGTTTCAGTGGTATATTCAGGTTATACCACTTTCATCAGGGCTATAGATCAACAAAGCACTTCGTGGTGCACTGTATATGAAGTAATCTGCTGCATCTGATTGTCTTGTTTACAGGAGTCCCCACCCTCATATTCAAATCCCCAGTATCTCAGTCCGTTTGGACAAGAAGACTTTCAGTTGTTTCTGGGTTGCTTCCGGGCAGGCGCTCTTATTTATGCGTAGCGGAACGCCTTACGGTTTTGTTTGCTATCTCATCGTCATGTGATGCCGGGCTGCTTACCATCACACATACAAAAGTAAAGGATGATCTTGTAAAAGCTAATAACACATATCAAGCAAAAGCATGAGATTCCACATAAAATAAATAAAAAAGTGATAGTATATCACATGAATGAATGCAATACACCCATACTATGCTGCTCACCCTATTGATATACACTACATTTTGTAGTTAGAGCACTTAAAGGGTTAACGCCTCAATAGCTGAATTGTGTGATAATATGGGCTCACTTCGGGAAGACACATGACTGTAGTTAGAAGGTAGAAACCATTTGTCATGCATGCTCACATATATGTGAAATTAAATATGTCCTATTTCAATCATCCTTACTGAAATCCGTCGCTCAAAGCATGAGAAATGACAACCTGGATGAGACTATTGCACTGTTGAGCTGTAATCTACGTGATATTGCAATTATGCAATATCTTTGTTGGTATGGAATTGCAGCTGTTGTTAAATAGTGTACCACTTGGATAACTACTGACAGCAGTCCAAATTAACAATAAAATACTTGTATTTTGCATTTACAGTATCAAAACAAACTTCTGGATTAAATATTTAACTGTGAGTGTTCAAAAACACCATTTACCATAACATATGTGAATTTTAGATTGCCTGTAGCACAAAACACTTTTTACATCCTTACCTAAGTGTTTACTATTGACAATTGATACTTGGTACACATTTTGTCTACTAGCTATGTATTTTTTTTTATATTGGGTGATACGTACCATTATTTTTGTTCCATAATGTGTCATTCACCACTGCTTAATCTGCTTGCATGAGATAACCGGAATACAATTTTGATTTTTAATGAATGTTATACCAAGAGTTGGAGCTAAATCAGGTGCCTTACAGACAAAATGTAGCCGTATTACCAGTACCTGTACTACCAGGGCATGTAATACAGACATTCCCACCATGGAGTCCCATGGGATTCCATGGAATGGGGAATTCCCACCCTTCCTGTCAATTCCAGCAGACCAAGTGGTGGGAATGGTAATTCCATCTAGTGCTATCCCACCAGGTTTCCGGCCGGGATACCAACAGACTTGTAATGAGGCCCAGTGTGTTTTGTAGTTTGGGAGTCCCCAGGACTCAGGTAGCTGAAAGAGTGGGCGATGTGAAGACTCCTCTTGCTTTTGCTACATTGTTACTAGGATACCATCCCAAAAAAACAACACAATGATTTGTGCTATTTGATACTGCAACTAGCGAGTTGTAAAGAAAAGAGACTACATAGTTTGCAGCAAATCCATGTTGCACAAATAATTATTTGCAGAGGAGACGAACCAGAATATTTCTCGTTGGGACAGCCAATGACAAATCTTTACCTTTTAAATTGCCCCAATCACTGGAAAGTTCACAAACAGTTCACAAGCAGAAGATGAAGCAAAGAATTGGACATCACCTGAAAGCTACTCTAGCCTTTGTTCTCCATGTGCACTCTGTACACAAAGTGCCCACCTATGGCACCACCAGGACATCCTTCCTTTTTTTGAGGACAAGCTCAAAGTAACCTCAGTTTGACCACTGGAACCACATCACGTACACTGCAATGTGGGCACCTAGAAAAATACTGTGGAAGCAGCTCCAGTTACTTCAAAACCCAGGCAACATTTTTAATAAAAATGGTGGTACAATACAGTCTATAAAGTAGCCTAATACCAGCTACCGAAAATGAACTTTGTGCTTGACCCAAAAACATTGAACAAGCTGCCACTGCACCCTAAGTCTGAAAAAACACCTTCAATTCAAGAAGGCTTTGAAGATCACAATATCTTAACAAGACTAATATTTTACTCAAATTTTTCCCTGATTGTAAATACCTGAAATGACACAACCATCAAGCTGTGAAGGTTTGCTTCTATGGTGAATGTTACCCCGTATAATGCCTGATCCATGCATCACCTTTACTCTCATCTCTCTCATATCCCTCCTTCCTCTGTGTGGTAACTTGCGGCTCTGATCCAGTGTACACTTGCGTGTGGTGAGCTACAGAACCCAATAAATAATTCAATTCATACATTGCCTGCTCCCCACCCCCCTTATTAGTGCACATAGAACAGATCCAGTCCCAGTTGACATAGGCTGTGGAGGTGGGATGGAGCCCACAGTTGAGCTCTACGACATTTTGTGAGCATTCAGGGCTGAAGAGCCCTTAAGTGCTGGTCCTTATGGATAATGCAGCTTGCATTACTGGCTTTCAGCCTGTAGGATTCCCTTTCTTCTCCTGAGTAATGTGAGATGACCTTACTGTGCCATTATGCGTTATGCAGAACACAGAGGCTGTTTACTTTCCATCTAGAGATAGATACAGCAGTTTCACTTCATTAATTTTGTTCATCCCACACACTTGCTTTTTACTACCAATCGGATTCATGTCTCATGTTTGATACTCTTGCATTGGGCCCCCTTCTGTGGTGGCTTGGCAGCCCTAGAATGTATATTCAGGAATCTACCTGTGATAGCATAAATGAACACAGCATGGATTGTAAGCCTACACAACTACCAGGATTCCTGGAGCACGCTCGTGACACCCTCATGCAGCCAACTCTACACCCGAGCACGCTCGGGACACCTTCATGCAGCTTCATGCAACCAACACTACACGAGAACTATCTGATAATACTCCACAACCACATTTGAATCCTATTGTGTATATTAGCTCAACACATACCTTTCTGTGTCATAGGCGATGATATGAGTATATATAATGGACACACTAGCATCCATAATAATACAAGCATTTAAGTAACTTACCTCTGTACATGAGTCAAGTGACTCTCTCCCCACTTTCACCCATCTTCCTGCCCTCTTGTTCATGCTTTTCTTTCCAACATCTAAGGAATGGTGACAAAGACACCTAGACAGGGTCACAAAACAGCTTGGGACGATTTTGGTGCTTTGAAACTACTACAGTGATGATTTGGCACAGTGGAAAAACATATTGTGAAAACATTCCAGTGTGTATAATGAAAATGCCTGATACAGTGAGCGTCCTGAATAACCATAATAATACGTAACATATGCATCTTTGTATTAAAAGAAAATACCAGTACAAAACAAGAGGTGTTATAGGCAGGGAAATCACCCAATTGAGTCAATTTCAAATGGCTTCATGGCTGGGCTTCACCTAGGGAACAAATCACTATGTTTATTTTATTTAAATTCATTTTTTTAATAATGCGCCTAATATCAAGGCGCCTAAAATCGTGCCTGAGTTCGGTTTCTAAGAGCGGATCCCGGATTCGAACCTCTGTTGCTCTGCCTGACCTTGCTTTCAAGACAAGCACTTTGCTTCTGTGCTATCCCCCGTTCGTGTATTTGCCATCTATGGGACCTGCAAAGTTGAAGAAGTTTACAGGTGTAATGATGCTCTGTCTACCTGCAGTGGTCACGAAAATGTAATATGTTCACCCTACTTGACTCATCATTTCTGTGATAAGCAGCTTGATAATGCAATTTGTGACAGGTTTGGCCAAGGTCACTGTAGACTGGTACTAATGAGATGCTAGCAGATGCAGTCAGTCGCAATACCTTTATTTTTTTTTATTTGGATTTATATAGCACCAGTGGCCCAAGGGCCTCGTGGCGCTGTTACAGTATAATTATCTCGGACAAACAAACAGTTTACATAGTGAGGTAACCAATTTGACAGTTTACATAGTGAGGTAACCCGTTTAACATTGTGAAACACACAGTTTGCATAGTGAGACAGACAGTTTATCTGGTTAGATGATACACAGACTTGTTACGGTTATTAGGAGGCGAGTGCTGAGCTAGAGTTGTGTTTTGAGTGCCTTGCAGAAAAGAGTGATGGAGGGCTCTTCCCTGAGGGCAGGTGGAAGTACATTCCAATTCTTGGGGGCTAGGAGAGCAAAGCGGGAGCCACCTGCTTTGAGTCTTTTGTACGTTGGAATCGTTAGCTGGTTGCAGTGTTGGATTTGTTTAATCTGTTTGAGGTGGCTCTGTGAATGGCTTCTGATAGGTATGACAGGGCTGTTTGGGATAGGCAGGAGTGTGTGATGGACAGGGTCATGAAGATAATGCGCTCTTTCACTGGGAGCCAGTGGGCATCTTGTCTCACTTGGGAGATGTGCTCTCTCTTGGGTATGCTAAGGGCTGCTCTTAGGGCATTGTTTTGTGTGGTTTGTAGTTTGATCATGTTTTTGGATGATGTGCCTAGGAATAGGACATTGCAGTGGTCTAGACTTGCTCCCATGGTGGCTCTTGTTATGGCTAGGCAGTTTTTGGGAGAGAGGGAAGGTCTGACGGCATTTATGATCTTGGTGGTTAGTGCCACAGAGGATGCAATCGCATTCACTTGACGTGACATGGAGAGAGTGGAGTCTAAGTAAACCCCTAGTGTTTTGGCAGCTGCTGCGGTATGATGCTAGTCATATTGTCAATGTTGAAGGGAGCGTATTTGCTATCCAGTTTGCTGAGGACTTGTTTGGGGCCTACCAGTAGCATTTCTGTCTTGTCTCCATTGAGACGGAGCCTATTTGCCGCCATCCAGGCCTGAATGATGGTGTAGATCGTGTTCAGTGTGTAATCCTGTTCAGAAGAACCAGTGAGCGAGAGAAGAACCTGGGTATCATCGGCATAGTTTGTGTAGGCTATGCCGTGATCATCAAGGTCATTGAAGAAGACAAAGGGTGGACATTTTGTAGAGGGTGGGTGATGTGCAGGATCACTGGGGGACGCCGCAGTGGATGGGGGCGAGGGTTGCGCTGTCGTGGTCAGAGAATACTCTCATGTGTCTCCCTTCCAGGAAGGAGGTGATCCATGAAGTAGCTTGTTGGGAGTATTGTGTTGCATCTTTGAGGTGTTTGCAGCGAGTCTTGTGATCCACAAGAACGAAAGCAGCGGACAAGTCTAAGAACAGGTGAAGAGCTGGTTTCCTTTCATGGATAATTTTCTGTAGCTGCATTTTTAGGGCAAGTAAGGTGGTTTCAGTCCTGTGGCGTGGCCAGAAGCCTGATTGCCTCTTGCCCAGGATATTGTTGTCTTCTAGGTGGCATTGAATCTGTTGGTATGTGTTATGTCTTACCTATCCTGGTTCATTAGCTGTTTCCTAAGTATATGTGAGCCTGTGCCTGGAATGCTTGTATTATAGTGTTCCATCTAGAATGTTTTGGTGTGAGTGCCAAGGTTCTCCCTGTTCAGTTGGAGAATGAGCTGAACAGAGGAAGGACCGGTGAATGCTTCCCTCCCTTATGTACTTATCCTGCCTGTAACTTATTACCTGTGACTTATGTACCAGGAACCCACTAAAGTCTCTTAACCCAAAAAAATAAAAAAATAAAAAAGTGCCAATAGCGTTGGCAGGAGTTTTGATTTACAGTGGCCATGTGCTGTGGGTCTCTTTATTGGTGTGAATATAGTTATTGGTGTGTGCCAAACTGTAAGCATGAGTGTTACCCAAGGGTGGGCAATTGAATTATTTTTTGGAGCCATATGGTGGCTATGTGCCAATAAGCAGTGTTTTATTATGGTGCCAATGCGTTTTGTTTGGCAAGTGTTTTAGTAATTGCATTGGACCTAAAGTTATGGTGCCAATGTTGGTTATTGGCAAGTTTTAATTGGAAATGGCTATGGCACCAATGTTTCTAGCAGGTTTTAAGTGGTAATGGAATGGAATTAATGCAACCAAAAGAAATGGCAGGTAATAAAATGTATAGTGTAGTTTGCAGTAACTAACCCACAGTTACATATCAACAAAGACTCTGCAGGCATAACATTTTGAACTTTTATTGCGGCACACCTAATTTTCGGATTATCAAAATTTGTTATGCTGAATTTGTCTTGTTGTTTTTGTGTGGATATTGTGAGTGCCATAGAACTACTGCATTTCTTTGATATGTTCACTTTGACAATGTTTTTATTAACCTAACAATTTTTCCACAGGTATATGTCAAAACTGAACTTTGCAAGCATGATTTTTGGGACTCGCTATGGTAGTGTAACTTAAAACGTTTTATATTACCAAATTTTTCAAGCTGAATTCGTTCATTAGTTTATTTAACAAACTGTGTAGGTTATTAATAAGTCAGCTGTGTGATTGTGGTTGTGTGAACGTCTGTTTGCCAGTATGAGAGCATGGTTTGCTCATTGTCTAGTAATAGGTTAGTTCCTTGACCTTTAAGCATGCCTATGTTTAATATGCTTAGTTGTGGCGAGCATTCTCTTGTTCAGGTAGTGAACTTACATAGGTTCAAATGTTAATGTGCTCAGTGGTGAGCATTGGTGTTTCAAGGTTAGTAGCTAGGTTACAGACCTGGTTTTATGTGGGCACATTTTTTGTGTCAATGTGTTAGTTAGTTAATGATTGATCATTTGGTTGGTTATCAACATTGGTGCTATTTGTCACCGTTAATGTGGTTGGTGCTCAGCAGGATGTTATGTGGAGGCAATTTGTGTCTCTAAATGATATGCATTAGGCAGATAGAGGGTATTAACCCTGTAGTTTCTTTCAAGAAGCTTTTGATGTTGGAGAATGTTGTAACAGGGTTAATGATATGATGTAGGTGGTCAGGTTTGTTTATTAGATTGTGGGCTGGTTCCCTGTAGCTGAGTTCCATAAATGGCCATTATGGTTCTGGCGAGTGTCTTGTAGTGGATTAGCTATTTTTAGCTATATCATGGAATTGGAAGGGAATAGCATATGACTATTAGTGGTTTGCTGGATGGGATATGGAAGGATAGTTTTTTTTAGATATATTGTCCATTTATGACTTTTCCTTCTGTTTCCCTCCTTCATTGTATTGTCATGTAAGGGGGGAGATGTGTTATGTCTTACCTATCCTGGTTCATTAGCTGTTTCCTAAGTATATGTGAGCCTGTGCCTGTAATTCTTGTATTATAGTGTTCCATCTAGAATGTTTTGGTGTGAGTGCCAAGGTTCTCCCTGTTCAGTTGGAGAATGAGCTGAACAGAGGGGGGACCGGTGGATGCTTCCCTCCCTTATGTACTTATCCTGCCTGTAACTTATTACTTGTGACTTATGTACCACAAACCCACTAAAGTCTCTTAACCCAACCTGGTCTCCTGGCTCATCATTGCAGCCCCTCAACCTGCGTTGTAACAGTATGCTACCTTATCTAGTATCTTTAACACAAAGGGGACTGTGGTTTTAGGTCTATAGTTGTTCAGTTGGTCTGGATCGAATGATGTTTTTTTCAGAATCGGCCGAACCCAAGATTCTTTGAGAGAGGGGGGATGATACCTGACAAGATCAAGGCATTGTTAAATGCTGTGAGGTATGGGGCTAGTGGTTCTGTGCAGTCTTTAATGAGAGCCACGGGGCAGGTGTCCCCTTTGCAGGAGGAGGGTTTGATTCCTTTCATGAGGGCTATGACTTCTGTTTCAGTATCTTCTCTGAATGTGAGTGGTTGGCTATCTTTTTTGTCAGGGTTACGGTTTGAGGCAGGGTGTGTGTTAGTTTCCGGTACGGCCTTGAGGTGGGCATTTATTTTTCCTTGGAGGGTGTTCATTTTATTTATCATGGCTTTCTGTATGTTGTTGCACCATGCTTCATCCTTCACTGTTTCTTGGGTGTTAGTTGGCGGGGACCTTGAGAGATGGTGTTGTGGATGTCTTATTTTAACGTTAGTCTCCAGCTGGATAACACATTTTTAGAGAGGTTAAGTTGAAATGTGCCAGAATTATTCAAATATAGTCACGTGCACGTGCTCCCTTCCTCCTCCTTCTACCTCCCGCACCACTTTACTGGCCCCGTTTATCCATAAATCAGCGCATTCTGACAGCCATGTCATAAATAATGAAAAACTATTGGGTAGTCTATGGGGTTTCCTAGCTCCATGTATTGCTGTGACCTGCACATGCTTTCTGCTTTTTGGTTTTGGGTTTTAGGTGGTGTGAAAAGTGCCAACTATAACCAGAACTATTGGCATAGTAAGACGATGATGTGTGAATCAGAGGAGGGACAGAGAACCTGTGGGTCTGTGAGGATATACCTGCACCCAGTCAATGACGTTTTCAGCCCAGCAACATCACCCCCATAAGGGTCTCATTTCACAGCAAGCTATGTCCTGCTTTGGGGAAGTCACCATTACTTTTTAGAAGGCTACTGGAAGGTAATGGGTTCATTGCAACTGTGACTCAGCTCCTGTGTAATACAAACTGTCTTACCCAAGTGTGTCATAAGCTCGATTCATAATCAATGTCTTCTAATAGTAGTTTTGACGTCAAAACAATCCAATGTTAATGTAATCACACACTCTACCTGCTACTGCTTAATAATACGCTAGTGATTACATATTTTGCAATTGTGGAAACAAGATTGATGCTACTGCCAGGCAGACACTCCCTTGCTCACCCAAGCCATGGTTTACCCTGTTCTTAGCCTTTCGTGTTGCGCATGCATGGGCAAAAGAGGGGTGCTAAATTCAGACTGGATCCCCTCCCCACCTAATGACCAGGAACTGCTCTGTTGAACCCTGTTTCTTTCATTTTTCTCGAAGTGACTTTCACGGAAAATGTACGGCTAGCATCCTGTGAGTGTTCTGTATATAAGGTCTTCCCCGGGGTGAAATACGGTATGTGCTTTTAAGGACCTGAAGCCCATTTCTCAGACTGTGTGAGGTGTGGATCCCACAAAATGCCATGCTGCCTGTTCAACTTAAATGTTTAATTAGCATGGCTGACAGGTACAATAATTTGACATTATTTTCACGTTGAAAGATCGACAAATCTCTTACAGAGGAGAGAGGAGAATGCATCAAGCAGAAATTCAATTTCATGAAAAAACTGTCCGTTCTTTCTATGCAAAATACACACATGTTTCTATACTTTGACTAAAGCTTTTCTATATTACATATATATGTATTATTTTTGTATTGTGTTTTAATTAAATTATTCACTTTTCACACATTAGTGACTACATCTATAAACCAAAAGTTTATCATTTCATTCTACTTAAAATACATATAAATATAGACATCTCTTATGACGTAAAACATAATTTATCATAATAATCGCATTGCATCAAATCTCCACTTAATCTAAAATATTGTATCCTGTTATTAAATGCATTTCAAATGTAAGCGTGTGTCTAAATTCATTCAGCTAATTCATTAATAATTTAAAATAACATTTATCAATATCCATCCTGCCGGCCAAAGTCTATCCAAATATTTACATAATGTCCAATATTAATTAAATTGGATACATATTTCATAGATTACTACATTCATATTCAAGAGGAACAATAAGTCAACAACGTATGGCTACCAGACAGACATCAATGCCAGAAAGCCTCAGTTGATATATATTCTAAATTATGACCATATTTCCCTAAACATGTGTTATACATACTTACTAATGATCTGCAAGAGGTTAGTACATGATATCCTGACATTGACATAATCTGCAACATTTATTTACATTGTTCTCTTCTTGCCACATACTACTAAAGTGGGTAATTTCCCAATTCTAAGCAGCATAAAGATGCATCAAATTTAGGAGAGCGGAATCGCAGCAAATATTTCTGTGTCTTTTGGAATGGATTGTCAAGCCTGGTGATCTCTTTAGATATTTACAATTCTACTAGATGTTGAAAGCTGTTTAGCCAAGCATGTTGGTTGGCTTTAAGAGTGAATTCCTTTTTGAGAATTTTCCCCAATGCGGAGTCCAACTTATTTTCTCAAAATATTTTGTATTAGTATCACTATATGTCATCACAGCCTTACATCCCCGTCCACTGATAGCATTTCCCATAATATTCAACAGAGGGCAGTTGGGACTAGTCATGATTTACATACATACAACATAAGTCTTTTAATGCAGACATCAGTATGGATAGAAGTGACACCCAATTCCAGCCTGAATGCCTCAATGGGGATACTTTGTGCTACAACCAGTATTCGCTTCAAGTTTTACCTCCAAGTTTATGTAACCACTTCACAGGTAAACCAAGACAGGCCTCCATACAAGGCTATGGTCATAAAACATTGTTTGTAAACCTGAATACTACCTTTTAGGCTATATCCTGCTGTCTTTCTGGCAACCTTCTTAAGTTCCTATTCTTAGTATCAATTAGTTCCTGACACCCTCTTGTGACAGACATGTCTATTCCCAAAAAGCTATAATGATACACTCATTCTATGCTTTCCTGTGGTGTGAGGATGTACCGTAGTGTATCTTTACCAGAGCCTATTGCAAGGTTGCCCAACTTAGGGGGTACCCCTTAATTATAAGGGTACCCCTAATCATGCTCACACCAGAGTAAATGCACCTGTCTAGGGAAGCAATGTCAAGAGTCTTATCTTGCAAGTATAACAAGTTTATTCTTTACAGAAATGAGGATGGGGCAAAGAACTTTGCTCCCTGAATGGCCTTCTGTCCCTCTTCCATTCCAAGCTCCTGCAGACTGGAGCCAGGCACAAGCTTTTACACGCATAACTTGCTGTAGTGGCACTTGTCCTGCTTCCATAGAAGGGATTCTCCAGTCTTCCTTCCTTCATGATCAGATTTCCGTTTAGGACATACAATTTAACATACTGCTAGCCTAGGCAGGAATACACTGTAGCTCCTGTTTTTCATCATTTTGCTACATTATGAACATTTATATATAAAAACATTTTCCCGTCATCCTCTCACTATTTCATTCATTCTCCTCGTATTATCTGGTCCAGTAATTCCCCTTAAACCTTTGTTTTCCATAATTCTGCACTGAGCATGTAAAAATCCCCATTTAGCTTACATGGGCTTTAGACAGACAGCAAACAGCTGCTCAGCTACTTTGTGTGCTCTGCTAGAGTTTAGCCTCTGTGACCCAACACTGCATGAGCTCTGTGATCCATTTTTAGCGCAGTCCACATTCCTTTGGCACAGAGTCTGCTTCTGTCATGCGTTGAGATTTTAAACCTAAATAGAATTTTACATTTACCAATTTATTCAGCTAATAGTTGTTTGCACCTTAAATGTAAATAATAATTGCATTCTCTCAGCACCCCTCTGTTCTTTTGTAGTGCCTATTAACAGTCAACAGAAGTCTTGCCTAATTCTAAAGTGCTTGGGAATGAAGGAAGGCGCTAGCTCCATCCCAACATTCCCCCCTTTTGTTACTCGCCTGAGGACCAATTCCGTTGGTGATGGTGCGTGGTACAAATACCTTTAACATTTATCATTTAACTTCTACAGTAACAAACTCATCCCCACCGGACATATTTACAACCCCAGAAATATTAGTTTGAGTTTTGCTCTTTATTGTATGGGAGGTGGTTTTAGATCACCCAATTTATACCATCATCTTTGCACTATTACGGAATATATTAACACAACATTGGAGACCCAATTGGCATGTGCAGGAGAGGGCTAAGAGGAATACAATAACAGCAACCAGTATTTTTACTGCTCTCCCCGGCCATGACGGGACCCAATCAAAGGCAAGCGATAGCCAATCCGTGTTCTGAACTCCACCTTCTTTCTTCATTTGAACACCTAGATTGTGCACTGCCTCGATGACGTGGGATAGTGACCAATTCTCAGCATACTCCTCGGGTACAATAGTGCAGCAGTTGCTTCCCAACTTTTTGCACACTCCTCCTCCTACTATGGCTGTTAGCAAATCCAGCATGTAGCGGTTCTGTATTGTCATGAGACTCAATGCACGGAGCTCTACTTTGATGGCATTGAACACATTCTCTGTGTCATTGGCCAGCTGGACTAGCTCCCATAGGATGATCTGAACCCACCTGGCATTAGCCGCTGCTTGTACCCCAAGAGCCAAAAAAGATGAAAAGAAAGTCTCTGCTCAGATAAAAAGTTAACTTGTCAGGTATTCCTCCGAGCAGTGTGGAAGAGTCCTTTGATATATAGTTTGTCCTCTTCTTTCTTACCCGCTTGTGAGAACTGCAAGTTTCTTACTGCTTCTTTAGGTGCTGGAGTGACTGTTGGCACCTTGACAGGTATTTGTTCTCCTTACAGGTATTCTTCCAGGATTACTAGTAGCACTGAGTGCAGGGTGGCCAGTGAATGCTCGCACCTCCATATCGGTGGGAGGTGCAAGTAGGTATTTTGGCCACCAACCCAGTAGTAATCCATCACCGCTGCCATACCTTTCATCATATGAAGAATCACAAAAGTGTGGTTGCACTGTGTGTTTGCCCCAACAGGAGCTAAAAGAAAGTTCATAGTCTATGTCTCTATGTATTTGTACGGGCTTCTCCATTGTTACAATCCATGTCACCCTTGTGATGTATTGGGACCATGTTTGCGCACATTTAGTCTCTACTTGGGCTATTGCTTCTCTGGTGTACTCGATCAGTCCATCTGCCAGGCATGTCACTATCGTTGCCATTTGAGTAACCTCCCAAGGGAAAATATGGTACTTGTAGACACTTGTGGTATTTTGTAATGCATAGTGTTGGGTCTAGATCAATGCTCCTCAATGGCACACTGTGTGTCTGGATTGTGCTCTTCATCCCTCAAAGTGCAAGATGTACCAGGCATTGTGCCTCTGTAATTGGGACTGGGTGTGGAACTAAAACCTTAGGAGCCCCTGATGCATGCGGGACAGGTGCACACACATACCTGTTATGCTCAGCTGGTCTCTGCGGAGGCGTTGGAGCATGATTGCAACCCTCCCTGAACTTGAATCACCCCCTTCAGGCCCCTCCCTCATTAGAAAAGCTGTGAGTGGTGGAACGTGGTGATACTGCTCCTGTGAATTATGGAAGATAAACTCTCCGTCCTGCTACTCTGGCAGGTACGCGTCAAATGGGATCTAGTTCCTTCACTGATCCCTGATAAAGATTAGTCCAGTCCAGCTGTGACTATGCTTCTCCTTATGATTGGTAAGTGTTTCTTGAGCTCTTGTGAAGAATGCTGTTTGTTCTGTTTAATGTCTTAAACCAAAGTGGCAACGGCACCAGGACAGTGTCCACCCAGGTCTCCTGTGCATGCAACCCCTGCATGCCTGTGCCCCTGACTTCATGATCATGATGGTAACAGCTTTCATTTATCACATTTCTTCCTGCAGTGCGTATATCGGACTACCAGCTCTTCAAAGTATCTGAATACTGGATGTCAAAAAAGGCGTCAAAGCCCAACCCCTTATCTAAATCATACATCATTCATACTTCCCGTTTCATTTGTCTAAGAAAACTTGTAGGCGGTGGCCGGCAAAAAGTGAGATATTTTGGTATTGTGATTTTGTTTCATAAACATATTCATACTAGCATTATTTTCCAACTGTCCACCCCACCCCAGCCCCTTTATATGGCCACCCCATAAAACAGACATCCCTTTATCCACTCCAACAACCATACCAGTGTCATCCAAAACAATATAATACTTAAAAAACATAATATATAATTCCTAGAACAAATGACATTTATCATTATCCTTACATAACAGAGAGGTTTGAACAGGTCGGTCAGACATCCTTGCTTATTATTCTTTTATTGAGGAGAAAAAAGCTTATCAAGAAAGAGAGAGAGAAAGAGAGAGAGACAGAGGGAAAAAGTAGAAAGTGAGAGAGAGAGAGATAGAAAGAGAGAGAGAGGGTGGGGAAAAAGAGACAGAGAGAGAAAGAGAGAAAGAGAGAATGAGAAGGAGAGGGCTAACAAGAGGAAGAGGGAGATTTAGAGGGAAAGGGAGAGGAAGAAGGAGAGGGAGAAGGAGAGGGAGAAGAAGAGGGAGAGGGGGAAACCAGTTTCCCACCAGGGCAAGCCGGGATCTGGACCTTCAAAAAGTGAAAAATAGAAAAATTGAAAAAAAATAAAATAAAAGAAAATTAAAAAATTAAAAAAGAAAATAAAGAAAAAAGAACAAAAAATAATCTGGTATGTGTCACTGCACATCACCCTGGCATGGATGCTATATATTACTCTGTTGATTGAGCTTTGCCTTGTCTCAGGTGCTCTTCAGACATCCGAGAGATGCACCCAATATTTTAAATCCTTCACACGGACGATGAGAGGAGTACAGAACACCACTTCATAAGGACTTTAAAACCTGCGGCTGATCAGTTCCCCAGATACTAATGATCCAGTTGTAATATCGGCAATGCTGTGTATGAAACTGTGGCCTCATTTTCTACAGGGGTGTTCACTATTTGTCCCCCCCTTTTCTGCGCCCCACTACCGGCCCTTCAGGTACCAGGATGCCAAAAGGCACGCAAACCTTCTGAATTATCTTAACATTGAGGAACCTTCATTGGCCAGATACTTTGCAGTGGTGCTATTAGAGATATAAGCTGCACCAATATTTCACTCGGAATGATCCCATCACCTCATCAATCATTGATGACCCATAAACATATAGTATGTCTCCTTCAGTCAATGCATAAGCCGTTCATCAGAGTGGGAAAAAAATAAACCTCCTGTATATAATCCGGAGTTGCTAAAACAGGGGCCGTGCAAATAGCTTCTTTTAAGTCCTCAAATTGTCTAGTAATTTCTTCAGTCCATTCCAATTTACTTTTAAGTCTTCTGTCCTTCCCTGAGACGTTGTAATAGTGGCCTTGTGTGGACTGCGTAGTCTAGGATCAATGTCCTAAAATAACTTTCATAAGCCCAAAAACGTCTGCATTCGCTTCACAGTAATGGGCCTAGGGGTGGCATGTACTGCCGCCACCCTATCTGGTAATATTTTATTTTCCTATTTTGCAAAAAGAAGTTCCCCCAAGTATAATCCCTCCTGTTGGCAGTATTGTAGCTTCTTTCGATCTGCCTTGTACACTTTGTGAGCCAGCAATTGCAATAATGCAACAGAATTCCTCCTGCACTGATGTTAATTTTCACTACATACCAACCGATCATCCACATACTGGATGATTGTGCTAGACACCTGACTTCAATGTAATCTGTACTGGGTCACATCGTTCAGTAACTCAACAACATCTGGATTAACAGTCCATAATTGTGCCGACCCATATTACATGTCCTCCTAAAAAAATAAAGACGGGGTCACCATTGCCATCAGGGGGCACTGTACCTTCCTATACTGCACCATGATCTCACAGGGATGCAGATTTCCAAACTAATCTCCCTGTTTTGCTTACTGTCCTCAAATAACTCCTCATCAGTCATTTCCTTTAATTGTACTGTCAGGTCTATACATGCGCCACTGGCACCCATCCTGGTCTGTTTCAATCAGTACTAGTCTTTTGTCTGGCACTACTAGAATCCTTGCAAATCTAATGACAATATTGTCCCTGCCACCATCTCGGGTGGCACCATGAGTCGGAAAATAAAATCTGTGGGCACTTGTCAACATTTTGTCACATTTTGAGGCACGGCTTTTACCAATACCTTAGTACCATAGAAAATATATATCTGAGACCACAGGAACCCATGGATTACTGACTCCCTTGCCATTGCATTGATTACTACTATTGCCCGAGCTACACACATCCCTGGAGTGGAAAACACTACCCCTTGATCTGTGAATAATATAAATACATTTAGTTTACTGAGCAGATCCCTACCCACCAAGTTCACAGGGGAACTCTCTGAATATAACAAGGGGGCTCATACTACCTTCCCTCCCACTTTTATATCCAGCTCCTCAGTAAATGGAACTGCAGAAATAGCCCCAGTCTGTCCCTGCATGTCAAGGGTTTTACCTGATAATGGAAAGTTCCCCTCCATAATGCATGATTCAGTTGCACCTGAATATACCTCCACCAAGGACTCCTCTTCAGAGTGTGCGGTTGTCAATAGGATTGGACATGCGAGTGCTCTCTGTGGGCTGTCCTAATTAAAAAATGTATTTGTCCTGGGGAATGAAAAAGGGCCACCCCTCTGGCTTTGTAACTCCTTGCAATAGGGCGCCTGTTCCCCCTGCCATCCTGTTGACCTGTGTTCCCTTACTCTGCTGTAGTTTTTGCCCATGTTGTCGTTGCCTGTCAGCCACATAAGTGTACTGATTTTGACCCCCTCGCCCAAATCGCTGTTTTCCCATTCCTTGATGCTGTTGGAATCCCTGCCCTGGAGGTGACGGCCCATAATTAAATCCCATCCCAGGCCTTTTCCTGCATTCCCTTGTGAAAGGCCCCCATTTCCTGCAATACCAGCACTGTTGTGTTCCCAATCCTCCTCCCCGGGGCCCTATACCCAAAGCCTCCTGCTCTTGCTCCTTGAAATTCTCCTCTTCCCCTTGATGCTCGTTCATACTGCTACTGTGGGTTGGGGTACTGTTCCCACCACCCCATAGTTCCTGTCCTCCTTTACCCCATAGCACTGCAATTGTGGCATTCACAATTTGTTGAGTGGCTCCTGTCCTTTCCCCCGGAACCGGTGCTGTCACTCATGCTTGGATGACAATCTTACATAGTTTCTTTTCCACTAGTTTTGCCACCGCCCGTTTGCCACTTCAGGTCTGTCTCCCTGTCCCGCTCCTTGATCCTGCTACAATCGTGGACTATTATACTTTGTATCTCTGCACACCCTTTGACTTCAATTCCCACAATTTTACCTAGTGCCTCCTGAACCCCTTTTGGTAATCCCCTCTTTACGATAAAATAGAAAAATGGTAGCGGGTGGTCCCATTGCCCCCCTGTCTCAACTTTCCACATTTCCTGTAACTTAAGAATAAACCTAACTGGGTCCTCATCATCGCCCATTGTACATTATATTAAAGAATGTAAGTCAGGGGTATCTGGTTACATCTTTCCTAGGGCATCTGATACCCTTGCCCATACTGCATTAAAGGCTGCGCCATCATGTTAATTATTTATAAGACTTATCCCAGAGTAACCAGCCCTTGTATATATGTCAGAAGTCTGGTCTCCAACTATGGCAACCAGGAAACTCTTAAGGTCTTCTAGTGCTAAGGCTACCCCTGTTGTTTGTTTTTCTAATTCATAGATCCATTTCTAGCTGGGGGGGGATCTTTTAATCAATTTCTTTTTGGCCATTTGAGGCCATAGCACATACTTCATTATCCCTACTCCTTTATGTATAAGAGGCATCTGCATATCTATTTTGTTTTCTACCCCTTTAGTATTCTTCTGATCTTGCACTACCACAATTAAATCTTGTCTATTTCTTGGTCTATCCTCCTCATGGCCTCCTGTGGTGGGGACGGGTTTCTTGCCACCTCTTCTCCTTAATTTCTTTCTTGTCCTGCCTCTTCATTATTTGTACAACCTTGAACTTCCCCTTTATTTTCCCTTGCTTGTTTTTCTTCTTGTCCCAGGACTGTCCATACCCTCTCCCCATCATCTTTATCAACACAAACATTTCTTATTGCCCCAGAGTTGAATCTAAACAAAACATCTCCTGACTTCCAATCCCCTATTTTCTACACCAGTACCCTTATTCCTGGTGATACTTCTTCAGGTTCTTGCAACCTGACTAACCTTTCCCGCAACGCTCTTAACTCGTTGTCTATATCTACTTGTGGACCCTCTGTGTACACTGATGCTACGGGCATGTGAATGCTTGTGGATGGGTTATATGGAGGAGGAGGTTCAAAAGCTCTTGAGCCCCTCCCCACTAGTTGCTAATACTGATACTCCTGTTGTTGATGTGATATATGATATATTTTATTTATATCGCGCTCGTACACAAGTGTTTCAGAGCGTGACCAACCAAAGGGATGGGAACAAGGGAGAACAAAAAATAAAAACAATGATCTTACTAGGCCCAGTGACATTAAAAACGCGCGGGTTGACACTCTGTCTACCACTGGAGGCTTATAGACTGGTTTTATATACCCTACTGCAGGTTAAGGCGTTACAGGGTATATCCCCTTACATTGGATCTCTTTTCCATCTTCCATATCCTCAAATAATTTCCAGAAATCTAAAATCTCTTTTTGGAATTCGTTTCCTTTATATTTTGCTGCTAAAAAGAGTAATTTCTTCTAGCATGTTTCGAATGGGAGCCCTAATCTGGCCAGGAGCAGGACATCCCTACTTCTTTTGTTTCTAATGTCCATTGTTTATGGTACTTATTTATTCTGTCACAATAAAGTGACAGAACCCTATGCACGTGTTTTATTGAGGTTTCTTCCCCCATAATGTTGTGCATATCCCTAATCATTCACTTAGATCTTACTTCTATGCAGCGCATGCTGCTGCGTGTTACACAAAAATATAGATCAACCAACTTCTTCCCCCACCCCCTTTTGATTCTTTTTCACTTTGATTTCACACACACACACACACACACACACAAACATACACACACCCACACACACACACTGCGACTCATCCACCTTCCTTCCTTTTTTACCACAAAAGACAGCAAGAGAAAATATACAAAAATAATTGACTAAAATCCAGGCCGTTTTCTTATACCAAGCCACTACTTTTATTCTTATATCCTTTGTAATACCACATTCCCAGCTTAATATGCTGAGGATCCCATTGCTTTTATCATCATAAGAGAATAATGTGTGGTACTACCTTATCAATCTATTATGGCTGAGGATCCCTTACCTCTCAGTCTTTATACGCTGAGGATCCCTTTCATCTCAGTCTTTTATATGCTGCGGCTCCCTTTTTCTATTATAAAAAGTAGGAAAACAGAAATAGGCAACCATTTTAATACATAAACCACTTCCTATCCAATCTACTCATTAACACATCACCTGAAATCCTAGCCAGTCTACTCCATAATATATCACCAAAATTCCTATTCAATCTATTCCATAATATATCACCAAAAGTCCTATTCAATCTATTCCTTTACAAATTACCAAATGTCCTATCCAATCTATTCCTTAACAAAGCACCAAAAGTCCTAATCAATCTATTCCATTGACATCGTACATCATCCACATCACCATACTATCATGCATTTTGTTCTCATGTTGTTATCACTTGCAAGATTATACTCACATGTGCGTGTTAAACTTGACTTTTCCTCCTTTACGAAGTCCACATGCTGGCCTGTCTTTCTCTCTGGAACCACGCCCTGCTTCAGTGAGCGGAGAGGATTTCTTTTAAAATGGCTCCTACTAAAATCGCTCAGGATACAAGCATGTTTTGATTTAGGGGACCAGTCACTATAGATCAGCGTGGCTGACTGGCCTGGGTCTTCGCAAAGTACCGGGGCAAAAAACTAAGATCATGGCGGGTCATCACAACTGAAAGGTAGCCCAACTAAGGGAGTACCCCTTAATTATAAGGGTACCCCTAATCACGCTCACACCAGAGCAAATGCACCCCTCGAGGGAAGCAATGCCAAGAGTGTTATCCTGCAATGATAACCATTTATTTCTTTACAGAAATGAGGATGGGGCAAAGAACTCTGTTCCCTGAACAGCCTACTGTCTCTCTTCCATTCCAAGCTCCTGCAGACTGGAGCCAGGCAGGAGCTTTTATACTCATAACTTGCTTTAGTGGCACTTGTCTTGCTTCCATACAAGGGATGCTCCAGTCTTCCTTCCTTCATGATCGGATTTCCGTTTAGGACATACTACTTAACATACTGCTAGCCTATGCAAGAATACACTGTAGCTCCTGTTTTTCATCATTTTGCTACATTATGAACATTTATATATAAAAACATTTTTCCATCATGCTCTCCCTATTTCATTCATGCTCCTCATATTTTTATCTGGTCCAGTAATTCCCCTTAAACCCTTGTTTTCCATAATTCTTCATTGAGCATGTTAAAATCCCCATTTGACATACATGGGCTTTTGACAGACAGCAAACAGCTTCTCAGCCACTTTGTGTGCTCTGCCAGAGCTTATTTATTTATTAATTTGCAATTTTAAAGTGCTCACACAGCCCAGGGACATCAAGGCACTGTTACAGGACTATGGGCCTCATTACATGGATTGCGGTAAGGGATTACCGGCACCAGTAAGGGCACCGGTGCCGGTAATCCCTTACCGCCCTACTACGAGGTCCCTCAGTGGGTCCTGTCCTTAACGTGTGGTCAGACCACACGTTAAGGACGGGAACCGCTGAGGGACTTCAGAGCAAATAACGGTACCGCTAATAGCGGTACCGTTATTTGCTCCTTTCCCATTCCCATTGAGCCCTATGGGGGCTCAAATGGGATGGTGAAGGGCCATGGTGAATGGGGAATTACCGCCCCACCAACCTTGGAATGGGGCGGTAATTCCACCATTCACCATGGCGGAATCGGTAAAATACCAGCGGCAACTAACTAGCCCCATCCCATGGTTACCGCTGTCCGTGTAATGAGGCCCTATGTCTTAGTGGTGTATTTATAACACGCTTAAAATACACAGAGGTTTCTAAGCGCGGACCCCGGGTTCGAACCTGTATTGCTTTGTGTCGTCTTGTTTCCAAGCCAATCACTTTGCCACTGATCTATCCTCCCAGGACAGCCTCAGTGACGCAACACTGCATGAGTTCTGCGATCCATTTTTAGCACAGGCCACATTCCTTTGGCAGAGAGCCTGCTTCTATCATGCGTTGACATTTTAAAACTAAATAGAATTGAACATTTACCAATTTATTTAGCTAATAGTTATTTGCACCTTATATTTAAATAATAATTGCTTTCTCTCAGTACCCCTCCCCCCTGGTCTTTTGTAGTTCCTAGAAACAGTCAACAGAGGTTTTGCCTTATTCTAAAGCACTTGGGAATGAAGGAAGGTGCTAGCACCTTCCCAACACTATGCACATGATTTTTGTTTTATTGATACTAATGTGAAGTCCATTTGACTCTGCAAAGTAGCAGCAGTTTGAAATAATGTTTAATGCCAACCAAAGTTTGGTCAAACAACACCACATCGTCTGCATATGCCATCTGTGGGACATGTTTATCTCCAAGTTTAGGCAGGATGTTATTAACATCTGCCATGTATTCCATGTTAATCTGCCAGAAACTGATTAAATAGTGTGGCAGCAAGTACACACCCTTGTTTAACCCTCTGTGGGTGGGGATTTCATCTGTTAAGGAGAGCCCAGAGTTGATTTAGTATTAAAATAATATACAATAATGGAGTACTCAAAGTGCACAGAAAACCCCAGCTTTAATTAAAGCATTGAAACTAAGACAGGATAGCTTACAAATAGCTCTCGTTCATACAATGAGTGTGGGCAGTTTATAAATTGAAAAAAAACATCATCAATGATATCATACTACAATATCGATTACAAACATATGAGTAACTCAGATTGGTTATCCCATCCTACATAAACAGTCTATAAGTGTTTGTCCTAAGATTGGGTTGGACATATCTGATGGCTCTACCTGGACCAAACCCATTACAAATACTACTTCCATTACATCAGCACACTGACAGTTTACTGGTTGCAGCTACTCACTATAGGTGGTGTGGCAAGAGGGATTCTTATTGGTTGGCCATTTACTCACCAACATTGGACACTTTGACGAGTCATCAAGATATAACATAAACATATGGTGGGGGAAAAGAAGTCCATGGTCTGCAATAATTCCAATAAAAAAATACTTGCTATCATTGCCAGGCACGTGCCCTATCTGGTTCCTTTGTATTTGGCCTTGTGTATCATTTTATGTCTGTGTGCATGCTAGGAAGTCCTGCAGGTGTCTTCTCTCTACTTTCTAGAGAGTAGCTAGTGTTCCTCATGTCTTAATTACGTGTTAGGGGACTGTGCTGGAAAATTATTTTCTTCTAATTTATTGAGTATTTCACTAATTCTAACGTGCATGTTGTATTTCTTGTTAACATTTGGGACACTCTTCATCTATTCTCTATGGACTCTGTTGGCATACCATTCTCATGCACCTGGGCATCAATGGTTGTCTGTGCTCTTATTTATTCAAATGACTTGGAAGGCTACTGCTTTGTTTCCTGTGAACTGTTATCTTGTCTCTGCGCTCTGCACACCAACTACTCTCTTCTGTGTGTTTGACATTGGCCTTTGCAGAAACTTCCTGCCTGGGCAACTCCTGAGCTTCTGAACAAAAAAAATGCATATGTATTTAACATCCATTCTGAGGAATGCTAACTTCTAGGCCTGCTGCAACCTTTCTGCTAAGAAATTGGCTGTACGCCTGTGCTTCTGCCACCTCCATGTTGGTGACCTAAATTTGCATATGTTCATGTTTCCATTTGTCTTGTGGGTCTGCACTACTTTGGTTTCCCTGCTTGTATATTCAGCATCTGCTCTGCCTATACTTTCATCTGCCCAATCAGTTTAGTGAGTACCTCTCTTGGTAGCCTGGAGACCTCCTCCCTCCTGGGTTATACACATCACACTACATGTGCTTTCTTTTATTAAACTATGATCCCTACTTAGTAGTGTGCAGCCTAAACGACTTTCTTTAACAGAAGAGTATACATTTATTGTTTAAGGCATTGTTTCTTGAAATCTACCTTAGTTTGTCTCATATTTTCCCCTAAACTCATGTGATGTTTAGGCTGTATCAGCTGGTATTGTTTCTCACCTGTGGTGGTACTGGTGGGGAGCAGGGATAGGAAGCGGTCCTTGCATACTCATCTGAAACCAGGCGGACTGGCTAAGGGAACTCGTAGTAGGGCACAAAGGGATTACCAACACCAATGTCCTTAACGGTGCCCAGTATCCCTTTGTGCCCACCTCGGAATGAGGCTGCATGATATTTAGGACTGGCTTTCTGCTCTGACCCTCAAAGGCTTCACAGCCCAGCTGGCCACCTACACCAAGCCCCTTAGGTTCAACACCGACAGACACCTCTCCTTCAAACAGCACGTAAGAAGAAAGATACAGGGGGTCATTACGACCCAGGCGCTAATTGCGCCAACATTACCACCATGGTGTAAACTACGTTTACACCATGGTGGATGGCGGATTTACCGCCCCATTCCAAGGTGAGTGGGGCGGTAAATCCCCATTTCCCATTTTCCCTTCCCCATTCCCATTTTTGCCCCATAGGGCATAATGGGAGTGGGGAAGGCGCTAATTACGCCACCGTAAATTACGGTGGCGTAATTAGCATCATGGCAGGCTAGCGCCATGGATTTTAACGGCTGCTAAAAGCAGCCGTTAAAATCAGAATCAGGCGTTAAGGGTTAACGACGGCGTTAACCCTTAACGCCTGGGTTGTAATGAGGCCCACAGAGTGGTTGGCATCAACTTTCTCTCCTGCAGAAAATAAAGCCCTTCATCACAGAAAACAACTTCAGATCTGATGTCCAAGGCTTGGTGCTCTCTTACCTGGATTACGGCAATACACTATTGGAATGCCTTCCGGCAACTACCCTGGCACCCCATAGAGGTGTCCTGCATGCTGCAGTATGTCTCATCAAAGGATTCTGCAAATTCTACCACATCACCTCAATCCTCATCAAACTGCATTGGCTCCCAATGCAAGCCTGTATCATCTTCAAATCCTGCTAAATAACCTACAAAGCTATCGCCCTGAAGTCCCTACACTACCTCCCTGAGCTTCTCCAGAGGCCTACAATCTACCAGGAGGAAGGACATCTACAGACTTGAACTCCACCAGTGCAGGAAGGAAAGAAGCAGAAGACAGGCCTTCTCTATCAATGCCCCAAGTCTATAGAACCACCTCCCCATCACCATCAGACTTACCCGCCCCGTCTACAGTTACAGAAGGAGCTCAAGACCCTCAGATTCAATGAATGGCTGCTCCCTAACACGTTGGTCCACACACCCTCCACCTACCTGAGAGTGGGTGCTAGGCTCCCCAATCTTTCGTCCCCTAATTGCTTGTAGATCCCTCGCTACCAAACTGCTCCACCTCCACCTCCCATGTGCTCCTTGCTCCCTTGTGTGTCTGCTTCCCCCAGCATGTTCTTCGCCCTATGATTGTAAAGCGCTCTGTTGTTTGATAGGTTTGAGCTCAATACATACACTAATTATAAAAATCATAATGTAGTTATTTATTTATTTGTGCATTTATAAAGTGTACAAAACCCACAGGCATCAAGGTGCTGGTTACAAAGAGGGGCATAGAAGAGAGGGAGGAGCAGCCGATACAATGGAAACAGTTAGCATTACAGTAGCATAATAATAATAAATATAATATTTGTAATAATATTTCCACTCAGAGTTAGAAGGTATCAGCTAATGAAAAATAACAACTTTTGCTACACTTTCATCTTTCCAGCGCCAAAAACGTTTTGTGTTTCCAGCCCAATTCTGTGGTTGGTCAATGCATGTATTTTTGATCGGTGTGCAGTTTAGAGCTACAGGTTTATCTGGGCAAAGGGTTAAGGGATACAGAAAGCCTGTTTCGAAGTCCTAGTGCCAAAAGCTTGGAACTCCTTACCGCCTAAACTAAGAGCTGAAACATCTCTCAGAGCTTTCAGAAAAGTTCTGAAAAACACCCTATTTAAGTGAATCCCACTTATAATTCTACTGCATGCAACAATGTCTGTAAATTACAACTGTACCATGCTCACGGTTCCCATGTAACCCCGGAACTATAGCCATGCCTGTAACCAAGTCTCCATCTCTGCTCTTGTTATTTTCACCATGTCAAGTAAACTTAATTGTAACAGCGCCACGATGCCCGAGGGCAGCTGCTGCGCTTTGAAAATGCAAATAAATAAATAAAGAAATAACCCATCATTTGAAATGTGGAAAGAGTTGCATATTTATTGAGAGGAAACATGTTCTAAACACACATAAATATTGAATGGGTTGTCATCATCAAACTTCAGACAGACAATGAAGAAACCAACAGGAAAAAAGAATACACTCTAAGTTTCGTAATCCTAACAGCCATTATACCATGATGCAGCTGGAACATATTATTGTATTTGTCTCCAGGGCTAGCTTCCCTACACATTGTCCCAAGTGAGCAAATGATGAAATGAGGCATTAACATCTGCACCGTTTTATACCGACCACTGATATTTTTATGAGTAGCCTGGTAGAAATAAAAATAGGAAAAACAGTAAAGTCAGTATTTTCAGCCTTTCAAAACATTAAAAAGGAAATGAAATATGGAAAACTCTGCGAATACTTTAGCATGTCAAAACTCCATAATGTTCAAAGCAGCTGCTCTATTTGACACACTCTCTCCCACGTCCTTTTTTTGTTTTAATTCACTGCTAGTGTATGTGTGTTGTATGCTCTTCGATGAAACCTCTATTGATCATTTGTGTTTCAGATGTCCAGCAAATATGTAAAATGATTTGGAATGCCAACTATTCAGGAAGAGAGTTGAATGTTTTTACTCTGCTACCCTAAGCACTATGTACAGCCTGGTAGTTCAATGAGCTGCTGAGGTCTGTTTTCAATCTCCTATTAATAGTTAGAATCCAGACAGGGTAGACACAACATTTTATTCTGCTAGAACTAAAGAAATGGGTGCCATTACATTTGGTGAAACAATCATCAATTATTTAAAGTATCACAAATTGAAGAAAAGAAACTGTGATACGGAACCAATTGCACACCTCTTGCAGCTTTTTCAGTATGGCGTAACTCCAGCTAAATGGATCCTCACCAGTTCTACTTATGGCTGGCCTGCACCATTTCCCAATACCTTATAATGTGAGCAGCAAGGTATATCATGAAAGTCCTTGGTGTGAGTGCATGAACATGAGATGCCAGTACTAAGTTATACTATTCTATACAAACAAAAATTCACTACTGGCTTGCAGTATAATTGTTGTGCAAAATGTGTTGATGTGCCTCAGGTGCTTCTAGTATTTCCACTGATTTCATTATCTTTCGAATTCCTCCTTTTGTTATGTTATGTTATGCTATGATGTTACATGGTCTTGTACCGTGAACTTCTGCCACTTATGTGATCTCTTGGCACCTTGGTGGATCTGCAATGCAAGGTGGGTTGGGGTGGGCCTGTTAGTAGGATGAAGAGGCAGAAGAGCAAGAGAGCTTTGGTGTGCTGTTAGCAGCTTTAGTTTGGAGAAACCAGTCACTGAGCATTGGTGTGTTTTGGTTGATAGCCATCATGTGGTGTTGAGGTCTGATTCTGTGTGGGTGCTTTGTATGTTCTATATATTCTTCGTTTCACATTGGGTGTTGTAAGGTGGGTGCGGATTGTGTTTTGTAGACATAGGGTTGTGTTTAGTTTAGGGTTTGCGTGTGAGTTTGCATAATGTGAGTTTTTAGTACTGTTAACAAAGTGCAACACATTTCCTATCCCCAAAATCCATCTAATTGCAACACATTTCCTAGCTCCAGAAATCCATACAGATGCAATACATTTCCCACCCCGATATTACATGTAAGTTCAGTACATCACCTACCCCTGAAAATCCATCCACGCGTGACACATTACCCACCCCAAAATCACAGCCAACCTCAATACATTTCCTTCCCACAATATACAGCTAGGTGCAACACATTTCCTATCCCTGAGATCCGTCAAGTGTGACTAATTTCCTACCCCCACAAACCATCTAGTTTCAGCACATTTCCTACCACCAAAGTAAGGATAAATTCAGCGTTCTTCCTATGTTCTTCCTATGTCTAAAATACAGTTACGTTCATCACCTTGCCTACACCCAAAATACAGTTAAATTCAACATATTTCCTATTGATCTACCTAGTGTTATATAATGTGAGGGTGACAGTGTATGAGGGTGACAGTGTATTAGTCTATAGCAAAACAAAAGAGTTGATGGCTGGAAGGTTTAGAATAAATCTTCACCTCTGGCATTGCTCTGGGCAACCCTCCAGACCATCGTTCTTCGCCTGCCAAGCCATTACAAAAGGGGAAAAACCATATGCAAATCAGGCTTGGTCCCACCCCCAAAGGGGTAGTCCAGCCCGAACTGCTAGGTCACATCCCTTTTGCACGAGACCACAAGCATCCCCAGACATGTTTCAGCCTTGTTGGGCGTCATCAGTGAGGAGTAGCTTGGGTCTCTAGGCCCAGCAGGCAAGGGACCCACGTCTGGGCATACCCTTCCCACTTGGGGTGACAATAGCAAAACAAAAGAGTTGATGGCTGGAAGGTTTAGAATAAATCTTGACCTCTGGCATTGCTCTGGGCAACCCTCCAGACCATCGTTCTTCGCCTGCCAAGCCATTACAAAAGGGGAAAAACCATATGCAAATCAGGCTTGGTCCCACCCCCAAAGGGGTAGTCCAGCCCGAACTGCTAGGTCACATCCCTTTTGCACAAGACCACAAGCATCCCCAGACATGTTTCAGCCTTGTTGGGCGTCATCAGTGAGGAGTAGCTTGGGTCTCTAGGCCCAGCAGGCAAGGGACCCACGTCTGGGCATACCCTTCCCACTCGGGGTGACAATAGCAAAACAAAAGAGTTGATGGCTGGAAGGTTTAGAATAAATCTTGAAGATGGTCTGGAGGGTTGCCCAGAGCAATGCCAGAGGTGAAGATTTATTCTAAACCTTCCAGCCATCAACTCTTTTGTTTTGCTATTGTCACCCCGAGTGGGAAGGGTATGCCCAGACGTGGGTCCCTTGCCTGCTGGGCCTAGAGACCCAAGCTACTCCTCACTGATGACGCCCAACAAGGCTGAAACATGTCTGGGGATGCTTGTGGTCTCGTGCAGAAGTGATGTGACCTAGCAGTTCGGGCTGGACTACCCCTTTGGGGGTGGGACCAAGCCTGATTTGCATATGGTTTTTTCCCCTTTTGTAATGGCTTGGCAGGCGAAGAACGATGGTCTGGAGGGTTGCCCAGAGCAATGCCAGAGGTGAAGATTTATTCTAAACCTTCCAGCCATCAACTCTTTTGTTTTGCTATTGTCACCCCGAGTGGGAAGGGTATGCCCAGACGTGGGTCCCTTGCCTGCTGGGCCTAGAGACCCAAGCTACTCCTCACTGATGACGCCCAACAAGGCTGAAACATGTCTGGGGATGCTTGTGGTCTCGTGCAGAAGTGATGTGACCTAGCAGTTCGGGCTGGACTACCCCTTTGGGGGTGGGACCAAGCCTGATTTGCATATGGTTTTTTCCCCTTTTGTAATGGCTTGGCAGGCGAAGAACGATGGTCTGGAGGGTTGCCCAGAGCAATGCCAGAGGTGAAGATTTATTCTAAACCTTCCAGCCATCAACTCTTTTGTTTTGCTATTGTCACCCCGAGTGGGAAGGGTATGCCCAGACGTGGGTCCCTTGCCTGCTGGGCCTAGAGACCCAAGCTACTCCTCACTGATGACGCCCAACAAGGCTGAAACATGTCTGGGGATGCTTGTGGTCTCGTGCAGAAGTGATGTGACCTAGCAGTTCGGGCTGGACTACCCCTTTGGGGGTGGGACCAAGCCTGATTTGCATATGGTTTTTTCCCCTTTTGTAATGGCTTGGCAGGCGAAGAACGATGGTCTGGAGGGTTGCCCAGAGCAATGCCAGAGGTGAAGATTTATTCTAAACCTTCCAGCCATCAACTCTTTTGTTTTGCCAGTGTATTAGTCTATACATTCTTTTAACTCTGAAACAGGTTTGCACCTGAAAAATGCAATATCATGCACATTACAAGATGCATCATTACCTCCTCAGATCAGGCAGTCATACTAGAGCTTCTTCTGTGACATCATGTGTACTACTGACCCAAATACATCTATGGATCTGTGTGGTTCAAATCAGAGGAAGAGGCTCCTGCGTCTTGATGTCCTGTTATTTGTTTATTCTAAGCCATAGTTCCAAGATCAACACTGTACACCCTCTAAAACATCTGCATCCAAGTTCCTGGCTACCTTAAGATGCAGCTAGGCTCAGTATGTTGACCAGTCTGGAGTTTTGTCTGCTGCGAGGAATAGCTTTATGGCAGTTTTATTCTCATTGATTTCTCTAGCTTTGTTGGTGGAGTTTGCGACCATGGGTGTTCTTAGTTAGGGTTGTGTAAGAACCATGTTTTAACAATTTCCTGAAGAAGAGGTGGTCCTCTGTCGTTCATATTTCTTTTGGGAGTGAGTTTCAGTGCTTCGCTGCTACGCAGGTGAATGCTGATCCTCCAAATATTTGGTTTGAGTATTGTTTTGGCTCAAGACGGATGTTGTCGCTGGATCTTAGTGTTTGTGCTGTTTTGTAGATGGTGAATTTATTCTGTATGAATTCCACTCCTTGCATTTATTAACTATCGCATTGACTTGTGGTTCTAGTGTTTGTTCTTTGTCCATTAGGATTCCAAAGATTTTTACCACATTGGATGACTCTAATGGTTTTTCCTGCTCGGGCAGCCATGGAAAGTTCTGTTTGTTTGCCATGTAATTGGGTGTAATCATACATTCAGTTTTGTCGGGGTTGAGTTTGAACCTGTTGCTCCTCATCCATTGGTTTAGTTCTTTGAGACATTTGGTTAGGGTTATATTTTCCTCTACATTGGTGTCGATTTTATAAAGGATTTCGGTGTCGTCTGCGTAGTTGTTGCAGGTGAGGCGGTGTCCTTTGTTGAGGTTGATAAGGGTAGTCATGTAGATACTGAAGAGTAAAATGGACAGCAAAGAGCACTGTGGGACTCGACATGTTGTTTTGGAGGTGTTGATTTGAAAGTTGCTAGCCAAGTTGTTTCTGTTCATTCTGTTAGGAATGATTTTGGCCAGAAGAGAGCTGTGCTGCCAATCCCGATATCTTCTAGTCTTTTGATGAGGGTGTTGTGGTTCACCATGTCGAAGGCTGCTGAGAGATCGAGTAGTATTAGAGCTGAGTTTGTGTTGGAGTCTGCGCTGGTCATCAGGTCCTCCCAGATGGACAGTAGGACGGTTCCATTCCTTTAATGGGTCATAAGCCTACTTGTGCCTAATCCAACAAATGGTTGGTTTCCATGTGTTCTGGATTTTGTTCGTAGAAATGGTCAGCAGTTGGTGAGGTCTTGCATATCTCAGATGGTATCTTTGAGGAGTTGTTTGATGCAAGCCAATTTGAATGCTGATGGCACTGTTCCTGTTTCTAGTGAGAGGTTGAAGAGATGGAGGTAGTGTTCTGCCAGTGTTTTCTGGAAGATGATATTTCTGTAGACGCCCAGGTGGGCAGGGATCTGCTGTGGAGCCTGCTTTATTGCTTTGCTCACCAGGCTACTGAATTGTATCTGTTGGGATTGGGGGTATGTGGTTTAGTCTGTTCGTTGGCTGCAGTGTTTGCTGTGTGGCTTGGTAGTTTGGGTTAGTTGGCCTGCTTACTATGATTTGCTGAATGTTGGTGATTTTATTCTTGAAATGATTGGCTAGGTTGTTGCATAGTCTTGTGTGGGGATCATTGAGTTGTTGCAGCTGGATGGCTTTCTCATCTCGTTTATGATGTTGAACGTTAAGGAAATGTTGAACATTTCCTTTTGGGCATTTCCTGCTCTGGTGATCAGTTCTTTGTAGTATTTTATTTATTGCTTTGAGTAATTCTGCTTCATATAGTTTGGTCAGTCGTTGATATGTTTTGTTTTTATGTTGGTCTTGGTTATCCTCCATTCTTGTTCTATTTTCGTGTTTGTTTTTCTTTATTGCTGTGACTTGGGGTGTGAACCATCTTGCCCCTGATTTCTTATGTGATGGTATGAAAGGTTTATCTGGTGTGATGTCATCAATTGTTTCCTTGATCCATTTTAGGATTAAGTCTGTTCTCTCTTCTTTGCCAGTTATGTCTAGGGTACTGGTCGTTAGTTGTGCTACAAGTTTGGCATTTAGGTCTGTGCTGTTAATGCTTCTCCAGTTTCTTTCCAAGGTTGGAGGGTTTTTAGAGGGCTCATTGAGTGTTCTAGATGGAGAGTGGACCATGAAGCGTATAATAAGGTGGTTGTGCCAAAGGATTTGCATTGGTGGTGAGTTGCAACCAGGTTTTTGTTGTTGAAGATTACATCCAGCCTGTGGCCTTCTGTGTGTGTGGCTCCTTTTATCATTTCCCAGAGTTCCATTGTTGCGAGCTGGTTGGTAAGAAGTTTGGATGCATTGATATTCTCTTCTTCGAACCAGATGTTGATGTCTCCACGGATGATTAGGTGCTCGTGCCTAATGGCCATGTTGGTGACTGCTTCCATGAAGGTATCTATGAATGTAGCATTGTAGGTTGGTGGTCTGTACATGAGTATAAATGTGAGATAGGTTTGTGGGACTGTGTTAAGTCACAACCAAACGCACACTTGATTGAAGATTTATTGTAAGTATCATGGAGAGTAATACACAGCAGGCGCCCTCCTCAAGAGGCAGGCTCCAACTCCTTTACATACAAAAGAAAACTTAGACAAGCATTCTAATCAGAATAAGCACAGCAATACATTCCAGTTAGAATCTGGTTACATCATAATGTCATTGAGTTGCACAGACTAAGTAAGTCTGACCTTTTCTGATGTTAATAAGAACCAAAACGCAACAGACTGATGCTAGGTTTACGATGAGTGACTTGCAATTTGGGATGCTTAATTCTTGAGTCGTCATTATTTTTAGGTGGTTCTTGTAAGCCACCATGAATCCTCCTCCACATTTTCCTTCCCTGTTGGCTTGCTTGATTTTGAAATTGTGGGTTAGACAGTTGTGCACTATGACCTTGTAGTTTCAGTCAGCCAGGTTTTGCTGATGAATAGGATGTCTAGCCCTGCCTCGAATTCGAGATAGTAGATTTCATTTGTGTCCTTTGTCATCAATCTGGCATTGATTAGGCTGCAGTGTATCTTTTTAACTGTTCTGGTCAGTTTGGCTTTTGGCTGTGTCCTTTGGCATTCATTTTGGTATTTGTTGATGCCTTTCATTTGTGTGTTTAGATATGTGAAATGTGTTTCTTCCTTGAGTAGTTTGGTTAGGTTCTGGATTGGGTTGATGTTTACTTTGTGGTCTTCTCCTTGTAGTGGTTGATGATGCCTTCAGTTGTGTCAGTCTTTGGTGATGAATGGTGTGGTGATGTAATTTCCTTTTGTCTACATTTGGGGCGTATCAATCTTTTCTCCTTGTTGTTCTGTTATTTTGCTGATGTGCTTTTAGTTAGTGCGTGTCAGTGGTTGTCTGAGTGGATGGTAGGTTTACATGCAGGGTGTGAGTTAAAATGATTTTGGTCTTGTTTCCGCTAAGGGACTTATTAACATTGAAGGGGTTGGTGTGTAGTCCCATGGTGTGTGTCTATTTCCTGGTGTGGCATTCCCAAGTTGCTCCATTTCACTAGTTCTATTTTGGATGTTCCTTGTGCCTCAGCCTTTCCTGGTGCATGGCATATTGGACATATATTATTTCCAGTTTGGATTTGTTCCATGAGCAATTTGTCACAGATTGGGCCTGTAGGGTATTTTGTGGAGATTTGGGGCCTGACGGTATTTTATTACCGCCGAAAAATAACTTAGCAATAATCACTCTTTGTATTCAGATTTGGCCATGTGCAACAATAATACAATGGACATGCATTATTTCAGCACCCAGACCTGCATATTTGGTATACGTGGTTGGTGGTATTTTGGTGAGCATAATTCCCTTGTTTTATTTGTGGCCCCAATGTCCAGAATCCCTTATCTTTGCTTAGATTTTTCGTGTGATCACTAGAGAGACCTCAGACCTGCATTCTAGGAATACCACATTTTCCAGTGATAGTGTTGGTGTGCCACCATGGGCGAACTCACTGACTTATTTACGACAGAGAGCTATATGTGGTAGTCTTGTGGTAATTTCCACTACCTTATATACGGTAGGGAGCTATGTTCAGAGAGTCTCTCTTCCCGTTGGCTCATGTACCTCCAACAAGCTATGCTACAGTCACTCACAATTATTCATACTGATTCTGACATGCACACATCTGTCTTAAAATGACCATTGCACTGTTTAAAAATCTCCCCACATCATCAGCATTGTAATGGTAAACAATAAACATCACCCGTCTGTTTTCAAATATTTTTCTGTATTATAAAAGTTGTATTTAAACACGATCTCATTCTTTACAGAAATAAAATGGTACAGTCAAAGCATTGTCTGTGACACACTGCAAAGAGAGTGGCGGAGAACAGAACTCAAATTGCAACATTAGCACTTGATTAAGACACGCACAGGAATCCTACACTGACTGCATATTACCGTACACACTCAGCTCCCACACTTCTCATTACCTTATCTTTTTAGTTGTTCTCTTTGGCTGTTCTCTTTGTGAATGTGGCTCCCTTGGATTAACTCCAGCAAAAAGGAACGCTTGCCTTCTCAAACCGGGGTCATTGCCTGGAATTCTCAGCTTTTGCAGATAGGAATGCCTCAGCCAGTGGAAAGGTCCTTCTTTCAGCTCTCCCCAATCTCGACTGCAGCAGGACACAGGAATCTGCATTCAGTCAGGAGCCCCACAGCCAGCTTCTTCTCCCCAGTAGTGCAGAAAAATGTCTCCCCTCTTTTTCCCCGATACTGCCCACTAAAACTTTCATCTCAGCCCTCTGTATGACGTGTCCCAATGAAATCATCATCTCTCATCCTCCTACTCTCAACAATAGCTTCGCTTATACATTTGCAATTGTTGCAAATCTGACTTCCTTCTTCCTGCAGTTACTGTGCACAAAAACACGGAGAATCAGGCAGAGAAGAGAAGAAAAAAAAATCTGCACACACATTTAAATGGTTTTCAGAGTATGCCTAATTCTGCAGTGGAGAACACATTTTATTAGTGGGTTATGTTAAATAAGGTGTTATTAGTCAGGTTAATGGTTAATAGGTTAGCTGTTAATTTTCAAATGTGTCTCTCGCACCATAGGCATTTCAGGTGAAAATAGTGTGCATTTTTAAATGAGCACGTGTGCTTTTAACTGTAAAAATAGATTTGCATCTTATATGTTAAAATCGTTTTTGACTGAATAGCCTGTCTTTCCTTGTTAATCTGGTAACCCATATAGCAATGCACCGCACCCTTGTGGTGGTGGTGCTGCAAAAAAAAATGTGCTACTTGTGCAGTAGTGCTGTACTCTGTACTGTTTGCTAAATATTCTTACATATACCCTCCTTTTGTTTTTAGAACTTGGCTATAATCCAAGCCAATTCCTAAAAACAACTTGTTCTTTTTTTTTTTTTTTTTACAATATAGCAATCCAACAAAATGAATATTCATGTGCATCAATGAAAATTTGCAATCAACATTTCATCTGAGTTCATCAGTTCATAAAATGTTCCACATTTGTCTTCTCAGTGGAAGTGGCATTACTTTAAGTTTAAATTTTCCAAGTCAATTAAAAACAACGAAATAAAACAACTAACTAAAACAAATAATTAATATAACAAATTAAAATAAATAATTAAAATAATAAATACGTGAAACTTCATATGCCGGAACTTCTGTTTTGTCTCTTTTGGTATGTCCCGACCAGCGATGTTATTCGGTTCATTCGAGTATTCTTTCATCTTGGCAATCTTGAATCCACAGCAGTCATCTCTTTTGGCATTCCGGTTATTTTGTCTTCACCTCCACCTGGAGGCAGGCATCTTTTGGTCTTCATCCAGGGGACTCCAGGACTCCATCGTCTCTCCCGTGGGCTCTGATCTCGGAACCTCCGATCAAATAATGTTAATTGTCTAAATCAAAATAGAAAATAAACAAATTAAGTACATAGCATAATACTAACTTCATCCTTTTGCCAAAAATAAAACATGCTTGGTAAAAATATTTCGTTTATATTTTTTTCTGTTTTTTTTTTTAAATCAAATACAAGTTAAAAGAAAACAAGCATATATAAAACAGCATTCAATATTTAATAGACTTTCTCTCTGCACACCAACCACGAGCTTCCGTTATATGTGCATTTATTTATTTATTTATTTATTTATTTATTTATTTATATTATATATTTTTACATATATTACAGTGTTTATGTGCCATTATAACAATCAACTTTTTTTTAACTTCTTTGTCACTGCCTCCTGATTACACCCATTTATTTTCTCAAGGGACTCTATCTGTTTCTACATGCTCAAGCTGCCTGATCTCATGCCTGGGATGGCATGGTTTGATTTGATTTACATGGACAAACTGCTCTATTGCTGTTTCACCTTCATTTTTCAAAATTTTATACACTACAGGAGAGACCTTATCTATAATTCGAAATGGCCCCTGCCAGGCCGCTAGAAATTTAGAATTTTTCTGTTTACTTTTTCCAAAATGAAACTTGTACACCTGATCCCCTACACTGTATTCCTTTACTGATGTCGTTTTATCATAATATGACTTTGCACTGTCAGCAGCTCTTTCCAGATTTCTCTGCACAAAAGCAAATGCATGTTGCAAATGTCTCCTCAGTTCATCAATATATTCATGAACTGTGGATGCACTCACAAGGGTTTGCTCATGTGTTCTGTATAGTAGGTGTTGTGGTAACACCATTTTCCTACCTGTTAAGACCTCATGGGGGCTAACACCTGTTGCTTTGGCAGGAGTCGACCTGATTGCCATCAAAACCAATGGTAAACGCAAATCCCAGCTGGAACCTGCTTCTGCCACAAATTTCTTTAAAATATCCACAACAGACCTATTGCTTCTTTCAACTGTACCTGAAGACGCCGCCCGATATGCGATATGTAGTTTCCTTTTTACACCTAGTATTTGCCATACCTTACTCATTAGAGTACTTGTGAAATGACTTCCTCTGTCTGACTCAATTCTTTGTGGCAACACAAACCTTGAGAACACATGGTTCACCAGCAATGTGGCTGCTGTTTGCGCACTACAATCTGGTGCAGGAATGCACTCAATCCACTTTGACATCAAACATACCACACTCAAAATATAACGGTGTCCCCTGCTCGACCTTTTTAAAGGACCTACATAGTCTATTTGCAAATCTGACCATGGGAGAGTTAGGCCTCTTTTCATCAATGGTGCTCTATGCATTGGTGAAGCAGGTTTAAATTGGGCGCATACTAGACATCCTCTAGTATATAATTCCACATCTTGGGACATATGTGGCCAGTAAGCATAATCTTTTAGTATTTCTAATGTCTTTTGTGAACCTCTATGGCCTGCAGTTATGGCATCATGTGCATGGTGTAGCATTAGTCCTCTGAATGAAAGGGGTACTACCCACTGTATTTGCCCTGTTATGGACTCTCTAATCATGAGTCCATCCTGTAATCTAATTCGTGTTTTGTTCTTTAATAACACCCTCAACTCTTCTTTTCCCATACAATCTTTTTCTGTTAAAGGATTTTGTTCAGGATCTATCAAATGATTATAATAGATTCCCAAAATTTGATCATTCTTTTGTGCCTCAATCAAATCTTGGTCTGGCGTGTCATGACTCCACTGCACCACCGGTTGATCTACCTCCTTTGGTGCTTTAGAACGTGTGACTGCATCAATTTGTATTTCACCCATTAAATAATCAATAGGTAGCAATTCTCCCATCACAGCCCCAATCTTAGCCAGATGGTCTGCCTTATCATTTCCCTCCTTATCCTCTCCTGGTGTTTTTAAATGCCCACGAATTTTTCTCCAGTATATTGTTAAATTATTTTCTGACACCAATTTGTCTATGGCTTGTATCATTTTTCCATGTTTAAGTGGCTTTTTGTTGTATGTAACCATGCCTCTTGCTTTCCAACCAGGCAAATACTCCACAAAGCTATTCCGTGCATAGTCAGAATCAGTCACCAGGACAATTTCACTGAACTTTTTATCAACTGCAGTAGCAATTGCTTTATAGATGGCTGCCAATTCCGCCACCTGACTGCTCCTATCTCCAATCCTCATCCCTATACTAGGAACGCCTTCACATTTCAACCAGACATTTCCTATTCCTGCCACTAATTGTTTATTATTGTCATTTTCAATGTGAAAAGCACAACCATCCACATATACAGTTGGTAAATCCTTGCATGTTTTTTCATCAAAAGCTTCGTGTGATGATTGTTCAAATTCCTGCAAACTAGTTTCCACTTCCATTTCATTTGGTATTTGTTCAGCTGCACAGTCATGTAAATCAGCTAACCCTTGAGCAATTGGGCTCTTTTTATTTTGTCCATATCTCACTTCTACGGGAAAACCTTGTAATGCCAGCGTCCATGAAGTGATTCTGGATTGCGCTAGATTGCCTGATCTAATTCTTTTACTCTCTAAAAATTGCAAAGGTTGATGATTTGTTTCAATAATCACCTTTTCTCCCTGAACAATGGGGCGGAAATGTTGTAGCGCCCACACAGTGGTTAATAGGGCCTTTTCACATTCATTAAATTTCATTTCAACTTGGGAAAATGCCTTACTTGCATATGCAATGGTTTTGTGATTCAAATCGTGTTTTTGTGATAACACTGCTGACATACAATGTTCAGAAAAACCTATTTCTATGAAGAAATCCCTGTCCTTTATGGGGTATGCTAAACATGGTGCCTTTACAAGACATTCCTTCAATCTAGCCACTGCATCAGACTGCTCTCTTTCCCATCTCCAGGGAGTATTTAGTTTAAGCAGTTTAGTTAATGGTTGAGTGATTTCTGCATAATTCTCAATGAACTTTCTGTTATAGCCTGTCATCCCTAATAAACTTTTTACTCCTTTCACATCTTTAGGATCTTTTAATCTTTGTATGGCCTCTATTTTCTTCCTTTGTGGATTTAGCCCACGTTCAGTCACTTCATGCCCTAGAAAGTTCACTTTTTTCTTGCACCATTGTGCTTTTTGCAAACATACTTTGGCGCCTGCTTTCTGCAATTGGCCAAGCACATGTCTTATTTCATCAAAATGGCTTTTAAGGCTTTCATTTTTTATCAGGACATCATCCACATAAACTATTGTTCCTCTTTCCGCTGCATCCGGCATGGCCTTTCTCAAAAATATGCCAAATTCACTCCCACTATTGATGTACCCGAACGGAGCTCTAAGCCAGGCATATTGAGTCCTGTCAAATGTAAAGGAAAATAAGTGTTGTATCTCCTCTGCCAATGGCACACACCAATATCCAGATGTGAGATCTAACGTGGTAAATACATTTGAACCATGTATCTGAGCTAGGCCCTGATCAATGAATGGTAGTGGCCATCTAGATACTGGTACTCTTTTATTTAACTCTCTTAAGTCTGCACACAGCCGCCATTGACCATTTGGCTTTAACACACCTAAAATAGGCGTATTGGATGTGCTATGAATGGGCCTGATTATTCCCCGTGATTCCAAATTTTTAATAATCTCTGCCAATGATTCTAAACATGCCAGCGGTAGTCTATACTGGCGTACAAACACTGGATTTCTGCTACAACCTTCTGGTAGTGTGGCCACATGTAAATCAGTTAAACCACAATCATAAGCATCTTTTGCAAATACATCCTTAAACTCCATAAATATTTCCCTCAGATTGCGTCGATCCTCATCGCTGCCACATGCATCCGCTAAGGAGATCTGCTCTTCTACCATTCTGGAAAATTCTGGAAACTCTTCTGGTAAAGGAATCTCAGCGCTTTCCTCTAACTGTGTGGCTGTGTCTTTTTGTAGAGCTGCCACTTTTAAATATTTTGGCATATCAGCTTCCACTTCAATGGGCTGATTTCCTGTTTCATTTTCATTTAAATTAAATATTATGCAATCCTCTTGATGGCAGCACACTGTCTCATTTGAATCATAAGGATACACAGAATGAATTTTAAATATCCCTTTGGGCTGAGAGTCCAGGTGTTCTGGCAACTCGCCCTTGGCATCTACATATTTTTCAGGAATATTCCCAATCACCATGTTATTTAAATCTGCCGTATAATGTGATTTTTGTATGGCCATTCCTAATGGGGAGTTTTCCTCTAAATGAATATCCTGACAACCTTTATAATTTACCATGATTTTTACAGATCCCTCACCAATGTCTACCAATGGAATGTATTCATAATCCAGGCCTTGCTGTTTTATGGATTCATTCAGGCATACAAATGCATCAGAGCCTTTCATCTGCTGCCCATTTTTGCATTTCAGTGTTATTGCAAACTGTTTTGTAAATGCAGGAATAATAGTATCTTTCCTTATTTGTAATTCGATGGCATAAGGAACCAGTTGTGCACAATGATAAGCCCTTCTTTTGTCTTCAAATTCAGGTGCCGGCCCACCTAGGCGTGACCATATTTTTTGATTAAGGAAATCTAACACCATACACATTCTGTGCATGATGTCATTGCCCATGTAAAATTCATTTTGTGCTCCATTCACTATCCATACATTATGGTAAAGTGTTTTCTGCCCAATGCTAATTTTAAGCATGCATCTGCCTGCAATTCGGTTTTCAAAGTCTGGATTGTCCAACCCAGAAACATATTGGTTTTTAATCCTAAATTTCGGGATTTCTTCCCTCTCCATAATTTTTTGCAACAATTTCTCATTAATGAAACTCCTTTCATGTCCAAGCGCTAAAGTGGCTTTTATTGTTTTAAGATAATCATTTATACCAACATGAACCCATGGTTGCTCATCTTCCATGTGTATTTCTGCCAGAGTGGTAATGTGTTTTTCTGAATCTGTTTTAGGAACAATATTCTGTTTGCATGTTTTCTCTTTTAAATAGAAACGTAATGTGTGCTCATCTATGGCAGTCTGCCAATCTTTCCTTGGGTCCAAGTATATTTGTACAGGTAGTTTTTCATTGTCGCTCTGATCTTTGTCTTGACACATTAATATAACAGTGACACTAGGTATGCAGCTATTCTGGAGATATACCTCCACAGCATCATTTGTTTTGGCAACGGTGTGACATTCTTTTATATTGCTGTTTTGTGATTTTAGCTTCTTAGGCCTCAATGGTTTTTTGGTTAAGGACCACAGCACTCCATTCACCCCATCTATGAGAGGAGACAATCTTTTCAGGCAATCTGTCCCCATCAGAAATGGAATTTCACAAATAGATGTGATCAATACCTCTTGTTTCATTCTGTGCTTTCCTATTTTTATGTCAACCTCAGTTACACCTATGATGGGCACCTCCTCCCCATTAAAGTTATGCACTGGGCCTTGATTTTCCTTCACTGTGATCTGACTCTGTGGAGGCCTCCCTTCATTGATACTCTTTACCAGCTCCTTGGACATAATTGTGGCCTGTGCGCCAGTGTCAATCATAGCGAAGGTGTGGCATTTTTCTTCTACAGTGATGGGTGCATAATATCTGTCCTCAACTTCCTCTAATACACATAAGAAATGTGAATTCTTACTGATTTCAGGGCTCACCTTTCTCAGATCTTTCTCACTTTTGGCTAAGCACATTGGTAAATGGAAAGACATTTTTCCCTCCTTTTCACCCATTTCTGTGCGAGATATTTTATTCATTTCTCCATGTTCAGAGGTTTTTTGGAGTGTGGCCACTGTTCGCCCATCCATCTGGGTAACATCAGAGACCACATTACAACCTTCCAACTGAACATGTGTAACAACATCATTCAGCAATTTGTCATTTTTTAATTCTGTGCATTTGTGATCATTTAGTGTAATACCAGCCCTTTCAGCCTCTTCAAAAATATGTGGCTCAAAGAATTCTTCAGGTGATTGACTTGTACCCTCCTTGTGAGTATTTCCTTTTTCTGTCTGTGTTTGGTCATTGTTTTGCTTGCCCAGGGAAGGAGCTATGGCATCCCCACTTACTCCCTGTTCACTGGTATTCCCCATGCATGAGTCATTTTTCTTAAATCTGTTCCTTTGTTCTTTTGGAATTCCTAATGTTTCTTTTTCATTTGTGCAAATCTTTACTGTTTTATTTAGCTCTAAGTTAAACCGTACCTCTTTTTTAGAAGTATTTGCACTTTCTATCACAATTTCATTTACTGGTACTTTCATTTTTAATCCATTAGTCACCTCAGAGTTGTTATGCAAAATTATATCAGAGCAATCTGTCATTTTGGCACTGCGATTATCATGAGTACTTAGTCACTTTTCGGAAGCCCCCCGGTCATTGCTATGGCCATCAGCCCCCTCTTTGGAAGGTTGTTTTTGCGCTGTATAGAGCTTTCCTATTTGCTCAGCTAACATTTTCACTTGGGCCTCAAGGCACTGGAACCTTTCCATCTCTCTAGGATCCTCTTTCTGTGGCCTAGGTCGATATTGGTTGTTTTCCCCCTGATTGGATCTATTTTGATACCTCTCAGGTGATTGATGTCGGTTGGGATAGTTTCTGAACTCTTCATTCATTTGTGGAGGGGAGCGGGTTGCACCCATCCTTTGATTATAGTCCCCTGGTGGGGAATCATTGTACTGGCGTGGATTGTAGTTCACGTTTTGCCTCATGTCCTGTCTCTCAGATTGTGGGTACTGGCCCCTATGTTGATTTCCATTAACAGTAAATCGATCCACATATCGGGGCCTATCCTGATTACCATATATCATGGTGTTGGGATCAAACCTACTCTGTGTCCCCAATGACTGGTAGAGACCATCATTTCTTTGATCTTGATTTTGTCTCTGGTTATTGTTCATACCTGCCATATCAGGCCGATATCCTACCCGGGGTCTGTCCCCTTGATACCTAGGGCTGATGTAGCTCTCTCTATTACTAGGATCATGTGATTGGAACATTGGTACAGGAAATGGCGATCTTTGTTGATTACCCCTTTGTTCAGGTGTCACATTATTTTTACCTTGACTTTGAGCAGACTCAAGGGACATTTTGGCTGACCTGATTTCCATTACTGTGGCTGAGGGTTCTTTAGATTTAGGCCTAGTATCTTTCATTTTATCACTTTCTCTACCCTGACAATAGAGTACCTCATATAGCTTTGTGCTTTGATGTACAATCCATTCAAGGGACTTGTCACGGTCAAATTCACGGACCAATTGGGATATGATGTCTTTCTGTAGCCCATAGAAGTATGCAGTTTTAAACTCATTGGAATTTGAGTCAAAAGATACATCAAAGCGAGAGAATGCTCTTTTTAAGTCTTGTAAAAATTGGCGAGGGGATGTATTAGGTCCAGCAGTAATTGTGTACGCGACTTTCTTTGTCTCCTGCAATGACTGAAAAGGAGAAAAATGACGCCTAATTTCTTTTTCAAACTCCAGCCATGTCATATTCTGCTGTTCATTTAATCCCCTTATGATGCTGGCCGTCGGGGCATCTAAAGTTAAATGAAAATATTGTCTGTACTGTTCCCTAGGTATCTGGAGTGCTTTAAAAATGTCATGCACCGCTTCTAAGTGATCCTCAATGCAGCATTCACCTCCCTTTTTAAATGGTTTGATCAGGGCTTTAATGGATTTCATTATTTTTATGGGGCTACTTGTTGCAATGCATGGAATTGCACTATTTTGTGAGTCAATCCTGTTTTCAGGTGTATGAGATTGGTGACTGCCCCCAATGGGAGTATCAAATCCCCCAAGGGCGCTGCAACCAAGTTCAGTCACCGGCCCAGTCACTGGGGCACTAGCTCTTTGGGCAGAGTTGGAATTCACCTCCACTCCATTGAATGTGGTACCCTGCCGCCTCTCCTGGGACCTGGGAATGCACATTTGCTGTTCTAAGTCCTTACACTTTTTAAGGAGTCTGTTGGCTTCATCATGCAAATAATTATTTTCATCACTCATTTTATTAATCACCTCCTGCATTTCGCACATTTGCATTTGGCATTCATTGAACTCTTTATTTCTCTTGTCTCTTTCTTGGATCATTTTAATCATTTCTTGTTCTGCACTCTGGAGATCACCTTCTTTTTCACAATGTTCTTTTTGTAAAATCTGCATTTCTGAAACAACCTCATCTTTATCCTGCCTAATGTGATCCACTAAGGCTTTTAAGTGTGCCAATTCTTGCTCACTATCTTCAAATTGTTTCTTGCTTTTGGATAACTGAGTATCAAAGTCTCTGCATTTTAATTGCATGTCTTTTTGGCATACATCCAATTCTGCTCTCAACATTTCCTGATTTTTACTTGCCCCCTCTAATTCAGTCTTTAACCTGTTAATTAGCTGAGTATCATTCTCTTGCATTCGCAGGGACTTGTTTAAAATAAACCATATTTTGCCGCATAGCCGTATTAAACAGTCTTTCTCTGCACTTTTATCGGCTGCATTCAATAATCTTGTTGACCTGAATTATGCTGCCTTCTGCAAAAATACTGTCTAGTTTTTCTTTCTGCACCTCACCCTGAATGCGGTTACTCCATTCTAACGTGCTATTCGAAGACCAATTCCCATGTGCAAATAACTTTGCCTCTAAATATTGCACTAGATCTGAGAATGTGGTTTCCCTTTGTGACATTCTGAAATTCGTTTTTAGTGGCACACTGCTATTATAAAATGGGTTCCCTTTAATGTGCAAATGGCAGTGTGAGACACGCTTGCCACGCCCAGTAGGTACTCTATGATCACTTTCCCGGCCTGCAACGCACCATAAATATGTAGGGTATTTTGTGGAGTTTTGGGGCCTGACGGTATTTTATTACCGCCGAAAAATAACTTAGCAATAATCACTCTTTGTATTCAGATTTGGCCATGTGCAACAATAATACAATGGACATGCATTATTTCAGCACCCAGAATTGCATATTTGGTATACGTGGTTGGTGGTATTTTGGTGAGCATAATTCCCTTGTTTTATTTGTGGCCCCAATGTCCAGAATCCCTTATCTTTGCTTAGATTTTTCGTGTGATCACTAGAGAGACCTCAGACCTGCATTCTAGGAATACCACATTTTCCAGTGATAGTGTTGGTGTGCCACCATGGGCGAACTCACTGACTTATTTACGACAGAGAGCTATATGTGGTAGTCTTGTGGTAATTTCCACTACCTTATATACGGTAGGGAGCTATGTTCAGAGAGTCTCTCTTCCCGTTGGCTCATGTACCTCCAACAAGCTATGCTACAGTCACTCACAATTATTCATACTGATTCTGACATGCACACATCTGTCTTAAAATGACCATTGCACTGTTTAAAAATCTCCCCACATCATCAGCATTGTAATGGTAAACAATAAACATCACCCGTCTGTTTTCAAATATTTTTCTGTATTATAAAAGTTGTATTTAAACACGATCTCATTCTTTACAGAAATAAAATGGTACAGTCAAAGCATTGTCTGTGACACACTGCAAAGAGAGTGGCGGAGAACAGAACTCAAATTGCAACATTAGCACTTGATTAAGACACGCACAGGAATCCTACACTGACTGCATATTACCGTACACACTCAGCTCCCACACTTCTCATTACCTTATCTTTTTAGTTGTTCTCTTTGGCTGTTCTCTTTGTGAATGTGGCTCCCTTGGATTAACTCCAGCAAAAAGGAACGCTTGCCTTCTCAAACCAGGGTCATTGCCTGGAATTCTCAGCTTTTGCAGATAGGAATGCCTCAGCCAGTGGAAAGGTCCTTCTTTCAGCTCTCCCCAATCTCGACTGCAGTAGGACACAGGAATCTGCATTCAGTCAGGAGCCCCACAGCCAGCTTCTTCTCCCCAGTAGTGCAGAAAAATGTCTCCCCTCTTTTTCCCCGATACTGCCCACTAAAACTTTCATCTCAGCCCTCTGTATGACGTGTCCCAATGAAATCATCATCTCTCATCCTCCTACTCTCAACAATAGCTTCGCTTATACATTTGCAATTGTTGCAAATCTGACTTCCTTCTTCCTGCAGTTACTGTGCACAAAAACACGGAGAATCAGGCAGAGAAGAGAAGAAAAAAAAATCTGCACACACATTTAAATGGTTTTCAGAGTATGCCTAATTCTGCAGTGGAGAACACATTTTATTAGTGGGTTATGTTAAATAAGGTTTTATTAGTCAGGTTAATGGTTAATAGGTTAGCTGTTAATTTTCAAATGTGTCTCTCGCACCATAGGCATTTCAGGTGAAAATAGTGTGCATTTTTAAATGAGCACGTGTGCTTTTAACTGTAAAAATAGATTTGCATCTTATATGTTAAAATCGTTTTTGACTGAATAGCCTGTCTTTCCTTGTTAATCTGGTAACCCATATAGCAATGCACCGCACCCTTGTGGTGGTGGTGCTGCAAAAAAAATGTGCTACTTGTGCAGTAGTGCTGTACTCTGTACTGTTTGCTAAATATTCTTACAGGCCATTGGTTGTGTTGAGGTTCATTGGTTATAGTCCCCTTTCACTTACCATGGTTTGGTATTTTCTTGTGAGTTCCCGTTTGGCCATCCGGATGTGTTCTTGGATCTTGGATTTTGTAGAGGTTACTGTAGTCAGTGGAGACAGTCTCCCTGTGGTTACCTGTGTATATATTCGGTTCACAGTTTTGAATGCCTTCCTGTGATTACCTAGGTTTGACATTCCTAGGGTTTGTGGTTAAGTAATTGTAGTTGTTAGGGTTCACAGTTGTGAAAGCCTTCCTGTGCTTCCCTGGTTTTGGTTTTTCCTTGCAGGACCTGTGTTTGTGTTATAGTTGTTGTTGTAGAGGGGGGCGTGTAGTGGCAAGCAGGCCCTTTGTGGTCATTAGTGGTTTGAGGATGTCAATTGGAGGTCCTGTATAGGATTAAGTTATTGTGGGTGTCTTCTTTAATCACCTGCAGTGATCAGATTTTTCTCTTGTGCGGTCATGTTTACTTGTCTTTCCTTGTGGCTTCCTTTGGTTGGTTCTTGTTTTATCAAGCTCACAGAAGCATTAGTCTCCCTGTGTTATTGTGTGGGTTGGTTTCTTGTGGGTTCTTGTGTTTTCTGCTGTTTGCTTATCATTCCTTGTGGGTCTTCTTGGTTGGAACTTGTTATATCTGGTTCAAAGTGGCGTTGGCCTCCCCATGGTGATATGTTGATTGGTTCCTTGTAGGTTCTTGTGTGCTTTTTTCCCTTTGGAGCTTTTGTTTGCAATACAGTCTATTTTGAAGTGATCACTTTATAAGGTACTCAAAGTTATGTTTTGGGCCAATACAATGGGCCTCATTACAAGTGTGCCGGTCCGGTAACAATGGTTCCTAGTAAGTCTACCGGCACTGTTGTTACCGGACCGGCACACCACGAGTGCCAGTGCTTCCGTGTAACTCTGCCCGCAGGTGCCATTCCGCCTGCCAGATCTGACCCTGGTAGACAGGACGGCACCAGCCCACAAAATTACACAGAAGCACCAGCACCGTTATTAAAGGTGCCGGTGCTTCTGTGTTGCCCAACCCCATAGGATCCTATGGGACTCTATGGGAAAGGAAATTAACATTTTATCGGCACCTGACTTCCCAGACCTCCGGAGCTCTACTGCCCCGGTGTTTCCGGCAAGCCAGGTGCCAGTAAAATTTGCAGGACGGCGGCAACCCACTAGTTTTACTGGCATGGTTACCGCCAGACTTGTAATGAGGCCCAATGTTTTTTTTCAGTACTTGTACTCTATGGGCCAAATATAGAAAAAAGGAATTCAAATAAAAGGCGTACAGAGGATGCACTTTCTTATTTGCATTCCCTTGATAAATGAACATATCATCTTATTGTAAAGGTGACCTTTGCGTTACTAGGGGCTGATCAGCAGTGGACATGATGAGTTGACCAGCAATCTTGCACACTCTAGTGTTGGGAATGTGCTAGCACGTGAGTGCTTTATTAGTATGTTGTAGTGATGGGCCCTTTAAGGTCCTATCATTCTGATATGTGTAAAAAGCAAAACAACATGTCTCTCTCTGTTTAGAGAATAGAATTGGAAGCAGGGTGACGTCAGTTCATAAAGCTGTTGTCCAAATGAATTGAAAATACATGAAATGTTAGGAAGTGACCCTTTCATGCACGGTCCTTCTCCATTTGCGCATTCAATAGGAGTCCACATGAAGTTATATAAATTGAAGTTCATTCCATTTGAGAATGTGAAATTCCCCTTAGAGTGCCAAGGAACACCCCATTTATTGAAGCAATTGTGCAAAGATGGTGGAGCAGGGCATTTGAATGTGTCCATCTCTAATGTACACATTAAAATGCCATTTGTGACTTGGTGCACAACTTTATTTGTCGCAAAAACAAGTTTTGAGAATATCATCCTTAGCGTTTTCTATTGCTTTCTATTGTTGGCTGCAGCACTAACTGTTTGCTGGTTATTCGGCTTTCACTCTCTTGTCTGTACACATTGCCAGATGGCATATCCATTCCATTCAACTTCACTTGTGAATGCCAATGTGAACGGTTTTCTTTTAGGGCATAACTGTCATTGGTATGACTTCACAGCACTGTATCCTTGCCTGAAAAGGCTGCCACTGGATAGCTCAGAGTTTTGGCAGACCGGTGTATGCTGTTATGATGATTTGCGCTTCTGATGCCCATTGCCTCGATTCTTTGACTAGCAGATGTACATCGATGGCCAGAGGTGTGCTTCAGTCCTGCATTGTGAGCTTGTCTCTGCAGCTCGCTTGTACGTATGCATGTGTTGTGATTAATCATGCATTCAGTGACCAGTTTGTTGAAGGCATGGACTCTGGTATGAGATTCCTCACATCCTCCTGTATGGACTGGGTAGTGCCACTCCTGTGCCCAATCTCAGTGGCATGCTGCTAAGAGTTGGAATGTGTAGAATAAATTGTACCTACAGGTTGTGTGTGGGACGGATAATGTTAGAGATATTCTCCATATGTGGTACTACACTCCCGTGCTAGATCTGGTCCCAATTGTGGATACTGCAGATAGAGTCAGTAAGAGATTAGCCAATGTCAACTTGCAGGACAGATGTAAGAGATTGCTGACACCCAATGCCAAGTAGGGTTTATATGTACAGGGTCCTGGTAGTAGTATCTGAGACTAGCTATACAGGAATGCGTGTTTGTGTGTAAGTGTGTTACAAATACACATGCAATAACATTATGACCATTTGGGTGCACTGATCTGTGGCTGGCGTTGCGGTCAAACTGCACACATGCTGAATTTATCATAGGAGTGTAAATGCACATCTCTTTGTGGTCTTTCTGCACACTTCTGTGTGTGTATGTACTTGTGTACTATGAGGATGGTACTGCACACAAAGTGTAAGGTGCCTGGATATAGCTTTACTCAGCTGTTAGTGTCTTCATGTGTTTAGCTACACAAAGATGCACACACAAGTCACGATTACATAACGTCTACATGCACTGTTCTAGGTTTTTGGATGCAAGGAGATTCGGTCAAGAAATTGAAGAAATTGAGGGAAACAATGGCAGTTGATTGTGAAGTTAGGAGCAATGGGAGGGTAACGGTTCGACAGTTATGACAAAGACGTCAATGGCGAATCATGGGCCTCAACACTATGAACATAAATGCAAAGTTCATTTAAGCTGTTTTGAGGCATGCAATTACCAGTTTCTGTTTTTCAGGTTAGCTGTTTTGATGCTATTTTGAGCCTGACCCAAATAGAGCATGGCAGCACTAACCCCCAGGCGTGTTCATTGCAAGCGAAGCAGAGAGAGAGATAGAGAGAGAGAGAGAGAGAGAGAGAGAGAGAGAGAGAGAGAGAGATTTCTTTGCTGGCATCTGTTCATATCCAAAGCAAAGTATGTGGTCAATATATTTCTGAGTTCTGCTTTCTATTGCACTCAGTAACAACAAACTGACACAAGATGTGGCTTTTCAACCCCTGCTCCACACACTCATTTTCACGAATGTTCACTCCAACATATTTCAGGTGAACCTCTTTTTCTCCTTGGTCTTTCTGCCCCACTCCTTCACAGCTCTGCTCCAGTACTATAACCGGGGGTTGCGCCTCCGAAGATCCCAAAGACTGCTCAGATTTGGAGCCAAACCCTGTGCTCTTCCAGACATGCTGGTGCTCCAACCCAATTTCCATCATAGAATCCAAATGGCCAGGCCTCCTAAGTGCCACCTAGTGCTTTCAGAGCAGAGGCCCTGGAGTCAGCTCCCATCCCACATAGTGGCATGTAAGGGAAGCTCTCCCTACAGCCGCAATAGGGCCGCTTAGCTGTGCATAATAGAGGAACACCACCCCAATATTCATTATACAAAGGCTGTGCCACGTGTATAACGGCTACCTGGCACATGGAGTAAACTTCACTTCTCATCAGTGAATGCAGTTAGTTTCTCTGCAGGATAAAACAGATGGTACGTTTTCTTCTCTAAAGGATACTTATGTGTTGACCTGCATTAGGATGAAAGACAGAGATGGCCCTAGGTTGGGGTTGAGAAAATGCTTAGCTTACTGCAAGAATCCTGCAGGGATCTGGTGGGATTCTCACGTTAACGTCACAAGACCCGCTCAGAAAAACAAATGCATCACACAAAGTGAAAGAGGCATGCACTGCATTACTGTGGGAATGAGCACCAACAATGATTACCCGTGGAACATAAAATGCTATAGATGTACCCATAGATCAATTGCGTGATAAATGATCACAGGAATAAAAAGAGTGGGGGGAAAAGATAAGGACCAATGGTCTATGGGCCTCAGCCAGTCTGCTCACCAATTTAGTGTAATATGTAAATTGTCAATGGCCAGTAGACCCAGAGGGATATATTGACTAATTGTTGCAACCTGGATGAAGGGATCTAGTTACTTACTTAATGGGTTCAACTGCATGTATACTGTTAAGGATTTTAAAGAGGCGTCACACTCCAGGCCAGGACTCTTTATACTGGCCAGGGATGCAGCGCACAATCAAAACGCTTTTAAATTTATGAATTTGGATTCAGCTTTGAGAAGGCATCTCACACCCCCCTTTAACATACACAACGGGTCTCAATGGACCCTGAACCAGACCAGTGTGTAATGATAGAACATTTATTTATTTTTCATTATGAATAAAATCAAACACATTCAATATAAGGGAGTAATCACCAAAGGATGATAATTACACAGTAAAATGATGGAATACACTTAGTTTAAACTTCCAGTATAACATATACAATGCACAAATGAATGAAAGCAAAATTACTTTTTGAGTAGTGCTTTTAAATGGCACCACAGTTAAGCATTCCCCTGCAGCACCCCCTCAGTCCCCTGTTAACCAAATTCTGTGTTGGTGGAAAGGAGTAGCAAGGAGTCAGGTATACTATGTAAAATTCAGATTGAAAAAAATCCGACCTACCATCCCTGAATGGGAGGCATAAATAGGATTGAGCTCCCTTGAAAAATGAGCAAAATGGCACTCGGAATTACTAAACAGTTATTTTACATGTGCGATTGAATGAATAAGGCAAGAATGGATGTGGCTTTTCTAATGAAACAAGAAAACTTGCAAGATACAAAGCAATGTGCTAAACAACGGGCATACAGTGTAGAAAATCGACTATGGAAGGAAACAGTGCAGCAAGAATCACACGTGGCGAAATTGCAATTGTTATGTTTCACAGTTTTAAAATAGCAAACGGCATAGAAAATGAGCTAAACAGACACAATCGGAATGCGCTTTTAATGCTAAGGTCCAAAGGCACATAGGTATTATATGAAAGTGAAAGGGTGACTTTGATGACAGTATGGGATTATAAAAGGGAAAGGAAATCGGGTTTTAAAAATGAAAGCAGTTTCTACTGCAACTATATTTTTAATGGCTAGATTGTTAAAGAAAGACACGGTACGCGAGGAGGTTACTTGAAAGGTCAACCTATCCATGCCGCGTTCAGCTCTATATGGGAATTAATTAAATTATTCAAAATAGTACTAAGGACTTATACAACAGACTGAAATGATTTGGAAAGAATGGCACTAACACATGGAGATTACTATGGATTTTCCTAAGGACAGAATACACAAGGGATTCTGACAATTTAAGAATTTACTAGGGTATTTATAGGATTTCTATGGGATAGGCCATAATACCAAGTAACAAAGCAAGGGATGCAGTTTTTGGTTACTGGGGAAGGAAAATACTTACAAAAAGCACTTGAATGGAATAGTTTGGATAGCCAACCGGACCTTGGGACACGGAACAAAGATCTGGTCACTTCGGCAACAAGGGGCTCTCCTCTAGGGACAAAGCAGAGCAACCAGAGTCTGGTCTTAGTAGACAGCGGGGCGCATCAGCAGGACAAAGCAGGTAGCTGGACAAAGCAGGTATCTGGGCAAAGCAGGCTAATCCCAACATTATTGGGATTTGTGTTTGTGTAGGGTTTAATTCTGGATTAGAGGTTCAGCCTGGGTAGGAAGTTCTGGCTGGATCTGCTATCAGCTACCCCTGGCCTGGCACTGGAATTTGGAATCTTGCAGGGTGAATGTGGAATGTCTGGATCTCTGGCTGTTGAGTTGGATTTTTGAATCTTTGATTTTTGAATGTCCTGACTCCCACTAAGATTCCTCCTTATAAAGGCTGGATGACATCAGAGGATTTTTATGATGTGGGCAGAACTAAGCTAGGCCTTCCTCTAAGAATCGGATAGGTCAGCCTGTGGATGTCTCCGTCTCCCTGTCAGCAGATTGGACTGAATGAAGTGAGTCAATGTTAGTGTGTGTTTTTTTTTACAATGTGCTTTGTTCTACCAAAGTTACTTTTGCCAAAATCAGTTATGGAGCAAAACACTTATATTTATAAATGTCATCATCAGGAAAATTAGATAGGCAGATTGCATATTTCACAAGGGACATTGACATTTCTGTCCAAACGCCAAGTTTGTGCGATATTGTTTACTCATTCTGGCAATCTTTCGCCATTTCCATGGAAAGCATCTCACCTACAATGTTACAATTGTCTACATATATACATATTATCACTGGGTATATAACCATAAAATGCAAGTTTAGGTTACTGAAATAAATACTTTGATATCAAAAAGTCCTTTAAATCAAATGGATGGCATCTGCCACTGGAGGCCTGTCCTTAAGATTACCCCAGTCATCCGCCCGTCACTGTGTCAGCTTTGGGAAGCAGGGCTACCATAGCAATCTTTCATTTTGGCAGATGCAGCTGAAGAGAGGTGTTACCAGGAATTCACACTTGCCCATGACAAGGCCAGTTCCCCTGATCCAAATGCCAGGAAGTCTGACGAGGTCGCCACATTCCACACCTTGGCTCCTTTCATGTGCCCAGGGGCTGGTTCCCTTGGGGAAGGTAATTCTGGGGAGGAGGGGCCGTTTGAAGCCAGTCCCTGCCAAACCTGTTCTGCTGGTCTCAAAGTAATGTTATTTATTTATTTATTTGTCCTTTCTTTAAACAGAAAGCAAGTCTTTTTAGGAGTACATATCATGTATATTTTAGAGCAAACCCCCATCTGCCATCACATTTCTGTGCAAGCACAGGGCATCATTTTAACATTTCACTTTCAAAAGGCATTTTTCTACTTGGCAAAAGCACAATTTTACATGTGGGTTAATTTTTCTCGGATGTCACTTTACAAATGCGGTTTTTCCATGCATCTTTATTCTGAACATTTCCATAGCCCTGGTCCATTTCTAATACACAGGAATCTGTTCAACACAAGGGTTATTTGAATCTGACATAAGCAAAGAGAGAGCAAGCTTCTTGTGAAGAGTTTTCCTGTGTTATTTTGTTGCAAAAGGAAAATGCTTGCCGCATGGCCTGGAGTGAATTTCTCTGCTATTTCCCAGATTTTTATTTGACACACCTCTTTTGCTGGTGTATAACCTGAATATGGATGAACATAGATGTTTCTTAATGGAACCAAACTGTGTAATGTTGAAAACAATGGAAATGGCATCAGTGCGCAGTAATTTTAACCACAGAATATTTTCTTTTTCAGTGGGAAGTTTTGAGCTGGCAGCATAGCAACGCTGCCTTTGAATTATTTTCTTTGGTACACATGAAGAAAACACTTTTAGTCATTTTCGGGATGTTCTATGTTTCCTCTCGCCCCATACGTGCTCAACATAGCGAGCACAGCCATTATTTTTGGTAACTGCTGAAACGCAGTTTTGATGCCAGGGAATAGGTGCTCAGCAAAGCCAGTGCATCCATTCTTCATGCAACTGCTGAAAATGCAGTTTGGTGGTGTAGGAGAAGTTCTGCTGGGCTGGTAAATGTACCCCACAATACCCTAGGGCCATGGCTGTCAGAATCTGGTTAACTACTAGGGTTACTAAGGAGGGGAACATGACCATAGGTGACATGTAGAGTGGCCTTCCCAATTATTTAATAGTTGGGGCAACATGTACAGTGACCACAGTCGAAGAAGATAGACTATAACAAAACCATTGGAATTCAGTGAAAAATCTGTAGTTAATATATTTATCACAACAAAACCCTTGAAATTCAGCAGATTTGGGAAGTGACAACCATTTTACTACAGGCTACCTGTCTCCTTAGATGTCACCCATTGTGTCATTTCTTGTCCTATTGTTAATCCCTGCTGTAATGTCATGCATATGATCATGGCCTGAGTCTCTGAGTTGAATGACTGTCACTCGCTATACCCTCTGAATTCTAAGGGTGCTGATGCCATAAATCATGACTAACTTAAGTCTGTCTTACGTAGGATTTGTTACTGAATCTATATATACATATATATATTTATTTCATTGGGAGAGGTAAATGTTTATATTTTTCTACTTCTACCACACCACAGTAATCTCCATGCAATTTGATTGCTCATTCTGAAAATTCAGCTGTCCCAAAACCTGGTAATCTAATGTAGACAAACCACTGCCCAATTTTGTCACCTGAGATCAGTACAAGTATACTCATGATTCCTCGAAATATTGCGGGACAGAGATTTAAAATCATGTTAATCAAATCCAGGTGTTTTAGAACATGTCATGTTGGATTCCTCTGCACATTAGAATGATGAGCACAAGTACCAGGACAGAATATAACATGGGTCTAAAAACAATGAATGGTTCGTTATTTCATACATGATAGGTGACATTGAGCAAATTGAAGTTTCTGTAAAAAATGAAAACAGAAGCAAATCTGAATATTTGTGGAGCTTCTCTGAGATACATTAACTCTTTGTGAATCGCATGTGGGCATGGGTATCTGAAAGATATTTCAGGCATCTCCAGATTTTCTCATGAAGAGGGAAAATCGAGATCAAACTCCTGCCCCTCACCCCAGGCACATCGACAGACAGGACAGCAGGAAGAATAAGGAGCACACTTATCATTTGAACCGGGCCCCAGTGCACCCATGGGTGACAAATATGCTGAAAGACACCCACTTCACCAACATTGCAACTTCCATGCTACATTAGACAATGCAGTAATACCATAATCTACAAAGCACAAGAATCCCTGTTTAAAGGCTTGCAGATGCCTATATGAACTAACCTGATCTAATTGCACAGCGTAAAGCCATGTTTCAGGGAAATCATAGCCAAGTGCATTCGTCTCAGTGAACACCAGCCGCAGTGGGGATTTGTGCTGACTTCAGCAATGCTCCTCGCAAACCCAGGAGCAGCCAAGGTCGCACAGTAAGATAAGATTACTTTCTTTGAACGACAGTGAACCCTGGCAGACAAACATTTTAAATTTTTCACCAATATGAGTAAGCCACGGCAGAACATCCAGAGCCCAGTGTTGTTCCCTGGGAACGCAAGAAGACTCACACATCATTTGAAACATAATTGTAACAAGAATGGCTCAGCTCTGGCCAATGAACGCTGAGGGCCCAGGGGCGAAAAGCCTGTTTCAGCTAAAACTGATGGGAACAGCTTTATACTGCAACAATTTTAGAGTTAGGTAATAGGGGTGGCGCGGCTAAACCAACCCACTTACGCAAAAGTCCTAATGTCCAATTATCAGGCTTCCTATAAGGGCTACATAGGTAACTTATCACTTAGCAGCCAATAGCAGGATGAGATAGGTTTCTGGGAGCTGGTCCAATTCTATGAGGTCAGCCTGCAGTGTGTTACAAAGCTGGCTTGCAAGCCAGCCCCGGGGGAGACGGTGCCTGGATTTTCGCTGTGCACAAAGCTCTGTGTGTGTTTTTTTTTCTTTTTTGCTGCCCAGAAATAAACGCAGTTTGGAACATGTTGCTGCCTGCTTGGGACTCTGCTGCATTTCTTTGGGCAAAATGGGAGGTGTTGGGGTATCCCATAGCTCAGACCCCCAGAAGCCCGGGTGGGGGTCCAATTTCTCCCCAACACTCAGTTTTAGGTTTTGTAAATTAGTAATGATTTAGCAGGTGTACATCTTGTGGGGGGGGCAAGCAGTGGTCTTGTCCCTACACTTGCCATGCCACTGGAAATGAGTACTGTAACAGCCTTCTAAACTCAGAAGCCAATACACCTTCGGCTTGTCCTATGGACTTTCACTGTGCTATTGTCAAGATGTGGCATTATCATGGCTGGGGGATCAGCAGACAATTTGAATTCACGGTCTCAGAGATCAAGAGTCTTTATTATGCAACTGACATGCCAAAGAGTAGGGTTTAATGATTAAGAAAACAAATCAGCTTTCTAGTGGACCATAGTCAGTTCCTTAGGTAGGATTAGAAATCCAGGGGGGGGTTCTACTGAGGGGGTATGGCCAAAGTACACCCATACCTATGCCCTCAACCTGTAAGAGGAGGGGGGGCTGGTACAAGGAGCAGAGCCGAGGCGCACTGACATTATTACCTTTTATGCGCCCAGCCCCCTTATGGGCAAAATAAGGGCTGGGCGCAACAAAGGTGTGACACCAGTGTTCCCGTGCTCGCAAGGAGCAGGCAGTCCTTTCATTCAAGGATCCCTATGGTGCAATGCTTTACCTACGGGCTCCTTGAATGAAAGGTCTTCCTGCTGCTAATGGCTCTGTACTCAGAAACAGAAGGGGGCTGGACAGCCCAGCTCTCTGTTTGTTTTTTCGAGTAAATTCATCATGCAGCATGATGCAAAGGTTCTTCATGCTGCATGATGACTATTTACTTGAAAACAAGCAGAGGGATGGGCCGTCCAGCCCTTCTCCTGTTTCTCAGTACAGAGACATCAAGCAGCCTGTGTAGCCAACATGTTGCATGGTTACACAGGCTGCTTGCAGGTGCTAACACTTCGGTTTAGAAAAAGAAAAGGCAGCAATTCCTTTTCTTTTTTCTAATTCGAAGTGCTGGCACCTGCAAGCAGCCTGTGTAATTGCAACACTTCAGCTACACAGGCTGCCTCAGGTGTCAGCGTGGCTGGGGCTAGTCGGGGGTGAGCCCCCGCAGGAGCCCAGCGTGGGACCCCTCTTTGGAGACTGCCGGGTCTCAGCCCCAGCTAGCCCTAGCCCACTTAAACCCTGACCACAGTCCAGCTGTCCTATTGCCTCTCCCTTATGACACCATTCATGGGCAGTTAAAAGGTCAAGCACAGTATTCAAAGTGTCAGTACACTAACATTTGTCTCTTGGCTTTTTGGTTTTGCACTTGTATTTTGTCACAGTTGGGTTGTCATTTTCCTCTTGATGTGTATCATGCATCACCACTCTTGGTGGTAGGGGTTACTAGAGGCCATGTAGAAGACGTTGCTGCATCTTAGTGAAGACTGTGGAGGTATCAGAGATTACAAGGCTTGAGCCCAAGGATACTGGTTGCTGACATTGACACAGTCTTATACAGCATTTGAGCCTCAATCACTCTGCTAGCTTGATTCCACTTGTCTCTGACAACTCCCCCTTCTGAGCTATCTTCCCCTTCTGAATGTCTAATCTTCACTGCCTCTCCCTGCCTCAGTTGCCCACTTGTTCCTTTCTTCATTGGTGCCTTACCATGCTCTGGTTCTCTCATCCTACTCTCTTTTTCCCCAGCTTAATCTCAACTTTCCCTGTCACCACCCTTTCTCTTCTTCTTTGATATTTTTATCACGATCTCATGATGGTATCTTTACTCTCTATCACCTATTTATTCTTTACACCCTCCGCCATCTCTTTCCTCTCACTTGTCCTTTCCTTCTCCTCCTGATGGTGCCACTTGCTCTCCTTCACCTACTCTCCACCCCTCTTAATCTCCACAACCTCAAGTTTCCTGGTTGTTCGCTCCTTTCAATTCTCTCTTGGAGCTCATTTTCTCGCCTAATCTTTACTCCTCTGACCCTCCTCCTTGCCACTTCCATCATCCTTGCAGCTTTATAATACACACTCCTGCTTTCTCCACAACCAACTTCTAAAACACGCTCCTCTCCAAAACATTGGGTTCTTTTCATAGAGCAGTGGGCCACCTGATTGATAACTTAATTGTGTGATTGAATTTAGATGGCACCTTGTTTAATGCACTCCTTCTGATTGGTTCACTGATATGATATGATACGATATATGATATGTCATTTATAATGCGCCTATAAACAAGTGTTTCAAGGCGCGAAAGACCGTAGATCTAAGAGATCCCCATCTATGTTTTATTTATTCATCTGCATGCAACAATGTGGGTCTGGGGTCTGAGGTGTTAGTATGTGAGGATGCTATTTTAGATTGTTTTGGTGGGCATATGTGTATGGAGATGCTCGACTGCCATGGCAAATCAGGAGGAGGAGGTGGTAGCTGCACACCACTCCAAGACTTTGTGCAGCATGTACGGCAGTATATAGATTCAGGAGATGCACAGAAGGTGGTGGTATATTAGATGCAGGCAGAGGTAGCCATACAGATTAAAGTGGACAATGGTGCCATAAAACAGGCTATTGTGGTGGAAATGCAGAGCAAGACATGCTGAGGCAGCAGCTAACTTCAAGGGAGGATGGGCCCACTAACCATTGCCTACCCATCCAATGCAATGGGGAAAGGCAGACACAGGCACTGGCTTTTCTTGCAATTCTTTAGGCAGGTCAGAATTCATGTCAACCATGATAATGTCCATGTGGTCAGGAGTTTGGGAGTATGTCAAAATGCCAGAGAGAAACACTATTCAGTGAGGGTATGTATACCAAAATGGAATCCCTGCCAAATGTCGGTCAGGAAAATGAACCTAAATACAATCACAACTCATGCACCATAGTGATTCATAAGAACTTCAAAATCTGGCCTAAAATGTGAACAGAGGCAGCACCTCACCTGCCTCTAACCCTACTACCAAACTGAGCCTGCACCAGTGGCACCATCTATTAACAAGGCCTTTTTGAGATTACCAGCATTCTAGTCAGCTGTTGGTGGAGGTGGATATCAGGTCATTTGGGCAGGTGTGGGTAGAGAAAAGAAACATGAGGCATGCAGGCACATTTTGCCTTCATTGCCTGTCAGTTGGACAAAAGTGGCCTACATGGCATTGGAAGATGCTATAGAGTGGTACATGATGTGGTACCACCCTACCATCTTATAGATCACTGGGTAAGAACGTAGAACAATAAGGGACATGGAAAACTGGGAGAGTCTCGTACAAATTCAGATGTTGCCTACTGATTGGTAAAACAATCACATTGAGTCAAATCCCCCAGATTATTCTTCTAAACCTAGCAGTATGAGAGCTGTTCCACTGGTTATAAGAGGCATGCAGGCACATTTTGCCTTCATTGCCTGGTACCTGTCAGTTGGGCAAAAGTGGCCTACATGGCATTGGAAGATGCCATAGAGTGGTACATGATGTGGTACCACCCTACCATCCTACCATCTTATAGATCCCTGGGCAAGAACATAGAACAATAGGGGACATGGAAAACTGTGAGAGTCCCGTACAAATTCAGATGTTGCCTACTGATTGGTAAAACAATCACATTGAGGCAAATCCCCCAGATTATTCTTCTAAACCTAGCAGTATGAGAGCTGTTCCACTGGTTAGAAGAGCCAAATAAACTGTGTCGGAACCTCCCATGAGTGAGGGCATTACTAGGAGCATGAGAGCGGGACTGCTGGCTGGTAGAGCCCACAAAATGGAGGCAGAAGCTCTAGGATATGAATGTGGTACTTGAATTATGATAGCGTCCCACTGGCTGGTAAACTCGAAACAAACCGAAGCAGAGGGCCTCATTCCGAGTATGGCGGTAAGGGATAGCGGCCACCGGTAACGGTAACCGGTGCTTTGAGCAGGTGTTAAAGTCGAGGGCGCAAAGGGGCCTCCAAGCCAATAACGGTGACGGTAATGAACGGTCACCGTTATTTGCATCTTCCCCATTCCCATTGAGCCCTATGGGGGCTCATTTGGGAATGGGGAAGAGCCTTGGTGAATGGGGAATTACCGCCCCGCCAACCTTGGAATGGGGCGGTGATTCCGCCATCCACCAAGGCGCTGCCGGTCCGGGTACGGCGTCAACCAAGGCGTTAATAGCGCCATTGGTTAGCGCCGTACTCGGAATGAGGCCCAGAGTCTCCAAAGTATGCATGCAATATTAGAAGTCTGAGAGTAGCTGTTCTAGTTGGTAATCCACGTGACTGTAGCTGTTTTTCAAGTAATCAGGCATTAAATATCTTGAAGGAAGCTGGCACTTCTGAGTGTGGCATGATAAGGGAAGTATGCAGTACTGTTCATGCAAGGTTGTGCTTGTTGCTTGTCATTAAATGCCAATGTTAGCATTATGGTCATTTGGGGGGAACGGTTCATGAATATTTGCAAATGTTTGCTTGTTAAATTAATCGGATGTTCTGATGTACGATGTGTACTCAGATCCCCCAATCAAACCCAAAGTACGAGGTGGGCCCATGGAATTGTTAAAGTATTTTTTAGTCACAGGGGCTTCTAGGTTTCCTCCAACACGTTGGCTCTTTGAGACATTGATCTATTTTTGATGTCTTCATTTCATGATCTCTGTAGATAATTTTATGGATATTGTATTTTGCTGAAACCAGGATTTGTCTACATAGCGTCCAAAAATATTTGTAAGTGTATCTTGAGATCACATTTCTAGTCTTCACAAAAGAAAAGGCTGGGCCAAGCATTGTCCTTTAGATTCTATCATTAAGCAAGACAAGAATGTACACTGGCCTTCAAAATGGGTCCCGTTGTTCAAAGGGCATGCAAAGACACTCATCACTCATCAGCTGGTGTGAAAATGTAATTGACTGAGTAAAATACTGACAGTGTTAATGCAAAGCTTTTTTTAAAACATGAGTCAGTAACTTTTGGATCACCTTTCTTTCATACTAGAAAGCATGGAATGGCGTACCTGTGACAGGCTGCTCACAGTGCAGCACCCACATCCATGTACAAGAAGTGCAAAAAGGATATCTTGGCCTCTAATCCTAGTCTTCCTATCGTCGACACCTACTCCAATGCTTTCCGCCAGACAGACCCTTACCGGCATCCTCTTTGTCGTTCCTTCGCCAGATCTATGGACTCCTCATATGGTCTCTGTGCTCTGCCCTATCTCCTCCTCTCCCATTAATGGTGGCACTCGCTGGGAAGTTCTCATGGCTTCCCTCGACTCCTCTAAAGTCATCATTAATGTCTACCTAAATGGCACTGTCATGGTCCAAGGCCCTCAGGCCAATCTCCTCCTCTTTCGTCGCCTCATCAATTTCCTCTCATCTCCTGCTGTCCTCTCCTCTCCCCCCTTGGCTACCTTGCCCTCTCTCTCCTCCTCCTCTGCCCCTCCTAGGGCTCTTTCTCCTCCGCAGGGCGTACCTCTGATCTGTACCCCTCCCCGGAAGGTCTTTAAGGCTGCCAACCTTCTTCATATTGCCACCCTCAACTCTTGCTCTGCCGTCAAACACTCCTCTGACATCTGCCACCTCCTTGAAGAACTAGACCTTGATGTCCTTGGTCTTACTGAGACATGGTTTACGGCCAGCTCTGTCATGAGCTTTGACACTCTCCTCCCTGATGGCTACAAGATCCTGTCAGCACCCAGATCCTCCCGGTCCGTGGGGGGGGGGGGGGGGCAGCCCTGATCTTTCCTGAGTGGATTCCTGCCTCTATCATTCCCACTCAGACCTACTCCTCTTTTGAATGCCTTGTCTGTAGGCTTTCTCTCTCACCTACCCATTCCCTTACTGTGGTTACCATCTACCGGCCTCCTGGTCAAATCACCTCATTTCTCTCTGAGTGGGCAGACCTCTCCTCCTCCCTCCTGGCCTCTACCACTCAACTCCTCCTCGGTGACCTAAATATACATTTAGACTCTCCTTGCTCCGCCTCTGTACTCTTCCGTGACCTCTGCGACTCCCTCTCCCTGTCCATCGATCCCCTCTGGCCGACTCACTCTGCAGGGCACACACTGGATGTCTTGATCTCCTCTAACCTCCCTCTCTCCATCCCTCTGACCACTCCTCTCGCCTGGAGCGATCACTCCCTCCTCTCATCTCATCTCTCCCTCTCTTCCCCCCAAGCCAAGCCTACCCCAACACTGCCACCTACCTTCTCGGACATCCAGCCCATGAAGCGTGTGTCAGTTGAGGCTTTTGCCGCCACTTTCTCTTCCCCCCTCCACCTTTGGCTGTCTCACATCCTGGCACAGCCCTGTCTCTGCTCTACTCTTCAATTTCGGATACACTTGATGCTCTTGCCCCTGTCATGAGGATCCATTTGAAGTCCAAAGCCAAGTGCAATTCCTGGTATGACTCTGACCTAGCTACACTTAAACGTAAGTGTAGGGCAGCTGAAAGGAAATGGAGGACTTCCTGTTCGTCCTCTGACAAACTGGCCTGTCGCCTGATACAAAGGCAATGCCGACTCTCTGTCTCCAAGAAGAGAGTCCACATTCAAGCTCGTGTATATGCGGCATCTAACAACTCGGCTGAACTCTTTAAAATCTGCAAGGAGCTGGCCAACCCTGCTGCTGTCTCTACCCCTCCTGTTGCCTCCCAGGCTGATTGCAATGCCCTTGTCTCTCACTTCATTTAAAAAACCCAGGACATCCTGTCCACCCTCTCCACCCACACCCCTCCTCTTCCCTCTCTATCTGTGCTTGCTGAGCCTCTTTTAGCCACCCTCCCACCATCCTTCTCGTCCTTTCCTCTTTTCACCCCTGACAAGGTTGCTAGACAAGTCCGATCTATGAAAGCCTCTTCAAAACAGGTTCATCCCTGTTCCTCTAAAACCATCAAGGACCACATTGACACCCTCGCTCCGGCCCTTGCTGATTTTTGCAACCACTCCTTTGCCTCTGGATCCTTCCCCTCCCCTCTGAAGCACTCCTTTGTGCATCCTCTTCTCAAGAAACCCACAGCTGATCCTTCGTGTCCAGCTAACTATCACCCAATTTCCATTACTCCCTTTCTTGGCAAACTCCTGCAAAAGTTGGCCATCTCTCAGCTTAACCTTCATTCCAATTCTGTCGGCTGTCTCCATGACCACCAGTTTGGCTTCAGAGCTGCCAGAAGCACGGAAACTGCTCTCCTGAACATCCGTGAAGATCTGCTCGCCAACCTTGACTCCAACATTCCCTCTGTCCTCATCCTCCTCGATCTCTCTTCTGCCTTTGACACGGTCAACCATACCATCCTGTTCAACCGTCTCTGTGAAAACCTGGGTATCACTGATCAGGCTCTGGCCTGGCTGACCTCTTTCCTCTCAGATCGACCCCCGCAGGTCCAACTTGGGTCCTTCCTTTCATCTATCTTCCTCTCCACCTGTGGTTTCCCCAGGGCTCTAACCTCTCGCCCTGGCTTTTCAACCAATACCTGGCAACTCTCGCCCACTGCATTGCCATTTTCTGCTCAAATTTCCAGTGCTACGCTGACGACACTCAACTCATTTTCAAGCTGCCCTCTGCCACCTCCTCTCCCTCTCTCATCTCTGATTGCCTAACTGCCATTCAAGATTGGTGTGCCACCAATGATCTTTGTCTGAATGACAGAAAGACGGAGATCCTCCTCATCGGCACACCTTCACCATCCTTTCCCCTCACTCTCTGGCCGGCCTCCCTTGGCCCTCCTCCTACCCCCACCTGCGAGGCTAAGAACCTCGGGTTCATCTTTGACTCCTCCCTTTCCTTCTCCGCCCACATCTCTGAGGTCTCTAAAAAGTCAAATTTCCAACTGCATCTTCTCAGAGGTATTCTGTCTTTCCTCTCCTTCCCCCAGAAGCTCATGGTATCCCAAGCTCTGGTTCTCTCTAGCTTGGACTATTTTAACAGCCTCTTTCTAAATCTACCTGCCTCTACTCTCCACCCTCTGCAACTAATCCAGAAAAGGACTGCGAGACTTGTCCTTGGCCTCAAGCCCTGGGATCATATCTCTCCAGCTCAGAAATCTCTCCACTGGCTCCCAGTGGATGCAAGGATTAAATGAAAAACCCTCTGCATTGTCCACAAGGCTTTCTGGGGCCTGGGTCCAAAATACCTTCAGCTATCCCTCTGCAAATACCTCCCCTCTCGAGCTCTTCGCTCCTCTACCTCCAACTCCCTCAGGGTCAGTCGTTTTTCTAAGAAACGAGCTGGGGGTAGATCTCTGTCTTCGGCTGGGGCCTCCCTCTTGAACATCCTCCCTGCCACTCTAAAACGTGAGGAGAACCATCTCTGGTTCCGGAAGCACTTCAAGACCTTCCTCTTTTCTTATGCCTTCGCTCCCCCTCTCCCCTGCTGATCTGTTCGCTCTTGGCACCATGCACCTGGCCACCCTCTGTCCTTTGGGCCCAGGTACCTGCTCATCCTGCCACCGCCCGCACTGCCTCCGGGCCACCCCTTGCACTGGGGTCTGTATCTGCACCCATACAGCCCCCCCTTTTTCTTCCTGCACTTACCAGACCTACCCTGTCTGCTGCCTTAAACCTAGGACTTGCAAATTGCTGGCTGCATTACCACTGTTTGTTGCCTTTATTATTTATTTATTGGTATTTATCTGTTTCTCCTCTGCTTCGCACTTTCCACCTCTCCCCCTTCCATGCACTTTTCCCCTCCCCCCTCTCCCATGCACTTGCGCGTTCTCAATGTCACTGGGCCTAGTAAGATCGCTGTTTTGTTCTCCCCTGTTCTCCTCCCTTGCCTTGTCGCGCTCTGAAATACTTGTGTACGAGCCCGTCAGAAATAAAATATCAATCAATCAATGCTACTGTTTTTGATTTTTGATTTTTTGATTTTGCATCATAACCTACATCTTTGCTACAGGTTACTTTGGGAAATGTTGGCAAAATATTAAAACACACTCCTACCTGGTTTAGTTTAACATAGAATGTGTCAATAATATAGTATATGATATTGAATTATTCTGGTGAACTAAAGAGTGAACATGTGACCAAATATTCTTGGTGTACTGTTCTTAACAGTCTAAAATATTATAGGCCTGATTCATGGAAGTGTTTTATAATGGAGCAATGCCATAGGAAAACGTTCTTTGAATCAGGCCCCGTGCATTTAATTAACAGCAACTGCACCAGGGGACTTTATCCATAGCACGTTTTGGCTGGATGTAGTCTACCTTGAGTGCCCGAATCCTCAATTATGGTAATAAATGCCTCAACTAATAGATGCATCTTTGATTCCTGCCCTGTAGTTGTGACTTAATAACATTTAAAGTAAGCTTTCTCTCTCGTGTGTAATTAAGGCATCCCCTGTGGTCCGACATTAGAGCCCAAGCAGCAATAAAAATCTCCACACTAGCTACGGAGCAGTTCATGATTTACACAGTTAAATCAACGAGAACAGAAGTCCTCACTGATTTCTTGTCAAGTTAGAAATGCAATGGCGCATCAGCAACACCACTTTGCTGGTGTGTGTAAAGATGATATTAAGAAGATGTGCCTAACAATGCTTTGTTGATCTCCTCCACCTAGTAAAGTCTAAGAATGCTTGGCATTTCCCCACCTACAAATGCATATGTGTCGAACATTGCATGGGCGTTTTATTCACTTTAAAAGCAAGCATGCGCCAAAAACTGTTTTGGGATTCCCCCCATTACAAAACATACATTGGCCTAATACTACAAAACGCATATGAGGGAAACAATGTTTTGGAGTGCGCTCAGCCTAGAAACCGGATGTGAGGATCTTACTGGTCTGGTCCTCTTCTCAGCAAAGAAAACAAATGTGCACATCATTCACCTACAAAATACATGCATGCCTAACACTGCTTTGGCATTCTCCTCAGGCCACGAAACAGGTATGCCTACCAGTGCTTTGGTGCACCCACATGTACATCACCCTGCTTGGTGTTCAACTCCACCTACCAAATGCATGAGGGTTTATAACTAATTTGGCATGCTCCCCAGTGTGGAAAAAGCACCACTCTTGTGCACTCCTCTCCCTAAAAAGTGCAACAGTTCCTAACATTGCTTTGGCCTTCTTGTATGCCTAGAAATTGCAAATGTGGCAAGTACAAAAGTGGCTTTCTCCTTCAATTATAAAATGTATGTGTGCCTAACACTTCTCCGGCATTCTCCTGCATGTGGGATTCTCAATGCTTTTTTGTTGCCCTCCATCTACAAAACAAATATTTAAATAGCACTATTTTAGCATTCTTCTCTGCCTACTAAACACACATGCCTAACAATACTTTGACATGCTTCCCCACAAAATGCAACTGGGCACAACAATGCTTTGTCATTCTCCTAACCCCACAATACACATTTGTTCCGAACTCTGTGCTTGCATTCCCCTATGTCTCTGACAGATTTGGTAGTCTTGTCTGCGTACAAAACACACCTGTGCCTTACACTGCCTTATCATTCCCTCCTACCTATAAAACACACAAGTACCTAACATTGATTTGCTACTCTTCTCTGCTTACAAAATCAATGTGTGACTAAAAATGCTTTGGTGTTCTCCTCCACCTACAAAACACACATGGGGCCTCATTACGACCCTGGCGGAATGGGTTTAACGGCGCCAGTAAAGGTGCCGGAGCCGTTAAACCCATTCCACCCTATTACGAGGTCCCCTTGCGGGACCCGCTCTGGATGTCTTGTCAGACCAGACGTCCTTTGCGGGTCCCGTGAGAGGATCAGGGAGCTAACAACGGGCCCGTTATTCATGGGCCCGTTGTTAGCTCCCTCCCCATTCCCATTGAGCCCTATGGGGGCTCAAATGGGAATGAGGATGGGTACATTGAATGAGGAATTACTGGGTTCTCCAAGGTTGGAATGGCCCGGTAATTCCTCATTCAAGGAACCCAGACCTGAGTTTGGAGGTAGCCATGCCCTATTAAGGGCATGGCTACCTCCAAACTCATAATGATGCCCATGGTGTTTTTACTGTTCTGCTCTTCCCCTCTACCGACAAAGTACATTTGACTAACATTGATTTGGAAGTCTCCCCACAAAATGACCCTGTGTTCAAAAAATGCTTTGGCATTCTCCTCTGCATATTAAGCCCACCTGATCCAAAGACTGCTTTGGCATTCTCCTCTGTTGAGTTACATAGCTTGAACCTAAATCTCTCTGAATCAAAAATAGGGCTCTATTGTAGAAAATAGCTCTGAATATGTATGGTCAGTTAATAATGTGAATATGGAGGTGGTTGGCTATTATTTGGGGACTATGTTCTCCAGAATTTGTTACTGGGGCCCCCCACCTTGGTATGGTGAAAAATAAGCTGTGGGCGGGATTGGGTGGCTTCGCTAGGTTCCATTATAAATTTGGTGACTGCCGATTAGAGATGTGCATTCAGGTCATGGAGTCCAATTTATACTCTACAGTACTGTATAGTTGTGAAATATGGGGGCATTTAAACTGTGCTGCTTTAAATCGTATAAAAAACAGTGTATTGAGGAAGATATTAGGTCTTCGGCCTAGCACTTCAGCGGATGCACTACGGATGGAATGGGGAGTACCAAGTGTTAGACTACTTGTGGAACAGACATGTTTAGAATTCTTCTAGAAAGTATCCACTAAGAGCCTAGAAAATCCAAACATTATAAATGCTATGGGGGAAATGGAGTAGCTCGCACATGAAATGTATCCATGGTTTAAAAAATGTGCTGCAATGTGTAAGAGCTGGGGTGTAGAATGTATGATGCTTAGGAAAGGAGCAAGAAATAAGTAACATTGATAACGAGAGCTAAGTTGTTAGAATATGATTATGCCATGAGTCATATTGAGAACCTGAATTCCCTAAAATATTTAGCCACCACCTTCAGCATGGCACCTGAAGGAAATGCAATAATTAAATTAAGATCTTCTGAACAGAGGCGTATTTCTTTTAATGTTAAGACTTAGGGCCTCATTACAAGTTTGGCCGTAGCCTTGCCGGTACAACCGGCAGGCTGCTGCCAAACTTGCAAATTGTTTCAGCCCCTGGCAATGGGGAAATACAAGGCTGTTACAACTCTGGCAGACCCTGTATTTCCCCATTGCCAGGGGCTGGAAACTTGTACTCCCCGTTCCCATTGAGCCCCATTGGACTCAATGGGAATGGGGAGGCCAGACGCACCGGCACCATTCAGAATGGTGCCGATGCATCCGAAAGGCTCTGCTCGCATGTGCCGGTACGCCCGCCAGGTCCGACCACTTATTTGATGTTGTCCCTGTCTACAAAAAATGTGCATTACACCACTTTGGCATGTTCCTGCTCTTCCTAAAAATTCAAGCAGGGTTATCACTGCTTTGGTTGTCTCCGATGCCAATATATCTCATGTGTGTATAATACATATTTGGCTCTCTCCTTCACCTAATAAATATATTTGTGTACATAACATGTCTTTGGCATTCTCGTCAACCTGATAAATTCATGTGGAATTTTCACTGATTTGTAATTCTTTTCCACATAAAAAACGCTGCATGTGTGCCTACCACTATTTTAGTGTTCTTCTCTGCCTATAAAACATACATGCCTAACACTAATTTGGAATTCTTCCCTCCCAAAATGAATTTTAGCACAACAATGATTTAGCACCTTCCTGTACCCACAAAATACATGTGTGCCTAACCCTGTTATGGCATTCTCCTCTGCCTTCAAAACACAGATGGTTCTCGGATTGCTTTGGAATTCACTTTTGCCTACAAAAGTCATGTGTGCCTGATATTGCTTTTATGTTCTCCTCCAACTACAAAACACATGTAGGTCTCACTGCTTTTTCTTCCTTCCGGAGGAACAAAACACACATGTGCCAAACACTGCTTTTTTTAAAATAAAAAATATTTTTTATTTTTTATAGTTCATTACAAACTGTTAAAATATTTTACATGATCAGCAAGAGCACTTAAAATATAAAAAACAAACATTTCTATACATAAACAAGGATTCATAGTTGGATGTAGTAACGTGTTATATCATTGTGTTTCATGAACTCCTATCAGGGTACTGGACAGTGGTATTTCTGAGCCAAGGTACACTAGCTCAAGCAAAGTCCGCCATGGTACTCTCCAATTTCTCCCAAAAAAAAGTTAATGCGAAAAGTAGTTTAAAGTCTATTCCTTATGAAATTATGTTCCACCAATCTTCTCCTTCTAAATGCGGCCTCTTTAGAATTTCCGTTCCCAAGTGTGCCATTCTTAGATTTCTTAATTTTTTACAGTATAGCACTAGATGTTTTAACATTTCTTTTTCTGTTTTGCAGAATCTGCAATCTTCGGCAGGGTCTTTGACTTTGCTTATGTTCATGATTGTTTTGGTTTTAAACAAGTTCATACGAAATTTCAAGTAGATGTTTCTCCTTTTAATACATGGACAATTTTGGAGATATTTGGGAAGGATGTTAACTGCCCTAGCTTCTGAGGCATTTTCAACCATACATCTGTGGACTGATCTTTGGTCCTGGTTTTTGCACCAGTCGAGCTTCCATAATTTCTTTTTTACAGCATTCAAACACTGCTTTGATATTTTCTCACCACAAAATGCAACAACAATGTTTTGAAGTTTTCCTCTGTCTACAAAACACATATGTGCCTAACACTGCTTGGGCATTCTCCTCTGCCTACCAAAACAGATGGTGTTCTCTGACAGGTTTGTCATTCTCCCCTGCCTACAAGGTGCATGTGTGTGATACACTGCATTGCCATTATATTCTGTGCACAAAACTGTCAAGGGTTTTGACCCATGTTAAATCAATAGACTGGGTAGATGTGGGGATGAGCTGTCGCCGCCCATTATTCTATCCCAGAACAAAATAAATCAATAGACTGGGTGGATGTGGGGATGAGCTATCGCCGCCCACATTCATGCCAGAATCCAGGAGAACTGCGCAGTTGGCACAAGACCACTCCAAAGATACAACGTTCTTGTGGGGGGTTCCACATCACCACTCTACTGTAAGGATGCCATCAAAACAATGTTAAGCAAGGGTCCTATACTATCAAGCAAAAGACCACTCCATTAAAATGCAGTAATTCAAGACAGATCCCAAAAATGGATGCAATACCGGTACTCACCACTATCAGAAAGCCGGCGTTTTAAAACCACCAGACTTTTGTGTAAAACTGAACAGAGGAACCCAAACCAGGCCAAGGAAAGACTTGCTAAGAAGTGGATACAATGTAAAACTATATTCTGAAATGACTTGAAGGAAGTGATTATTTAATGTATATGTAAAAATTGTAAGTTTGATTTAAACTGGGAACTAAAGTGACATTTAGCTGAATTCTGCCTGACAACTACCCCCGACAGGAGAAACCTGCTCAGCCACTCTTCCCAGGCCTAGCTGCATCCTGCTGCCCCTGCCAAAAGGAGATGACACCTCTCGGATTGAATTAAGGGAGGGGTACCTGCAGACTGCAGGAGGTTGAACAAAGCCCTGTCCTGGGCTCAGGCAAATGTTATATTGGGTGGGTCGTAAAATGGCTTCCTCTTGGGGGAAACTGGGAGGGGCAGTGCCTCTGCTAGCAAGCTGAGCTTGGGGGAAGTGGATAAACCAGTTATTCCACCATGTGATGTGGAAGCCACACCCCTTTTTGACCAGGGCATAATTTTAAAAAGATAGATAACTCATAGTGCGGACTGGTCAAAATTGTATAAATAATATCATTATTCTTGGGATTTTTCCGTGCACATTTTAAGAGGTGTTAGGACCCTGTGGTGTATTCTCGGGGGTTGCTAGCGGAAAATAGGGTCTTACTCCAAATGTCTGCATGTTAAAAATCTGACACTTCATCAATTAATGTCCATACTCCTTGCGCACATTTGTGTAATTTTTGGTAAATGTCCGATATTGGTAAACCGACCAAAAAGCGCAAAATGTTGTCATTTTTTAATGCAAGCCCCCAGGAAGATCAGAGGTGGACAAGCATGGACCATAAGGAATACATAATGTGTATATGTAATTTCAACAAATTGTGTATCTGGGAAATATGTATTTGGATCAGAAATAGATTTGTGTGCACATTGACAAGGGGAGTGTCTTTCTGTAAGCCATAAAGATGACACCCAACCCATCTCCCCAATCAACGGAGAGAGGAGAACTGGGCCAATGACAAGAAGAGAGGGGCAGGCTCAGTTATGCCACACACACACCCACTTCCAAAACACATAAAAAGAGACTGCTGGGACAGGTAGAGACATTCATTTTCCATTTCTGCAGAGCATTTTGACGGCCGACATCCCATCCAGACAGAGACCAGAACCAGGGACCCATAGACTACAAAACTTTGAACCTAGAAGGCTCACTGCAAGCAAAAGTATTCTCAGCAGGCCTTCAGAATCCAGCAGACCTAACCAAACTATTCAACAGCCGGGCGAGCTGTTTGAATTCTTTGCCAAGAACTTTTGCCGGAACCGCAGACCAGACCCAGACCGCTGTGAGCAGAAACAGAGATCCGGATCGCTGTGAGCAGAACCGGTGCCTGATTGACCCGCCGAGCAGAGAGAACCGCCACTGGACGTGTTGACCAGATCCGTGACAAGGCCTATTTCAAATTTATATTGTGAGTACCTAGCAGAACTGTGCAGAACCAATCTCCTAGTTAAAATAATCTAATTCAAACTGCTTTAGCCAAATAGAACTGCCCCCTGGAATCGTGTCATTCTGTCATCTTTAAAAGTGAGAACAGTCATCTGTCATTCTGAGTTTTAAAATTTCAAATCCGAAAAACTACCTTTATTGAATTGGCTGTATCTCCGGAACCGTTTGTGCTAGGAGCGAGTTTTAACTGTCATCTCAAAGCTAAGATTCTAAGCTAGAGTCTAGAACCAACTTCCTCCTCCTTATAGTGCTTCCATAATTGCGCTCGACACACACGACTAAATTTGCCGCGATTTGACATTTTGTTCAATTTCAGCCACGTGTAAAAATATTTGTCCTTGCTTTGCTTGCTGAAATCCGTGTGCAACCTGACAATCATTCATAGAGCATTGCTAAAGTGAGCCTGAACTCATATAAACTAAATATCATCCACCCTGAACCTCTAGAGGGAATTAAAAGCATGTTTAGCACATTTCTCACTTCATTGTCATCACACTCAAAGCATTTTGGGCCTGTGTATCAAACTTCTACCTGTTTTCCTCTAAGCTTGCTGGGGGGGAACGGAATTTCGTATTGTATTTGATTGCATTCCTGAGAACTGTGTGCTCTTCCTTTCCATCTCCTTATATTGCATGAAGGGGGGGAGTGAATTGCCAAAGAAAAAGTGATTATCTTATCTTTTGCTAAAATCATATCAAGTTATTTCTGTACTGCATTTTATTCCTCATTGCTTTTCCCTTGAAACCATAAAAGTATTTTTGCTTCCTTATCCATCCTATACTAACTCCTCATTGATTGTAAAGAAGTGTGCTAGTGCCAGATTACCTATTGTTGATCAACATTATATCCATAAGTGTGATATCAATTATTAATTTATTATAAAAGTGTGATATATATCTTGTTAATTTTTCAAATAAACCTTTTAATTTGCAAAACAAACCTACTTCTTGGCTCAGTGGGGTCAGGGGGATTCTAAGAGAGGGGGGTTATACAAGGGTTGTCATCCAGAGTACTGAACTGGACATAAAAATACATCAATAAGGGTTTTCCTCAGCATCCCAGACTAGGCATTGACTTAGCTGTAGTGTTGATTGAATATTGCTTACAAAGCACACAAGTGACTTACACTGCTTGGTCATTCCACCATGCCTAAAAATTACATGTGTGCCTAACACATATTTGGTACACTGCTGTAGCATTCTTCTCCATCCACAAGACACACCTGGGCCTAGCAGTTCTTTGGTATGCATCTATGCCAATAGAATATATGTGTCATTCTCATTGCTTTGGTTTCTCCTCTGCCTACAAAACAGATGTTTGTCTAACAATGCTTTGATTTTCTCCACCACCTACAAATTGCACCTTTGGCTAGCAGTGCTTTGGGGCTGCATTTTCCCTACAAACATATATATATTTTGAAGCATGTTTTGATGTTCTCCTCTACTTAGAGCATATATGGGGTTCTCACTGCTTTGGCAATCTCCCCACTTTCAAAATGAACGTGTAACTAGCATTAAATTGATGCTGGACCCAAAATGTACATGTGCCTAACACTACTTTGGCATTCTGCTCATCTATAAAAACATCCTATAAAAACATAGTGAGTTCAGAATGCCTTGGCATTCTTAACTGTCTACAAAACACACAGACATCACAATGATTTGTCATTCTACCAGTCTTCAAAATGTATGTGTGCCTATTTCCTCTTTGGAGTTATACTCTGCCTACAAAATTCAAGTGAAATCAGCACTGCTCTAGAATTCTCCTAAGCCTACATAACAGATGTGGGATTCTAATGCTTTGATGTTATTCACCTACAAAACACACCTGTGTCTGACACTGCTTTTGGTTTCTCATTCCACCTACAACGCATTTGTGGAACTAACACGGCTTTGATGTTCTCCTCCTAATACAAAATGCATGTTCGGTTTTCACTTCTTTGGTGTTCTACTCTAGCTATAAAACGCAATTGTTCAGAACAGTGCTTTGGCATTCTCCCTCAAATACAAAACTTGTATGCGACCAAAGCTGCTACTGCTTCAGCCTTATTATCAGTTTTCAAAACACACATGAGGTTCTCATTGCGACCTAGAACATTTTATTATTAATAATCATGCATTTCTTTTCATAATCATCTAGGCTTCTGAGATATCCCCCTCCATATTAAAACGACAATCACCAAGTCTTATGATTTTCTATTAATTTTGCGTTATTCAGTCTTGAGGTCGAACTTGTATCAAACTCATGTTTTGAGCCTCAGAAAAATACTACCCTAGTTGAATCTTTCTAAATTTAAAAGGTTGAGTTGTTCATGTCTAGGAATGCTATGCATTTCTTTGGTTAGAAATAAGAAATAAACAAAATAGTAGCAGTTTTTGACGTAGATCCCTTGTGCTCAAAATTGGAGTGAACCACCTGCTGAAATATGTTGCAAGATTTATTTCTGTTCAAAGAGTCCTGGTATGTGTTTCGCTAGGTAGTAGCACCAAGGATGTGCTGTAGTTGTATATCATCCACATTGTACATTTGATTTGTCCAGAATTTTAGGCACTGCCTATTTTGACTCCCAACGATTGATTTATGAGTGCATTTGTACATTGTTTGCCATGTGTTATGAAGAAATAGAACCCATACATGATAATAGAGATGACATATTCCAGTGTCTGCACATCCCTCCCTCCACCCAACTCCCATTCACCAACTACCCTTCCTGGCATCTGCAGCCACTGTCAAGCTCCTTCTCTAGCCCTGTACACACCACCAACTCAGCTTCTTCTTTCCTCTCTCACACCCCCATCTTCTCCCCTCCATCACTCCTGACCTCCCCCTTAGGATCCTTGATTACGAGCAGCTCTTTTTCCACACTCAGTAAATGCCCAGAGTCCCCGCTTCAATAACAACAGAGACTGCTCACCTCCATCTATCATACACTCCTCCTCTACCTCACCTCCCGACCCTGCACCCCACCTCCCACCTCTGCACTTTGCTAACAGCATCCCACAGTGGGGCATCCACCAGGGGCTCCTCTCCTCCACCATTCCTACCCAACCTTTCTGTCCCCCTGCCACAGACCTAGCAGAGGCATTCAGCCAGGGCCATCCCTCCTTATTCTCTTGCATCCTCATCAACACTAGATCTGTCGCCAAGAACCGACACAACATATTTGATCGTATCTCCAAAGAAAGCACAGAAATCCTTTTCATCACAGAAATATGGTTCTCTTGTGACTACTGACCCATCACACACAAAGCACTCCCACCAGGTGACACAGTCATCAACCACAATAGAATGAGAAGAGCATGTCGGATAGCCATCTTCCACAAATCACACCTCTCCATATCACACTCAGAGAAACATGCCTGCAACGAAGACTGTGAATCCCTGCTATTGAAGTTTTGCCTCAAACCCTCTCTTTACCCATGGCTTCCTACTGATGTATAGACCTCCTGGCTACAACACAGACTTTGCTACAGCTCTAAGCAACTCCCTCACAGCCATTCTGGTCACCCATCCCCCACTCACCATGCTGGGAGACTTCAACACATGGTTCGATGTCCCACACAACCCCATGACACAATATCTCCTAGACAACCTGGAAGCCCTTAACATGACCAAACTAGTAGAAGGTGCCACACATGCCACAGGACATACCCTAGAGACAATCTTCATTTCCACCACCCTTATCTGCACACTCCTCCTGACCACTCATATGGATGGACCACAGAGCCATAATCTTCTCGCTTGCCACTCCTATCACTCCTACCAACCTGACCATTACCGAAACCTTCACCCGTTTCCCGTTGTGGAGCAAGGTCATAGAATTGTCGGACCTGGCAAACTCTCTGCTTTCCACTCTTCCAAAACTGCCAGTTGAAGGAGGTCTACCCTCCATCAGCCATTTTGAACAATGGAAATCCAACGCCCGCAAACCTCTCACCCCCACCAGATCAGCCTCCCACAGATAAAGCCCCTCACTAAGATGGTTCACCCCCTTGCTCAAATCACTCAAAACTCTCAACCACACTCTAGAAAGCAGAAAGCGAGCCGTCCTTTCCTTCCTAATAGAGCATCATACACCCAACAGATTCATGTATAGAAGGCAGAAATCCAGAAGGACTTCACACATTTCTTGACTTCTACACCAAAATGGGGACAGTAAAAGTGCACAAACATCCAGACTGATGTCTTAGTCACTCCCAAGTGACCCGCTAAAGAAATCTGGTGAAAGGAACTACCTGTGGCACTGGGGAATCACCATCCTTCTGGTGCCCTCACCCTTCTTGTCTTTGGGATCACTGTATAGGAGTCCATCCTCCCAGTACACTTTGAACAATCCAGTGGTCTCGCCTTAGCTGGGTCCTCTGTCTACTCTTTCTGGGCTTTAAAGAAGTAGGGTTCTCAGTGGCTACTGGCCCCCCTCCCACAGGAGTAGGCGGCTCAACAGTCTATGGGTCTGGCCCAGTGGCTATCGGCCATGCCCGTCCATCACTTTAGCCCTCAGGAAGCACTCCAGGCCCTAAAACTTCAATCTTGCGGCCTCTTTGGCCTTCGATCTGGTGACTGCCATGACTATCTTAGATCAGGCAGATCATTACCCAACAAACATGGGACAGGGATGGAGTCTTTCACTAATACACGGCACTGGATCGTTTCACCTTGCCAACTGAACTCTCCTATCACCATGGGGCCCTTACTCTTTCTGTCAAATCAACTGATGCTACATCAGGACCAGAAATATACTGCTGTGGGTGTTCCCACTGCCACATGACAGCATTGACGCTAGCCATGGTGTCTCTGACCACAGGAGTTTTGTGTCCTTTGATATACACGTTTTCTAAGAACAGTTGAGTATTGTTGGGAACTGGGACCTCTTCTGAAGATCCAGTACTGTTCCCACTCTGTGTAAACAGTCCACATTCAGCCAATCCTTGTCCTAGTGGGAAGTCCTCCTCTAGGAGGCCCACACTAATGATGACCTCCTCCATGAGTACACCATTCACTATGGCCTGCTTGGGCAAGCCCTTGTTATCAGGATCCCCTTTTCTATGGCCCAGCTCCTTACACATGAGACACCCTTTGGTTTGTGGGAAAGCAAGTGTCCCAGTGTTAGGGGTGCTGCACTCTGATTTTCTGAATGTTATGTTATGTTATGTTATATTATGTTACATATATTCATAAAACGCATATCCACCACAAGGGCACCTTGGTGCTAGGACGCTAAACTACTAGTCATGATTGCATGACTGAACTCAAGTTGTGGGATTACCCTCCATGGTTTTGGGGACCTGTCTCAGAAGAGGAGTGGGTTGGACCTTTGTCCTTCCCATACTTGTTACTTTTATTGTCCAAGCCTGAGCCTCACTATTCTTCAAGACATGCTCACACGCAATCAAATCGTGCATCCCTTTAAATGTGTCATCTTTGTTACCTGCACCCACTCGCTCAGATATTTCAACGACAAGTGTGTGAATGCTTCAAATCTCTGCCCATTTTCCTTTCTGAGCTACCTGAAGCTCTTGGGATACTATTCTGACGTATTACATAACTTCCAGAGAAGGGCCGTCTTCATGCTCTCATAAATGGGCCTTTCCTCAGGAGTTAACTGAAGGATTGTATCAGACCCCTGGATTTCTAAGTGACTCATCAGGGCTGCACCCCACAGTATCTCCTTCACCTTCTGTATCTGAAAAGCAAGATGAAGAGTTTCATGCCAATAAAAAATATCCTTTCCCACTTTATAAGCCTTTACTAAACCTTTGTTTCAGCCACTACTGCTGCTTTCGCTAGAGGTAGATCTGTTTGCCTCCTTCTTCTCTTGAGTACCAGTTTACGCAACTCTATGGTGACCTTGTTCTGTTCATTTTGTTCCTCCAGCGCTAGTCTCGTCTCCTATAACAGGAGCTTTCTAGCCAATAAATAGTTTACCACCAGAACAATTACTGAGCCACTTAGAGGCTGTGCTGATGCCTGAGACCTGCAGGATGCCGCACCAGACCCTCACCTCCGTGACACTCTGTGGTGTTGGAAAACCAAACTTGCCCCCCTGAGGGAGAGTTGGTGAGAAGCACTACTCAGGTTTTCTTCCTCGCCATCTTCCACCACCCCTTCTTGAAGGCCTTATTCATATGGGTACACAAGACCTAGCCCATCCCCTGGGGTATCTTCCTCAGCTGCCCTTGCTTCTACCCAAGCTTGGAGACTGGTCAGCAAATCATGTTTATTAATCCTGGGGCTGTGGGGACGTCTTGACAAATGATGCACAGGACATCTTTGTTCATGTCTTTCACAGTCTCTGTCAAGATTCATGATTATTAACAAATACATGCAGTGTTCTAAATGTTAACTGGGACCATACTTTTATCATTGGGTGACAAATCTGTGCCCAAGGCTCCAACTAGATGCAACTGTCTGCCACTACTGTGACAAATCAAATTCCAGGATACCAGTGGTCCAGGGGTGAATATCAGTTTCTAAACCATCAATTGGCCACACATATCTAATACACCAGAATGGATCTGAACGGATTGGAATAAGTAGACATACAAATAAAATTATAAACCTCCTTGCCCAATGTTGGTAATGTTGACAGAATTGGAGGCTGGGGCCTCCCTTTGGGACAGCCTCCCTGCCTCCCTGAAACTTGAGGAGAACCATTTCCGGTTCCGGAAGCACCATAAAACCTTCCTCTTTGCTTGTGCTTTCTCTCCCCCTCTCCCCTGCTGAATTCCTGGTTGAAACTGAGATTGCACTGGTTACTGGACACCCTTCTGATCTCGAGCCCAGGCCCCGCCAGCTGCACACCTGCACTGCCTTCCTGGCAAGCCCCGCACTTGGTGACTGTTTTCTGTATCCATACAGCCCCCCTACCAGCACTTATGCCTGCAGTTACCTTCAATTGCCCCAGTTGGCCATATTTCTATTTCTCTATTTATTCTTGTATCCATTGTACTGCACTGCCCCTTCCACCTTCCCCCTCGCTCATCTCCCCTTCCCCCTTCCTATGCACTTGCGCAATCTGAATGACACTGGGCCTAGTAAGATCATTGGGCCTCATTAAACTTAGTGCGGTAAGGGTTTACCGGTACCGGTAAGGGCACCGGTACCGGTAAACCCTTACCGCCTTACTACGAGGTCCCTTTGCGGGTTGGTACTTTAACGCCTGCTTTTTAGCAGGCGTTAAAAACCAACCCACAAAGGGACCAGGGTGCTAATTACGGTACCGCAATTTGCGGCATCGTAATTAGCGCCTTCCCCATTCCCATAGAGCCCTATGGGGCAAAAATGGGAATGGGGAAGGGCAATGGGGGAAGGGGGAATTACCACCCCGCCAACCTTGGAATAGGGTGGTAATTCCCCTTTCCTCCAAGGCGGTGCCGGTATTTTAATGGCACCTTGGTCCACCGCCTACCGTGTAATGAGGCCCATTGTCTGTCTTCCCTCTGTCCCCCCCCTTGCCTCGTCGCGCCTTGAAACACTTGTGTATAGGCGCGTTATAAATGCCATATCATATCATAATGGAAGGCTTATCTCGTCTAAAGGTTGTACCCAATGATAACAGGAGTGTCCAGTCAAGGTTGTATACAAATATCTACTTTATTATTACACAGCAGACAATGTAACAACACTACAAAATACAACCCACCCTGTAAAGGAATGCAGAGAACATACAGTTCTAAGAAGGAAAATGATGTACTCTAGATACTGATAGGAGGGTGGTTGCTATGGTTACTAATCACATTAGGGTTTCTTGGCTTCAGCAACAGGGGAAGAGTCTTAAAATGTCTCTAGTTACCTTCTGAGAATTGCCAGGGGGACAGAACCAGAATGTACTTGCTGTTGGTGTTCTTGGTGCCCAACAGGGTTGAGGCGGCTTCACGGTGGCTTGCAGGGTTCTGTGTCAGAGTTTGAGGCGGGAGTCTACTGCGGGTATCAGGAGGGTAGAAGGTTTGGTGAGCAAAGCTTGATGAAAAGCTGCCAGCTGATCAAGACGGCGTTCAATTTCTGGAATCCTTGTCTCAGTGCTAATCAGCAGTTCTGAAGCACTGGTCAAGACATCTCTGATGTCTTTAAGGGACTGCGTCTAGACAATGGTCAGCGTTGCAGTCGGTTCTGGATCTGGTATCTTGACTGGCTCAAAAATGGCCTGTAAGGCGGATGGCAGTAGATGCTTATCGTTGCACTTCTCCCATCTTCTTCAATGGGCTTGTGTGGTCCTCGAAGGTGGACAGCCCACAGCTGTGGAGTGTGTTGCAGACAGCTACCTTTGTACGTTGTTGGTTCAGGGATTGTCTGACTCTTCCTGTCCAGGAAGCTTGCTGCAGACCCTAGCAGGGTACGCTCTGTGCTGGCTTGGTACCGGTTCTGGAGTGGCCGGATGGTCCTCTGAGTTCTGTTCCTCCCTCTGTTCCCTGGGAGAAGTTAAGGGGAAGGATCTTGCTTCCCTCTTTGGATGTCCTGGCCTTCCTTCACTGGTTGAAGCTGTTAGACAGACTGCACCTTCAGCCAGGGTCCAAGGATGGGTTCTTCTTTCTTACTTCTTGTGAAGTCTTCAGATGATCTGCCAAAAGAGGTGATTGGCCCTCTTTTAAAGCCAAGTGGGCCACAGGGATTGGTGTAGACTAAGCCTACCTTAGTGGACCAATCCTGGGGACGCTACCAACAATCTTCTGTAGCCATGATGTCATAATCAGAGTGCTTTGCAATGAGGTAATGGGGTGAAAACAGGAATAAGGTGTGCCCTCAACACAAATGACTGAACCCTTCTCTCAACAGAAAGAGCTCTGGTCCCACACCCTTGTGCTACTAAGTCCCACCTATCTTTCTTTCCGTTGTGTTCAAAGAGTCTCTCTGGTTAATGGACCTCCCAGTGTGGTCCCTGTTAAATCAGCAGGTCTCCCTTGAAGCTGTGGTGAGATCAGACTCTCTGGCTCCTGTAAAACACATTCTAGTACCTTATGAATGGGGTCCCTCTGTTGGGGTGGCCTACTGTAAACAACAGACCCAGACATGAATGTTCACTGCCATTGATACTGAGAGGCGGGAGCTGGCATCAGGTTGGCACAGTTGCATATGAAATGTTATTGGGTTTCCTGCCTCCTTTGGTATCCTCTACAGCCAGGCCCTTTGTGGGCCTGCTTGAAATACCCCATGTTGGTATGAACATCACCCCCACCAGCTGCAGGGCCTAACAAAGAGCAGGGTCGGATCCATGGAGCCTTTTTCAGTTAATCAGGCTGGCCATAGCAGGGGGGAGGTTGGTACTCCCCTTTCGTGGAGATGACATTGTGTACTCCTCGGTTGTCATATTCCAACTAAATATGACAGGGACAGACGGTGCTTTTAGGTGTTGTCCCTGAGGTAGGACTACCATCAATCCATTTAATTAATAATGTCAAAAAGCCCAGGCCAGTGCAAATCCACCAAGCAAATGATCAAATTCCTCACACCACCCTTTCGCCACCCTCCCTAGGCCACCCTCCCACCGCCCCCAACTCAGTAAAAATAATTGGATGCACCATGAATGCTGGACCCTCTCGCACCATATTAGCACTGTGTCTAAATCCTGCCAGCTACACCTCTGTATTCTCGGACGCATCTTTATCTATTTCTCCTACCCTCACAGTCACTGCAATCATTGACATTGGGCCTCATTACGAGGTAGGTGGTAAGGGATTACTGGCACCGGTAAGGACACCGGTGCCGGTAATCCCTTACCACCCTATTCCGAGGTCCCTTAGCGGGTGCCTTCCTTAACGCCTGGTTTAACCTAGCGTTATGGAAGGGACACGTTAAGGGACTTCAGAGCTAATAACGAGCAAATTGCGGTACAGTTATTAGCTCCATCCCCATTCCCATTGAGCCCTATGGGGGCTCGAATGGGAATGGGGAATGGTTCCCGGAATGGGGACTTACCGGGTCCTCCAAGGTTGGAATGTCCCGGTAAGTCCCTATTTCGGGAACCCGGACCCAGAATGCGGAAAGGGGGTAGCCATGGTGCTAATAGCACCATGGCTATCTCCTACCTCGTAACAAGGCCCATTGTCCTCTCCCACCTAGATTATGCAATCTCCCTGTACCTGGGGGCCCGTGCTTACCAACTTAGAAACCTTCAATGGGTCCAAAACACTTCAGCTAGACTCCTTCTGGCCCTCGGCCCCAGACAGCACATCTCACCTGCCCCCCCGTGTCCTTCACTGGCTCCCTCTCAAGTGAAGGGCCACTTTCAAAGCCGTATGTATCATCCACTGGGGGCTATACAAAACAGGCCCAGAACACTTTAAACATAAACTCACCCACTACCAACCCAACATAATCCTGCGCTCAGGCACTGCACTGCTCTTTGTGATCCCTCCTTTCAAATTCGACAAGATTAGAGGGTCCTCCTTCTCCCTCCAAGCCCCCTCTATCAGAAACTCAATTCCCCTTAGCACCTGACACATTGAGGACCACCTTGCCTTCCAGTGGGCCCTCAGAGCTGGCTCTTCCACCCTGCCTCCTGACGAACCCTTGAATCCATAGTGGGTAAGCCGGACTCCTCCAGGTAAGCAAAGAAAATAAACCCACCATGAAATGTACAGTGACAGAGATAATTAAATCCAGCAGCCCACTGGACAGACTCCACACCACATCTATGAAACCAGCCAGAACTTCCGGGTACGTATCACACGTCATGCCTATGTAAATCAGCTGAAGGCAAGGCCGCCCACCCGCACTCATGTGCTATCATAGACCATATTAAAACACATCACACAACACCTCTGCCATTAGAATGCTGGTACGCCCCATGACAAAAATTCGGTCTAGCTGGACACATAATGAATCTCCTGCACTTGCATGCTCTGCGGATGATTACTTAGCACCCATTCACATGCCAGTTTGACGTGGCCAACCCTATCCCCCTTCGTATCTGCTAAAATGCAAACTTGCATTCTAAACCTCTCTGACGATTTTCCCATACCTTGAACTTCGGTCCCCCGAGGGTGTACATCTACAGCTCTTTGAGACTATGCCAATGGGAATAGGCGCTATACAGGGCATTGGACTGGCTGACCTCTTTCCTCACTAACCGCCCTTCCCAGTTGCAATTGTGCCCTTTCTCCTCCTACACCACACTCTCTATCTCTGGTGTCCCCCAGGGTTCTATCCTATCGCCTTAGCTCTTCAATATCTATCTCTCCCCTCTTGCTCATCTGATCTTCTACTTCTATACTTATTTCCAGTGTTATGCCGATGACACACAACTTTCATTCAAACTTCCCTCTATTTCCCCCTCTTCCACATCTCTCAGGAAGACTGAGAGTCGGTCACCATTCAGGCATGGTGTTCAGCGAACAATCTCTGTCTCAGTGCCAGAAAGATGGAGTTCCTCCTCATCCGGACACCTGTGCCGTCTTTTCCCCCTACCCTTTGACCACCCTCTTTAGGCCCCCTAGCCCCACCATCTTGTGAGTCCAAAAACCCCAGGGTCATCTTTGACTCAGCTCTCTCCTTCACCCCTCACATCATGGACCTTACCAAAAAGTCCCACTTCCAGCTCCACCTCCTCAGAGACATTCTTTGTTTTCTCACCTTCCCTCAGAAGCTAAATGTCTCCAAAGCTCTGGTTCTCTCCAGGCTGGACTACTGCAACAACCTTTTTCTCAATATCCTTCTCTCCTCTCTTCGCCCTTCCAGCTAATCCATAATAAGCCTGCAAGACTTATCCTTGGCCTCAAGCCCAGGAACCGTATCTCTCCAGCACTAAAATCTGTCCACTGGCAGTGGCAGCATGGATCAAATTCAAGACCCTCTGCATCATCCACAAGACCTTCTGGGGACTGGGACCACACTATCTACAACTTTCCCTCTGTAAATACTCCCCTGCTCGAGCCCTACGCTCCACTAATTCCAACTTTCTGATTGTCAAACAATTCTCTAAGCAGAGAGTGGGGGGCCGATCTATCTCCGTGGCTGGTGCCTGCCTTTGGAACAACCTCCCTTCCCCTCGCAGATTTGAGCCGGTCAACCTTAAGTTCCGGAAACTGCTTAAAGCTCTGCTCTTCTCTACCCTTCGTTGATAATCACCCCACTGCCGCTCTGACCAATGACCATCAGGTCATTGGTCACAGCGGCAGTGGGGTGATTATCTTCATGAACCTCGTAAGCTCTCAGTCCCCTCCTCCCCGGCTTTACCAGCACCCCCCATTGCATTGCTCTGTGGGCCCCTGCCGGGTGGCTTCACGTTCCACGCTTAAGAGTTGCTTGTACTTACCCTGATGTGCTCCTCCTGGATCCCCTTAGCACTTCCCTCTTGCGCCCTCCTCCAGCACTTGTCCACTCCTCCCCCCTTTCAATCCTCCTACCCGCACTTCTCATCAATGCTCTTGCATGGCTGAATGCCACAAGGCCTAGTAGGATCACAACTGTATTTATATATTATTGTTGCTTTGTGTTTCCTACCACTGTTATTATCTCTCCTATTCCCTTCCCATTTAGCCTTCTGGTGCTTTGAAACACAATTCTGTTGTATAAAGCACCTTACAACTGATCAATAAATAAATAAATAAAATGGCAATTACATTGCATTACATTCTCAGGTGGTGGATCCATTACAATTCTCAAACTATTCATTATCAGCAAACAAGATTTCCTTCCTAAAGCACTCAACCTATATCTTCTTTGCAAGGAAATTGACTATAAATGGTATGCTATCATGTTAGAGATACATCATTATACCAATGGATCCCAAGGGGTTCGCTTATTTATTTTCAACTAACATTATGCAGCCAGAATGAGTATTTGATAATACACTGAGGAGTATTCTCATTAGGAGATGTCTAGACTTAAGATTGTTGACTATTGAGGAACGGTCTTCTTCTTCTCAAGCTGTAGAAATTGCTCTCTTAAATAAATCAGACAAGGTGCACCTTCTAGAGCCAGCCAAGAATTCACTTGGTTCCTATGGACAGTCTCTTGAACTTAAAAAATGTCATTGTGATACTTTTAACTTCCTCAACTATATAATTTACACATGGCAGAAACAGACTACTACTGCATAAAGGTGCAACCAACCTACTTTTGCCAATACAGTCATTGTGACATCATTTTCATCAGACTTTTCTGGAAATGAATTTGATGATGAAAAAGTCAGAACTTTTTAGATTGTTAGCAATACGATGATGCTAGTAGTTCTGTTTCTGAAAGGGGGACCTGCTAATCAGACCCAACTTTCATAATGCGTCATACCTAAAACCATACTGCTCATATGTACCTTGTAGTTGCCACCTCCAGACATCGTCGGCAACTACCGTGCAGTGTCAGCAGGGCAGGTACAAAGATTGCATATGCCATTCTTAATACAGCTGACGCAACCCATGTTTCAAGAGACAGAGGTGGCTTTTAACCTGTATATACCTCTGGTTCAACACATCATAATTGTGTACCTCAGAAGTCTTGTGGCAAATGTAAAACAAAAACGAAATATACGCCATGTCTAGATTCAGCATGGGGGCTATTTAGATTAACCAATTATATAACCAAATGCATTTGATGTCCTATTTTTGTCACTGTGGTAGGCAATGACTCATGCATGCTGGGTCTGGTGTGAATTAAGCTGTCTGGACTGGGTGTACTCACAACAACCATGTTGGGTCCATTCCAGGCAGCCCTCTCATTGATCCTCCAAGCAGAGTTGTTGCATTCCTGCATAGAATAGGAAAACTCCATGGGAGGTGCCATGAGAACTGGTCCTTCAAAGACAGTGGTCCTTTTGAAGTAGGCAGTTAGAAGAAGAGCAAAGTTGCAATAGCCTAGGAGTGAACTTTAGTCATGGGGGGTTCTCAAACCCTGAAAGTGCCCACTACAAACCTTCCTGGTTGTGCATGACAGAATAAAGAATGTACCTTACCCTAAGAACATGTACTGCATCTTCCAGCAAACAAAGACCAAGGGTGCACTCCTTACATTCCCAAATTGCCCTAATGACAACATGTGCCCCTTTGACGTTATCCAAGCTGCTTCACGGTCATCCTCGACATCAGCGCTAGACCGCCACCCATCACCAAGTTCACCAAATGCTATGACCGAAGGTCTGGCATCTCTGCATTTGCAACCTATCACGTCTTCTACCACCCCCAACTCGACACTGCCAGACAGTTACCAGCAATTTTGTGTTTCAGGGCGATGTTAATGCAGTACCTCAGCACCGTGTAGAGCCCCCTGTCCTAGCTCACCGTTGATAGCCACTCTTTGCTTCTCCATCTGCATAGTCCACTGATTGTTCTACAGCCACCAACCCAACCCCACCTAATGTTGCCAAGATCTTCGAACCACAAGCCAAACAGAACCACATGAATGGAACCCTTTGCTGCCACTTTTGACTCAGTGTCAAATGTGCCTAGACTCACATGATTGCACCGAAAGCCTGACTCAACTATGTTGAGAATTGAAAGGCACAAACTACAGGAATTAGGTCCACCTTCAAGGAGCCTGCTTAACTTCCTTTATAAAGGCATATTTGGTAACACTGACATTTGCTGCTGGACTCACGTGATTGCATTTACTGTGTGCCCACTTTACTTTAAAAAAGTCTGCTTTGTTTGTGTTTTCTCTTACAGGATTGGGCAATGTTAAGCAGGTTCACGTCAACACTACAGCTAAGTCAATGCCTAGTCTGGGATGCTGCGGGAAACCCTTATTGATATATTTTTAGGTCCAGTTCATGTACTCTGGATGACAACCCTTATATAAAACCCCTCTCTTAGAATCCCCCTCACCCCACTGAGCCAAGAAGTAGGTCTGTTTTGCAAATTTAAAAGGTTTGTTTGAGAAAAATAACAATATATATCACACTTTTATAATAAATTAATATTGGATATCACACTTAAAATATGACCGTGATCAACAATGGATAATGTCCTACTGGTAAACTGATTTGGTTACTTAGAAGTAGTATAGAGGATGAGGTAGCTGAAATGCTTTATGGTTTCAAGGAAATGCAAGGTGGAATAAATGCAGTACAGAAATAAACTGATATGGTTTCACAAGAGATAATATGTTCACTTTTCCCCTGGTGGCAATTCACCCCCCCCCTATATGCAATGCAAGGAGATGGAAGTAACACAAACAGTCTTCAGGAATACAATCAAATACAATACGAAATTCAGTCCCCCCCAGCAGGCTTAGACAACAGGTATGCTTTTTAAAACACAGGCAAGAGTGCTTTGTAATGTGGTGGCAAGGAAGTGAAAAATGCTAACATTGCTTTTAATTCCCTATAGGAGGTTCAGGGTGAGTGGTAGACACTTTAATCAGCCCTAACAATGGTTCAGGGATGGTTATTAGGTTGCAAACGAATTTTAGCAGTTCAGGCAAAAGCGGCTATCTTTTTACAGTTGACGAAATCAGGCAAATCGCAAATCGCGGTAAATTTTGCGAGTGCGTAAATCGCGATTGCGGTAAAAGTATAAGGAGTAGGAAGTCGGTTCTAGGCTTGTTGGAAAGCTTAGAATCCCAGCTTTAAAATGAAAGTGTCTAGCCCAAACGGTTCAAGAGATACGGACGATTTAATAAAGGTAGATTTTCGGATTTAAAGTAAAACTCAAAATGACAGGTGACAGCTTGCAGCTTTAGAATGACAGATGACAGCTCGCAGCTTTAAAATGACAGATGACACGATTTCTAGGAGGCAGTTCTACTTAGGTTAAAATAGTTTGAATTAGATTATTTTAACTAAGAGATTGGGTTCTGCACAGTTCTGCTAGGTACTCACAATATAAATTTGAAATAGGCCTCGTCACCGATCTGGTCAACATGTCCAGCGGCGGTTCTCTCTGCTCGGCGGGTCAATCAGGCACCGGTTCTGCTCACAGTGATCCGGATCTCTGGTTCTGCTCACAGTGGCCTGGGTCTGGTCTGCGGTTCCGGCAAAAGTTCTTGGCAAAGAATTCAAACAGCTCGCCCGGCTGTTGAATAGTTTGGTTAGCTTTGCTGGATTCTGAAGGCCTGCTGAGAATACTTTTGCTTGCAGTGGCCCTTCTAGGTTCAAAGTTCTGTAGTCTATGGGTCCCTGGTTCTGGTCTCTGTCTGGATGGAATGTCGGCCATCAAACTGCTCCGCAGAAATGGAAAATGAATGTCTCTACCTGTCCCAGCAGTCTCTTTTTATGTGTTTTAAAAAGTGGGTGGAGAGGCTAGCATCACTAAGCCTGCCCCTCTCTTGATTTGATAGGTCAATAGATTCTTTGGTCCTTGATTTGGGAAGGGATAGTGTGTCAGAGTGATGTCATTTTTATGACCTGCAGAAATGACACTCCCCTGGTCAATGTGCACACAAATCTATTCCTGATCCAAATACATATTTCCCAGGTACACAGTTGTTTGACATCACATACACACATCATATATTACTAAAGATAGTCCTGTCCCGACTCTGGCGTTTCTAGGAGCTTGCATTCAAAAATGGCAATTTTCGATTTTAGTGGGTTTTGCAACATGGGATTTTCATCAAAAATTATACAAAGGTACATTTCCCTTCAACATATATCCCAGTAACTTTCCATGTCTCTAGCTTAAATACAGTGTCTACAATATTCATAATTAGCGGGGTTTTGCCCCAGAACATGGAACAAATTGGAGTTCGGACTCAAATCGTGAGGGCATTTTCCATTCTAAGACACTCAAAGTTGTACATTCCTGTCATTTGGTTACAATAAGTTATCACAGTTTCTATAAGATATATATTTGTTGCAATTCAACTCCCCAAAGTGTTTAGGTCCGCCTCCAGAAGAAGTCTGGGTGGGTCAGTGATCACATGTCTCTCCTTGCTGGCAGAGGGCTGTTGACAGGAAACACTCAAAATTAACATACCCCATTGAACTGAAAGGGGCTATTGTCTCTCTCCTCCAGGCTGAAGGGGAAACCCCCTCCCTCTCACTCAGAAGGGCCATGTGATATCCTGCCTCCTGTTGTGAGTCTCTGGGGTGTTGAGTTCTCAGCCTCTTGGCCTCTGGGAACAGCAGGTGGCTAAGATTTTCAATTAACCAACAAGCTTTGAAGTCCCTGCCTCTCTGCAACCCCTAAATACAGTTTCCCTGTCAGAGTTTAGACCGCTAGTGCCACCTTGGGGAATTTGTCAGTACTGCATCCATTTTTGAGTGGTCTTAAATTTGACAGGATATTTTTGCTATTATTTTGATAGGCATCCTTACATTAGAGTGGTGATGTGGAACCCCCCACAAGAAGGTTGTATCTTTGGAGTGGTCTTGTGCAAACTGCGCAGTTCTCCTGGATTATGGCGTGAATGTGGGCGGCGACAGCTCATCCCCACATCCACCCAGTCTATTGATTTAGTTTGTTCTGGGATAGAATAATGGGTGGCGCCAGCTCATCCCCACATCTACCCAGTCTAAGGATTCAACATGGGTCAAAACCCTTGACAGCAAGTAGTGGTTTTTGTCAGATGTGTGCATTTTTGCTATTTAATTAAAGATTCTATTTTATAGAGCCTTGTGGTAAATCCTTTTATTTTGGTAACAGAGTACTATTGTTGTTTGGATTGTTCCTGTCCTAGCTCACAGCCCTAATGAAGTGTATTGCCTGTCATCAGGCCTGTGTTACCTAAAGAGGCAAAGGAAGTATACATGCCGACCTGTGCCTGTTTCATTTTTACAATAGGAATCATTGCTAGTTCAGTAGTTGTGCTGGGCTGAGCAGACACTTTAGTCACTACTCATGCTTGTACCTCTGCAGATCAGTACTCCACAGTTGTTTTATTCTTTCTGATAGGTTTACTACAGATGAGTTCCCAGAAGAGATTGTAAAACCAGAACTCTCACTAGAAAACATATTAAAACTAAAACTTTACAATTATGTATTTCTTTTTTTGGACAGGTTTCTCGCTTCTGACCTATATGGTAGATGAAAATATGCATGGTTCACTTGGACCCAAACACATCTGTCATGTCCTCTGAACCTTTCTCAAATCTTGAAATGAAACCATCTAGTATGCTGTACCCTCGTAAATTCCACCTTAATATATTTTCATAAGGAAATGTTAAGTTATTTGAGTTCCATTAGTTACAATTTCAAGTCCATTCATAGTTTTACCAGTAAATCAGAAGAAATTATTTGTTTTAAGTATGGGAGGGGAGCACACGAAAGCGTTGTTACACACATGTTCATGTGTTTAAGTGGGATAAGAACACACCAAATAATTTGTAGGTACTCTTTAAATTTGAAATTGGGAAAAGAACATAAACGAGAATGCCAAATCAGAGCACGAAGAATCACAGAAGCACACGTTAATTACTACTAACACTCATTCATAGCAACCAAACAGTAAACATATGACATCATATGTTACATGATGATTTCATATACGCAAGGATGCAAGGATGGCATCACCAACATTGTATAAGCATAGCATTTAAAATGGCGACTTCATTACATGCAAAACGCTGAAGGATGATTAGCAACCACCATTTTTAGGTGAGTTTGCAAATTCTGAACATAGTGAATACTCTCACTCGGAGCTGATAGATCCTACTCTTATATATAGTATTAGGAAGGTATTACATAACTTCCTATTCGTTCTACAGTTAACAACACTCTCCAAGATATAACGAAAATAGATTAGTTCCAAAATACTTTTATTGTTAAAATGTGAATGAGGGCATTCGAAAAAAATGATGGTAACCTACTAATTGTATTAAGGGTACAGCACTTACATCACCAAATTATAATTGATACCAAGTTGTACAAGCCTATTTTCACAATACCTTTGCATTATCACTGAGATTGTAAACATTCCAAAATATTTGGGAGAACTACAACAGCCAGACAAGTCCTAGACCAAAAAGTGAGTAATATTTGGCAATCCTCTCAAATGAACCGAAGCATATTACTTGCACTACACATTGGACATGTTTGCATCAAATGTACCCTAGTACTGCTGACTAAGCAATTACAAGCTGAAGAACTATTATATATAAATACCTCAAACCTTCATCAAGTTTGTGATACTAGTTATATTCTAAGAATTTATGAATGATCACAATTCATGAATTGAAAATAAAGAGGAGAAATAATATGTATTTATAACTTGCAAATAATGTTGTACAAATCTTTCAATTTTACATATGTCAAAAATATGTAATACAAAAGAATTTTTTTTTTCAGTTTTTCTCCTCCCTTTTCCCTTCTGTTTTTCCCTCCTCTTTTTTTCACGTTTGATTACTTTGAATAGTGCATATTTTAAATGCTATATATTGGTAAATGAAATATGACCTCCAGAAAAATATTAGTTGATCTTAGAAGATAAGATACCAATACAACTGGAATAAGCATCACTCGTATATATGTTAATAAAGTTATGGATAACCCTACATAATGTAAAACATAGGCCTTAAAAAAAGCCAATATTGGTGAAACACACACGTGCAACAGTGTGGCCGTTTCTAAGCACATGGGAGGGCATTTTTCTGCCTCAAGAAAATGTAAGAAATCTCTTGCCAAACAGATCTAAGAGAATACAAGGTAGATTCATCACAAGACAATACAAATCTTTGTAACAATTATTAACTTTGTGAGATTCTTTTACTAATGATAGACAAGGATGAGAGCAAGTGACAGACTGCATGGTAACGACCCTATCATTCAGGAGACATACATTCATCATACAGAGATGGAGTAATCAAATAGCTTATCACACTTTATTGTGTGAAGATTCATTGAATTTCTTTTTTGGACATTAATACATCCAACGTGATGAACAAATGAATAATAATTGAATATGGTTATGCTTTTCTCCATACATATCTATGATAACATTTATTTGGTTATCCATATAAATATACGAAAATAATAGCAGTTTTTGTGGTCAATTTCTAGTATCTAAAGGTTTGAGTGCACCATCTGCCCACCTCCTCAAATGTCACCTATTATACCCCAAGAACCATGAAAATCCAAAAATCTTTCCCAACACCATTCCTTTTTTACCACCAAAAAAACCAATAAAAACGCCTTTTTCCCTTTTGGATTCCCAATCCAATGTGACTATGTGTTTATCCTGCTAGGCCTTGCATATCCTTTTCCAATTGTTTCCCTTAGCTTGCTTTTTAAAGTTGTGTCAATAAGAGCCAACCTCAGGAGAGATAAGAACAAAGATGTCTCAGTTTCTTTTTCCTTTTGCTCAAATAAATAAAACAATAAAGAAAAAACGTCTGCATTTTGCTTATCTTGCTTGTTTGTAAAATATGTAAAAACAACTTCCCATTTCTGTGTGGGGCAGAGAATCAATCCTTCCTATGTTTTGGCCACCATCCTTTCTGTCTGTGCATCTGAGATGCCTTTCCATTGTCTCTGTGAGTCTTGTCGGAATTCATCTGTTTGCCCAAGTTACTTTTCTCTGTGGATTTTGTCTTGTTTGAGTCCTTAAATAAATTAATTGCAAGCAAGTCATGGGAGCAGTAGTTGTACTTTGAGGAATGAGTGGAGCAGTAAGCGTTGATTTTTCCAAGGTATGAAAGCAGATGATGACCCTTTTATGGTTGTGGGGTATGTTGTTATGCTAGTCGCCCACAGCAACAGTACGTGTTGACTGAGATAGGAGAGTAATTAGGCACACGAAATAGGGAGGTTGTCGAGTTGATGAAGAGGGGTTTGCCATTTTCAGAGGAGAGTGAGTAAGTGAGGTACATGGACACTTGGGGGCCCATGCTGTTGTAGAGAGTCCTTGTACAATGGGAAGGTGGAAAGTAGAATGTACGTCCACTACAGTGGGACACCCAGAAAAGGACAATGAGGATGTGAAGGCTGCGATGCAGCAGGAGACCAACGAGCAACAGGCGGAAGAAACAGATGCAGTCTTCCAGCAGATGGCCCAGAATAAGGAAGTGACAGAGGCCTTTTCACATGTGCCTATCCTTCCACTGGGGTCAAGGTGCGTAAAAATGTCCCTTTACAAGAATCAGGTGGGAGAGGTGATATTCCCCACCCATGACATTTCCCAGCACGTATTGAACCAGGAATTTGTTTAGTTTGCCAGAGAGGAAGACTATTAGTTCGGAGGAATGCACTGTTGAATGCAATCTATGCAAGGAGATTTTCAAGCATAATAAGACGCTTTGTGTTTTGAGAACCATGGTGATGCACAACCTAATTTGTAGTTAGGCATGTCCCTAACTACAGAGCACACACACTGACTTGGACCGACATCTTGGCAGCTTAACATCTACTAGTAAGCCATAGATGACAGACTATATTTTAATGTTTTACCTTTCCTTCAACTAAATTATATTTTCATTTTCTACCTAACAGTCGCACCTTAACAAAGCGTATTTATATTTTCTACTGCTCCCACAAGTGAATGGTGTTTTATTTGTCTAACTCTCCATGAACTCAATCTGCCTCTCCACTGCTTTAACAACCTCCTGCCTCCTCCTCTCCTACAAGAATGATCACAGACTTCAAATGTTCACACCATATTTACAACATGTTAGCTTTGATTCACACAGCCCTTGATTGAACTTTAGTAAAGTGTGGCTCTGCTCGACTTCCTGAAATATTGGTGATTCAGAATTTGATTGATTAATGCATTTTGGAATTATAGATCCCTATTTATTGTGTTTCCTCTTGTTTTGCTACCTCTTTGTGTTATGCTTATTAACAAGGTATGTTAGAGAGCTGGATTTATGATGGGCAGACATATTAAACCAAAATCCTGTCATTCTCTCTGTTGGAGGGGGTTGGGTATGGTATACTATAAAAGGCACACACACCATTTATGCTCTCATACCAAACAGTATCCAAAAATGTTTTTTTCCTGGCAAGCAACATCTAGGATGAACCTAGAATATGCCGTGTCCCTACCTCTGTGCTGCTTGACCTTCACATGGAATATTAATTCATTCTGAGAGTTGTTCTCTTGGTTAACTTTGAACACATTGGACTTAAGCACCCAATATCAATGACTCATGAAATAAATCCCTGAGCTGACAAAGTAGTGTTTAGTCGATGTGTGGTTATCTAACCACCTGTCCAAAAGGACTTCAACACAATAGAACGATTGTCAAATTGGCCGGTCACTGTGTAGTCTATGAAACCACTCTGGTCACTAAATTCTGGATGCCCATTCAATCTAACGTGTTGTTTATGGTAGTGTTCTGAAGAAAAGCCTTGTCAATATGGATTTGTTAAAGCCTGCAAACATAAAATGTAAGATTAAAAACTAATATGAAATGATATTGACAAAAAGGTCTGCGAAGCGACACAGCCAAATAACCTGTTCTATGGGAAGGTATCCACTCGGGAGGCTCTACAAGCACATTTTAGCTCACTGTACCTTTCACAGATGAGTAATAACCATTTGCATATCAGTCTGGTCCCACCCACTTAGGCAGTCCAGCACAGAAAGGTTAGGCAATTCTCCTTTCAACAAGAATACCAACTGCAACCCCATACACATGTTTTGAGAAAGTCTGGCCTCATCAGTGAGGTGAAACTGTGTCTCTCTAAGCGCAGTGAGCAAGAGGTCCACGTCTGAATCACCCTGGGTAACTTAGGGTGAAACCCCAAGTTGCTAAATATTCACAAAAAGGTCTGGGAGACCCTCTACCTAGAACAAGCACGGTAAAATATCCTGTTTTTTGGGAAAGTGCAAAATCAGGAGGGTCTAAAAACACGGTTTATCTCACTGACAGAGAACTATCCAGTTGCATAGCAGTCCAGTCCCACCCATTTAGGTAGTCCAGCACTGAATTGCTAGGCAATTCTCCTGGGGTTACTGATCGTACTCTTGCTCAGAGGAGAATTGCATAGCATTTCGGTGCTGGACTGCCCTTGGGGATGGAACCAGACTGATATGCAAATGGTTATTTCTCCTCTGTGAAGGGTGCAGTGAGCTAAAATGTGGTTATAGACCCTCCTGAGAGGAGGAAATTCCATAGAACAGGGCATTTGACCCATGTTCGTTCTAAGTAGAGGGGCTCCCACATCCTTGCTTAAAATGAAATGGTATTGGACTCCTTTTGTTATACAGATCATTGTGGTTTTCGATGCTTATAATATTAGTTGGTTTTTACGTAGCAGTTGCGGCCATATTTGTTGGTGTTATAAATATGGATGTTAATCTTGCCCATTTTGGGAACAAAAAATGTGGCCTTTTGAGGATTCAAGATGTGACCTGTTGGTTGAACGCGTATCATAGTGCGAGTGCTTATTTTTTATATCTACTTGACCGGCTATAGCCTTTTACCACTTGACTCCTGGGACAGGGGCAAGGTAGGGGCTTTGATAATACAGTAAGTGTGCTTTGTCTGACGGCGATCTTTGCTGGCGGGACCTGCTGTGGGCAGCATCCTTCTCAACGATGGGTTCATGAGGCATGCCTGCCATAGGCTAATGCTGTTGGACCAGCTTAAAGAGGACAGTGCAACCTTTGTTCAGATGGTATGAGACACGGATAACCAGTGAGCCATGTGAATTCAGTCTTGCTTTTGTTTTCCTTGTCACTCCAAATGCTCAACCTTCTGCTGGCCTTCTCTCCCCCCTGTGGAGCACCAAATGGAGGTTTGCTCTGCAGGGGAGTGGAAACAGTGGATTTAAGCTTTCATTTTAAAACTGATAAATGATAGTTTCCCAGCAGGTAAACAGTTTGATAAGCTTTTGCCAGCAGGCACGCTGGGTAATGTGTTTTTCTTCTGTCTTTTCGGACTGAGTGGGCCGAAAGATCAGTTTTCCCCATTCCGCATACCAGCCAGCCGTCAAGCTCAAGTGGGCAGCCTACAGAAAACGCATTCCTTCACCGCTAATCCACCAGGAAACCAATATGTGTTGGTTCTGTATTTTGAATAGCAGGGCAATAAATGAAAGTTTTTACTTATTTTGCAGTTCGGAAAAGTTACAGCTGTGCATTTTGGCTCGTTTCCACATTTACGCTGCTGCCCTCAGATCCAACTGGAAGGTTTATGCCAGTTTGACAGGATAATATTTCTGCTTCATTTTAATAGAATCATTTAACAGATGTTTAATCACGATAGCAAATAAATGACACTGTTTCAACATATATGGATGGCCCACACAAGTCGCGTCAGCCCAAAGTGTGTCAAGGATAATGACATATTGTGATATACACATAGTCATGCGACACAGATCACTCAATACCTTTGTTTTGATGAATTCATGTATTGCACTTTTACAATTCTGCTATACAGACGATACGTGTTCTGACTTCCATGAGTCTATAGAGAGCAAGCAATGCAATGCTGGCCCTTTATGCTTTGTGGAAACTGCATTTAGCTTGTTGGGGTCAGTATCACACAACCTTGTCCAGACTTGTACATGACTTTAAACTTCTGGATGGTTATACGCCCTTCGATTGGACCTCTGAGAAAGTGGGTGCGGTATGGGACCCCCATCAGTGTGCAGGCAGAAGAGCCTCCCCAACACATTACTATCACTTCAGTACACTAACAGGAGATGGTATACTGCACAAATAGTTCGTTGTTTTCGGGAATGAGTGCCTGTGTCACACGCACTGCCAATGCAACTAGGTTGCAGTATTCTGTGTGTGCAATTACAACTGATCTGCGTGAGGGTTCCTGCTGCACCTGTAGGGTCTGGACAAGCATTGCAATACGCCCTCTCCCCTGAAACAAATGCAGCAAAGTGCCGGTTGTCAGAGAGCACAGGAATTAAAATAATGCTTGTGCCAGCCCTATCCTCTGCCACGGGTAATGTATATGTTGCTTAGGGTAGGGAAATGACTACTTCAGCTTTGCTCTGTCTATCACAGACTTGGAGTTGAGTCAACTCACTGGCACCCAGTCCAGACTGATATATAGAGGCTGGGGCAGTCCAGGTTGTAGGAATTCAATGCTGAGTGAGGCGCCACCTGTGCGTAAGCAGGTTGTGTCAATGCAATTGATTGGAGTTCATCAGAGGAAAAACACATTAACTCTGCTAAATATTTGTGTGCTTGAATTGTGCCTGTGCTGTGATTATATGGGGGTAGAGAGGTCGGTGAGCATGGCAAGTTTACTGGGGGAATTTGAAAGTGGAATGGGCAGTTGTCTGGGGTCACTGTGAACATTTTATGGGACTATTTTCAGGGAGCAATATGAAACTGTCATGGCCCTTTTCTGGGGCAGTTTAAAACTGGAATAACAAACCTCTAAGAGAAATGTAGAAAACAATATCCTTAACTGGGGCAATCAATGAATTGCATTTTTGCAAATGAGATAGCAAATGTCTGCAAGCCTGGTCAATTAGTGGTGGAAGTGAGGAAACAAACATGACACTATTCATATGTGTGGCATCATTGGCCCTCATTAATTGGAGGCTGGGATACATATGGCTGTTCAAATATCCTGAACAGCTACACGCTGTGTTGCTGGTCACAGAGTTAGAAATTCAATGACCCGAAAATATGTGTGATCACTCTTGGGGTGCCAAGCACTCCAGCTCCTCAATGAACCCTAATGCCCTCTTTTGACCACCGCTGCTTTAAGATGCTCTACTGTGCCAAAGGGCACTTCAGGGCCACAGTAGGACAGTGTGACATGTTATCAAACCCAGAGTGGAATGGGAGCGGCCTGCCACTGTGACCCCATTTTCCAGCCCTGGATGACCTCAAACTTTTCCGAAGTAATCTTCAGAAATGTTGTAGAAGTTCACTGGACCAAAAGTCACCCAAAATCTTAGTGATACACATGAACCACATTTCCATCCAACACTACTTGCATTTTGTCAGCTTCCAAGAAAAGCAAGTGCAAAATCGAAACTAGGTGAACCAAAAAAACAATCACACGCATATACCATTCAGGACCTAGGTGTACAGATCCCAAACTAAATCTATAGACTTCATTAGAGATCCAAGTGTATTATAATGTATACGGGTAAACGCACTGAAATCACTCAGTTATGTTTATTTCTGGTTGCATTCTTCTATGGAGGGTTTGCCTGCATATTCCTTTCAAGCCAGGGATGTCCTATGGCAGCACATCATAAGTGATGGTCTATTGCTAAGCCATGGTGCCAATAGTCCCAAACAGGAATGACACTAGCTGAAAACACATGTGTGTCAAGGGAAGTCTCAACCACTGGAAAGGCATACAGTAAACCTCCTCTTGTGAGAACACTTCAGTGAGAATTTAAATTGGAATTATGTTATAAGCTATGTTTCTGACTATCACTTTCATGTTGGTACCCACAACAGATGGCAGCATTACTGTGTAAAACACGTGTCCATGAGATCGATGTCAACAATATTCGGCAGCATTACCAATTGATATGATGGTTCCCTCAATATATGCCAGGATGACAATGCAAAATGAGTTTGCCCAAATATCTGCCATTATTGCCACTACATTTATTTTTATGATGGTTCCCACCAAATATGCTAAGCACATTCATGGCACCTACATATGCTAATATGTCCCTGTAACAAAACAAAAAAACACAGATTTGCATGCAAACATGGTAAAAGTCTCACTCACTCAAATACCCGAATATGCTCATTCTGTATTGTACTTGGTCAAAGGGGCCGGGGAATTCCCCAAGCTAGATGATGATGTAGCCAGAGGATATATATTGAGGATCCCTAGACAACACAAATCGGCATCCTGCATTAAGGTAGCAGGCAGTCCCCATTGAATCCACCACTCTACAAACCCCATTCACCTCCATGTGGAACACCACAGGAGCAGTTATAACCCCATCACTCCCACAGACTGTCATAACCACCAATGGAGCAGTCCCAGGAGCACTGGCAACCCCACTTCTCTTACAAACACTGAAGACTCTCAAGAGGGCAGTCGCAGGAGCCCCCATATCCCCACCTCCTTCCACCAATGCAAGGGATCACCACCAGAGAGAAAGGAGGGTGGCTAACCCCTCAAAATTACTTTTCCTCATATGGTTGGCACTCCTAGAGATCCTTTTCAGCTTCCAATCCAGACCCAAATATCAACATATGGAATTCATCTGTTACTTTTAATGAATCAGTGTTACAACAACTCATAGGCACCGGCAAGTAAACATTTGATTTTCTTCTTTGCTACCATTGCTGAAAGATCATTTTTAGAACACATGCACGTGCAACCCACAGAAGTGCTGCCGACACAATGTTGTGCTTGAACATAGATCAATGGACTTGTATGGAAAGTGCAAGGAAAATAATAAGCAAACATGATTCTCCTGCCCCCTGCAACAACAATGGGAGTTACACAATTGAACATTCCAATAACAAAGTTAGTAGAAATGTAATGAACGACTTCCCAGGATTACCGAAGGATTTTCTGACTCCATATTTACACGCTGATAGAACAGGTGGACTTAGCCCAAAACAGGCAATAGAAACACAGTTTTCATGGGGAGTAGAATAGGCCTCACACGAGTCCATGGGCATTCTGAAATCCAAGATGGTGGCAGGCCTTAATGTAGCTAAGGTCAGACCACTTCCAAACTGTATGACCACCAAATTTTGTCCCAAACCCAGAGGACCAAAAACCCCAAAACCAAGGGATCATCCTTCTCCTTGAGCACCATCCAGGGAAGGAGAGAACATGCTATAAAGAGAGGCCAATTCAATCTGGCAGTGTGCAGTGTTCAAGTAGGAGTTTGTCAAGTTTGCACAAGGAGAGAGTATCGACACTCTCTGCTGAACCACAGAAGCAACATGGATTTGACCCTCCCACCGTCGTTGGCCTTGGCGCTTGATTGTCAAGAGCACAGGTAGCCACGTGGTAGCCAATGGGGGGAAGAGGGATTAGGGAGAGGTTGTGGATAGGGTGGGGGAAGTTAGGAAAACCGGAAAGAGGTGTAGGGAAAACATATTTGGATAGATAAGGGGAAGCACAGGGAAAATGCATACACATACTTCAATAACACACTCCTGTAACCCTACTGCAGCCTGACCCCTACTGAGGTCCTCACCCCCTGTACCTAAAGCTCTTTGCAAATAACATGTAACTATACTTCCGATTGACAACATATATCTTGGGAGGCCAAACATATAACATGAAAGAAGATGGGCATGGAAACATGACAACACTTAGCAAGCCAGATAGAACATACTTGGATATTTTCCCACATGAATATACGAACGCATGGCCACAAGGGCAAGCAAAAGCAAATATAACATCTTCCCAGCTGTAACATAATATTTGTGAAGTTGTCTGGTGTCACTGATACGTGTTAGCCGGCATACGTGCCCTTCTGCCTTCTTTTCCCTACTTGCAATGTACTGGTTTACAAAACAACATGTCCCTCCTTCAGAGCGTAATTGTTTCCAGAATAAATGTATCCCTCATTTGAGTGCAATGGTACAGAATAAACGTTTCCCTCATTCAAGCATAGGTTATAGAATAAGCAAGTCCCTCGTTTGAGGTGTAAGGTGCACTCCCACTGACAGTAGGTATTCCAACCAAACATTCTCACACAGTACGCAACAATGACTACCCACTTAGCTTTTTGTCCAGGACCCCCACGGGACTACCCGGATGAGAAGAGTTTCAGCATTGGGAGCAGTGAAGCCTTCCGTCACTGCTGCATGGCCCGGAACTTTCCCTCTCTGCCCAACCTTTGGCGTTCTGCTGCTGCTTCCCCATGGATCTTCTCCTCACACGCCGTAACCGCCTGTGCTGACAAAATAATCTGCACCTGGCACGGGTGGACGGCTGAATAAAAGCATGCTGTAATTATTCACAGCTGCAACACTGCGAATATGCAGAACTACAGGATTTCCCCAGTGCTGCTGGGAAATGAATTTCACAAAGCCTAATCCAGTCTCCACAGCATTGCCCCTGTGGCAAATGTCCTTAGTCATTTCCCATGCTGAAAACCTCTAAGTCTGCCCGAGCCCTTAATCATGACTGAGTGAGAAGAAGGCATTTGGTGGAGATTGGAGGAGTATCCAGAGGAGAGAGTAAGGAGAGAGTTCGAGATTGGATAGAGAGTCTTACGGAGGTTGGAGAAGGAGTTATTAACATCTGGTGGAGAGAGTAATTGGAGAAGAAGTTAGATAACCAGCAGGATTGAGAGTGTTTAGAAAAGTAGGAGGGTTATCATCTAAAGATAAGGTTTTTGGAGGAACAGGCTGTGGCACAGGTAGTGACAAATTAAATAGAATAGTCTTGAGAGACGGAGAAGAAGACAACGAGAGAGAGGCCTCCCACCAGGAAAGCTGAGGTCAGATGGAGATCAGCCAGCTAGATGAGGAAATACAATAACATCTCATAGGAAGGTGGGAGGAAAACAGGTTCCCCAACTAGACCATCAGAATACCAAGGTTCCACCAGACCAGGTCAAACCAAAAGCGGGTACAGATGTTCCTGTTAGACCAGGGGTCAGGGTGGAAAGAAAAAGGCTTCCAAGAGGGAGTGATCCCGGTATCTGCACCAAAGTACAGGAAGGTGCTCAGTACACAGATATATTTGTAGAGCTCTCATACAATGCCTGGACAAGCAGACAATGAAGGAGTTGCAGCTATCCTCCTTCCCATTGAAGACCAAGAGAGACCACCAGAACATGACCTCATAGAGCCCAGAGGGCCATTCACCTTGAATAATACACCTTTGGGTTTGCGAACCACAAAAAACCCACAATCTTAAATAAAAGACTTGGGTTTTGACAAGCAATACAGCTAAGAGTTAGGAAAATCCTGACAATCTGGACCAATCATGACTAATCGGTTCCTTTTAAGATATTTTCTGTTCTGCACATTGCAAATTAAACTATTTATTGCACAATGCAAGACACAGCAAGGGAAGTTCAGTCTTTTGAGTTCTTCACCTCAAATGTACACAGTTTATTTGTGATCATAATCCAAGCTAGGAGAGGCCAATCGTTGGAAATTGTTTTCTTTGTGATTAAGGCTCTGCGTTGCCAATCTTTTGTGATTCCACTTCCAACTCATCTTATTCTTTGGTCATAAATAAAGTAATGTTAATGTTCTAGACTCCACTTGTCTTGGATACATGTGCCATACTCATCTTGTCTTGTGACAAGACCCATCATATAAAGCTGGTGATGCAACTGCTGTCAATACTTTTTGATGATCCACACATGAAAGAACATATTGGTTATCTTTTAGCTTTCGTCTGTGAAGATTGTGGACAGGGGAAGAAACATGGAAATGCTGTTACAATATCCAAGATTGAACATGAGAGGTGCTTGCAGGAGACACTGTTTCTAGAGTGCTACTCAGTTTGAAAGAGTCTGGACTGTTGCATTTTTCTGTAATTGAGTGCACAGAATCAGACAGTTCTATTGTCCACAAGGCCTTCTGGGGTCTTGGGCCTCAATACCTTCAACTCTCTCTTCCCAAATATCTTCCTTCTCGAGCTCTTCGCTCATCCACCTCCAACTTCCTCAGGGTCATTCACTTCTCCAAGCAACGAGTTGGTGGTAGATCTCTTCCTTCGGCTGGGGCCTCCCTCTGGAACAGTCTCCCAGCCTCCCTTAAACTTGAGGAAAACCATCTCCGGTTCCGGCAGCACCTCAAAACCTTTCTCTTTGCTGTTGCTTTTTCTTCGCCTCTACTCTGCTGAACTTCTGGCTGTAACCAGTACAGCACTGGCTACCTGGACATCCTCTGACCGTGGCCCAGGTCCCTCCCCCCCAAACGACACACACCTTCACTGCCCACCTGGCAACCCCCACACTTGGGGACTATTTCTGTATCCCTACAATCTCCCTTCCAGCCCTTGACACCTGATGTCTGCACTTCCCCATGCACTTGCCACATGCTGGCACTTACTATTGTTATTGTTATAATTATTCCCATGTATTGCACTGTCCCTGCCCCTTTCCCAAACACTTGCGCGATCTGAATGACACCTGGCCTAGTAGGATCATTGTCCGTCATCCCTTGTCCCCCTCCCTTGCCTCTTCGCGCCTTGAAACACTTGTGTATAAGTGCGTTATAAATGCCATATCATATTCATGCATCAGGGACTGATGCATTTTCCACAAACTCATGCCAACTCAGAAGCTCATCTATTATGATGTTGGTTCACTAATCAGCCTCTGTTTACCGAGCTACTTGTCCTTGTGGCAATAAATAACCTTATGCTGCCCCCACGTGGGCATAGCTAGAGCAGATGTCAAGTGTTTCTGCTGCAATTGTCCCCAAACACAGGTGAACCCTCTTTGCGAATCACGATTTTCAACTGAGATAAATCAAAATGCGTGAACATCATATACCAGGAGACTAAAATATCAGTTGTTACACAAGCATTACAATTAGACTGTCAGATCTAGGTTCATCTTGGATTCACAGGGTGGCCTCACATGTATCACCAGACATAAAAATAAATGCTTTTGTATAGTTAGGTGTATGGTGTTTGAGGTGAGGAACAATGTTCATGATGACCAAGTCTTTCAATTCCCAGAATGTGGAATTTGTTGTTTCGATTATCTGCGTTTAATCCTTAGCAGATACATCTAAACATAGTTTCTTGTATCTGTCAATGAGGAAAGTGAGAACATCTAACCAAAACATTGTTCACTGCTATTGCATGGGGAGATTAAACACTCCCACAATTTCAAAACACCCATAACCAATACGTTTAGCCACACCCCAACATAGGAGAATGGTGCCCACCAATAACTGTTTGCCCCACTCCCAATGGAGGGCTTATAGCTGCACTCTCACAAAGGCAAATGAGATCAATGCATCATAAAACATGTTGCTGCACTCACCAACAGTTTTTGCCACACTCTTGCAAACAGTGATCTTATTATGTGTACACACATCAGGAGATAATATTCTAAATAGCAGGAGTAGTTTCTTTATTTTCCCAACTCTGGTCTTAGTTAAATACTTTCATGTTGCAAAGCATAATTAGTGGCAGTGACCATGATGAATTGTAAGAGTATTAAGTTACTTTCAAAGAGAACCCCAAGGTTGCGAGTGATTGATGGGGGAGGGGGGGGTTGATGAGGTCAGAGGGGAAGGGTTCAAAGATAAGAAAGTGGGGTTGGCATTTGAGGCAAGGAGTAAGATAACTTCCCTCAGTGAGGGGTTTATCATGAGGCAGCATAGAGCCATCCCATTATTGGTTATTCAGAGATTATAGATGCAAAGGGGGGAAGGGAAAGAAGATCTGGATATCATCAGTAAAGAGTGACAGCTAAAGTCAAAGGCGAAGATTGTTTTGACGAGGGGTCAGGTTATAGGGTGATGAAAAGTGGGTCTAGGATTGATCCTTGAAGAAAACCCACTAGGAGGTGTGCTGTGGTAGAGAATCTGGAGTTTAATAAGCTGGCGACTGAGCAGTCATAGAGATAGGAGGACACCCAATAAACCACTGTTTCCTTCTATCCAATAGGGAAAGAGTTTGCAAGAGAGAGGCATCATCCACTGTGTCATATGAAGCAGAAAGCACTCGAAAATTAAAACGATTGAGTGGTGAGAGTGATGGGTAGTGGTAAGAGAATTGGTTCTCAATGCAGAGTTTGGACCAGAATCTAGATTGGAGGGGACCAGCAACTGAGTGTACCTAGAGGCATCTATCTATGTAGTTGAAGACAATTCTCTCTAGGACTTTAGAGTGTAGGAAAGGTATGTAGCATGAGGGGTTGTTGAAGTCAGCACATGGTTTCTTTAGGATAAGTATGGAAGTGACCTTTTCCATTTTACAGATTGGGAACATATCGGCTGAGAACATTTGAATAAGAGAAGAGCTGAGTGGAGGTGACATGTGCATGTTGCCTAAAGAATGTGAAGAAAATGTGTCAACTGGAGCACAGGGTGGGTTGATAGAAAGAAGGATGTGTAGAGGGGAAAGTGGGGGCGAAGAGGATAGGGAGAGGGCCGTGGAGAAGTTGGAGGAAGGGAGGAATAAGGGGGGCTTGAAGACAAGAGTGGACACGTTTTGGGAGCATTTCAGTGGAGAAGTAAGGGGAAAAGTCATCAGCAGAGAGAAAGGAGGAATCATTTATATTGTTTGGGGGGGCATGATCTGGTCAGTCCTGTATAGTTTGCAAGGATGTGGATGGAGAGAGGGAACAAGATTCGTATAATAGGAGGATGTGGCTGTGTTGAGAGCAGTGGTCAGCACAGGAGCGAATTACATTTGCAGTGGAGGATCCGTCTTTGCACCAGGAATGTAAGCAGTTATGCATGGTTGTGCCCAGCAGCTTGATGGTTCCAGAGAGTCATAATGTGTCCGTGAGGAAGTGAGGGAGCAGACAGGGTATTGATTATTGAAAAGGTAGGCAGACAGGATAAAGTTGAATTCACTAAAGGCTAGCTCTGTGAAGTGAGTAATTAGAGTTGAGGGGACATGGAGTGAGATGTTGACTTGGTGAAGGTACCATGGAGACTGCTTGAATTTACATTTGGTGATGGGAGGATGGGAGAGTGGCCAAGAAATATTAATGGGGAAATGAATGGAAGATTGGTCAGTGGGTGAGGTCAATTGTGGCAGCAGAGGAGACCATGAATCAAGGAAACAATATGAGATTGAGGGAGTTGCGTTTAGTTTGGTGCAGGTCAGAGGGAGTGGAATCAAGTTGGAGCTGTTGGGCCATTTACATATTGGATAGGTTAGGGTTTCCCATAATTATTGCAGGGGTATCAGCTAGGAGTGTTGTAAGTAAAGGACAATCTAATGGTAGACATTTCATCTGCCAGGTGTTAAGTAGATAAAGGTGCTAAAAGGAGTGGTAGGCATGAGCATTTGGACTGAAATACGTTCAAAGGAGGAGGGAGTGAAATTAAATAGGCAGATGAGGTGCTGATAGTGTGTCCCTGCTAATCATGAGATCAACACCACCATCTTTGGAGGGACATTGGGGTTCAGATTTTTGATGGAGGCATCAGTAAGTGTTTGGGGTGTGAATGAAGATTGTTCTGCAGACGGATTGGGCATTAATGATAATTTAAGGTTATTTGCAGAAAGATTGTTCAATCAAGAGACACAGTGTGAGGTTGGTAGAGGCAGATGTAGAGAAGGCCATTGCTGGAGTCAGTGGTTGAAGTGAGCGGGAGCGGTCGGGAGCGGTGCTCCTCTACTTTTTTAAATCACCTTTTATAGCTCCTATACTTTTATTTTAAAAAGAAACCGTTCCGGAATGGTTTCGTTTTAAAATAAAAGTGTAGGAAGAAGATGAAACTTGCACTTTCAGTGCACTACACTGAAGGTTCCTTTAAACAGCAGGTGTAAGTGCCTCGGTGTGTGTATTGTGTGTGGGAGGGGGCGTGTGATGGGGTTTGTGGGGAGCGAGAGCAGTCCAGCAGGGAACATAGCTCCACTACTTCTTTTGGTACACTTCAACCACTGGCTGGAGTATTTGAAGGGATGCAGCTAGGGTAGATGAGGTTGGAGCGGGTGGGTGTTGGAGTGATGATCAGCTACAGTGGCAATTCAGAGTAGAGTGAAGAATGAGAATAGAGAGGCATGGGAGGGGGAATAGGGCGGAGAAGAGAGAAGAGAGATGTGCCACACACTGTTTTTTACCATGAATAGTCACAGTGCCTGTGTTTATTGTACTCTAGACCCTAGTCATGTTTCCACATACTAGGCATTGTATCCTTTGCTGATGATCAAGGTTCCTGTTGCCATTTCTATATGGCACCTTTTGACTGTAATTCACATTCCCAGACGTTTTCCTGTGCCTTAGTCTTGTGTATGCTTGTATGGCACCATCACTAGAAGAACAGAAATGCTGACAACAATGATTTGATTGTTTTGACCCATGTGGGCGACCAACAACCTCCTCAACCTTGATTATCTGATCCACAGAGTTTAGGAGTTGGGGATAAAGGTGTGGTATAGTTCATGGTGCATGCTCAGCAGAACATTGCATCTATATGAATGGTGGAACCAATACGTTCCCCTCTTAACTGTTGCAGGATGCTGTCCTGTTAGAACACACAGACAGTTTAGCATCTTCTGCTGATAGGCCTCAAAAAACATTTCTACAGTTGCAAGGTATACAATGGAATTTTAGGGGGAGTTGGACATGTTATTCAGGTCATTTTGCCAGTGCTGCAGAATGTCATAGTACTCAGTGAATCGGTGCCAGGTAACAAGCCCCTCTACATAATTGTCTGCCAGTGTGTGCCCTGGGTTGTCAAGCCACTTGATAACATTATAAACCTTATCCAATATGGATGGTGGAAGCTTCAAAGAGCTGGTTCCTTAGCTGTCAGTTATGAGTGTTGGTATTATATAACCCATTAAAAATATCCTTCATGTTGCAATACTACAGACCCAGTGATGTTGCTAGTCACTGGTCTGCACCGGAGCAGCAGTTTGGGAATACACATGCTTATCACAAAGGTGATGTGTGACATACATATGTCTACATGGATCCAGCAGCAACCCCCTCACTCTTGCTGATGTCCACGAATGTTTGAGGCATTGAAAGTTTCAAATACATACTGGTGTCAGCATGACAGGTGGTCCAGAATGGGCAATTAGTTAAAAATGAATTTGGGCAATGTGGTTAGGAATTCTGTGCGCAGATGCCTTACAAAAGCTTTTCAAGCATTTGATAGCTGTCACTTGACCGAATGATGATGGGGTTTAGATCAAGACACAAAACAAGGACATATAAACAGCCGTAGACATACTAACACAGCTGTGGAAGGATTTGCACAACCATGAGTGCAATAGTGGTACGGAGGGTGGGTTCAGGGATGTAATGATATGAATGAGTGTATGGCTCTTCAAGGCACTGGCGGTGAAGCCTGAGGGCAGATTTGGGAGATTTAATCCCAGTGGAGTGTTTAATGTGTAGGATATGAGGGTTCTTTTGGAGGGAATGAAGAATGGATAAGCAGCAGCAGGGAGATGGTGCATGAGACAGGCAAGGAGCAGACAGATTGGGGAGGTTTCTAGATCTAATGGTGTGAGGAGCCGAGGAGTGGGAGACCAAAATAAAAAAAAATTTAAAAATCAGGCCGGTACTGACAGACATGCAATAAAAAAGAAATTCAATTAGGCTGTTAATGACCAACAAGAACAAATATACAATTTAGCCAGTAGAATCAACAGGAAAAAGTAAATTTAGGCCAGTAGCAACCAAGAGGAAAGAGTCCAATTAGGCCAATATCTACCAAGAGGACTCACAGAAAGGCAAATGGTAGTTCGGGCAGCTTAGAGCGATAACAATTATGTGGCATCAACTGAGCGAGTGTCATGGTTCAATTTGTGGAGATGTATTAGATAAAGTGGCATGCAAGGCTGCTGGAAGGGATTCAATACACATTGCTATTATGAAGGCTGGCAAAGGTAAATTGTGGATGGTCCTGCTCTTTATGTTTTCAGATTTGCAGAGGTCACATGGCCACTAATCAGAATTATTGATTATAATTCATTATAATTGTTCTTTTATACCACGCTTAATAGCAGCGAGTAGTCTCTAAGGACGGGATTGGGATTCGAACATGTGTTGTGCTGTGTTGTTTTGCTTCTAAGGCAAACCCTGTTTCCCCTGAGCTATCGTTCCTCCACATGCTAGTCAGCCTGGGGTAGTGATAGCCACCATACAGCTTTCTTCTGCACTCAGTCTGTGGGGCTCGAGTTGGAGCCCTGGACACTAAACAAGAGTTTCACTAGAAGGACCACTGAGACAGAGGGCACATATATATGTTAACGGTATGATGCAAAAACCAAACTACAGCTCATAAATGTAGACCCTTTTTTGAAAATGTTTCTAGCCTTCTTTTAGAGGACCTAGAATGCACAGTGCTCTGGATGGGAGACTTCAATACTGTCCTAGATTAATCACTAGACTGCTCTAGGGGCATAGCTAGATGTAGATCGAAATCAGTAGGTGTAGTCGAAGACGATTTGCATTTCTGAGTCCTTGTAGATATCTGGTGGGCCAGCCACCTCTAGCAGAGAGAATATCCACATTACTTTGCAAAATATCTCAGCTAGAATACATGACACATTACTATCAGTGCATGGATTACACTATATTGATGAGTGTATAATTGTCCCCAAGACACTCTCTGACTGCATCCTGATTAAGTTGACTGCTATGCTTCCTGGGGGAAGGGTAGGCTTAAACCCTGGATGTTTAACTCACTAATACTAATGGACCTGTTATTTAATTATTATTATTATAATTATAATTTTTATTATTATTATTATTATTATTATTATTATTATTATCATTAGTAGTAGTAGTAGTATTAGGTCATTCTTAGTGCACACAAGTAAGGAGACCTGAGACCTAGCCAAGAAAATAACATTAAGAAATCCAGGGTGGGTAGTCCAGTTTGAAAGTCCATAACAAAGTGGAATGAGGAAGTCAAATCATAAATAGCAGTGTTTTAATAGCTTTTTTAAAACCTGATATATTTGGGTTGTTTCTCAGGTTCAAAGGACTAGAGTTCCAAATGCATGGGGCACAGACATCAAAACTAGTGCCTCCAAAGCTTCTCTTACATGTCTAGGAAGAATGTAAAATATCAAGAGCATTAGAGCAGAGAGATGGTAAAACAGGGACTTTCCTTATCCTTTTTAGAAGATAGCTGGGAGCCTCATTTACCAAACATTTATAAGTCAATGTCAGAATTTTATAATCGATACAATGGTTGACCAGTAGCCAGTGGAGAGATCTCTAAGCCTGGGTAACATGGTCCCTTCTTGCTAGGCCACAAACTGGTTTAACAGCATCATTCTTTTCAGAAGTACCTGCAAAGAGGCTATTACAGTAATCTAATCGTAAATTTACAGGGGCCGTAGCCAACCTAGATACGTTCTTTGGAGATAAATAGGGTTTAATCTCCCACAAGAGCTTTGTCGTGTAGGCACATGCCGGTTTAATCCGTAGAATGTGTTTTTTTCATATTTAGATTGCAATCCAGGTGGAGCCCAAGCATTTTAACCCAGGGGCTCAACTTGATTTTGCTGCCGGCTACTATGAATTGACTATATCTGCTCTCAAGTATGCCCAAGCGTTGACTCGAACCCACCAGCAGGAGTTCAGTCTTATTGGTGTTCAGGACCAGGGAGTTGGCATCCATCCATCCCTGGATCAAAGAGTACACCTGCTTGATGCACTGCAGGTCCTTCTCATATTTCCCTGACACCTATAGGACCACTTAATGATGATTTAATGGAAGCCACTCAGCTCTTCTTCGAGCTCAATGCTAATTCAGTCCCCAAAATGGTGACAGTTTGGGAAACTTTAAAATCTTATACAAGAGTGTGCATCTAAAGGGGTCGACATTTTATAAAGCCAGTTAGAGAAATACATATCCCGCTTCAAACAGACTACAACACTATAGGTTATAATAAGTTCAAGGTGCGTAGGTTTAAAAAGCTCATGAAATTCTTAGAGATGGCTGACAGGGAGATTAACTATATGAGAAGGCAAACAGTAACATGTAAATACGAAGAAACTGAGAAGCTGAGTCAGACAGTGTCCTGGTTTGTTAACAGAAAGAGAGGGGTAGGTGTATTGCCACTATAAGAAATGAGTTTGGTGATTTGATTGTAGAGGGCTCACAGTGAATGCAGTCTTCGAATGATCATACCTGAAACTGTATACGTCCAGGTTGGAAGTGTTGGTAGAGTTTATATATATGTAACGCCCCCGGGAGAGAGCTGCTAAACTAACATCGAGAGAAATCCTTACAACTATTGAAGAACTCCTGAATGGTAATTCACTGGGGAGGAATTTTACAAGGGCTTTGCAGATATTATTGCCCCATAGCTAATGCAGCTATATAATGTATCATACAACGACAGTACTCTACTAGGAAACCTCCAGACAAGTGAGAGTCTTACTGCCTGCTCTCAGTGCTTAATATTGAAAATAAACGTCTAGCCAAAATAATTGCAAACATGCCTTGATTGGACTGGGCAAGATCTACCCAAATGGATATACAGTGGGTATTTGTCACAATGGGACACTTGAACCCAACAATAATTCCAAAGGGGTCATGACAGATGCAGATAAATCATTTGATTCTGTTGAGTGGGGATTCTGGTGACTATCCCACCAGTGTCTCCATATTGGTGCTCATATTATTGCCTGGATCAAAGTTTAAGACACAGCCCCAGTTGCTAGAATCCTCAGCAATATGGATATGTGCCCATCATTTGCGTTAACTAGGGGAATGTGGCAAGGCTGTCACTTATCGTTCATTCTGTTTGCATTTGCAGTCAAACTCCTGTCATTACTTTGATGGCAAAACCACTACAACAGGGATACAGGTAGCTGGGAGGAATATATTTGCCTCTTCATATGTAGATGGCATGGTGTTATATATTGCCGACCACAGATCAAATTGGAACCAGTAATAGCCAGAATGATGACATATAGGAAATGTGCAAGGCTAAAAATCAACTGGTAACTAGTAGCCTCCTGAAAGGAAACTTTAAGTGGTGCTTGCAGTCTGTTAAGTACTTGGAGTTTCAGCTGATGTGTGATCCTAATGAATTAAACTATACCCCAGAAGTAGAATACACTGATCTGTAAAAATGATGCTATTATCAAAGATTCGTTACTTATTCCAAGAACACCCGCTCTTTCTTTCCAAGCAGTTCTTTGATAGACTTAACCAGGCAATGACAAATATGATATGGGTGAATAAATACCCATGAGTAACATGGGAAACACTGGTGAAACCTTATAAACAGGAGTATCTGGCTATACCAGACTTGTGGGTGTATTACCTCGTGGCCCAGGATCAGTTTGCTGCTTTCTGGATTGTCCCAATGAATATATTCCCCGACGTACAGATGTAAAATCACATCTGGTCCCAACATAACTTGCCGTGGTAGTGACATATTAAAGGGATGCTAAACAATACTTCCTTGTTCTCCTTGTGTCTGGAATGCTGTAATATAGAGAGATATGACATCACATTTGATACAGACTGGGCAGCAAGTTTCGAAATCAGTAATAGGGATGATCTTTTGATTGATGGCTCGTTTATGGGTGAATGTGACTGTTTTGCGAGATCTCCAAGAACACTAACCAATATTCTTGTGTACTATAGATTGTGGTTTGTAGTAAACTGTAAATGGAAAGCTTTCCCTAGAGCACCGCTAACATCTCCCATTGTCCAGATGGTAATCTGTGAAAAATCGATGCCGAATGTACTATTATATGCAAGTCACCTGAAAAGCGACCTAATACGTAGCCCTACGCAAATGGAATGAAGAGGTACTTGAGCCACTAGACTTGGAAACCTGGAGGTAAATCTGTGAACTTAAAAGAAACATCTCACTCAGTCCAAGGGAATGTTGATGCATGTCAATTACATCCATAGATGCCACTATTCCTCTGCTAATCTGCACTCCATTGACTTCTTTAGATCACGTAGATGTGCTAGATGCCAAGTGGGAATGGACGGCTTCTTCCATGTGACGTGGGCCTATCACTATAAGGGACTACTGGCAACAGGTGTTACAAACCCTAAGTGAAATTTCTGAGAGAGATGTGCTCTTCGACCTTAGGAGGCGCCTACTGGGTGTGTTCCTCAGAAATCATTCACTAAACTCTAAATTTGCACACCTGGCTTTGATATTAGCATGCAGAAGGTTAGCCACACACTGGGTGAAAAGAAATCTTCCTAAACACACTGATTGGTTGCAAGACATGCTGAATGTAAGCACAATGAAAGAAGACTACAGGCTGATGTTGGAACCACGCAGTAGGTCTGGAGATTTATGGAAAAAGTAAATAATGGCTGTGGGGATGTTGAGTATACATGAGAAGAAAATGGAGAGCAGATGCATATTGTGAAGGCTTAAGGGCGAGAAATAGGATTTTGTTTAATAGTAATTGTTGACAGCATAATGTTTCTCTGCACCCTGCCCCTCACCCCCATTACTGTATTCACACCTATCCTAGCTCAATTTAAAATATTATTCACATGCTAAAAAGAAATATGAATCCAAAAATGTATCACATATTGGAATCGGACCCCCAAACATCATTTTAAATGGGCTCCCACTAGTGCCCCCCCACATATGTGGCAAGGAACTCTGGGCCCAGATAGTTACACCTTAACATGGGTATCTCAATGCTCCATGCTGACCTTGTGCTGTGACGTTTTCTTCCACCCACAAGCTCTGGGAGGTTTTTCCCTCATAGATCAAGTTATGATTCTTAGAACTCAACATACTGCTTTAAATGTGCATCACAGGGAACCTGTTTGTTTCATAGTCCCTAGAGGCATGTACAAAAAAAAAGAAACCACAAAACAATACTGAACTCCATCTGCGCCCAGATACAGGTTTTCCTGTATCTCATTGGATTTGAGCAATATAAATATTTAAAACATAACATAACATATTGAGGGATGGATGCAGACATAGGGAATTGTGTAGTATAGCGATAATGGAATGTAATACATTTTCTGAATGTCTAATTTATTTTCTGAGTGTCTAATGTACATAACACCACTGGCTCTCGTGTCCTTCTAAGCAATGTTAGTGATTGGTGCGCTTGCGCTTTCACTGCGCAGCGTAAATCTTATAATTTTCCCAACTGTAAAATCTGCGCTTAAACAAACTACTTGATGTACAGACCTATGGATAATGCACAGACAGTAAAAGGGGAATATTGACAGTCTCTAGGTAGACATCAGATAAAATTAAATCAGATTATTTTATATTTTATTAGATTAGATAATATTATATTAGATTAAATGTATCCATGCATACTTCTGTAAATCTCCTTCAAGATTTTGATGAATGAATAACATACTAAAACGTTCAAACAAGTAAAATCACACAGAACGGTCTAGATTTGAAATGCTATTTACATTAGGGGTCATTGCGACCTTGGAGGTAGCCATGCCGGTAAATACCAGTACGGCTTCCGCCAGAGTCATGAATTTACCGGTGCCCCGGTGGACCTGGAAATTGCCCATTCCCGGGCGCCGTTAAAAATTACTCCCCATTCCCATTTGAGTCCCATTGGACTCAATGGGAATGCGGAGGTCGGATGCACCAGCACCATTTGTGAATGGTGCCAGAGCATCCGACATGGTCTGCGAGCGCGGGTTGAAAGGCACCCTCTCGCAGACCTCGTAGTTTGCCGGTCTGGAAACAACAGTACTGGCAAGCTTACCAGTACCATTGTTTCCGGACCGGCAAACTCATAATCAGGCCCATTGTCTTTACATGAGAGTAGGGAAAAATAATGCTGCAAGCAAAAAAAAATAAAAATTATGCTGCTAAAATGCGTGCATGTATCCTGCTGTGCCCAAGTCCTCCATCCAGTGGTAATGCACGCCAGTGGTAATCCTAGCCTCAGGCCAACTGCCGCATTATACCCATTGCCAGTTTCCACAAAGTCTACTTGTAAACCATAGGGAGTGAAACAATGAGCCTCAACCACTTTTACTTTCTACCAGACATTAGCACCCCTGTGGAACTTGCTGTCAGCCTCTTCCATGGACACGGTTGTCTGATGGTGAAAGGTATTCTACCTTTGTATTTGTGGCTTTTGCTGATGTAAGTTATGGAGAATGAGTGTCAAGAGATGGCCCTGAAATCCTTGCCTTGAACATTGTTCTACATGTACATTGTCAGATGGAATTGATTTTCCTTGTATAGGTCCAGATCCACTCTCACTGCTTCCATAGTATGTTTGTAGAGTTGTGGTACTGAAGTTCATGTTATGTATTGCTGTCTCAAAGTTTGTTTTTTTTTTTACCAGGATCAACGAGACCAAGGAGCTGTCTGAAGCAGCATTTCTTTAAAAAGGACGTTAAATCTATAGCCAAAATTATGCCATTGTTGTCTTTGAAGAGACACAGATTTTCATGCCTTTTGGGCTATTTTGTAACATACTTGGAAGCCTCAGAATTGGTGGGTTCTTGCACTGAGGGATGAATAAGTTATCTGCATGCTGTGCGATTTGTACTCAAAGGTGGTAGTCCAACAGTGCTTCGTAAAATGTGTACATCAGCAGGATTCTCAGGTCTGACTATGAGGGATGGTGGTGCAAACGTTTCCATAGGCCCCTAGTCTAGTGGTGGGAGTTTGGTCGGTCAGCTCTTCCTTTTGACAAGCATGTGTCACTTGCGCAATCTGAATGACACTTGGCCTAGTATGATCGCTGTCTCTGTCTTCCCTCTGTTCCCCCTCCCTTGCTGCGTCGCACCTTGAAACACTTGAGTATAGGCGCGCTATAATGCCATATCATATCATATCATGCAGGCCTATAGGGAAGATATTCCTAAATTGGTTCACAACTTCCCTCGCAAGACACCTATTTTCATAAATGGCAGTGGGAAGATCTGCTTGTTGTTTTGCTCTTCTCCATGTCTCCATATGCCTGAGCTTCTGAGGGTCGAGAAGGGCTTTATCCTTTCCACCTTCCTGGTGCTGATGATGCTTTTGACAGAGTTGCAAGTGATATTGGTGTGACTTACTGCAAAGTTGCACTACCAATGGCATGTGCCTTTTCAGATCGCTTTTGGAAAAGGCTGTATACTGGCATGTGTCTGAAGCATATTTCCTGTATGCAGTGTTTGCACATGAATATTGCATGTGTCAGTATATGCCTGGACCAACTTCATCTGTCTTGTTGTCTCCCTTGAGATACCCGATAGCATCAAAGAAGAGGTGCATGAGCCTTCCTTTTGAATCATAGAACCAAGCATAATCTTTGTCATGTTCTTGATTATTTACATTTCAGGAGTCACCTCTCGTTCATTATCTGAGGAGTGTTATCTTTGTTGTGGAGTTGATATAATCTTTACTCTCCCTCGTGTGCTTCATAGGTTGGGGCTCAACTTCCTCTTTATTCTCCCGAACTTCATCATCTTTCTCCTTAATGCACGTGACCACGGTATATGCACAATAAAATGTCTTCCCAATGCCCCAGAGTCACTTGAGGCAGATGCCCCTGTTCTTTGCAGGGCAAGGGATCTGCAGATACTGGTGTGATATCATGTGACAAATGCTGCAAAGACATTCTTCCTCATCCCCTACACTATTCTGTTTCACGTTTGAGTAATGCACAAGATTTAGACATGTTAATTGTATTCTCCCCCACCCTGCAATAAGCCGACTGTCCAACACTGATATGGCCTTCTCTTTCACCTACGAAAAGCCCATATGGATATCCTTGTTTTGCAGTCTCCTCTGCCCACAAAATGTATGTGGTATTCTCACTGGTCATCCACTTCTACAAAATGGATACATGTATCCCAATGTCCTGGACCTCTGCTAAGCCTACAAAATACACCAGTGGTTCGAACTGGTTTGACCTTCTCGCTGCTTGACAAAATGCATGTGTGCCTAAAGCTTTCTTGGTCTTCTCCTTCACATGTGGTTCTCGCTACTTTTGAGTTCGTCTTCTACTGACAAAGTTCATGTGGGGTTCTCACTGTTTTGGCCTTCACCGCCTCATACTAAATGCGCATATGCCCAACTTTGTCTTATCCTTCCCTTTTGTGTCCAATATAGACATGTTTTTTTTTCCTGATTTGGCGTTATACTCCAACTACAATAAGCACATTGGGGCCGGGCCTTCTCCTTCTCTACAAATGCTCATTTGGTTCTCCACTGTGGCATTCTCCTCTGCCTACAACATTGGGCTGTCGTTGCTTTGGCATTACCCCCACCAACAAAAAATGAATGTGTGGTTAACATAACATTGACTTTCTGCTTTGGTATGCTCCTCCACCTACAAAATGCACATGGGTTCACACTGCTTTGGCGCTCTCTACTGCCCCCAAAAAATCATGTACTCCTAATACTGATTGAATCCCACTAGTTTGGTTTACTGCTCCTCCACCCAAAAAGCATATGCCATTTAAACCCCCAATAAACTAGCGATTCCCTAACTGTACCATAGAGACACGAGCAATGTAACTCTACTTTAATCAACACAGTAAAACATCTAAAACTGCTCCGCCTACATAGATGCCAATTCCTGAATAGCCAGAACACTGAGGTACAGCTCCTGTCTCTACAAATGCCAGCCACTTACTCATCCGAGTTTCTACTAGTCTACCTTTATATGGATGCAAGGTGAAACCCACGTGAACCCTACGGGCTTGATTCATGGAACATTTGGACGGTTGAAAGCGAATTTGCACTGCTGTAAAGTTACTATGCACTGCCGATACAAACCCTGGCGTGCAAAGTGTATTTTTGCAGTGCAAAGTCTGGGCAAAGTCATTTTGTACTGCAAAAATGACTATGCTCTGACTTTGCCCGGACTGACCTTGCATGGCAAAAATACACTTTGCACGGTTCCATGAATCAAGGTTTGTGTCAGCAGTGCAAAGTCACTTTTCAGCAGTGCAAATTCACTTTGAAACGGGCAATTATTCCATGAATCAGTCCCTAAAGGCTTACCCAGGTCCAGTGGAGGAACTTTGCTGAAAATGTTGGGGGGGGACATGACATCTGAAGAAAAGGTACCGCAGCCAAATGAATGGGGACAAAACGGTGTGCCATGAAAGTTGGGGGCGGACGAACACCCCTGCCACCCCCCACCCCTAAAATTACACCCATGCCCTGGTCGAAACCATGGCAACATTGTGTGCAGGCTTCTTGAAATGTCCATGTTAAACCAGTGAGCAGATTATTGGTTGCAAAGGCATCTATGTCATTGAAATGTTAGTTACCGTTTAATGTCCCATCTATGAAGATTGGTGCCAGAATGTTAAATTCAACTAAATAAAAGACACATTTCGACATTGAATTATGTGAACGTTTTTTTCTGAATGGCTTTAATCCAACATTATTTCACCCTCCCTTCCTGACTCCTTGAAGTGACCCTGTACAGTGTTCAGCTCTGTTTAAAGTTTGTGTGCCCACGCATTAAATTAGATACAATCAAGAGCCCAGCCATTGCCGAAAGCAATGCTGGTTTCAGTTACATAGTTGTACATGAAAGCATGTTTTTGAAAGGGGGTAGTTTGATATCCTTTCGGGGTGCGGGCTGTTTGCTTTAAAATTGTGTTGGAACGCTAACGTTCTGAACTGGTAACATCCAGACATGACAAACGTTTATTGCGCATTCACCTGACACAGGTTTTACGATTGTATGTTACTTTGTCAAAGGGTTACGTATTTCCGTGTTCAAAAACAGGGAGGGACGTCACATGTGCCAAATGAAGATATTCATTTTTAAAAGCTAATACTCGACGTGAACGTCGATATTTTAAAAACACACATTTAAAAAAAATGTGTACCTGAAACAATATTTGAAAGAATGTTCTGATTCGTATTATTAGACTGCAGGAGATACACTTGTTATGAATACGCTACAAGAATGTGTTTGGTTTTTTTGTTAAATATGCTGCATTGTTTGAATGTGGCAACTTTCAAAACGAATGTACGATCACACGATACTTGATGCGTTTTCGTTGTCTACCATTGATAGTAACAGTGCCATTAAGCGTCACGTGACAGTCATCACGCATTGTCTGTTAGCATGGCCCTTTCTATACCCATGAAAACAGCCACAGAAACAACGGTGGATACATGCTGAAGTGTGCCTCTGGTGGATATCCTGTTAAAAAGTCTTTGAATCAATCAACACCTCCGACAATTATGGGACGTATATCATCCTTTCTGTAAAGAATGCTGGTTTGATACCCTGTTGCCTTTAGTTTTCAAGGTTGAAAAGAAAACTAGCAACATGTTATACTTAGCCTGAAAAATCAGAGGGCCAAGTGGTTCTTTGTTGTTGCTAAAATATGAAATTGACTGTAACCAGGAAATAAATATGCCAATGTCATGGGAAATTGTGATGGTGGCGTCAGCTGCTAATGATTCTATGATTAAGGCTTACACGACTACTTAATGACAAAACTCCTGTTCCTCAAATTGCATGATAGATCAAATAACTTGCTATTCAGATGCACGAATAGTTGATAACATCAAGTGCCAACATCAAAATCACAGTCTTTGTTTCAATGTTTTAAATGCTTATGGTTTAACCACCCCACCTAAAACGTGTGAAAATTGCCTGTGTAGAGTAATATACAAATTAAAATCGTATGGTCTACTCACATCTCTACACATTGGAGACATACGGTCCCGACATTGTTGGGAGTGCTCTGGTAACATGCTGGGGATCTCTGGAGACTCCTGCCCCTATAGAGTGTTTTAACTAGTTGATGGCTGCTGCGTTGCCATCTCAGAGAAAAAAAATAAAACACATGTGTTTTGCAATATTTCACAAAAAGCAGGGGTCTGTTACCAACACAACGTTTCTCTCACTGCTAAGCATGTTTTATGTGTAGAAGCTGCATTGACTGAATGAACTGTCTGTTTTTTATACTGGCAGGCAACATTAAGTTGGTATCCAAATGGTCAAGACATATATTGGAATTATTTATTTGACTAGCAACATATTTTGACCTTTTAAAATGTTTAATTAAAGTTTTAAACTATAATGTTTAAAGTTCATACTTTTTATTGCATTTATTAATGGTAGGATTTTTGTTCAGTTAGATCTTCCACTGAATGTGTGATTTCATTGTTTTAGACACGGTATTGCAATTGTCAATGTTGCAATTGATGTCTGGTGATAATCTTTCTTTGGGCAGCTTGGAGAAGGAGTATCGGTTTTGTTTGACATTGCATGTAAATATGCCATTTTGCATGTGTTCCCCGCAGGAGATCAAGGGGAAAGTTAAAGCAAAAGAAGCCAGAAAAACATAAAACATACTTTATCAAAATAAAGCGCACAGTTTGCATGAAGACATCTCTGCCTCTACAGAAAGAACATTACACTCAACCTACCCTAGATAAATAGTTTTACTGCACTGAAACACCATTAAAAGTTGTATTACAGTGCATCTCACCGGATCTGATTTGTAATACTATTGCCAGAAATTCACTTTTGGAACCCTTTAAGATCTCTTTTTTTACTACAGAAATGATTGTCCATCGTAAAGTAGTTTATTATTTCCTTAGCGGTTTGAACTGTTAATTTGCAATTTAAAATGTTCTTAAAGGCATTATAAACCCCAGATGAAGAAATTTACTAAAACATCTTACACTGTCAGAAAGTCAGAACTAACTACGTCAGCGTGTTTCCACTTCCTACATACAACTTTCTTGCAACATCCTAAAAACATTATAACTCACCCCAAATGAAAGGCCTAAGAATGTGTTGTCACCCTGCAATTAAAATTGCAACTGTTCAGAACATTTTAAACAACAATGTTATGTATTTCTGGCTTTCTAAAAAATGCCTAAAAGCACACCTTCTACCTGCAATCTGAACGTAGAACTGGCCTTTTCAAGCACAAATCACACATTCAATAGTTTCACCTATCAGCCATCCCTGCAAGCTCGTCTCCAGGTATCAGCCACTGAGCAGTGCATCATGGGAATGCAAGCTAATACAAAAGCATGCATTGTGTTCCAGCAATCTTTATTTTATAGAACATTTCTGTTTTATGCAGCTCTTTATCAACCCAAGACAGACGATTCCCAATAAGGCCAATAACCATATATCAGTTCACCCTTACTAAGGCTGATCAATATATTATAGTCTTACAACCGTGTGATTTATGCGTTAAGGCATGCTTGGCAGATGCAAATGCATGATCAAATCTTGAGAGTACAATATGCCATTTCAGCCAACAAGCCACATTTATCACTGTGGCACATATCAGCCACCACCGGAAGTTCACCTTCAATTCAGAGCCAATGCGAAATGCATTGAAGGTTTGCATTGTGGGTATGCAAAGCCACAATACTCAGTTGCTCCGATCAAGAGGTGAAGCCTGCAGGGGATTAAGGGCGCAGGTGTTGGAGCCCAGAGTTTTGCAGCATTGACCCAGAGGAGGCGACGTAGAGTTTCCGCGCCCACTACCAGTACAAAACCTCTCTGTATCCCTTCGAGGGTTGAAGCCCACAGGGGATTAAGGGTGCCGGTGTTGGAGCCCGAAGTGTGTTAGAGCACGTTGGCAAATAGCCTGTCAATGAGAAATTGATTACCTCCGGTCCAGACAGCAATCTTTTCCTTGTATCCTCCCAGTCGAATTGAGTTGAGCTGACTGCGTGTGTGTCCCAACATTGGAAAAGTTTGGGAGCTTCGCAGCAAAAGACGCTCGCTGGTTTCACCCTGTTCAGCTGCACACATAGTACTGCACACCGTAGTACTGCATTGTTGCCACTGGCGTAACAGGGGCCCCCAAACCCTCTGCGGTGCGAGGGGCCCCGCGATCACATGTTCTGGAAGGGGTCCCTTGAATTCACTCTGCATTTATATAGAAATGATTTCTGTAGCAGAAATTATTTCTTTATGAAGGCAGAGTGAATACAAAAAGTCCAGAGGCTACTCCCACCCCATGACATGAAGACCCTAGGCTGGAGGCCTCCATGTCATGGGGTGGGGGAAGCCCTATGACTTCAAAAATAAATAGTTTATTTTTGAAGTCACTCTGCCTTCATAAAGAAATTACATCTGTTATGGTTCAGTCCCTAACGGAAATAATTTCTTTATGAAGTCAGAGTGACTTCAAAAAGATCAAGTAACAACAAAAAGGAGTCGATAGCCCCCTGTTTCTTACCAAAATCGTTATATCACACAAGTAACAGGAGGATGATTGTTAACAAATTATTCCTACTGTTGGGTCCCTAGCGATAATCTTATTAGCCCTGTGTTGAAGAACCTCCTAAGGTGTCGATACCAGCCCTAGTTTGTGCTGGTGTGCCGACTACAAATGGGATGCGGAGGTCCTGACCCTTTCCTCTCTCACTACTTTCCTGATTTCTAAAATTAATTGCACACCTTTTGGGGGTCGGTATATATGTTTAATGTTGCCGCCTCCACTCTGTGTGTCTTATCATAAAAAGATTCCCAAGACCATGGGTCAAAGAATGTAATTAAAAAGAGCTAGTTCTTTCTTCGACTAGTAAGGAGATAGAGGTAAGTAGCAATGATAGTTATTTTTTTATACAAGCCCTTTCATCTGTATATGTAGGGTATCGGAGTCTGGGTTATCAAGCCAGTACTGCTAAGCTAGTGGTCAACCGGTTTCAGCTGGATTCTTTAGTGGCCGCTTTCTTCAGGACGAATACTTCTGATTATGGCATTTTCTATGTGGTCTTCAAATCTTTGCAGATTATGAGGATATTTCGGGTATCCAATGAGTTTGTTGATTCAATCCCTAAGACCTAAAAGGTAAAACAAGAAAGTATTGCCAGGCTCCCGATCCTCATTCTGACCAATAGTGCAGAATGGGTGTGGGGAGCATGGTTGCGCCGGCGCCGTTGATAACGGTGCCGGTGCAATAACAAGTTATGCTCGCGGGGGCCCACAGCCCGCCAGGTAAGACCTGGCGGGCTGTCAGGAACCTGCAAGCAGAACTCGCAATGCGGCGGGATGGTATGAACGGTGCTGGTGCCTTACCGGCACCGTTCATACCATCACCGCCAGGGTCCTAATAAGGCCCAATGTATTTTTGAAGTATTATGGTGATGTGTGCGTGTGTGAGTGTATGGTGAAAGAGTGCACACAAATGTATGGTTGGCTGGGTATGCGTGTGTGCGTGTACGGATGCACACTGAATAGTATGGGTGGCTGCCTGGATGTGCCTGTATGCTGAAAGTGTCCACACTTAAATGTATAGGTGACTGTCTGTGGGAGGGTATGGTGAAAGGGTGCACACTTAAATGTATGGGTGGCTGCCTGGGTGTGCCCGTATGGTGAAAGGGTGCACACTTAAATGTACGGGTGGCTGCCTTGGTGTGCCTGTATGGTGAAAGGGTGAACACTTAAATATATGGATGGCTGGGTGTGCATGTGTATGTGTGGTGAATGGTGTGTGCTTGTGTTCAGGGGCGAAACAAAACCTACATTTCAGGGGGGCTAACTTTAAAATGTTGGGAGAGGTGCTAACTTCATGTGTGGTGGGGAGGAGCAAACTTATTTGTGTGGGGGCATTTAACTTCTTTACGCATTTTAATGAGACTATTCTAGTACAGCTTCAATGTTACAAGCAGTTAACTCTCTCTTTTAGGTTTGAAAGCACCCACTTATGGGCTGTTGTGAGAATGACTGGTCTCCTGTTTCCGCTCTACCCTTCCAATCACTCCCCTGGCATGCAAGTATTAAACCCACATCACAATTTCAATTGCTTAAAGAATTTGGCATTTGAATGCAGGTACTAACAGTGAAATGATGTACATTAGTAATTGCTGGGCCGGGCCCTTGTTAATGGCAAAACCCAGGTGCCGTTTAACATCTGTGTCCTTTTCTGTCCGGCAACTGCTCTGAAGGTCAGCCAGGTCAAGTCAACATAGCCCATAATTTCAGTGCGGGGGGGGGAGGGAGTGCTGAAGCCCAGTCAGCTCAATGGTGTTGCACCACTACTTGTGTTTAATGCCTTGATTAATTATTGGTAATCTTCTTTACACCTAGCCCTATTCTTCCTTATCCCAGTACTTGTGTATGAGGCAGTACTTTTGTATGAGGCACTATGCCTCATACATATCACTGTGGCACATAGCAGCCACCACCGGAAGTTCACCTTCAATTCAGAGCCAATGCGAAATACATTGAAGGTTTGCATTGTGGGTATGCAAAGCCACAATACTCAGTTGCTCCGATCAAGAGGTGAAGCCTGTGGGGGATTAAGGGCGCAGGTGTTGGAGCCCTGAGTTTTGCAGCATTGACCCAGAGGAGGCGACGTAGAGTTGCTGCGCCCACTACCAGTATATAAGTGAGCAAAGATCCTCCCCCCAATCTCTCAGGCAGAAACTGGCACACAAAGAATTGTAACACATTAAAAACTTGTTTGCATTGGGTCAGCTCACCTAATTCGATGCCCTTGGGGCATGGAAGTAGCAGAGGGTTGGAGACTGCTCACTATATGGGTCATCGAATTCAAGCAAAAGTTCACTTCAGGAATGGGGCAGGGCAGGGCAGAACGACCCATCTGTAACATTACACAATGTAGCAAAAGTAAAAAATGGGTCTTATGAAACACAGGAGTCACTGATTGACAAGTTCATCTTTTACATCAGGCACACAAGATGGTCCATATCCATTATTTGGAGTGACATAACAAATTGTGTGAGACAGGGCCTGCCCAACAGCAGTGATGATATGGTTGTGGTCTCCCTGAAAAGTGACTACCTGATGGAAGGTCTGTTGTCTATTGAGCTTCGGGTGTAACCCCCTTCAGGCTGTGGAATAACAACTAGTCCAACTATCAATAAGCATTCTATGGGAATATAAAATATGCACCACATGGAACTGTAAACAGGGGGCTCATAAACACCAGACAAGCGGCTAGCACCAGCCAGGCAGGTACTGGCCTGGATGGTGTGGACTATACATTAACCCTGTAGTGAAGTGGCAACCAAAAGGGAGATAAATTAGATTAATTTCCTGGAACATAGCCACCCTAAGAAAACACCAGGTGCAGCTTCATTCTGGGTTAAGATGTAGTGTGCTTCCAAGAAACATAGGAACTGGGCTCGGTTTCATTTCAGAAGGTCTTCCAAGTCCCGGCAATTAAAGAGAAAAAACAAAGACCCTCAGGTGGCCTGGCAACATGGATCAACATTGGTTTTGACTGATGGGGGTGCTGTTGCGTGGTATCAACAATGGCCGCAGCCTGAGAGCGCTCCGTCGGATGCTTGAGAATCCTGACTCACACTGGATAACTATGGCAACGGGGGACCTGAAAAACATATACATCGGTGGTGGAACACCGGGGGAGTACTCGGTGCTCGTCACAGCATAAACTGACACCTTACTACGGTTGGCCTGGGTGCTGCTCTCAGGACTGGCATGGCTGTGACCACAATATGCCTGGAAATCCCCCCCCCCCCCTGGCGGGGACTCCGGCGCTTAAAGTCCAACAGCAATTACAGCAGAGGGGGACCTGCTGACATACCCCGGCCAATACCCCAGTCCACATTGGCAGCTTGAGCACTCCTGGGGACGCCTACCTTCTTAAACCAGAGATGCACAGCTCTGGACAGCTGGATCGAGCAGCCAAGAAATCCCTCCCAGGCGCCGGGACCAACGAAGACAGTGCAGACACGTGACCTGTCGAATCCACAACATTCCTACAGGCCTGCCGGGACCACACGCAGGCAGGGCCAGGCCCCCTCTACGCCAGCAGCGCAAGGAGCAACGGGAGGCCGGGACCTCCAGCCCGCCGGCACAAAAGGCCTTCCGGGGCTGGCTACTGCCGGAGTGCGGAGGTGAGACGGGATGGCTTGGGAGTCCTGGGGGGAGAGACGCTGGATACTCCATCACTCGCCACTCCGGCCGCTCACTGACCCACCCCAAAACTGTTGTGGCCGCCGCCGGAACTATTCTGTAATTGTCCAGCTCATAGCCTCCAATAACAAGGGGCCTGACCAACAGCAAGCCGCAGCCTTGCCTTGAACGGGGGCTTGCTTACCAAATACCGAATACCAGGCTGCACATAACTGAGGCTTGATTGAGCGGGGGCCTGCACAACAATAACTAGTAGTAATTAATTGAGGCTGGGACCTGCTGCCAGAAGAGCGGATCTACCCCCCCCCCGCTGGGGCTGGTGACGGAGCTCCGGGGTGCAGGCACAATAAAAGTTCAGCATCTTCGGGCAGCATACACCACTCTTTCGGTCAAGATCCCGTGGCCTGTGAATGGCCCCTCCTGGTCCCCCTGCTGCCCACACACCGAAGACTGCAAAAAAGCTGACAAACATAGGGACTCTGCCGTCCGCATCCATAACCCCTTGCTGGGGTGGTATCTTCTGTGACCCCTGCTTAACTAGCTGTGCCGGGATGCAGAGGGGGACCCCTCAAATTAGTGTGTGCCCTCACCGGGGGATCCCCCGGCCTGTTAGGCCGCTGTTCCAGGCCACAGAAGCCAAGAAAAAGTAATAGATCCTTGGAGGTGGGCACGGGGGAGCGTCCCCTCCCTAGTCTTCCTCGGGAGCTGAGGCTGCTGCCGCCTCCTGCTGCCCATGCCCTTGAACTCTTCAATAGTGTGTCATACAAGCTAGCCAACCCGGAAATAAGGTCCCAAACATGATAGCGTAGCAAGGCAGCTATAGACTATGGCCTAGGAGCGAGTACGACGATCCTCTGACACCACACTTTGAATATCCCGGTATGGGCAATCAGAAGCGACAATGAAAGATGGAACAATTTGCCAGGACAGAACGTGAACCAGCTGTGCAGGGGAACCCAGCTGGCACTAACCACATCGACATCTCTGCCCTAAACCAAACCCTACTAGCACTAAAAAGTAGTGCGGACAGTCTTGGGCATAAATAGATGCCTTGACCTGCAAGGTGGACATTTCAGCGGTCCAATAGAGAAATTATGTTGAAGAATGTTGGAAGCGGAGCAGAAGTTCGGAGATAGAGAAGATAAGATCTCCGAACTTCAAAGAGAGGAGGCCACCTTGCAACAGACAGTCAAAAGAGTGGTTGTCAAAAACGACGATCTCGAGGGGAGACCTAGAAGGAATAATATTCGAATTACTGGGGTGGCCGAGAGCACCCATATTGACAACATGGAACTGTTTGTTGAAAAACTCCTCAAAGAAGTACTGGATGACCCACCAGTCACGAGTATGTTTATGGTAGAAAGGACCACCGATCACTAGCAGCTAGACCCCAACAGGTGCCCCGGAAAGGGCCATCATAGCTTGGATTTTCAATGACAGAGACCGGGACACCCTTCTGCGAATAGCGAAAGAGAAGAAAACCCTGCAATGGGGCTTCTCGACGATACACCTATTTCCCGACTTTAGTCAACAAGTGCAGGATCAGAGAAAAACATTTCAAAATGTCAAGAATGTACTGAGGAAAAAAGGGATACGCTACTCAATGATGTATCTGGCAAAACTGAGGGCGGTACAAGATGGTAGGGTATCTTTCTTCACAACCCCTGAAACGGCTGAAAGGTTGGCCATGAACATCCCTGACCCAGGGTCCTCCCCACCGGGGACCCCTTGATCTGGGCATCTCCCCCGCAAGGAACAACATGTTCAACAGGATGACAATAAGTATCTTCAGTAACAGAACCGATCTCCCCAACTGCTAAAAACTCACCCGGAGTGTGGGATAACTAAAATGGTATGTAAACTATGGTAAAGAGTCTCCGCACACAAGGAGACAGAGGCCGTCAGCACCCCCCATGCCCAGCGTCTACTTAGCTTTGTTGTAGTTGATGTTTGGTTTGTTTAGTGTGGGGGGCGGGATAGGGCGGCCCGTAGGTTGGTGTTTCTGGCGTGGGAGTAGGGTGGGCCAATGGGGACATGGGTTAAACTGTTTAAGTCAAATTAAGTTACTTAAAGGGGTGGCGGGGCGGGGAGGTTCCCGTAATGTCAAGTGCACAGACAATTGTATAAGACCAGACACTAGAACATACAAACCAAGCAATCTGTACCAGGGGCTCCTACAAAACCTCTGATAGCAATAACCCTTGGTCAAGCCACGCTTTGGCGACTACCGTAGGGGGTGAAGCCTAACATGGGGGGGATATGACTATACTGACGTGGAATATATGTGGGTTTACCAATGCAAAAAAAAACACACGTGATCACGAATTATGCCAGGAACCACCATGTGAACGTTCTATGCATCCAAGAGACACACTTGGGTAAGACACAAACTCCCCAACATTTCCGGATGGTGGATCCAAAGATATGGCTCTTCCTTTTCCTCCCAATCCTGAGGGGTGGCCATATACATAGACCGAACCCTAGAGTTTAAACTCACAAGGTTATTACAGACAAGGAAGGCCGATTTATCCTGGTTTCTGGGGAGATAACGGGATGGCCCACCCTCTTTATCAACATATATGGCCCTAACTACGATAACACCGAATTTTTTCAAGCGTGTGCCTACCATCTACGCACCTTTCCTAAGTATGACATGGTATGGGCAGGGGATTTTAATATCACCCTCACATCAGATATGAACAGATCCTCCTCTGCCCAGACAACAATGCTGCAAGTGGTCCAGAAGTGGGAGGCCATAGTGAGAGACTATTCCATTTCTGAGACTTGCAGACTTCTACACCCCAATGATCGGGAATGTACCTTCTACTCCGGAATTCATGGTAGCTCCTCCAGGATGGATTACATTCAGATGTCCCCAGAGATAGCTCGGGGGACCCATAAAGCCCAGATCCTTCATCGTACCCTATCGGACCGCTCTCCAGTCATGGTCCAATTTAAGAAACCCCAAGCCTTGGCTAAAAAGCTTAGATGGAGATTAAGAGCCTGGGCATTGGAAGATATCGCCTTTTGAGAGGATATCAGCCAAAATATTACTGAATTCTTCTGTACAAACACAGACTCGGTCCCAGACCCTAGAGTGGTCTGGGAAACCTTCAAAGTCTATATCCGGGGATGTTGTATATCAAAGGAGAGGGGAGTCCTTAAATGCATCCGCAGGTCCATATCAAACCTGGAAGGGGAGATTAAAGACATGAAATCAAGGCAAGCCCTGACCAACACCCAAGAATTACAGTCCCTGTTAGGGAAAAAAAGGGAGGACATTTTCGAACTAATGGCCAACGAGGAGTGATTTCTAGGGGACCCTATTGCAACAGCCAGTTACCAGGAGAGGGACCGCCCTAGCAGAACACTGGCCTGGGCAATTAAACAGGAAAGGCACTCTGACTCTATACTGGAAATAGAGACGGAGAACAGAGATATGGTTAGGGACAATGAGAAAATTAATGAAACATTCTGGGTCTTTTATGAGAAACTTTATTCTACACGGCTAGCCGTAGGTCACAACAGTATCACGCAATATCTAGATAGAATAGCATTGGGGTGGCTGGAACCGGAACAGGGCACATCGTTGAATGACCCCCCACCCCTGACGAGTAATTTTTTTAAGTGATTTGCTCCCTCCCAAATGGTAAAGCCCTGGGCACAGATGGTATCACTGCAGAAATGTATAAGTCCTACCCCGTTCTCCTCATTCCACCACTGCGGGGCATGTTGGAATACGCTAGGTCGGCTGGTACACTCCCGGAGTCTACCAGGATGGCCCTGGTAATGGTACTCCTTAAACCCAACAAGGACCCAGGCAAATGCCCCTCGTACAGACCCCTGTCCCTGATAAACACTGATAATAAGATCCGGGCCGAAATCCTGGCAGACAGACTCCTCCCCTATATGCCCAGCCTGGTCCTAACGGACCAGGCAGGATTCATCCCGGGCCGGTCTACCCACCTACAGAGATTATTCACACTAATGCACAATGCCAATACGGAGGTCCCAATGGTCGTTGCAGCCTTGATGCGGAGAAGGCCTTCAACCCCGTCAAGTGGTCCTTCCTGTTCGAGGTACTCCAACGGGCAGGCTTAGGCAATACCTTTCTACAATTGATTTGGCTGTTGTATGCGGCCCACAGGTCATTGGTGTACACCAACCAAATGCAATCAGAAGCAATATTCCCTACTCGGGGTATCAGAGAGGGCTGCCCCTTTTCCCTCATCCTAATCGCTCTAGTGATCAAACCCGTGGCTTGCGCCCTATGCAAATTCCACTCACATAGAGGTGTAAGACTACACTTATGCACTTTTATTATATCACTGTACGCGGATGATATCTTGATTTATATAAAGCATCCACAGACCACCTTAACCCTGATAATGGAGGAAAATGCAGAATTTGGGGCATTATCAGGCCTACAGATCAACTGGTCCAAGTCAGAGATCCTCCCTCTCGCCACACACGTGACACAACATGACATTGGTGGTGCTTTCGCTTGGTGCCCACAGGGGATCCGATATTTAGGCATCCGGGTCTCCACGTCCCCTGACAGGCTATATGAGGAAAACTACTTGACAGTTATGGAAAGTATGGAACATAAGGTGGATACTTGGATATTCCTCCCAATCTCCCTTGTGCCTAGAATGGTGATTCTGCCCAAATTTGTATACATTTTTAATAACGTGCCGATTTGGCAGCCAGTGAGATTTTGGATCTGTCTCAGATGTTTGGTGAATAGGTTGATTTGGACTGTGGGGCACCCACGGGTTTCCTTCAACACATTGTGCCACCCATACTCAAAGGGTGGGCTGGATGTGCCGGACCTCCTCCTCTACTTCCTGGTAGCTCAAGCTCAATATGCCATTTGTTGGTGGTCACCCACAACGGAGCTCCCACATACACGTTAAGAGAAGGCTATAATACGCCCAGATGACATAAAGTGGTTACTGTGGGGTGCACGAGAACAGTACGATAAGACGGACGTACAGCCACTGACAGTCACACTAAAAGCATGGGCTCGCTTGGCAGACAGGGCCGGCCTGGAACACTGTTACTCCCTGCACACAGCCATTTACCATGTTCGAGGCATCACACTCACACATGAAGACATTTTCTGAAGACACTTTACGAATCTTCACATACACACGGTGGGCAACCTGATAGTGGAGGGCAGATTCATATCCTGGGATGAACTCAAAGAGAGAGGGGAGTGGACGCTCATAATGATGTTTTTGTACTATAGACTACGCGAGGTGATGCGCACCAGGTGGTAAACCTTCCCAGTGGCCCCTACTCCCTCTCCAGTTATGACGTACGCCGTCACCCCACTGCATAAAGGTAAACTGTTTTCCACATTATATAAAATAGTACGCTGTAACACGCCACTCCTGGGGAGCTCATATAGAAATAAATGTGAGGAAAACATGGGCATCACACTGACAGAAGCACAATGACACATAATATGTGCACAAACTAGACACATATCTATCAATAACAGGCTGCGTCTGATACATTTCAAATATATTCACCAAGTATATTACTCTCGTGCTCATCTGAACAAGATCTACCCAAACAGGTCCCCCAACTGTAAGCGATGTGGCCACTCACAGGCAGACTTCTACCATGTTGCCTGGTTGTGTCCCCCATTACAGGCACTATGTTATAGGATAGTGCAGACAATGTCTTCCATACTAAATACCCACATTTCACACTCCCTGGCAGTATGGCTCTTAGCCTTGATAGAATCTGGCACCAGAAGCGAGAAGCGCCTCATGTGTATGGCTTCGATAGTAACAAGATTGTTAATTGTCAGAACCTGGGGAGCGAATAGAACCCCCACTTTCTGGGAATGGATCTCCTCTATGTCCAAATGCGAGAAGCGAAAAACACAGTATAATCAAACGCTCCCACGGAGTGGTAGACCCATGGACTATTGGGCATTGTTCAGGCACTACACGGCGGAGAAGGAAACACCTATGGAACAACTGGCACCTGGGAACGGGAGTAAAGAGGAAACATAAGAACTTTCAATCTCTGCAGTGACTTTAGTCCAGACTACTTCTGAGCGGTGAGGAAGCGCCCTTGGCAACAGGACGGCTGCTACTTACTTCGGAAGCGCGCTAATGATTTAATGCTAATGTACGAACCAGCCCGAAATGAACATTCTTTTGTTGTACTTATTTAACTGTGTCATGGTCTGTGCTACTTGGGAAATGGAGGGAGAGGGAAGGGTGGGTTGACGTTCAGGGTCTGTGGTGTAGTCAAGAGTTATAGTTGGTTGATAATTATACAAATGCCAATAAAACAGTTTGGAAAAAAAAAACATTGGTTTTGACTGGCAAATGTCAAATATTGAATCTAGCTTCCCAGATGTCCAGTATTTGCTGTGCGATCCCCGGGATGGCCAAATGATCTCCATATTTAATGTATACAATCGAGTCATAAACAAACACCCGACTAATGCAATAGAATTGGCAAGGAGACTTTAGAAATCAGTTAAGTAAAAGAGGGCTTGGGCCCCTGGATTATATTGGTCGGTGATCTTAACCTGCAAATTGAACCTCTGTCTGATATAGAGGGGTTTTGGGATGATCATGATGAGATGTGGGATATCCCCCCAATTAAATCTTCCATGCCAAGGAGGGTGCCCCCACTAGCCCTTGGCTGGGCTGCTTCCCTCCTTGGCGTGGATCTAAAGGCATGCAATGGGTGCTTTGTGAAAGATCAGACAGCTAAACCCACGTACCAGGGGAATAACTGTGCCTTGCATATTGACTACATCCTCTTATCTATGAGAATATGGGCATATGCAAAACCTTTGATGTTTTACACAAACGAGGAAGTGATCACAGGTCATTGTCCCTAAAGCTAACACACATGAGCATGCAAGAGAGGGTTTACCAGTGTAATCCTAGTAGCACAGTCCAAACCCAAGGACAATGCAAGCAAAGGATCAAGTGGTGTGACCTTGACCTGTTTCCCTGAGACCAGGCATCTATGTGTTAATCCTGCCTGATTTGAAGTGGCTATTGTCTATGGAACCTTCTGATGGTGAAGCTTATCTTGTATATGATAGTCTAATTTTGGGCATACAACCCCTTGTGACAAAGTCCTGCAAGAGTGTAAAAAAGCGCGCTAACAATAGCACCTGCTGGTACGATGAGGATTGAAAGACAGCAAAGCTCGACATTTTAGTCTGCCTAAAGAGTGCTTTGGGTATTGACAGGGCCGAGCTCAGGCATCTAAGTCTAGAAAAGACAATCAAGTATGGCAGGAAAGGGAAAGGTTACAGGAAGCTTCCAAATCCGGTGATACCAGATTGTTTTGGAAAATCGTTAGTTGGAAAAAAAGAAGGTGGTAGCAATCATTTATGTGGAGAGAACACTCCCAGAACCTCCTTGGAATGGTAGTCCCAGCCGAGTCCCAGGGTATTATACCATGGAAGTTAGTCTGTGGGAACCAAGATAGAGGGGAAAACATAGGCCCCATTCAGTTAGAGTTACTGAAAATCACTAACGGTATTCAATCACAAAGGTGGGGCAAACTGCCCTGACCGTATCTCATCCCCATTAATCTAATCAAGGATGAAATGGGTGTATGGGCCCCAGTATTGTGGCAAGTGTTAAATGTCACTCTTAGGCTCAACAAAGTGCTTCTGTCCTGGCAAAATTCTACTATCATCCCAATCTACAAAAAAGGAGGTAGAGAGGACCCAGCACATGTTTGGCTAATATCACTGTTGGATGGTGTGGGGAAAGTATTCGCCAGAATCGTATACAAGCATCCTCAGACATGGGTTCTGCAGGAGGAAATAGTTGATCATCTTCAAGCAGGGTTTCAGACACAAATAAGTACTATGGAGCAGGTGTCCCGCTTACAACCGGTCATACAGAAATACACGGTACTGAGAAACATGAATTTATATACAGTGTTCAGGGATCTCAGGACCGCTTCTGACTGTTTGTCACTGGGAACTCTGTGGTCTATTTCGACTAGAAGGGGGTTAGCTGTACATGTCCTGCAGATTTTTGAACAACTTAATTTGTATAAGAAAGCTGTGGTGCAATGGGATCTGGGTGGCGTACTGACAGATCCATTTATGGTGACAGAGGGGTGAGGCAGGGATGCATGCTCACCCCTCTATTGTTTTTACTCTATATTGATGAAGTCATCTGTTAAGTCAGATCCAAATGTCTAGACCAGCCAAAACTTGGCCCAAAAACTATACCAATGCTCTTTTTTGTGGATAACACCATGCTCGTATCAGCATAAGTAAGGGGGCTGGAGATCACACTCAGAGTCTGTGTTGAAAAATTACTGAGCTCAAACTTGGGGTAAATACAGGGAAAACAAAATCCCTAATCTTTCTGTCAAAATTCAAAAGGTTCACCAAAATCAATTTGAAAATTAATGGCATTGCCCTACAACAAGTTTGATGTTTTGATTACCTGGGGCAAGATTTAATGACCGAGGTATCTGGACATCTCAACTTGTTAAATCCAGCTCACTCCTAGAAAAATATGGTGGGGCAATTCGGAGATATATCTTGATCATGGCTGAGCGGCCATTACACCTGCCCTGGCAATGTATATTGCCCAGGCAAAATCCACAGCATTGTATGGTGCGGAGATATGGGAACATGTAGCCTGTAGCAAACTGGGTTTTGCAGAAAGATGCTTCCATAGACGTTTGCTTGATATGCTGTCCGCGTGCCCGGGCATCCCCATTTACCTAGAGCTGGGCCTTAGGCCGATTAATGGTGATGCTGTCCTTTGGCCGATCCTCTATTGGTTCAGAGTGTGGACAATCCCTGAGCTTAAAGTGTATTATGAGGGATCCGAGGGTGGTTCGCCCACATCAAAAAGTACTTGACAAAAATAAACGTAGTCGAACACTGGCACACCCCTTGGGTATTACGAAAGGTCTTGCAGAAAAGGTAAAGAGCTCCCCATGGGAGGCAGCTGAAGTGGATTTGATCAATGCATGCAGTAGGCTGGTAATGCAGAATTTCCTCCTGTCTTATAAATTGTCCCTGGGGTTTGAAAAACATCTAGATGCGGTCAATCCCCCTCATGCATGTAATTTGTAGATGAAATTCAGGTTAGGCCAACTGAATTTAGCACATCGTACAAGCAAATGGGATATAATTAAAAATCACTTATGCCCGGTGTCTGGTTTAGCCAGGGAATCCTTAGGCCATTTCCTGTTTTCTTGCCAGGGGTATTATATGGCGAGGAATAAGTACTTAAAGACAATTTGCAATACACAAGCATACTTCGGACAAGCAAAGTGCCATTGCTATTCAGGCATTTCAATGACATAAACATAGTGTACTTTGTGGCAAATTATATCCACCAGGCATGGTGCATAAGAGCGAGAGCACTGAAAGCTGGGGGAAAAGACAGTGAATACAAAACCCCACACTGTAATTTGGTCTATATACCAGGAATGTAATTATCCCCTAGCGCTGCTGCTAATCTAGTAAGGCACCTTATTGCTCTTTTGTACATCTTATGGGTTAGAATAAATGTACATTTCTTGTAATGATGCTGCTATCAAAATTATAAATGCACTTTTCTTGCTCTCCTGCACCTTCTTGTGAGGACTATCCAACCACTGATAGAGCCTAGTGCTGTCCATAAATTTGATTTTCTCCCATTCATGTTGACCGTGAATTAGTAAAATGTGTTGTGATACCCCAATTCTAAATGCAAAATATGTGCCAGCAGAAGCTATTGTGAAGTGTAATGGGTATAATCCCTCACAGTCATGTACGGCCCATGAAAATTATTTGGCCCATGGTGCAGCTTGTTCAGAGGGCTTGAAAAAGCCCCTGGCTCCTAATGAATGTTTTGTTTGTGTTGTAGTTCCAAGGTCACCTATACCTTCAATGGCCAGTCTGTAAATACTCCACGATCAAGCTCCTGAAGCTGAAAGGGTGACCTGGATGCAAAGTAAGTGTGTACTGGGAGAATATTCCCTGTGGCTTTCCCCAGATGGCTGCCTGGTGACATCTAAGGTACTTCTTCCCTACTAGTCCAGGAAACTCAGAGCTTGGCCCTCTGAGATAGAAAGGCCATGATTGTACAGTTACAATGAGATTGGATGGCTCCTGGGTTAGCCATTATGGCTCATAATTATTGTGAGAATTGTATTATATGCCTAACCCACAATATTGGGAGAGTAGTGTCTATAAGCTGCCTGCATAGCTTGTAACAGAGGGTCCATGTTTACATGTGCAGACATACTTCATACAGCCACCCACACAAGTCATATCATTATTGTCTGGTCATAGTGGATGTGTTTTCTGGGTGGGTGGAGGCCTATCCTTTTATAAAAGCAGACACAGTCATTGTGACCAAGAAATTGTTAGCCAAATGTATACCTCGGTTTGGATTGCCCTTATGTTTAAACAGTTACCTCGGTACCCACTTTATGGGTCATGTTATCAGGGAGGTGGGCACAGCATTAGAGATAAAACAACATTTCCACTGTGCTTATCATCCTCATTCCAGTGTACATGTGGAACACCGAAATGACAACCTCAAGTTAGGCTGCCTTAAGTGTGTATGGGGGCTGGGTGGAAATGGCCCCATGCTCTGTCTATGGTTTTGTTTGCTATGAGAAACAATCCCCATAATAAGCCTAGGTTGTCAGCCCACGGGATTCTTACTGGTCAAATTATGAGAATGGGAATTGCACCTCCAGCAGTCCCCCTTATGCAGAGTCTATAGCTGGAGGATGATACCTTGATGAAATATTGTAGCATGTTAATTAAAACTGTCTGATCTCTTCCTGCTCAGATTCGTGAGGCTAAGCCTGAACCGGTTACGGGATCCTGCCACCCTCTGCGCACAGGACACTGGGCCCTGGTGAAAGTCCATCATCGAAAGTCTGCACTTCAGCCGAGGTGGTATGGTCCCTTTCAAGGTTTGTTAACCACAAACTCAGCAGTGCATTGCATCAGTATTCTGGTCTGGATTCATGTGGCACATTGCCGCAAGGTTGCTGGCCCAACAGATGACACCACCTCACCGGCCACTGATCTTCCAAGAACGGTCTCCAATTCCCCCACGACTACCGACACCACTGCCAGTGACACTGCCAAGCATGTGTCAGATATTTCCAGTGATCAATATCAGAGAGTGAGGGCACGGCCCTCGATCAGAGAATATGCATACATACTGAACAAAGCTACGCATCTGCTGAATCTTTTTTAAACAGTAATGTCTCAAAGCGAGCTGTTTATACGGCTCCTTGGCAGTCGGTCAAGGCCCATGAAGGAACGACACTGAGCCAGTTGCTTCTGTTCATATGCCATCTCCAGCAGCCCCTTCTGCTGGCCCTCACCACAACTGTCCAGAGGAATGCATGGTGATCCCGCAGGAGGATATCCAAAAGTTAGTAATTCTGATAGTTGTGACAATGGGCCGAGTTACTCACCTCTGGATTTGTCTCCCCAATGATGATGTGTCCCTCTGAGGCGACGGTGCAATGGCAGAGAGCAGACACCACTGCTGCCAAGTCCCCAGCATCTCCAGGGTTGGACATTGCTGTTATCATGTATTGGTCATGCTTCCCATTACCATGGGCCTCATTACGAGTCTGGCGGTAACCTGGCGGTTTTTCCGGCTCGGTTACCGCCGGACTCGTATTACCATTCTGCCTCCGTGATTCCCGGAATTACTGGGGCATTACACCCCCGGTGACCCGGGAATTCCAGAGGCGGAATTCGGTAAATCCCCATTCCCATTGAGTCCCATAGTCCCATAGGACTCAATGGGAATGGGGACCATGCAAACACCGGCACCATCTTATGATGTGCCGGTGTTTCCACGTCTGCCTGCAGGCGGGCGGTGTTAAACCCACCAGGTCAGACCTTGCGGGAATGACACCTCCGCCTGCAGGACTCGAGATCACCCGGTATGGAAACAACGGTGGCGGCGGGTTTACCGCCACTGCTATTTCCATACCGGGTGACTCGTAATGAGGCCCCAGACTCTGATATTTGTGTGGCTCTGGTATTAGCAGTGTCTGTAGCTTGGACTTGTTGGTGAATTTATAATTGTATTTATTTATAACGTGCTGGAACAGAGCCCTTAGGCATAGAAGCACAGACAAAGTCATACAACAGATAACAGAAAAAAGGCTCCCCATCAGGGATACATTATATGAGAAAAACTATTCATGAAGAAAAAAGAAACTATGATCTGTATATAAGAGACACCAAATAACTACTAACCAGAATTAATTAAGCACATTTCTTAGATTTGAAGTAAGTGGAACATTGGTCAAATTATTAAATGGACTTAAAAAAGAAGGAAGGCTGCTCTAGCCACAGCCAATAACAATACAGTCAGTGTTGGTCTTGGTACACGATTCTTTAATCTGTCGACCATAAACTGTGAGGCGTGGAGTTCACTGCCCGACACTTGGTAAGCATGGGGGGAATTTGGAACACTGAGACTCATTGTACTACAGAGGACTGACGAGGTGGTTCAGAGAACAGTTCAGCAGGTTTGTTGTGACTTATCTATCTTATCAAACCAGTAAAGAAACGTAATCTGCAAACCACAAACTATTGTCCTGAGGATGTGGTGTATAGCCCAAAAAGGACCATCAACAAATAGCACTAGTGGCATTATGTTGTACTATATCTCTGTTAGTATAAATGCTGCTGGAATGTTGATATATATATATATATATATATATATATATATATATATATATATATATATATATATATATATATATATATATATATATATATATATATATATGCATTTTATGGTCACGGAGGCTTTTTGAAAAACCTGCCATGAGATGAACGGGCTGGGAGGACAGCCCTGGGTATACAGTGAAAACACCTATTGACACCTCTCCTGGCAGTATGTGTGTATCTTTATGCTTGGTGTGTGCCCATGTGCCCCTTGCTTCATCCTCATGATTCCCTATTTCACAAAACTCCTTTCAGTGTGGGTAATCTCTGCTTGAACCTTGAGCTGGTCTCTCAGTCACAAGGCTCAAAGCCATATAAGGATGGTCAGTCCATGTTGGGATTCATGGCTCCTCCAAATTTCCCTGAGCTGAACCTAGTACACTGAATGCCTGCTGCCCTCGACATATCATCTCTGGCAGTGGCTCTCCTATGTTATACTAGCCCTTGGTCTGTGTACACAGGAACCAGCAGATTCCAGTATTACCTGTCCGCTAACACAGTGTGGTAATTTATAATGTTGCATTTGCCCTACAGCAAAATTTCAAATTTTCCTGTGCTCAGAATGCCATGTTGCCTGGAATTAATTTCATCTGTGGAGAGAAGGCATACCCATGATTACCCATCAATTGGGGAGGCAGTTGTTTCATGGGATATGTTTTGACTACAGTGCATCACAAAACTACAAATTAGACCGATTGCTGGATAACCATGCCAATCTGCTGAACTAGAATGAGAGAGGAGCAGGATACGAGTAAGTGACTAACAATTCAATAATCACTTTTGGAATTAACTAATTATTAATACATTTTTATTCAAACACATGAGCTTATTTCGAAGCTCGCATTAAAAAGTTATCTTATTTTACAAAAACTAAAAAAAATAGAGATACACAAAGTGAAAGGAATCTTGACTGACTAAAGAGACACCTACACACTCAAATAAACATACACACACTTATTGTCTAATAACTATAAACTCAGTCATACTCAAATACAGAAATACAGCAAGAAAACTATGGCATAACATATGCACTATAACAATACTAACACGAATTAGCACATCTAACACATATGGTATACAATTTAATAAGAGCAATGTTGTAATGCTCTGCTCTGACCCAACACGTTTCTTTCCCGTCTTACAGAAACGTTGCAATTCATTCAGGGGAAATTCTTCAGAGGATTTTGTGATTGGGTGGCTATTGCTCTATAGTTCATGCTCCATACAGGACAAACCTGTCATGTATACTGTCATTCTCTCGTAAAGCTCTGCAGAAAGGGGATGGAAGCAACAGAAAAATACTTGCTGTTTGACTACTCATTAATATTAGTCATAGACACATGTTATATGGAGCTGAAAAATATCTCCTCCATACTGCTCCAACACTTACCGGAACCATATAATTTGACTTTGGCAGTGGAGCGCTGGGGGTTTCATTCCGCCAAACCAGCTGTGTCCTAAGGGGTAAAAAGGAAATAAACCAACTGTCAGTGACTGTAGATCACTGACCTCAGTTTCAGAAGTGAGCGCTTCGAGTCATAATTAATTGTTAGTCAGGGACTTCGGTGCAAATTTCCTGACAATAGTACATTTATGGAAACTTACAAAGGGAAGGTGTCAATTTACTGGGTTGTAAAGCTATTCGCAAAGGCGTACCATCCGTCTCTGTCCTTTTGTTGGAAGTTGTGACTAGTCAGCATTCTCATAAATCAGTGAAGTATCAATGTATCACTCAGTTGGCAAGGAGCCAGAAATATGTATGTTGTGATCAGGTCGAACTTCTCAAGTGACATACACGTATGCAGGTCTCTGAGGTGTGGATAAATGCTACATTAAAAAGGGTAACTGTGGTACTCTATGTGGGCTTCTGATTGTGAACAATTACAAATCTGCATTCTGTGCACTTTTCTTAACGTGCCTGAATTGTTCTAATGGCTGGTAGTAATTATGGTGGCCACGCAGTGAAATGGAGTGTCTAAACACGCACGTGACGTATAGCCGTGCAGGTGACTGTTTGTGTCTGCATACAAATGTTTAGGTTTTAAACGCGGATGGTGGCTCTGCCACCCAGGCTCACTTACTCAGAAGTCTTCAATTGCGGTCAAGGCGTGATACAGCCCTTAAACATGAACCTCGATTCTTAGAGCTTGCGATGGGCATGTAAATATGGTGTTCACAAAACGAATAGAGGCTGGCTCTTGAGTGGCGTGTCGCTTTTCTGTAGATGGAATTGAAAAAAAGAGCAACTGCTAGTTAATTGGGCATTCCCGTTCCTCAAGTGCTTTCAAACGCATGTGCAATGATTCAACGGGTCGCAAGTACTTACTTTCTAAACTGTTCACTAAAGTCGTGGATTTCAATGCCACCGGCTGAATTCTCTGGTGATTGTCGTCAGGCCGTTGGCGAGCTCTCGAGTTATTTGTCAGTTCATGAATATGTCAGGTGATGTCTTGCTAACGTGAACGCAGCTCGGCAGTCATCTAACTATGGGAACTGCAGTTCCATTCGGCTCCTGAATGAGACATTTCTCACGAAGAGTGGGCTAAAAGTCAATTCATATTTGCCTAACTTCTTATGAATATGAAAAAAAGACTAAACCAGGGCATCATCATTAGGCTTCAGTACATATCCGTCAAGAACAATTGTTTACTTCGATCTGACTCATTCTGTCGAAATAAAGTTCTGCAGTGACAAAGGGGTAGAGCTGGGCACACAGTGTGACTAGGTGTCATTTAAGATGGGCGCTGACAAAAACTGAACAATATTATGTTGGCAATTTTTATACTCACCTCTGTTACTTGACTGAATGCCAGTCTATTAACTCATTGAGTCCCAGTTCATGACGTCTTGTTAAGAAGATTAGGCCTGTCTCTTCCCTTCAGAGTCTGTTATTATATTGCCGTTCTGATGTAATTTAAGTATTATGGACCATTTAATTTCATTACTCGAGTTTCCTGCACTGATGAAATGGCCAACCATTGGGGCTGTTATTGTTCTGTTCCTAATGCAGCTTTTATGTTCCATGATGCACACCTTTACTGGTCTCTTTGTTTTCCCTATGTCTAGTTTCTCGCATGGGCACCAAATTGCATAAATTGCCCATGCTGTATTCTTGTGAATTCTTTTTGTGGCCAGGGTGTTGTCAGTCCCAAGTTGAGGGCGGTTGTTCTAGTTGTCTTGCTGCAACATATTCAGTTACTGCAAGCATTGTGGCCTCTCAATTTAGTCAGACCCCATGAATCAGTGATTGTCATCTGTTGTGTGGTAGGCTTGTACACAATATTTTTCGTTAGTAATTCTTTCAGGTGTTTACTCCTTTTAAATTCACATCTTTGTGGGGCAATATGATTCTTCCCTTTGGACAGTATATGCCAGTTTTCTGTTACTACCCATTGTTTTTGGTTAGTCATGGCATTATTATATGTGCATCACACCTCTACATTCCCCACCCAGGCTCTCCCTAAGTGAAACATTTTCATGGGAAGACCTAGTTGCAGGCCAGGTTTACCTGACACTGACTCTAGGGATTAAAATAAATAGAAATTGGTTAACAAAGCCCTCATTGTTGGTGGAGGATATTGCCAATGCAACAGCCTCCTTCTTGTCTATGCTGTCCCGGGAACAGTTAGCCTTCCAAACCGTATGGCATTACACATGGTTCTGGCCTCCCAGGGAGGCACCTGTGCAGTCATAAAGAGTGAGTTCTGCACGTTTATACCAGATCACACAAGCAATATATCGGACATCATTACCCACATTTGGCACACCGCAAACTATGCCAGAAGCGTCATGGTCCTTCGGGGTGTGGATCGAGGGGAAACTGGTATCCCTGGGGGCATTTATCGGGCAGATGTTGCATGTCATTGTCATAATCGTGTGGCTGTATTGTCTGTCAATGGCGGGCAAAAGCTTTTACTATCTCCTTTTTCTTTTTAAAGGTTTGTATAAACCAATAAAAATAAGAACAAAAAAAAAAAAAACTATCAGTTATGTATCACCTGTTCTGAGTGTCACAACCTCTTCAAGTGCTTTACTGTCATGCTAGCAGGATGAATTTAGAGTGCAACCCTGACCTGTTCAGTGCACCCCTTACATTTGAAAGCATATGTCCTGATGGGTATAAAAGCCAAGGGCTCAGAGGGAAGAGGATGGGGGATGCTCAGAATGTGTTTGCCGTGTGGCTGTTGAGTTTGTGTTGTCACTCATTTCTACTAATAACGTGTACACCAATCAATCAGAGTAGTGAGTGATCCTTTTTCCTCAATATTACTCAAAGTCTACTTTGGAAAAATTAAGACACCTCCTGAGTCTATACCCAGCTCTCAAAAGAGTGGACCTCAAGTACAGTTTGTTGGATGGTTGACAAAAAATGTGTAGATCCTAAAACGTTACAAACATGCCTTTATTCATTGGACCAGGAAGCAATCAAAGTCTCTTTATCCAACATAGAAACCACAATTACAGAGTCATCAACAAATTAAACAGGCAAAGGCAGATGGGAATGCTTCTTACAAGCAGAACCATTGGGACAAGAGAAATTCTTCAACACATGCATCCATTGCACCTGTCACTGCAAGAGAATATTGTGCAAGAGACATTAATGTTTTTGATTAAAAGATGTAAAAATATGAATCAGGATCCACCTATTTAGAAAAATGAAACAACCATATTTCATAGTTCATAGATACTGGATCTAGTAGGCTGGAAAATCCCTATGACATTATCCTGATGGTTTAATCATTTCATAGTATATGGTGCTCCTTTCAGCTAACCTTCATATTGTCATAAGGTTTTATTTCTCATACATTATTGTTAATTCCACTGTAGGATCTTGGCTGAATGGTCCTCTTTTAATTGCATCATCATCTTGGGACTGGGCTTTTCATCATTTGATAGGCAATAGCCTGTGCGGGTCTCCTACGGACACTCAGGAGAGTAAGATAATGCACCCTACGAAAGTACTGAGAAAAGTTGCTTAATAGTTTAAATCTCTTGATCTTTGTAAATTAGGTAAGGTTCACATTGTTGAACATGTTCCCATTATGAAGTTAGTATTCTGTATGTCATAAATTGGTGACAATAGGGCTTTGTTAACTGTAAATCATGCATGTATTAATACACAGTGTCGTTTTATGCAGAGCCCACGGAGGATAGAAATGGCCTGGGACCTGCTTCTCCTTATGCTGTTACAATGAATGCAGTAGAATTATATATCCACTGACATGGTGAAAATCCATTGCGGTTTCGTATATCTAAGAGACCAGTTGTGGTGTACATCCAAGAGATACATCTAACCATAAGAGAAGCAACAAAACATCAAAGAAACTGGCTAGGATGAGTATCTTGCAGCTTTGTGTATCAGAAATGAAGAAAATATGTGGCATGTCAATACTAGTCGATAAATACACAAGTTATAATTTGGGAAACACTTGGCAGGGTGGCAAGGGATGATTTATGCTTGTTTAGATCAAATTGGGTTTTGCGCAAGTTAGTCCTAGGCCTTTCATACACCCGTCAACTCCAAAGCCAGCTGTTTCTTATATCTGAACAGGCTCTTGACTGAGATAGGGACAACACCACAACACTGATCATGCTTGCTTTATCTTGGATGCCCACTATAAATGGTATACCACAGTAGGAAATGGCTAGACTGGCTGCACCAAAAGGCCAGATTAGGCACATGTTAACACATATCATGCTCCTTTTGTTATAGATGCCCATTAAAAATTATATCCCTCCAGTTCCCCTCCATCCTCTCTCCAGTTCAAATCAGTTCCCTGTGCATGTACAAATCAAAGACAGGTGCACACACATTCACTCGCCCATTCAAAAGCACATTCATGAAGCATTCACTGCTCAATTACACAACATTCCAACAGCATTCACAAATCATTCACTCGCTCATTCACACAGACACATACACCATACACTCACTCATTCACACATGTATACATACACACATAACAACATACTACATACAAAATACAATTCAATTTCAACACTTACCTTCAACTCCGATCTGGATGCTCCTTCTCACAGCTACTCCACCTCCTGTGACAAGGGTGCTCGGGCTTTCGCACACAAGAACAGGAACTAGGAAGCACACTGCACTTCCCGGCTCCTGTTAATGTGCACAGAAGCGACCCCTCACACATTCAGACATGCAGTTCCCTAGCCTGCATCCCCAATGAGTAATGCAAGCTGGGGAAGCAAAATGCCCCAACCTTACATGCTGCGGAACACAAAATGTCAAAGGGAGTCCACCTTTGTCTTTAAAAGTTTAAGCCACGGCTCAGTTTTTGCACCCCCTGACCCATTATGGATGAGCCACCCATGGTTCAGAGCCTCCCCTCCTCAAAATGACAGGCCTTTCTTAAGTACCGACTAACCAAGCAAACGGTTTACTGAATGTATAATGCATGCATTTAATAAGTACTAATCAGGCAAGCATATGAAAAATGCAAATTAGAGAATGCTTCTATGCTGGTCTGAAAATGTTAAACAAATACTGGAAGCTGCTCATCAACCGATTTTCTTACAGCAAGTGCAAAGCAAGTAAACATTTAATATGAGCAGCTTATTTTAAATTTGATACAAATTTTAGATACTGTTTAATAAATGCCAATGAATTAACAGTCAGTGGACATGTTATAAGCAGTTCACTAAATGATTAAAACACACATCGATTGTTTATAGGAGAGAATTTCTTATCACTGCTCAGGAAATGTTATTTAAAGATTCAATTAGCATGATAAGTGATTTAGGGTATATTCACAGTCGGTGTAGTCGCAGGGCTTTGCTTTCTTTTATGCAGAATGCAGCAAAAGCGCACACGAGGCAATTTGTCCCTTGGATGACATTAACAAGCAAAAAACATTTGAGATTTTTTCTATTATTGAAGTAAGAAATTGTGATTGGTTAGGACGTGTGGTGTGAACAATTTAGGGGAGTTTGGCTTGCTGAAGTGGCTTGATGAAACTGGTGTGTGCTTTGTAAGTTTCAATCAGTATATGGGCCTCATTACAAGTGTGGCAGTCTGGAAATAAGGGTGCCGGTCGCACCATGCCAACACCCTTTCCGGACCGCCACACTCCAACTCTACCTTCATGGGCCGTCGCCAGGCACAACAGCCCCGGTAGGCGGAGTTGTCATGGAAGCTGTGTCCCCATTTCCATGGAGTCCAGTAGGACTCCATGGAAATGGGGACTTACACTTTCTGTCGTCTGGCACCGGGATCTCAGGTGGCAGAAACATTGTTACGAGTTCTGTGCTACCAGTGGGTTACCGCTGCACTCGTAATGAGACCGTATTTGTCTCTGCTGTACTCTGCTCTATACTCAGTAAAGATAAAAAAGTTCTCTGAATGAAATCTCCAGCGAAAGAGCACATGCTATGGCATTCTAGTCATTGCTGAACCAATGAATACATTGCAGAGACAGATGTGGATGCGTTCCAGTTCATGGTCCTCAAATGGAAAAAGCGAGGCGCAACATCAATAAAGCTGTGTGTGCTTTTGCTCGCGATGTTGGCATGAGATCATTTCAGAATGAGAACATTACATTTGATAGGAGAAACATTTTTCGGTGACATGGAGTCCATCTAACTGATGTGGGTAATCAGATTTTTGTGGAAAATTTAAAAAAAATATTGAAGCAGTTTTTTTGAAAGTGAGAAGAAATAATAAAAATGAGTGAAATGTTTTCTTAGTTCAGTTTGTAAAACGAAAAAAAAAAATGCAAAAGCCAAAAACACAAAATAGGTTCTTTTAAGAGCCACCCTTTTTGAATGCAAAAAAATTCAAATGATTTCAATCGTCCCACTCTTTGACATTTTTGCGCTGTCCGCGGACTATGCAGGCTGCGCAGGGGCCTATGACTTCTGTTCGCACTTCTATTTTTAACTGCGAAACAAGGCTCCTAAAGGAACCTTTTTGTATTTTTTTGCCATATTTCTCAGGAGAGGCAAGGTAGTGGTTCAAAGGTTGCGAAGGGGCACCAACCAGAGGGACATGTGGAGAGAGGAAGATGTTGGCGGGCCTTAATCAGGTAGGTTGCATTGTTTCTCATGCTCCTTGACTGCAACCGCAAAAGCACTCCAAAAATGCTCCCCCATACAGATAGGTGCTTCACAGTAAATGCATAGCACTCTGAACCTCGAAAGGTAAGGGTCAGCAGAGCTCGGTATGGCTGGTGAAGCCACTGTTGGGATCCTCTGCCCCAAAGGAGTATCCTTAGTGGTGACAGGAGATGAATAAGATGAAGGGGTGGAGGAAGTCAACCTGCTCTTACCTGAGAAAGGTATAGTCTTCCTCAGAGTACTCTGTTGGGACGATTTGGTGTGTGGTCTCATGGAAGAAGTCCCGCAGGAATACAAGCTAGGTTTTCCGTGACTGAGTACAACTTTGCATGATGAAGTGACATTCAGGGATCCATTTGGAGATGCCGTCTTGCAACTCATGACTTTTTCTTGCTGCTGATCTGGTATTGAGACGGGTGGATTTTACTAAATGTGTCCGAGTGGTTGTGTGCAGTATTAGTGATAAGTAGATTTCCTTTCTGCAATATTAATTAAATGAACAATGGTAACGGATTGTTGGCCCTTTGGAGGCAGAGCAGCGTTGCTGTTGAGCATGTCATGCTTGACTGGTGGAGCGAAGAGGTGATTATGTACGGAATGGAGAGCTCAGGGTGAGTTTTGGAATTCGCAAGGTGATTGTTGGTGTGAAATAAGTAAATATAGCAGTGAGGGATGGAAGAGGAAGTGAGTGAATTATGAGTTATAGTGAGTGGAATGAGTGTGGAGTGTGTTGGGGTAAATGTTGTATTGCGTGGGTAAAGTGATTTTCTAATTAAAGGGGTATGGTAATGTAGTGATTAGGGTGAGTGTTGGAGTGGATGCATAGAATTCAGGAGCGTTGACATGACTCAGGTGAGAAAAATGAGTTGTGAACAGAGTGTGGTCGGTAACGAAGTGGGTAAAGGAAATTAGAGAGTGTGTTGATATGAGTGGAATGAGTGTGAAGAGTTGGAATGAGTGTGGTCAGTGTTTGGTGTTGGTTTAGTGGGAGTAAAAGGACTGAGTTGAATGGAGTGTCTGTCAGGGGGGGTGGAGTGAGCATTGGAGTGAGTGGAGTCCATTTTCAGATGAGATGAATGAGTACCCTGAAGTACAGGAGAGGGTGCCATGAGTGTTGCTTGAGTTGTAGTGTGTGGTGGGGTGAGTAGAGCGTGTTGTGTGAGCTCAGTAATGACATATGAACCTGCATGTGAAATAATGGTATTCTTGGCCCGTGTATGCATTATACATTTGAAGTGCTCTTCAAGGTCTGTTTTGTTATTTAAACAATGTTTCTGAATAGTAAAGTGGAAAAAGCCTGTTTAGCCCCAAAAGGATTCTGGAACCTTTTTGTGAAGGTTCAATTTTCGAAAAAAGCACGTGCTTGTTGATATGAGGTACCCTTATTGGTGTGCATTGGCATTTAAATCTGTAAACCATTTTAAATTAAAATCATTAAAAACTGACAGATTTAGTACCTTAAGCAATAAATAAATGCTTTACTTTATAACGAAAAGGGGCCATTTTTATCTAAGAGAAACATTTGCACTGCTGCATGATAGAGAGTGCAGCATTTTGGAAGGTGCAGCACTCATTAAACTCTTCTTGTAAGCATTCATTTTACGTGAAACGTATCCAGCTTTCGATTCAAAAGCCAGCCTGCTACTCCTGTAATACGTTCATTGCTGTGCACCGTACGTCAAGTGGCCGAACAACCACTGTGCAAAAGCCGCAAGTTCGTTGAATGGGGTTACGCCCTGTGGCCGGCATTATATAAACGTGTCACCAGAATATTAGTATTAGGCCAAAATATACCCTTAGCAAAATACAAATTCCTTTAGTGCATTTTGCACCAGGGCAATGCTTGTCCGAGTGACAACAGGGAACAGTGTTAGCATTAGTTGAAATAATTCACTGGAAGAAAGTTTTTTTTGGATTAGGCAAGTGCTGCCCTATTTTTAATATCATGCCACATTGCACGTGCATTGGTGCAACGTTTCTGTAATGTGGCTCTTGGAAATGATACAACTTCCTCTTCCAGGAGACTTGTGCGCAGATGCAGAATGGTTCAGCAGTAGTTTTTTTTTGCAGTGTGTTCAGTTATGGGACAGTGCTTGCCACCTGCCTTCCAGTGGAAGAATTGCACGCAAGAACTCAGCACTCATAGCAAAGTTTCTCTTTTAAAGAATATTTTAAATGTTATAGGCAGGACTCTGTACATGACATACACAAACAGCCTCAATTTAAATAAAGATGCACCTGTGATATACATCCATACAAAGGGAGAACTGCATAGTAAATTGGGAAAGGTTGGTCATTTTAACATAGTTTCAATGTGTATTTTTACATTACCCCTGAATGTTGTTTATTAGTGTTTTTTTTTTTTTTTTACATTTTGATTCTTTTTAACATTGTAATTTTTACGGTGATGTGCGCACTGCTAGATAAATAAGTAACATTTTGGGATTTCAAAGTGCACCGGCTCCCTATCTTATACTGAATTTGCAAAACTTGTGAGTTCAAGCAGTCCAGCTGGTTCCACAGCAGGCCTATGTCTGCCATACACCTTTACGTCAGTTCTCGCTCGGCCAACACTTACTAAGTCTTTCTCATACATGGTTTAATTAATCCTAGCGCTACAGTTACAGGGTTACTACGATACGTGCAGGAGCCACGAGAGGGCCTGCATCCCTCATCTGCGCACGGAGCAGGCGGCACAGCCTGCAGCCCTCATGTCCTGAAAAGGGAGCAGGCACAACGTGAGGATCTGCACCCATCAGTTGGGGGGGGGCGGTGCAGGGGTGCGAGGACGGCCCTTGAAAGTACATCATCTGCTCCCAGAGTGGAGCCGCCCCGCGTTCCCCAGGAGAAGGGGTAGAAAAAAAACAAAAGAGAAGAACTGCCTTCATGACCTGAGAGTGAGGGCAAACAGTTGGTCTGTCCGGGTAGGGTGTGGTCAGAAGAGTAACAACAGGCCTGGTTTAGTGCTGTGGAGGGCTGCAATCCGCATCAAGCAACAAGGTTCACACAGTGTGACGCCACAGGGTAGTGGCTGCAAGTGAGTGCTTGTGCACCCTGGTGTTATGGATCTGTAAGGAACTGGGCGACATTAAGTACCCATCATGGGAGATGAGGAAAATGAAGGGGCATATTGACAGAATGGCCCGGTTGCACTCCTGTATCCCTTTGATGTGGTAGGAGCACCTGCCAGTCTACGACCCCAGTGGAAGGCATGGGTGGAGAACCTCAAGCTATACTTCGAGGCCATCGAGATCAAAGACAAGGTGAAATGTCCAACCCTCCTGTATTCAGCCGACCCGGATGTCCAGAGACTGTTCAAGACCTCGCGGGCCAGAGACCAATCGTATGACGCAGCCATTGCAGCACTGAACAAGTACTTTATGCCCATGATCAACCAGGATAATGAACGGTTCAGGATGAGATTAGATGCACAACACAAGAGGAAGGGGAGAGACTTGATGCATTTCATGACAAGCTTTGCAGCATTGCGTTGTCCTGCGCTCTGGGCATTTTCGAGGCTGACGAGATCAGGGCTCAGATAATTTATGGCTTTAGCTCTACTAAACTGGAAACAAGTCCTCAGGGAGGCAGGGCTGGGCCTCGACCGCATCCTAGAATTGGGCCGAGCACAGGAGCTGGTGGAGGTGCGTGCCTCGGCCATGGACCTCTCCGGGCAGCAGCTCAAGGTGGAAGCCCCCATGCAATGGGTGAAGTTGGAGGAGGTGTCAGCTGTGGACAATGGCAAGGAGGTATGCCAACAAGAAACAAGGAGTGGCCACGAGAGAGCCAGGTGCCAAGCTATGCCCTCAGTGTGGATGGGGCCTCCCTCATGTGCATGAGTGCCCAGCCAAAGGACATACATGCGGGAGGTGCGGAAAAGAAGACCATTTGCACATGTGTGCCCAGCCCCAACATCTGCCAGCATGGTCAAGCCAGCAGCAGTGAGTGCGTCAAAGGAGGCTACGGGGAGGAAGATCCCAAAACAGCTGCGGTCCAGGTGGCAGAGGACCACCACAGGAAGCCATATGACGATGCGGAGGATGAGGAAGATGATAATGTATTCTTTCTCTCCTGCAGCGGCACAAGTGGACCGGAGTGTAACTCCCCAGGGAGGACAGTTTGATCCAGGCATATTTTGATCCCAAAATGGGTCACTGGACCTCAAATGGGTGCTTGGACTGGAATGCACCACAGTTTGCTGTGCGGCGTTGGTGATAGGAGTGGTGTGCGGACTGGAATGCAACACAGTTTTTCTGTCTTTTCATAGGTGACAGGAGTGGTGTGTGGACTGCAATGCACCATAGTTGAGGGCACGGTTAGAGGGTCGTTGTTTTTATGTTTGTTTTGGTTTTGTTATAATAAAGGAAGAGTGTTGTGCATTGCCCATTAAACTGTGGGTGTATTGCCCCTTTCAGAAAATGAGCCATGACCTTGTCATGACTCGTCTCAATAAAAGGGGCTCTGCTGGCACGCAAGGAGCTCAGCAGCAGAGCCCCAGGAAGTGGCAACTCTCACTCTACATGTTCTTTGTCTTTGTCCTGCCATGTGACCATCACCTGTGTCACAGTCCAGGCCTGGGTGCCCCCAGAGCCGAGGCTGGTGTCGGTTGGGCGCCCCCAGCATAGGTGTCTGATCCAGTGATCCGGACTCTGCGGGGTGCCCCCTGCGTTCCACCGGCTGTGTGAGCGCAGCTCCATTGTTTTACCAGGCGATCCCGGTGTCCTGTGGGACTTGCTCTGGTGCGCCGAAGTGAACTGCAACACCTTCTAAAGGGCATGATTGGAACCTAGGGGATCAGACAAACTACCACCATGACCTATGTGCCAGAACCAGCCAAGCACATGGAGTGTTTTACCTAGCATGGGCTTGTCAAACAAACAAGATTCTGCACAAGCCAAGGTAGAGTTCAGTTCAGGCCACTCATAGGAAGAGAATCAGGCCTTCTATTAATCTGAAAGGTCCTAAAAGCGGGCCTTGAAGCAAATGCATTCTCATTTTACTCAAGATATCTACAGAGTTCGACACAATCAGCCACACCATCCTCATCCAAAAGTTGAAGGAAGCTGTCTTGAGCCAAACAGCACTGAGAAGGAGGCTGTCCTTCCATGCCGACAGAACTGAGACCACCTTGCTACGCAAATTACAAATGAACCTACTCTGATTCACCTGCACATGTAAGTGTAATCTTACCTCTCATTACAGACTTAAATGCTGTCACTGCTGTGTAAAGTAGTCCCTTCCACATCACATAACGATAACCATATAATTGAAAAAACTGTTCATGTTACCATACAACTCGGTTGTTGGTGTCTACATTTCTGAATGTCGAATTAATAGCACTGCTGCATACAGTGTTAGAGCGTGTGCCAAAGATGAACTGTAACAGGAGTGCCACAAACACTCACAGGGAAGTAAGCATGTCAGTGGGCCTCATTACGATTGAGGCAGAACGGGTTAACAGGCTCCGCTAAAGGAGGCGGACCCGTTAAACCCGTTCCACCTGATTACAAGCTCCCCTCACAGGACCCGGTAAGTAACGCCTGGTCAAACCAGGCGTCCTTACCGGGTCCCGCGAGGGGAAGAGGGAGCAAACAACGGGCCGCTCGTAATCGGCCTGTTGTTTGCTCCCTCTGCGATTCCCATTGAGCCCCATCGGGCTCAATGGGAATGGAGAAGGTCCGGGCACGGGTTCCTGGAGGGAGGAATTACCGGGCCCTCCGAACCTGGAATGGCCCGGTAATTCCCCATTCTGGGAACCCGGACCCGGACCCGAACCCGATTTCGGCGGCAGCCATGCTGCCAGTAGCGGCATGGCCACTGCCGAAGTGGTAATGAGGCCCAGTGTTTTTTTGTTTTTCAAAATGATTGCCAACACTGAGCGGCAGGGAATAATGCAAGATTCCAAAATATGTCTTCGTATTCTCATTTGTACAGCTCCTTCTACAACAGTTTCACACGCACATAAATGCCAGTGAAAATATTCCCAACGAAAGCCTTCACACACCATAATATTTATTGTGCATTGGGTCAACATAATTTCCATTACTGTTACTTTCCTGTTACATCTAGCGACACAGCCTATCTGTCACCTGTCTTTGTTTTTTTCTTGGCGACAGGGGCTCCAGGGAGGTTACCCCGGCCAATAACGACTGCAAATCAAATGTGCAATAACAGAAGTGGCCCAATTTCTGACTAAGATAGCATTATGTGCATTACAAGGTGCTATACAAACAATTAGCAACAAAGACCCATGCGAAGACTATGCTGAGTTGCTTTCAGAATTGTTAGCTTCTCAGGCTATACATTCCTGCTTTCTGAAACCATACGCTTATTTTTGGACCCCATGGATTTAGGAGCCCCCTCACTGTGTGCCTTGAGAATCAAGGGCTCGGGGGAGGATGCCACTCCAGAAATGTTAGTGAGGACGTGAGTATATTTTTTGTAATCTGAGAAGGTTATTACAAATACAATGTTTTGTAAAAGGTGAACTGTTACTGCTTGTCTCACGTATCCTGCTGGATAAAAGCTGATATTTGAGATAGATGGTGGCAGGGCCCCCTCTTACATTTGCTACTGCACAAATAACACTCTGGCCATGGTGCTGTGGAGGCCAAATTAGAAATTCCTAGATTGGATGATATTAGCACACAGGAGAACATCACATTCCACATAATTGAACTTTAAGACACAGGGAGATGTTAATTTTAATGTTAACGGAATTTTTGTACCGCACACTATCACCATTGGAGATGCAGAGGATGGTCCAGAATGACACTCTGCTGATCAGGTAGTGAAGCTAGGATTTAAATTGAGATGTTTGCTTGCTAAGCTTAGTAATGTGGACACTAGGCCACACATCCCAATTCGTTGTCACTGAGACTTGGCTGCAGACACCAGACGTGCTATGCAAATAATAACCTACAACACATTACATGAGGACCCCCGCCCACAAGGCCACCTTGCCCTGCAAAGACTGAGTACGTTTGCCCCTCTCACTGGCACATCCTTGGGATAGCCCATACCTACATTCTCCAATTTGAGAACCATTTGTCTACCTTGCCTCAAGCCTCTAGGAGGAGTGACTGTGGCAGCCAGGCTGTAGGCAGCAAAGTGAAAGTGCCAAACAAACAGTAACAGTGGTGGCGACCTGCGACAACACACACTGAGGGAGGTCAGAACAGCCAACCTCAGGCAAGTTGCTGCAGTCTGCCACCCGCACATGAGGAGAGGAAGCATCTGATCCAAGGCAGGCAGGAATCAGGATAGAAGCCAAAGCCTGCTGCCTCTCAAAGCCTGGGCACTTGTGCTGCTTGGCTCTGAGGCTCGGGAGGTTGTGCTCACTTGCTATTGTGCCCATGACCACACCCAGCAGTCAGAGAAGGCAGGGAGAAGAGTGGCAATGGATTAGTTCAATGCAAGGAGGAGCAGAGCCACCAGACAACACAAGCATCTCTATGTCAATCATCATGACTGTGTTTTAATTTGGGCTGTTAGGTGGCTCTTTAGCACAACCAATAAACTGAAATTATTGCCCATGGCAATGCTAAATCCTATGGCCATTCCCACCCAGTTCTTGTCCCTGCCCACCCAGAACACCTGATCATGGGAACTTTTCAACTCACATTAATCAAACTTTATCATCTTACTTTGCTCTCAAAGTGGCTGCCAGTGTTTCTTCAAAGCAGTCTTCTTCGAATGAATGACTTTATTGGAGTTGTAAACATGCTACTGGTGTTATAAAAATATCAACCAGGTCTGCTTTCAGCCACTCGATTTATATGCATGCATGTCCTTCATTGAAGTCCTATTAAAAACATCCATTGGCAAAGCCAAAAGCTTTGGGTTGTGTAAAAGTATTAGGCAATTGCCAGGCACTGCTATTAGATGTTTAGGTACTCGCACCATTTTGCACCGGCTACCATCAATGGTAAGATAATAGCACTACACAGTGCCTGGCAAGTGCCTTTCCAATGCTTACACATAAGCCTAAACTGTTGGTATTGCCAATGCTTGTTTTGTGTATGCCAAATATGCTTGAAGGCATGCATTCTCAAAGCATATGTTTCTTTCAGTGTCTAAATGATGATGTGAATGAGAGAAAGAAAGATAGAATGCTAAATGTTTTCTGGCCTTGTGACTTGGCCATGAATTTCCACCCACCCTCCCAGGCAGTGCCACCCTGCACCCTCCGAGGTTGGGCAGAAGGTGCCACCCCCCACGGTGGGGGTTTGGGGCACGGGCCTGTTTGCCCACACATAAACACATCTCTGCTGCCATCCTCATAAAAAAGCACTCTACGTGTCTCCTTCTTAATAATATTTCCATCTGAAAAAATGGTTCAGGAACTTGCTTTTGTGATGGACTGAAATTAGAAATAATCAAGATGTATGGGCCAATTAACAAAGAAATGTTAATCGCAGAAGATGTATGGTCTTGCAAAGATCCACATGCATGTTTGCATATTGTAAGGTGAGGGGTATGCTTACAAAGCAAAAATGATTATAATGAGCCTTGTATACATTTCACAATGCTGAGCACTATTGCCTTGCCTTAAAACTGTGTTTTGCAGCTACAAAATGATGGCTGCACTGTCTTGCCAAGCACCTATGGGGCAAAATGAAACAGGGAACACACCGAGAAAGGCTGCCAGTGTGTTTTCTTCTGTGCACCAAAGAAGAGAATTAAGAAGCGGTGCTGCTTTGCTGCTAGCTCAAAATTTCCCATGGAAAAAGGAAATATTTTACATTTAAAATGATACCGCCTTGATGCTCTTTAAATCTGGTCAACAATGTACAGTTCTGATCCAGTAAGACCCAACTATGCCCAGCCATATTGAAGTTGTGCTTTAGCAAAAGAAAGCATTTCTCACTGAATGTCAGGCAAGATCTGGGAAATCACTAGAAACTTTACTCTCAGCCGTACAGAAAAACATGCTTGACTTTTATGCTACAAAATGTCAAAAATAGATGCTTCAAAAGAAACCCTAGCTCTCTGGGCATATGTCAATTTCAGTAGACCTGTGCCTTGAACAGATTGCTGTGTTAATAGAACTGACTAGGGCTGCAAACAATGTTTGGAATCCAGATGCAAGAGAAAACCGAATTTGAAAGATTTGAAAGGGTCATCGCAGCAGAATACACCACGTGACAAAATGTGCTTTTGCAAACAAGAAAAATATCTGTTTTAAAGTGTAATGTTGAATAAGGCCCTGTTCTTGCCTAGAAGTGTAAGGGGGGTTTGTTAAAATATAATATAATGGGCCTCATTACAGGTTTGGAGGTAGCCATGCCATTTTTAGCTGCATGGCTACCCCCAAACTCGGGTCTGGGTCCCACAAAAGGGGATTTATCGGGCCATTCCGACCTTGGAGGGACCGGTAATTCCCTTTCACGGGACCCGGACCCGGTACGTCCCCATTCCCATTTAAGCGGCCAAAGGGCTCAATGACGGGCCCGTTGTTAGCATCCTGTACTGCTAGCTGGTCCAACTCTGCTTGTCTGGTCTGGCCAGGTGTGCAGAGTGGGACCCGCTGCAGAACTCGTAATGTGGTGGCCCGGAATGTACGGTGCCGGTTCCTTTACCGGCACCGTTCATTACGTGGCTGCAACGGTCGTAATGAGGCCCAATGTTTTATTCCAACAGCTTTGCCTTTTGGGCTCAGGAAAACTAAATAAATAAATAAATAAATACATTGGCTGCACTGGAAGCCACAGAACAGGTTTTTCCTGCCCTACCTTCAAATGACATTGCACCCCCCAAGGGAACCAGCATCTGGAAGCTCTGAATGGACCAAGGGGGAGAATGTAACACGCTCATCAGACTTTGTGGCTGGGCTCCAGCTTGACACAATAGATTCTGGGACACCTACGTGTTACTTTTGGAAGTGACACCTCCCATTCACTAAAACTAAGGAGCTGCAAAGACAAACTCCATGGCAACCCTGGGCTAAACTGACATTTGGTGGTAGCCTGGGCAGAAATGACCATATTTGGAGGACAAAGGCCAGCCCATCTGGCTTAAAAGACTATTTTAATGAATAAACTCTAAGTCTGTTATTTCTACAATCGGACAACACAGTAAAGTAAACTTTTTACAGTTTAAATTTAAAACTAGATATTGTGCCTGTCCATAGAATGCATGAGACGCAAACACCAGGAAAAGGTGGATCATGGGAAAAGTACATATGGTGGAATGTTAAAAATGTATGGAAATATGCCCTATGATAATATGTACACATATCTAAAATTGTGGAATTTTGGGTAAAGCGGTTCTCACTAAAAATCGTGAAAAGTTTTAGAAGGCTGAAACAGTGTCGTACAGACCTGGGATTTGGAATACCATGTTCTGTATGAAATTTGTCATCTGCCTATGTAATTTGCAAACGTGCCACAATTGTAAAAAGGAGTGATTTATGTCAAAAATTGATTTTTGGCAAAAATGACTGTAGGATGGCTTTGTACCTTATAACACACAACCCCATAAATGGAGTCGCCTCCTTGAGGAGGCGACCAACATAGGCTGACCTATCCGGTTCTTAGGGGTAGGTCTAGCTTAGTTCTGCCCAACAATAAATCCTGTGATGTCACCCGCCATATATAAAGGGGGGAAGCTCACAGAGACAGGACACACTCTCTGCCTATCCAGATATTTGACCTTCACTCTGCAAGATTCCAGCTTCTACTGCCAGGCCAGAGCATAGCTGACCCTATCCAGGCAGGACCATTGATCCAGAAACCCCACTAAAAATCACAATAACTCGGGGTGAAAGCTGTGGTACCCTTTTGACAGTATCCTGTGACCAGACTGGCTTTTGCCCCACTACTTGCATGCCAGCTGTACCCTTGCTATCCAGTGACCAGACAGGCCCAGCTGTTTGCTGTTAGGAGAGCCTTTGAGTCTAGAAGCCAGTTGGCTGTCCCAAAATCCCAAACACAAGTGTGAATTGTGAGTATTTCCCCACCCCATAGCAACACATAGCCTACCCCATCTTGATACTTCGTCTTTGTTCCACCCTCTAATTAATCCTATCCATACACTGGTAACTTGTTTAAAATTGTCAGAATTCTCTGTGCCTCCTGTCCTTGATCTCCAAGCGTTAGTGCCATTCTTCCATTCATTTTAGTCTTGCATAGATCCTTAGATCCTTAGTCACATGTTAATTTTGAATAATCTTATTAATTCCCACATAGAGCTGAACACGGGGTGAAAAGGTTAACTTTCCAAATTAACCTTGGAGGGTACAGTGTCTTTCCTTAACAATCTAGTCTTGATAATCTAGTTTAAGTGAATTTGTCAATTTTCCCAAACCGATTTTCTCTTTTAACTGCTTTATTTTCCCAAAACCGAATCTCCTTGAACATTGAAAATCCCACCCAGTTATTCAGCTAGAGTCACTCTTTCACTTCTATATTATCCCTATGATGTGCATCTATCACCCAGCCTAGAAACCGCATTCTAATTGTGTCTATTTCACCCGTTTTTTTTTTAAACGGTTTTGACATTTTAAACTGCAAAAAGTGGAAAATGCAACTTTTCAATGTGTGATTTTGGCTGCACTGTGTTCTTACTTTCAAGTTGCCTTTTGGAACTGTATTCCCTTGGTTGATATCTTGCATTGTAGTTGCTAGTGATATTACATCCCTGATATTGTGATAAATCATATTCACCCAATTTAATTAAATATTGTATTACCACCCACCCGCCTGGTTCATGGTCCATTGTGCCCCGGGGTATTTGTAAAGGGGAGTGCGAGACGGGTTGGATGCCCGCTCAATCCGAATTCGTAGAAAATAAAGAAAAAGCATTCTAATCCTTTACACTTGCTTCCTGTATTTAGCGTGGACATGGCAAAATACATTACAGCGCTGTAGATAATCCATCCATAATCACAAGTACAAACAAACTATAATAAATCTTAACAAATATATGTTACAAAGTATGATAAAACACTGTAGCACAAATCACTTTGCATTCTGACATCACACTGAAAGCACACTTGTTCCAAGAAAAAGGGATTGGCCCCCTAAAGCAGGCTACCTTTAGTCCAAACACAAAAGGCCTTTAAGAGAAGGGGTCTCCCATCAATTATTTGAATTATCGCTGGCCTTCAAACCTTCAAGGAGATTGTGTTGGATCCTCTTGGGCAAGCAGTCCTTTCCAAAGTCCTTCAGTTGTGAGGTGAAGGTCGGTGTTCCAAGGCAGAGGCAATCTCTGCCCCTAACCATCCCCAGGAGCCATTGGGGATGAATTGCTGCTGGAAATAGACCTGCATCTCTACCAGTCACACCGTTTCCCAGGTCCTCACCATGCTGAAGGACCCCTGAAGGTGTTTGGCAACCAATTCTCCTGCCCCCACTTAGGGAAAACAAGAACATGACCAATTATGTCCCTGATACTCTAGAGTCGAACAGTGATTCAAGCATATTCAACCCATATTGAACCATCAGGACTCTAAGAAGCCACCTTTGCCACTTGCTGATCTTTGAATAACTGTCCTACATGTTCAAATCCAATCCCTGTAGCACTGCACCATCCGGAAGATCTCGTTGCCACAGCTCGAACAATGAAGAACCTGCTGCATATGCACTGCTCAAACCACTGTTCGAACCTCCAGCTTCGCCATCACCAAATAAGTCACCGACCAACTCACCCTGGTTTTGTCACTGAACTGCGCCCTTCGAGCCCCTGCATTGAACTGACTAACCTGCACATGCCGTCATCAGCCTATCCATTGTTGAATCCCGATCACAGAACCGAACCTGGTGACCTCCATGATCTGATAGATTGAGTAACGGATCAACCCACAGCCTTCTTTGACCCCGCTTTGACATCTGCTTGCAACTGAACCACTGTGGCTGCTACATTTCAAACAGCATCCAACCAATGAACAACACCCAGAAGCCTGCTTCTCCATTGTCGAATTGTCAAGACACTGAACAAGGTATTATTGTGTGATAGCTACCCCACCTGGTCCAGTTTGGGCCCTACAGACTATCTAGGTCATATTAATTAATGTTTGCAACTCAAGAAAATATCTTTTTTGATTATTTTAATTTTATGGTTTGTATTGCCTTGTCTACCCATCTCACTACCAAGAGTGGTGCATCTTGATATCTTGCATATTCTGTATTAATAATACATGGGTGGGTTTTTGTAGTTTACTATTTAGTTACTGTTGTACATGATTGGGCATTCCTTTATTTCGGACTGTTATTCTTTGCTGATTGGATTGATATTTAACCACATTCACATCCCTCTTGAGAGTATAGCCTTCTCTCGGCCCATATTGCCACAAAAGCCAATGGTGGTATATCACTTGACTGTGCCTGTTTTACCTTTATGATTGTGTCGGCTTTTGGTTTGTCAAAATGCGAGCGCTAATTAGGTGCTTTAGCCTCTACTCATCCTTGTTCTCATGAAGGGGAGAAGTCAATTTGTCACAACGGCCACACACATGCAATCTCTGAAATGCTGAGCCTCTCAATAACTGTGATGTCATCCAATATGCTGACAGAAATCTGTGCTGAAGGACCACAATAGGATACATGAAACAGAAAAGAAGAGATAGGAACAATGAGGGGATTTACACAAGGCCAAGTAAACCCCACCTGCCAGAACTAATTTATCAGCTTACAAGCTGTTGCCTCTAACATTTGGAATCATGACGATTAACTCCATGCCCAAGCAACTTCTACAACTGACCAGGGTGCCAGTGAAAGAGCTCATCACTCAAATCCTCAGAGCCAGCAAGACATGTCATAGAAGGAGTTGGTGCAGGCATATCAGGAAAACACAAGGCACAATTGTCCAGGTGGAGGTGCCAGCTACTTGTAATACAGACAAATATTCACATTTCAATAAAGTTGGATTTCAATATAAGATTTTAAAGGAAGACAAGCCAAGCAACACGTGATTCATATCACAAAACAAGGGAAACTGGTCCTACCTTTTTCATCCCCCACAGGGGTTCTGGGAAAATAAGATAAACATTCACATAGTAAAAAAGGAAAAACCCTCTCCAGCCAAGATTAATAATCATTAATTAAACAAGGATTATTCTAATTATTAGTTCCACTTCAGCTAAAAAGGAAACATTTCATGGATTTATTCTGGAATTTGTATAGTGACTTATTTTAGAAAGGCAACTACTGACAACCTCATATGTGCACAACCCCAAAAGAAGTCCTCAGGCACGAAAAAACGATCAGCAGTTAATTAAAATCAGATGACTTTGCAATTGAAACAACACTCTTGAAAAAGGCCCACTTTGTTTACCAACAGGATATATGACTACTACATGATTCACATGACAAATATGGAAATAATTAAGAGACTTCCCTGAACTACCATCCCCGAGATAGTTAATGAGAGTCCCGACCCATACCTCTGTGCAAATAAGACTGATCACGAATCCATAATGGCGTATGAAGACAGTTAACGTTTGTTGTTATTTAACTGTTAGTTGTTAGCTTAATGTAAATGCAAAGTATGGTATTACATCTCGTATGCTGTGTAATTATGCTGAATGCTTTTTTTTTACAAATGCCAATAAAAATATTTTAAAATAAATAAATGATTACTAGATGTAGCATGAATTAGGTGGTTCAACACCAATTACACCTTCAGATCATCCACCATGAAGACGTAATACCTGTTTGCAACTGTGATGCTATAGCCCTTGAGGCATACATAGTCTCCATGAATCTATTAAAAAGGTATGCAGTATCAGCAGCACAGAGTGTACATCTGGATGTTGGTCCGTTTGCTGTTAGGGCCATGGCCGCTACATCTCTTCCCATCTAGCATTGTTCAAGTAGGTTTGCTATGCATGCCACCTCAGTGTACACAGGACTGTGGTATACTGTGACCATAACCCAGAATATCCTAGTTTTGTCTGCTTGCTTTTATGGTTCGATGTGATTTTACCAAAACCATGTTAGGATGGATTTTTTACCGAGGAAAAATCCCTGAATTTGTAAATTTTAATTACATTTTGTAATGTTTTTATTTGGCGGGAGTCACCCCTCAAGCCACCCTTTCCCTATGTTTTTAAACCCACCCCAACGCCCTCCCACCCGTTTTTAACCCTGTAACCCCTCCGCCATATATATTTGTTTCAGTTAAAAAATCTATCGAAAACACATTTTCAGTAAAATCACGCGATACCCATGTTTATTTTTCCATTGTTACTCAGTTAATTGTATAACTTTCCATAGATGTCAGCTTGCAGTTTGAGTTTGCTTTCTCTAGAAATAGGATGCAAATGCCACACAAACACAATCTTGTTTTTAAATATCCATGTTGCATGTGAGTTCACAATGTATGTGGAAACATGTGTTGCACTTAAGTGGGCTCACTAATTTAGTCACAACAGTTCTAACAGGATATTTATTCTTCGGGTGTGAGGCTGGGATCTCTCATCAGTCATGCATATTCTGTAATGTGCCACACCAGGTATCACACGCCCATCACTTGGTTGCTTACTCCCAGGTCATTCCTTGCGCCCCTTGCCAGATTCCTCGGTTGACTGTCAGTCCAGTTGCTCTCAGCGCAGTTCATTACTGACATGGATTTTAGGCTGCAACTCAGGGGGTAATTCATAGAATTCAGCGCACAAGTGGCGCACGCGGCTGGCGCACAGTGTGCGCGTGCGAATCCCTGCGCCAGCCGCGTGCGCCAAAACCCATTTCCGCGCACAGCGTATTCATGGATTCCAGCCACCAAAACCAGCCGTGGCGCACAGTGGCGCAGCGACCTTCCAGCAGCGGCAGTTACGCCCCCAAGAACGCCTTCCGCGCAGGGAAAAGCCATCAAAATCCCCAATCCAGCGCAAAGGGCTGCGCTAACCCTGTACCAGCACGGCAAGCGGGCTACGTGTATTTCAGGGGTTCACGTGAAGTTCCTCACGCGATCGGGCCTGGGGGAGCGTGCTACGTGTATTTCAGGGGTTCGCGTGAAGTTTTACACGCGAATAGCCCGATCGCGTGTAAAACTTCCCGCGCACCCCTGAAATACACGTACCCTGCTGAAATCGCGTGTAAAACTTCCCGCGCACCCCTGAAATACACGCGCCCAGGCTATTTGCGTGTAAAACTTCCCGCGCACCCCTGAAATACACTCGCCCAGGCTATTCGCGTGTAAAACTTCACGCGCACCCCTGAAATACACGTAGCACGCTCCCCCAGGCCCGATCGCGTGAAGAAGTTCACGCGAACCCCCGAAATACACGTGCCCCGCTCGCACAATTGCTGTATGTTGCCACTTTTGTAATGCGCAGGGACGCTACCGCCTGCCTTCGTGTGGCGGACGTGTATCGGCTTGTGCGTGTCTTTCGCTGTGCGTGGCTTTGCCCTATTCGGTTCCATGAATACGTGTGGTTCGGGTGCGTGTGGGCGTTCCCTCTGCTTCCCTGCAGTACATCCCCAGTTACGCCCTTGTTTTTGAAAGTTGTTCCCCATTCCGCGCGTTACGCCCCATGTTCCGCCCACTTTCTAGTGTATGCGCAGAGGTTGTGCGCTTTCACTGTGCGCGTCGCGCACGTCTTTCGGGATGTTGCAGTGACGTGTGCGCCATGCACGGGTTTGGCGCACATCCCGTGGTAAACACGCGCAGGGACTTCCATGTATCGCACGCGTGCGCGTGCGCCTGTTTTTTTCCGCTTGCGCCTGCTTGCGCCTGCTTGCGCCTGCTTGCGCGAAGATTTTCGGCGCACGTTTGTTTCATGAATCGGCCCCTAAATGTTTTATTTTGCCACACACTGCACTCCACTATGGCTGTGCACATTGTATTTATTTAGTAGTACACAACCGTACCTGGACCTGCATGTGCCAGACATCTGCTTAATTTGATTCCAGGTGTGGAAATGTTCTGTATTATGGTGCAGCTTGCCTTTGACAACCATGTTCTCGAATGGCAAAAGCTGCATCCAGGGCCATCTTAAGCACTTTTGGGGCCCTGGGCACGGACATCTTTTTGGCCCCCTCCACCAAACCAAAGGCATTAAGGGTTCAAGAACACTGGTTGTGACCCCCTATCCCGCCCACCTGTTGCACTCACAACCTATAGTTTAATATGCTGTCTCGCAGCATAATAGGCACATTTACTCCCTTTAAGTCCCCTTACCCTCTTCGTTCTTGCTCTAATCAGAATGATATACAAGTAGCATTTGAAGACCAACATTAGCAGTCTACGAAGAGGTTACTGTGCTAGTACATACAGGATACTTTTATCAATAGCATAGAGGAAGGTATGCATCCTGTAGTAATAATGCAGGACTGTATGTATATGGTACATATAACCCATTATAGACAGATAACTCACATTAGCTGTCTCACAGCTCACAGAATGCAAAAGTGCTCATGCATGGATAGCGGAGACCAATTGGAAGGATGGAGAAAGCTACACATACCATAGCATGGATAGTGGATGCAGAATAGAAGCTACCGGGAAGGTGTCTTTATCCAGACAGACTGACATTAGAAGTGGGATATGGTTTTCAAAGAGTTTTGTGATTACATATCAAAGGAAGAAATGCCTATGGTGTGTGATATGAATATGCACACTATTAAAGTGGAAGCAACCCTATAGCCAGTGAAACTATGAATAAGGCCTTTATGAAGATCATCCCATGAGGAGGAAATCACTTTGAAGGGCTGACAATTTTGAAAGGTTTAGGGACAGGCAACATTGAGAGGTTAGGAAATAAAAGATTAAATGAGATGCCCAGGATCACACATTGGTTAAGGGGTGGAGGGGTAAAGCTGGGATTTGTGCCAACTCTGCAAATTCTGCACTTGAACAATTCCGTTTCTAGTTCTTATCATGAACTAAAACAATCTCATTTTATAAAAACAGACTTGGAAAGTACACAAATCACATTACCAAACATGACAATTTTTAAACAAACTATTATAGAAGGGTTTTATGCAAAATGAAAATGATTCTAGCTTCATTCTCTCCATCATCAAGGAAAGTATATAAGTATCAGCATACCAATCAATGTGATTTAACAAATGTAATCTGGGTTTGTCTTTTGTATTTTAAAGCTTTAAATACTTCCAAAACAATGGCTTGTGACATTTTCATTTATAAATGTGCATAAAAAACATTTGACTTTTACCAAAAAGCAACCCATTTTTTTGTGTCAAACAAGCAGAACTTAAAATATGCTTGTCTGAGGCCTGCAACATCTGGACCACTCTCTCCTCTCTACCAACACTTCCACCCAAATGGCCTACATAAGAAGAAAGATCAAGTAATGGGATAAACAATACCAGCACCAGGCAAGAAGGCAAACCTCACAGAAGACAGCACAGTAATGTAAGATATATCAGATGATTTGACCAGGATCACTGTATCGTCTGCTGGCAATCCAGGATACAAGCATGAACGCTTTCATTCCAGAGTCTTGAATTTGGATACTTAATTCATCTCTTGGACTATCGGTTAATGCCATTATTGGAAGCGATTGCCTAGGTTTTACAACACCCCATCTGAACAAACCAATTTCTAGACCTTCACCATACGGATGATATTTTTGTTTTATAGCAACCCCTATCTGGTGCAAGCACATTGCTGATAATAGCAGGTGTTGTTCTGCAAAACCAAGTTCAAATGCAGGCACGTCGGACATAGGAAAGGCTCAGCCAGCCTTGCTGGAATGTGATATTCTATTTTTGCATATGAACACATATCTCTGCAATGGGTGCTTCACACTCTGAGCCAACTTCTGCATCATTGTGGTACTCAATTGATCAATATGCATTTCACTGTTGCCTATTGCACATTATCAACATAATTCCCACAGGAAGGGAAGAATGCTACATAATTGTGCCACAAGGAACACACAAACTAGGTATACAACAGTGAACACAGAAAGCAATACATGATGAATTGATCAAGGCAGAATGTATTTGTCAAAACAGAAAAACTATGGGTTTAGAGCCTCAGCAGCACCCCATAAAATATCCTGAAATGTGCTATTTAAGACTGGTGAACAATGGAATCTTACTTCTTCAGATCAGGCAGCCCTGAGGGCCCTCCCTCCAAAGTGGGGGCCCTGGGCAAGTGCCCCTTTAGCCCTCCCATAAAAACGTCTCTGGCTGCATCAGGTGAAAGACACTGTCATCTGTTGTGAAATGGCTTATACTGTTAGGTGCATGTTGTGGATCTGTGATGAGGATGCCATTTATATCTCTGTAATACTTGCCATGTCATGCACGAAAGAGAGCCATCTTCCATTACAGGCAATTACCTTCCAATAGGACAGCTATCATAGGCCAGTGGAAGTAGAAATGACCTGTTCATTGTCTTCTTTAACCCAAAGAGACCGACTAAAGTCACCTCATGTGCCGACTGCAATAGGAAGGGCCGTACAGCGTACAGTATCACCAACCACCTTTGGTCTCCAACAGAAGACGCTACGGGTTCCCAACACATAACCACGTTTTTCCATTACTTCCTGTGTTTTTCAGGGGATTTCCCCTCTAACCATTAACAGTCTTGTCTTCCAGGGAGAGACACTCCTTCTGGTCCTTACTAAACTCTGCAGATCAGGATGGTGCCTCTGGTTTAGATCTTCAACAGGCACAGTCAACACCTCCTCCTTTTCTTCTGTGCCACAGGTAGAAGTGGGTGTAAAATCAGGCCCCACATATAAACTTTGAGGTAATCAAAGGGTAGTATGCACTTGGCCTTAAGTTTCTCATTTTGCCTAAAGCTTAGGATGAGTATTAGCTCAAGCCTTAGACTTTTAGGCCTGAGATGTGGTCCTAGGTGGAGTGAAAGCTGTATCAGAAACAAGATCGAAAGTCTTGAGGTCGTTGCCAACAGAACCAGCTCTGAAACCTCTTGCTGTTTGCTAAACGGTATGTTGACAGTCATTGCATCTAATGAAAGAGTAACAGCATTAGTGGAAACATATGGAGGGGGCATCAGCAGTTTTAGTAGTTCTTGGTGTAGCCTTAGTTAACTCATCTGGATTGACAAGAGACTTGTTAACTATTGTCCTGCTGACTTCAATGTTTCTAATGCAAGTGGATTCCTGGCCATAAAGACACTATCCTTTAAGCCAGCATGGGTCAAGTGGTAATGCCAGTCTGTTTGCTTGGTCTCGTGACTGGTTCTGTCCCATGCCCGGACAATCTGCAGCTCTTCTTCAAGGTAAGGCAGGCCACCTCGTGTTTCTCTGCCTTATGTATTTACTGTGTAGCTGTGCGTGTATGAGTCTGTTCTGTGATATGATTCTTTGGATTGCCATTGCTCTTACTGCTTCATATGATGACACAGTATAACTATGCTTTACTTTGCTGGGATCTTAGACGTGTGTCTCCGTTTTGTGATATTGCAAACACTATGACATTTCAGCATATAGTCTCTTCTATTTGTCATATTATATTAGTTCATATTAAGTAGCATGCTTTATTATTTGATGCAAATGTGTTTCTATGTTGAGCTCTGCATATATGCATTCCATATTTCTACAATGACTCTCGTGGATTGGGGAATATGGAGTGGAAAGTGTACTGTAGACATGGTACGCCAGCCTTGCAAAACACGCTGGAATGTACCATCTGATCAATACTTTCCCACAGGCTGTTCTTGGCTGGGCCCCACCTGGCTTCAAGGCTTAGCAGTCCCTAAATGACTATTCTGGAGTTGGCCTCTGGGAACATTGTAATGACAGCCCATAGTAAAAAAACACCACAATTGTACGAGGTGGCTAGAGCACATCTCGAGCCCATCTCCCAACAAAACCCTATGTATTTTTACCAACCTATTTCTCTTTGAAATTGTCTCTTTGAAAATATACCTTCCCTTCTGCAAGGCAATCTCTGGTCTACCTTAATGGAGTCACGTGCACCCAGTCTATCACCAAACATCTCTCTTCCTGCTCTACATCACCCTCTCCCTATGTCTTATGTATTTGGACACTTTTTTCCCATCATCTCACCTCTGACCTACTTCTTTTTCCTCCACAGAATAAGGGCTGGATGAACCAGCCCATGGCACAGTGTGCGAATTTCCGGACAGGCCAGTCTTGTAACATAACATAACATAACATATCATAACAGCCTAGGATCACAGATCAGTTGGACAATGATGTAATCCCAGTTTCTCCTGTTCCAACGTAGGTGTTCTGCGGGTAGGGGTGATCTGATTGCCACAGTCAGTTTTGTCACATACAGCGGGTAAGCCAGCAATGCTATTAAATTACCCCAATCTTCTATCCTTTTTGTGCATTATCGGGCAAGGAGATGAGTTTAGGTCATAGAATAATATTGAACACCCAATGTGAGGACATTAACTGTTTTCGATCAAGCCCAGGAGCATTATACACTTATGTGAATATGAGATAAATTATGATTTGGTCTGCTAGGCGCTGATTTTTAAATGTGTTTTTAAATGGGACAATCCCATTTAAAAACATTTAGTAAATGAGCCCCATAGCCGACTTCTGCTTTTGTTAAAGGACAATAAATCATAGTGGATATGCCCAAAGAACACAATACATATTTATTTATTTATGTATTCAATTTTTAAAGCACACTAATCCCAGAGACATCAAGGTGCTGTTACAGAACCAGTTACACATACAAAAAAGCGATCATCGGGATAATAATTCTGGCAAAGTTTATGCACCCTACCATGTGCAGTTATGCAAATAGCCAAATGCACAGTGCCTGATTTACAAAAGAATTTTTCAATGGGAAATTTCCTTTGAAAACGCTTTGTAAATCTGTCTCTTAGTATGCATTATCAAAGGCTACGATGAAGTCTCTGGCTGGACGGTGCACTATTGTGGAAAGAATTCGCAAAGTGCGTTATTGACAGACTGTATGCATTTAACTCAATTGACAGGGTGTACTTTTATTCAGTGATTTTAATGCATGTGATGACTCCATTTATTTGTACAGGATTAACTGCTTAAACGTTAGGTATTCAGGGTGTGGTGCGCTTGTACATTTGATATGATATGGCATTTATAATGCACCTATACACAAGTGTTAGAAGGCGCGACGAGGGAAGGGAGGGGAAACAGAGGGGAGACAGACAGCGATCCTACTAGGCCAGGTGACATTGAGAACGCGCAAGTGCATGGGAGGGGAAAAGTGCGGGGGGAAACCTGGAGGGGGCAATGCAGTACATAGGCTCACAGTACAATAAATAAAGGCAATAAATAAAAGTGCAGCCAGCTGATGGCAAGTGCAGGGTAAGTGCAACATCAGGTGCTGTTGAGTGCTAGTAGAGTCTGTAGGGATACAGAAAACAGTACCTGAGTGCATGGGTTGCAAGGGGGGCAGGGCAGTTGTGCAACTGGGGGGGAAGGGACCTGGGACCGAGATCAGAGCGTAGCCCGGAACCAGTGCAGATTCAGATTCAGCCAGGAGATCAGCAGTGGAGAGGGGGAGAGAAAGCAGAAGCAAAAAGGAAGGTTTTGAGGTGCTTCCGGAACCAGAGATGGTTCTCCCCAAGTTTCAGAGAGGCAGGGAGGCTGTTCCAGATGGAGGCCCCAGAAGAAGAAAGAGATCTACCACCAACTCGCTGCTTGGAGAAGCGACTAACCCTGAGGGAGTTGGAGGCGGATGAGCGAAGAGCTCGAGAAGGAATATATTTAGGAAGAGAGAGTTGTAGGCATTGAGGTCCCAGAAGGCCTTGAAGACAATGCAGAGGGTTTTGAACGTAATCATCTCTGCCACTGGGAGCCAGTGCAGAGATTTCAGTCCTGGAGAGATACGATCCCTGGGCTTGAGGCCAAGGACAAGTCTCGCAAGTCCTGTTTTGGATGAGTTGCAGGGGGCGGAGAGTAGAGGCAGGCAGATTTAGAACAATGCTGTTGCAGTAGTCCAGCCTGGAGAGAACCAGAGCTCTGGAGACAGTGAGCTTCTGCGGGAAGGAGAGGAAAGGAAGAATACCTCAGAGGAGGTGAAGCTGGTAGTGTGACTTCTTAGAGACATCAGAGATGTGAGGAGAGAAGGAAAGTGTGGAGTTGAAGATGACACTGCGGTTTTTAGCCTCACAGATGGGACCACAATGGGTGCCAATAGAAGCTGGCCAGAGAGTGACAGGGAAGGAGGGGACAGGTGTGCCAATGAGTAGAATCTCGGTCTTACTGGCATGAAGGCAGAGATCATTGGCGGCACACCAACATGGATAGCGGACAGACAGTCATAGATGAGAGAAGGAGAAGAGGTGGCAGAGAGAAACCTGAAAATGAATTGAGTGTCATTCGATTAGCAATGCGGTGGGCAAGAAGTACCAGGTATTAGTTGAACAGACAGGAAGAGAGGTTAGACCCCAGGGGAACACCACAGGCGGATATGGAGATAGAGGAGAGGAAGGACCTGAGTTGGACCTGGGAGGGTCTATCGGAGAGCAAGGAGGTCAGCTATGCCAGGGCCTGATCAGTGATACCCAGGTTATCACAGAGACGGTTGAGCAGGATGGCATGGTTGACCATGTCAAAGGCAGAAGAGAGATCATGTAAAATGAGGACACAGATGGTATTTGAATCAAGGTTGGAGAGCAGGTCTTCACGGATGTTCAGGAGAGCAGTTTCCGTGCTTCTGGCAGCTCTGAAGCCAGACTGATGGTCATGGACAATGTTTTAAAAAATGTATTTCTGTGTAATTGTGCTCCAATATTGCACTCTTTTATTTCCACATTCAATGTAAGCAGGCATGGCTACACATTACAAGAATGTAAACTGCATGACAAGTGAAACATGTCAACTGGCAAAATGTACCACCATCGTGTAGAGTATATCAGTAAATAACTGACATTACATTTAAAACAACAATTTTAACTGCCACCAGCCAGTGCAGTGCACGTAATCCATCCCCTCATGTTAGTAAGGCTGTTTCTGCAATAACTGCTTTCTCTAAAGTACGCCATTACACGTTGGAGCAATCACAAAACTAAAATGAACAAATAAACACATATCAGATATAGCAAATACATTTGTAAATGTGATAACATGTTGCATCAATTAGACAAATTGCTATAACATTCTGGGCTATCTGCGTGTTGTTTTGCTGTGTCCTTGGCGAAGAGCAGCTCTTTCATTCTTGCCCAGGGTCATATCAAATAGACTTCAGATGGCAAACTTTCCCAACTTTCATTAACTGCAAACAGTTTCGCTTGTCCGCCCTGATGAATGGCTCAAGTATTAGGGCAATTGGGAGCAGGAAACGTGTCTTATACAAGGATGCCTAGTTATGCAGACATTTGGCACAGAGAAGAAATGTCATGTCATCACCAGGGATCTTTCAACATAAACAGGAGGACCCCCAACCGCAGCCTCACAAAGTACATGTGGAAACTGTTAATTGTTTAAAAATAAACCCTCTTAGGGAACAGAATGGCAAATGAGACGTCCAACCCGCACTCCTAATCAGCCTGATTGCTGGAAACCACTGAGCGGAAACACACTCAGTACAGTTTGGAAAAAAATGCAGGCTTACAAGGCTAACTTGAAATTGTTTAATTAAAGACTGCTGGGGATATTGAAATGTAAGCAGTGCCAATGAAGCCAGCGTATAAAATAAGAGTGGGTCTCATACAGATGTCAGATACTGAACTACATAATTAAACTTCTTTGTATGAACGAGATTATAGAGGCAGCAGGAACTGAATGGAATCCAGTTTAAATTGAGTTCAGGTTTTAACCATAAGAGGTATAGTAATGTTTCAATGTATTTGCCATACACTAATATCATTTCATTTCGCATGTAACTGGATGTGAAACAGCTATCTGACGACAAAATATCAGTTATGTGAATGGCTAAAATAAATGTAAAGAATTTCTTGCAAAAACACAAAATTCATAGAAGTGACAACAAACAACTCTCTCTCTTAAACGCATTCAGCTTTGCTATGTTGTATTCTACTTCGCAATTGTATTGACAGACGTTATCCTTCGTATTGCAAGCTTATTCAAATTGTTCCATAAAAAGTGTCCAACATTTCTTCGTGAATATCAAAGATGGAGCATGATTCAACATTTCAGTTTTTCATTCATAAGTATCAGAGGTAAAGAACCTTTCTGTTTGATGTGAATAGATTAATTTGTAGTTTTAATACAAAATAGGCAAAGTAGTTAGCACTATATTTTAAGTGCAGCTGATTACTTCATTGGATTGGATACCATCTGGTGAAAGGTTCGACCTGAAGGAACGTCCTTTTGATTAGTTTTGTTAGTGTGGATTCACTTCCGGTGCATCATTATTTTTTGCTTCCAGGTGAAGTAGTCACTTCTTGGAAAAAACAACTTTCTTGTAAGGATGTTTCAGACACTGGCATTTTTCAGGGTCACTGCTCGCCCTATGACCAACCTGGCTAACAGTCCTGCCTTACACTCTCGGGAGGATAGCTCAGGGGCAACATGCTCACCTTGGAAGCAAGATGACATGGAACACCACAGGTTCGATCCCCTTGTCCACGCTTAGAAACCACTGGGTATTAAGAGCGTTATAAATGACACATCATATCATATTATTGTAGTTCTTTGGTGACCTGAACTGTCTCCCTGTGGTTTGGTACATCAAAAAAGAAGGTGCTGTTACGCATGGTATTGGTTTGCCTAGGTTAAATTACTTAAAGAAAACTTCCAAGTCCAACCCGTCCTCAAAAACGCATTTGTACATTCAGTCACAAGAAAAAGAACCACCTTATCAACCACAAGTGTCAAAGAAAATTGCATGTATATTTGTTTGAACAAAAAACAGTGCAAAAGCGTTCAACATAACACTATAACAACATCAGAGTAAAGAGAAAACAACAAATGAGACCCAGCTTTTCAAGACACAATAAATTATAATGACATCTACATACACGTATGCATATTATTAAAATTTTACAAAAAGGATAAGATTACAAAAGCACTTGAACATAAAAGGCACAGAAAACAGTGAACCATAAACAGCCCAAATTAGCCGTTATGTGGAACTATAACCTGTGATACCTACAAGTTATGCCTATTCACCTTACATCTAATACGAAGGCTATCTTGCGCCTGAACTATGTAATTGGTTCAAGAAATTGGTTTAAGGAAAAGGAAGGGATCAAGTCCTTCTGAATATCACAGAGCGAGAAGTTCTTATCCAGGATAGGGTCTGCCAACGCAGAAGGGGGAGCCAAAAAATGGAAACCAGAGAGAGTTCCTTCAGCTGTTGGACCCGTTATAGTGCAAGATCCAAACTTGCGGCTTGGTCTGTCAAGACCTTCAATCCCCTCTTTCAACAATGCGTTTCGGCGGAGTAGCAATGTGAACTGGAATTTCAAAAAGAAGGTCTGCCTTCGTCAGGGAAATGGGTGAGGGACCCTGTAGATCAGGGAAATGTTGGGAGAAGAAAAAGGAAGGGTGTTATAAAGGTGTTCAGATGATCACTTGCATAAGGAGGACCCTAAAGACCCTCACAGATGGAAACAAGGCACAATCACCATACACAAACTGATACGCCAGACACGAGGATCAATTCCGAAAATCTAGGCTTTATTGCAAAGCAAATAGTCTCAGTCGGCCGACTGGATCTCACGTTTCGCAACATGTGTCACCCAGACCTCGTGAGATGAAAGAGAGCGAGTATTCTCCAACAGTGACATATATACAAAAAGACCATCATACAATCAGTTTGTGACACATCAAAACCACCCATAATGTATCTTCCTGAGCAAGGGTTCGGTGATTGACAATTATGACGAGTATGACACCTTCTAAGACATTGATTTAGCAACAGTTGCAATTTGCAAAGGTGCAGAGAGGATTCTTTGTTATAGAGAACATAATGCTCTTGTTCTATGAGCAAATTGTGTTCGTAGGAGAGGCACATTCCAAAGCATGCTATCTTTTAGTTTCTATTTGTGAGCTAGGGATCAACTTGATCTGAGAGGGCCCTGAAAGGGGAGCTGTGAGGAGAATATAATTCATGCGGTTAACGGCCTGTTTTGTACAGGTTCTGCAGTCTCAGCGATGCCATCTGGCACCTGGCTTGGTGATTAAATGCCTCTATGCTCACCTTCAAGGACTTGTGAGGGAGGAAAACAGTGTATTTCTGTCAGGGCTAGTCTCTCAACATGTAACAGGAGCAGAACAAAATTAAATTCATTTTTGCAAAGCGTTTGAACAGAAAAGCAAGAGAAAGCAAAATGGCGAATTCTGTTGGTACAAAATGGATGCTCTATGGTTATGCTGACGATTCTGTACTGGCGATGCTGAGCATATGATGTGGTGGGTTTTCGGCAACATTATATACCGTCTATGCTATGTTAGGGTATTTTCTAGACTATCAAACTCTCCTCTTGGCCGTGAGCCAAATGCATCAACCATACATTGCGTCTTCCTCTGACCATTTATCTAATTCTGAACTATGCATACTACTGTAATCGTCATCATCAATATCAATGGACATGAACTCTTTCATAGTTTGCATTTCGTTATTTGCATTCGTATCCACTTTGGGAGTTCTTTTCTCTGTTATCATGTGTATACATTCATCACTTATTTCAGAGCAAATAATTGGCAGGCAGTGTATGCAACAAAAACATGTCAGGAAGATTCTGAGTCCCATTGCTAAGATTGCAACTAGTTTCCATCCCCATGAGTGTAGTAACTCCCAAAACCAGGAACTTATATTCAGTTTCCAACCACCTGTCGGGGGGATGAAGATCAGAGCTCAGAATGTGTAACTTCTTAATAGCCTCAAAAATCGTAGGGGAGGAGTCACTTACAAATACACAGCACGTTGACCCCATGATTTTGCAAACACCTCCACGGTCGGCCAAAACTATATCCAGAGCCATTCTATTCTGAAATGTCATTAATCTAATTGCCTTCTCTTCTCGGGTCTTATTATACAATATAACAGTCGTTCCATTTATCATTTCTTCTAAGATTCTTGACAATCTTCTTATATTGTACAAGTTTATGGCTTGGCCCCAATATGGTATAAAGGATTTTGCTATGTCTCCCGCAATAAATCCTGCTTCATCATCCTGCCGGGGTCTTGATCTTGATAATTTCGATATATCTGAAGTTCTGGAAAGGAATACCCTGAGGAAGAGAATCCCTAATTTACATGTTCCACCCCAATTTCTAGGTAACCAGGGATAAGCTTTTTCTCCACATACAAAATAGACGGGGTCACCTACATATATCGGTTCTTCTCTTTCGAGTACTGCAACATTCATGCATCTATTGAATGTCCCTACTGAATAGGAGCCTTTCTTTCGTAAGCAAAATGGAACAGTGTGAGGACTGTAATTTATTGTATACGAGGGGGGCACTACATTTTTGTTCCCTACTGGGTTCATGTGAAACGTGATTACAGATGACTTATAAGGCACATACAATCTGTCTTTTGGTGTTATCACTGGTTTTATCACTCTCGCTCTGTTAAATATGGAACAACCTACAGGTTCCATTACTACTTTCTCAAATTCATCTATGTTTGTCCTGTCTAATTGACCTGTGTCACTCTTATTCCACTTTGCATAAAACAGTGCACTTAGTGATGCATAGCATACTGTATTAAGTGGTAATGGCTGTACATACCAACCTAAACCCTTTCTGCCATGCTGGGGAAAATGGGTGCAGACCCAGCAGTTAGTCTTGTTCAAGATCGAGTGAGTCATATACGTAATTAAAAGCAATGTGTTATTACCATAACCTTCCCTCCTTCCCTGTGTCTTTCTTCTATTGGAGGGAGAGTATAAGAGAGTACATGGACTGGACTTTCTGTGACAGATGCGTTCATGGCAGGCAGAAGAGAACTCAAGGGATGCACGCTCTCCAAATACCATAGTACTGGGATAATGGTACACAGAATACACACAAGTGTTGTAATCATCAGTATTAGGGTCTTACAGTAACTCTTTCTAGATTTTTTTAGTATGGGCATCGTGCGCGATTCTTCTTCTCCAACAATGTTCGTCTTGAATCCTTCTCACAGCAGCACTTGTTGAAACACCAATATGTTCGAAGATGTTAACAAAGTGTTTAGTCCAGTTCTCGGCAGCCTGGATTGCTAAACGTAAGGCAAGATTATCGTGCTTATGCACAGTGCTCAAAAGACGCCAGAGCAAACATCAATTGCCTTTGTACTATAAGCGCCTCGCTTGTTCGCACAGGGTGATCGACAAATGGATTTCTATTTTCAAAGATAGCATCGGGAAGCCGCGTTCCAGAGCTCCCAGATTGGTACAGCCCCCATGCACCACTTTCCTAGGCCTCCGATTCCCAATTAATCTGTGATGGGAATAGAGGCAACAATAAAACACGAAGATCAGATCACTTTCGATTTTTTGAGAACATAGGTTGTAACGTATCGCTCCATGTAATGAACAGTGCAGATGCACTTCCAGATGCACTTCCAGATGCAGGCTCAGTGTCAGCCTGTGGTGTAAAAAGTGACGATGCAGGCTTTTTCATCAGCCTCTGGTGATTCAGATTAAGCTGGGCAAAGTTGGGGCACATTAAGCCCTTTCTCCTTTTTAGCAAACTGCTCACGCTTTCTCTCAGGCTCAGGCAGAATTTGTGGCAGAGAACTGGCAATGGTGTCTTTCGAGTCGGAGGCCGCTGTTTCTTTCTTGTCGTCTGGATCAGGCAGTTCTTTCAATGGCGATGGAATTCTTTTCATGTGGGTGGCGTGGATCCACGCCTTATGACCATCCACACGGACTGCAGTCTGTGTTGCCAGGAGTATCTGGTAAGGGCCCCGGCACCTCAGTGCAAGTGATGATTTCATTTTGAAATTTTTCCCCAGGATCCACTCGCCTGGCTGCAGACAATGCCCCGGGCCTGTATATCTGGCAGGAAGAGCCTCCTGCACCTACTGATGAATCAAACGGAGCTTCTGCGTTAAAATGTCACAATATGTACAAAGCACAGGGTATTCTACTTCACTCAGGCGCCTGGGCTGCGGCGCACACCAAACATTAGCAGATTTCCCCATTACGATCTCGTATGGGGAGAGTCCAGTCCTTGCTTGCACAGACGTGCGCATGCACAACAAAGCTAAAGGCAGTGCATCTGTCCATTTTAATTGACTCCCTGAACAGATTTTACTTATTTTGTTCTTTAATATGTCATTTTGATGTTCAACAAGACCGGCACTCATCGGGTGCCTGGCGGAATGGAATCGTTTATCAATCTGAAGGCCTGCACAAATATGTAATATCACGGTGGCAACAAAATGCGGGCCGTTGTCTCACCATATGACCCGTGGCAGGCCGAATCGGGAAAAATACCCTTTTAACATCACTTTTGCCGTGCTTATTGCTGTGCAGTCCTTTAGCGGGTATGCTTCCCCCTACCCATTTACTGACTGCACAGACTACCACCAAGATGTATTTAAGATTCTGACACCTTTCCATTTCTATGAAATCAAAATGGATGACTTCAAAGGGCATAGAGGGGGGGCCAAAACTACCTGTTGGAGTGGCTATTCCTTTTCCAATATTGTGTTGCAAACAAGTCATACAATTCTGAACTAGTCTCTCAGCATTTTTTCTAATGTGTGGGATCTGCCATACTGTAGCCAGATGAATCATCTTTTTTGCACATATGTGTGTGGGGCTGTGGGCCATGGTGACCATTGCAGTTACGTGACAGTTGGGCAGCATCCACTTTCTACTTTCTTTGTCCACCCAGCAACCTTTTACGTCTAAATCTGCAGAGCCCGCAGCCCACCCTTTTATTTTATCAGCAGTTGCTTCCGCCTGCATCTCTTTGACTGTGGCAATCCCATTCTCTATCATGCAGGGCACTTCTTCTAACTGTACAATCAACATTTTCATGTGCAAATCAGTGGCAGTTTGTTTTGCAATCTTGTCTGCAAATGCATTTCCTTTTCCAACGTTACATGCTATTTTCTTATGCGCCTCACATTTCATTATTGCCATTCGCTTTGGACACATGAGTGCAGACAACAATCACGCTATCAAAGGGCCATGTTGAATTGTAGTTCCATGTGATGTTAGGAAACCCCTCTCAGCCCAGAGTCGGACAAAATTGTGTACCACCCCAAATGCCTACTGACTGTCAGTATATATTTTTACATTCAAATTTTCAGAAATTTCACATGCTCTTGTCAATGCTATTATCTCTGCGGCCTGCGCGGAATTGTATGGAATTCTTTTGCTCTCTACAACACTCTTCAGTATCGTGATGGCATAAGCAGCAGTTGACGTGCAATCAGGTAATTTAAAACAGGAACCATCACAAAACAGTTCTCTGTCTGGCTTTCTCTGTGGGGTGACTGTTAGGTTAATTCTCCCTTTCGTTTCTTGTTCAGTAACCATTATACAATCATGGGGTGGTGATTTCTTCTCACCCGTATCTTCATTGGGAGAAGGCATTAACTCTTCAGGATTCAAAGCGCAACATCTCTGAATTTTAATATGGGGTGCAAACAGGACAATTTCATATCTAGTCAATCTATCTGATGCAAGATGTTGCGTCTGCGTTCTATTTAAAAGAACATCTACTGTGTGAGGTACCATTAAGGTTAAGGCGTGACCCAAAACCGTTCCCTCGGTTTGTTTTACTGACGCTGCAGCCGCAGCAACAGCCGCAGTGACAGCTCGTAAACAGCGCGGCAAAGCGCATGCTACAGGATCCAGCGCAGAAGAAAAATAACCACATGGTCTATTTCTTCCTCCTTGTTCCTGTGTCAAAACAGCCAGCGTGCAACCCTCATTCTCATGCACAAATAATTTAAAATCTTTTCATAATTTGGTGTGACCAAAACTGGAGCTGAGCACAAAGCAACTTTGAGAAGATCAAATGCATTCTGACATTCCTCACGCCATGGCAAAGGCAAGGCAATATCCTTTTTAGTCAATGCCACCATTGGTTTCACAATCATAGCGAAGTTCGCTATCCGCTGCCGGCAATAGGAAGCCATGCCAATTATGGCTCTGACTCCTTTCTGTGTCTTTGGAATGGGCATACCAGAGATGCTCTCTATCCTTTCTGGTGTCAGTCTTCTTCCCTCTTTCGAAAGTAGGTAGCCCAAATAGGCCACCTCCTTTCGACAATACTGGAATTCTTTTAATGAAGCTTTATGACCATGCAGTGCCAAATGTGTCAACAACATGGCGGTACCCTCTTTGCAGATGTCTTCTGAGTCAGCAGCAATCAACAAGTCATCGATGTACTGCAACAGTACACAACCCGTTGGTAGCACTAGCATTTCCAGTTGTTCTTTAAATGCTCTGCTATAAATACTTGGGCTCTCAGTGTAACCCTGTGGAATCCTTGTGAATGTGAAAGTACACCCTCCTAGTGTGAAAGCAAATAGATATCTGCTATCTGGATGTACTGGAATGCTAAAAAATGCATTCTTAAGATCAACAAAACTAAAATGTGAAGCAGAGGCTGGAATCATTGTCAAAATGGTAGTGACATCTGGGACCAACGGGAACTGGGGATTAACTGCTTTATTCAACGTGTGTAAATCAATTATGAAAGGATACAGTATTTCATTACCTCCTTTCTTATAAACTGGGAGAATCGGACTATTGCAAGTGCTACCAGTGATCTCTTCAATCAAGTTTCTTTTAACCAAATCTGAAAAAATGCATTTCAATGCTTTCCCTTCTTCCACCGAAATTTTATACTGGGGGATACGTGGCAATGTTACTCCCTCTTTCAAAACAACGCTCACCGGCTCTATTTTCAAACAACCTACATTGTTATCATTCATCGCCCATATGCAAGTCGGTACCTTACTTAACTCTGTTGGCAGGGGTTTGGACAAGAATTGGGACACTGGCATTTTTTATGGTGAAATTGTCAAAAATACTCCATCAGGAGAACAATGAATAACTGCACTTAGTTTTCTCAGCAAATTTAAACCTGATAGATTCTCGCCGCAATTTTGTGTCAAAAGAAACGGGCAAGACTCAATGAATGGACCAAGTGTTATCGGCACTGACTGTGACACGGGACTAATTACTGGGGTGCCTGCGAACCCTACTGAAACGTTCTTTTGCCCTGACAGTGGTATCTCTGGAACCAAGTGATGGTCTATTGAGCACTTCTGTGCACTTGTGTCTACTAGAAAAGTGTGCTCCTTATTCCCAACTTTCATTTCTACGCAGGGTCCTTTCTGATCAACGGGAATAAACACTGGTTCCGACCCCTTTCTTGGGCTGTCCTAGCGGAACAATACATCATCCGATGTAAATCACCAGAATAGTATGTATTTGATTGAGTATCAAAAACATTTCCATCTCCTGCTCCATTCTGCGGATTTTGATTTTGGTTCTGATTCTGGTTGCTATTTCCTTGGTTATTCTGATTTTGTGGCATACTAGTGTTTCTAATTTGCCCCTGTGTTCCCGGGCGACCTCTGTTCTGTCTTCTCGGGGCATTCCCATTTCTATTCTGCAAATGTTGGCACTGTTCTCGCCAGTGACCCTCTTCCTTACAATATGCACATTAATTAAGTCCAATTAGACCTCTGTGCATGTTGGAGTAATTCCCCCTCCCTTGTGCATTTCCTCTGCCCCTATTGTTATTTGCTACCTGCTGTACTAACACTCTTGTTTTCAGATTCACCCTCTCACTCGTCTCTTTTTCTTTCTCTGAATTTACTCTATTTTCATAGTACTGGGCCATGTGTAATACTTCACTCTGTGATTTTGCTTGCCACGCACTCTCAGATGTCACTATCTTATTTTGAATTTTCGGTAAGAACCCTCTCACATATTTGTCAACAAATAGTCTTTTCCCAGGTTCACTGCTTAAATCTTGACCGCTAAAATCTGCAAACACTTCTTCAAATCTATTGAAATAGTCAGTAGCCAATTCATCTTTGCCTTGCACGCATGTCCTGTGAGAACGCAAAACAAATCCTATCACGGTCTAGCACCCCCTGGGCAACCATGCACTGGTTTTAGGCAATCTTAGACAATCTCCTAGGGGGGTGTGGATCACTATACCACCCTGCTTTCGCATCTCATGGCCTATGTGCACTGTGTTGCTCCTAGATTACTTCTATCAAAATACTCCTATCATACTCCTATGGACACAATATGGACACAATAACATAAGACACAAAGAAAACACATGAATCGATTCAATTATAACAATAGAATACATTTATTTATGCATAACAAGGCATGATGCAAGCATTACCAAAACTATGCAAATCTTAACTTTGCACCTTTTATATGTCTGGTGCAAATCTACCATGCAATAACTATAAGCCTTACAGGCTTCTAATGCAAGCTATCAGTGTCTAATGCAATATACATATGGCAAGTGTCACATTAGCATTCCTCTCCATTCCACACCATACTTAACACTCACTCTCTAAGACAATCCCTGTCTAATTTCCCTTTCTAACAAACCCAAAGCTCTTTGTGTGAGTGTCTGTTCTAATCAATCAGTTTAGGCCATAAACAATACTTCCCATTTGCATGTGCCTCTCTCCCCTCTCCAGCTATGCCTTTGTCAAGTCTCTCCAAGTCTCTCCTCTCCTGGTACTCTGCAACCAGCCAGTCATTCAGAGCCAGGCCTCGCTCTCTCTCTGCCAGATCGATCTCATCAAGGCCTCATCAGATTCTGCTGCACCAAGACACCTCTCCCTCATCGAACTCCATCAACATCTAGCACCATCTCCAACAGCAACTAGAAACTTCCTTTGCTTCACCTCTGGTTATACTATTCCATGACACACTCAAATCCCTATAGTTACTTTCATTCTCTACTAAGAATGTCTCTTTCTCTGTCAGCAAATTCTATATTCAGGCAGTGCCTCAATGTCTGTGTACTTTCACTCTGTGTTCTTGTCGTGTTCTGTCAGCGTGACATTTCAAAGCATATCTCTGTCATGGCCTATCTGTCTGTGGTGCCTGCCTCCCATTTCTCCATTCATACCCATTCACTCCACTGTTGGCTTCACGAAATCCTCTTTCCTCCAGAGAACAGGCCATATCTCCTCTCATGCAAAAGGCACTTCTCCCTCTATCCCCATGTGGTGCAGCCTCCATGGCCCCCACCTTCTCTTTCTCTGCGAAGCTCAGAGCCATGCCATGCTGATTAGGCCAGGCCGTCTCTCTACTAATGCAAAGGCGACCTCTTATCAACCAAACTGTTTACGAATTCCTGGTACATTAACTCATAACAATCTCTCCTCACTACATGGCGCTCCTCTATCTCTATCAGAATGGATTCATAATGCCAGCTAAATGCTTTCTAGCGTTTACACTTTCTTCTCGCAAACCCAAGCGCTACCTATTGGCAAAGGCATTCTAAGTGCACACTCAATGCATGGTGTCTCTACAATGCATACATGTGTACATGTAACTACAAAACATACCAATGTGTCATTCTAAATGGCTCTACATGTCATTTCAGGCCTCATTCATTCTCTATAGAGCCTAGCACGTTTCTCTCTCAGCCTAAGTGCTACATAAATGGCATAATACATAATTCTAAAAGCATCTCTTTCAACATATATGGCAATAACATAACTAAGCAAACCCTTCACATAACAGGGTCTATTTCCCTCTTCAAATGCATGGTTGTTACTAGTCAATACTAATCAGAACTAAAGAGAATATATGATGGATAACTAAACATGATGCAATAATTTCTAAAGGTGTAATACTAAATAATGGTTCTGTAACCAAGAGTAATGATGGGTAATGGTGTGTAATGATTCTGTACCAAAAAGTAATGATTCTATAATGATAGAAAATCCAGGCTCCTCATTTTATCAGGTTCTACAGTCCCATATAATTCTTCTTTCAGGTACTATAACCTTCAATTTCTGTACTATTTGTGCTGGTAATGCTAACATATTTGACAATGGTTTTCTGCCAGCTTTTCTGTCCATATCCTCTTTTATTAAATTTTCCCAAGTAGCACCCAAACTTTCATGATCATCTACATTCCTAATTTGCTTCCATATATCTGCTGGGAGAATTACAGGGAATAATAGGTCAACATCGCTCATATTAAAAATGGACGATTTCTAATAGGATTCAATTTCTTCATAGAATCCCGCCGGATTCTTTCTAATATCGGGGATTGTTTGTTTTATATTATTCACCTCTTGTCTAGAAAAAGGGACATGTACATATTTGGCTGTTTAATGTGCTTCTGTTACTTGTGCTGGAGCTCCACCAATACCATGGATTTCTGTTTTCGGCACAAAAGTGGGAGGGACTTCTCTCATCGGAAATGTCGAACTGGCCCTCCCTCCTCCTTCTCTCATATTAAGCACTATAGCTAGATCAAGGGATAGAGCTTTCTTCCCAGTTTCGGATACACACGCTCTCTTATATACTGTCATTAATTCAGAGGGACAGCAGTCATTTCTCTCAACATATATATCTTGCAAATATTCAACCATTACTTGCAATACTTTCCTTTGCATCTATATCGTATACAGTTCAAACGTATCATACACCTCCATAAATGGAATGGTAGCATCCATAATCCATCTAAGTGCTTCTAGCGTACATATTTTTATTTCTTCACTAACAGGTTTTGATGGTGGGAAAAATCGCCACTGTACATATTTTGCCGACTCTTGTCTCCCTCTTTTTACCTCTTTGTACCGAAACCCAGGAATAGAAAACATCTCTGAATATAATTCATCAAGTTCATCTTTAAACTCAAATAGCCTGTCCACGTGCTCCTTCATCTCTGAATTACTTTCCCTCAAACGTGAAAAGGCATTCAAATCTCGCAACTTCTGCGGTGGCACCATACCAGTTAATTGCTTCCACCTCTCCATAAGATACTCTCCCATGCATTCCAAGAGTACCTGTTTTTCGCTGAGCTTCTTATAATCATACTTTGAACCAAGCGCTGATCCCTCATCATTGCCTTTAATATACATTTCTGCCTGTTCTTTAAGTTCTCTCTTCCTCTCCCTGCTAGCTGCACTGCGGGTTATTCTAGTGCTTCCTCTCTGGGCAGGCCCTGCCTTTCCAGTGCTGCCTTCTCTCATAGCTGCGGATTCAAGCTCGGTAGGTGGAGGGGGAAATGGGATCACGTATTCAGGAGGGGCTGGCACAGGTGGAACAACTGGAAGGGGGGGTGGCAACTGGGGCTGAGAAGTGTGGGTAGGCTGAGGTTGAGCATTGGGCACTGTGCAATTGTGTCAATTTTACTTTTAGGGCGTTCTTGCCTTTGCTCATTTAGAATCTTATTGATTAGTTCATCTGATGCATGCAACCCTTGTTGTGGATATATTTTTTGTATGCCTAATTGAAGACTCCTATCCCCCCTTCTGATATCCTCATCCCATTGCTTTTCTTCCTGTTCTAGCGCTCTGTCTGCATTACATTTGTGCCTAGGCGCATGTTTCTCTCTACTTCTTAAATGGAGGTTAGCTTCCTTGCTCCAGGCTCTAATGACGTCAAATGTCGCAGGGCGTGCTTTCTTGTGCAGCAATACTGATTCCAAATGCTCTATTCGCGGCATCTCAAAACTACCATCTTTCGGCCATTGCAAATCTTCTACGTGTCTGGTTTGCCTATGCCAAATTTCACTAAACATTATTGCCCCTACTCCATACTTCACATACATCTCAAATGCTGGTGACCCTATGGGTGGCGCAGCCTGCCCAGTTTCCAAAGATTGTCTACCGTGGTGGAAAAATCCCACTAGACAGGAACATATTTTCCCAGGCATGTTTGATCTTATTCATAACTTACCCTGGGCGTTTGATCTTGCAAGAGCAACTCTTATCCAATGTCAGGGCTGTTAAGAATCGGGGCACGACTCACTTGATCAATCAGCTCGTCTCTCAAGATGCAATTCGTCCATATACAGATGCAACCAAGGATCTTCGTGACTGCGTATCTTGCTCAATCTGCCTCGCTTCGGGACCCTCGCCTACTTGCTGTCTGGCCGGATGCATCGATCAGGGACCGGTTGTGTACAGATCTGCAAAGGAGTCTCTCATCACTTTCACAGGGGCGGACCGAACACCTCTCGATCCTGGCTCGACGGGCTCATCCTCGATTCGTTTTTTACGCCTTCTTCATATTTCAACATACATGATGGATCAAATAGGGGAGGGTCCCTATTTGGGCGCCATGTTTTGATGGGCCTTGAAGACCCTCGCGGATGGAAAAAAGGCACAATCACCATACACAAACTGATACTCCAGACACGAGGTTCAATTCCCAAAATCTAGGGTTTATTGCAAAGCAAATAGTCTCAGTCGGCCGACTGGATCTCACGTCTCGTAACGTGTGTCACCCAGACCTCGTGAGACGCAAGAGAGTGAATATTCTCCAACAGTGACATATATACAAAAAGACCATCATACAATCAGTTTGTGACACATCAAAATCGCCCATAATGTATCTTCCTGAGCAAGGGTTTGGTGATTGACAATTATGACGAGTATGACACCTTCTAAGACATTGCTTTAGCAACAGTTGCAATTTGCAAAGGCGCAGACAGGATTCTTTGTTATAGAGAACATAATGCTCTTGTTCTGTGAGCAAATTGTGTTCGTAGGAGAGGCCCATTCCAAAGCATGCTATCTTCTAGTTTCTATTCGTGAGCTAGGGGTCAGCCTGATCTGAGAGGGCCCAGAAAGGGGGGCCATGAGGAGAATATAATTCATGCTGTTAACAGCCTGCTTTCTACAGTTTCTGCAGTCTCAGCGAGACCAGCTGGCATCTGGCTTGGTGATTAAATGCCTCTCTGCTCGCCTTCAAGAACTTGTCAGGGAGGAAAACAGTGTATTTCTGTCTGGGCTAGTCTCTCAACATGTAACATGTGGCCTCGCTCCTGTGCAGGTGCAGAATGAAATTTAATTCAATTTTGCAAAGTGTTTGAACAGAAAAGCAAAATGGCGAATTCTGTTTGTACAAAATGGATGCTCTATGGTTATGCTGACGATTTTGTACTGGCGATGCTGGGCATATGATGCGGTTGGTTTTCGGCCAACATATTATACCGTCTATGTTATGGTAGGGTATTTTCTAGACTAACATTCAGATGATCACTTGCATAAGGAGGACATTTCTACGTGTAAAGAAAGTAAAGCACTCAAGTTAATTGTTTGGATTCAATTCAATTATTAATTATTTAACAACTCCAGACCATATGTATATTCCCATACACAGTGATGTTCCTACTGAAGCAGAAACGTGTCCCCGTTAAGTGGTAACAATATTCAAACTCATTGTTCAGATGGGGGAGAGAGATGTAATAATAATGGTCGGATGAAAGAAAGAGGAGGGAGCAAGTAACAACCTTACCTAATCATGAGCGTGGTCAGAGAAGAAGAAACTTGGAATATATGCTTGGCTACAGTCCAGACATGTGTATGCTGCAGGGTACCTGGCTAGAAAGCCGCTGGCATCTGGTTACTACGAGGAGTCTACCATGTAAAATGCACATGGGGGTAATGGAAAGAAAGGTGCACAACTTACAACTCAGGATAGCAGGATAGCAGGATGTAGATGCAAGTGCTATCATACAAGTTTCATGTTATATGTATAAGCAGCAGTCGCTACAGCTATATCGTGACTGTGTTCAAAATACCTGCTTTGAAATAGTCGAAGCTGCTTTTAGATTAACGAAGCTTGCGGCCGTGTCACCTTTCAATTGATGTACGTGCTGGCTGGGTTGTAGCAAGCACTGCAAATCCGTGAGGCGACAGTGTGTTGATGGCTGGTGTTTTAACAGTTGTGTCTGTGCTGATGCGGATCGGCAATGGAAGGATTCCACCCCTGTGGTTTGGAGAACCATTGTTTTCTTTCTGGTCCCGCTAATCACCGCTATATCTTGTTTTTTGTTCCATTAGTTTCTCCTTATTAATCTGGGAACATCCTGCAGCTCTGATGCGGTAAAAGACACAATGAAGTTAAAGTGATGTGTATGATCATTTAGAGCAAGGGTGGGTGCCTTGGTGCTGCTCACAAGTTAAGACGGTGAGCAGACAGCAAAAGCATGCTTAAAACCACTTGTTATTGTAGCTCTTTGTGGATGGCAGGTCTACAAGACGATGATGGCTGGCTCCCCACTTACTTAAATATGAAAAGGAGACCATTATGAAGATCAGTATTATGGTGGTCCCCTGCCCCCCTTAACTAGTCAACTACTGGTGAACATGCCCACATGAAAATGGTCACAAGCAAACTCTACCATTTGAGCCTTCCCCATAAATGTTTTGATAAATTACAAATCCACATGATAAAATAACATTGCATGTTCTGTTAATAAATATCACAGAGAAGGAATACTTCATCATTTCTGTTTCCAAACTATGTTAATTTTAAGGCAATCATTTTTCTTAATAATCAGGTGGTGTAAATTCATGTGAATCTGGTTATGCAATTTATTGAGTGCTTACCAGTGTATGATTTCACTTCCGGGCACATCATTAGATATTATTTATGTGTGAATGGCTTTATGCAATTGAATCATTTACTTTTCGGGAAAATGGGTCTCCTCTGGTTGCACCATTATAGAGTGCTTACCAGTGTATGATTTCACTTCCGGGCACATCATTGGATATTATTTTTGTGCAAATGGCTTCTCATCTGGAGGAAACAGTATCTGAGGTCACTTCAAGTGGATTCCTTCAGGGGCATCCATCAGCTCTGTGGCATAACAGTGACCCAGCTAGCAGACCCATTCTGCATTTAATCAGCAGACATAAATGTCCACTGATGGGTTTGTTGGGTAAAAAATGTAGAGGCTAGAGTCAGCGATGAGGGCTCACCAAAATAAAAGGCAAGCGCAGAAATGATGTCGGGCGTAAGGCCTAGTGGGTCCAAATCAAATGGAAAGAAATTGGGCCTCAACTTCAAGATGCTAAAATGTGCGCAGTGCATTTGATGAAGGGAAGGGAAGGAAAGACATGTGGAAATGATGTTTGACAAATCTGTGGAGAGATGCACTGATATTTCCAAAAACAGCAGTGCACTTAAATGAAATGCAAGACTTGTGTTTCAAGCAGCCACAGTGAATGAAGCATTTTTACATGTAAAATAAAAAAAACATGTCATTTCGTTTTTCCCTCATCTAGAGTAATAATATGCACAGCAAAATGCGTGCAAGACTTTTAAAAAGTGAACATGGTTTCTGCCTATTGAAAGCTTATCCACATGGACAATTTCAAATCAACACGCATTGATTGTTTGAAACTGTGTGCATTATGAAAGGTCATTTAATATGCATTTATGTATGAGTTTCCAGGCTGTCTGCTGAAAGGCCATGAGCTGCCAGCTATTTCTTCAGATGTGAAACTGAACTGCAGGAACTCCCCCTATTTCCCTGGAGGTTCGGGCCTGGTTGACATTATCAATCAGAACATTCCCTAAATATACAAGAAATAATTACTTCTTAGATCAGAAACGCAGCGAAGACCAGATAGACCCATCTCTGTTCTTGCAGCAGGATTGACCTTGAAGTCACAAAGCCCATAAAGTGCCCATTAGGAGCTGTTATCTGGACAGCACATGCCTTGAAGGGTTAAGTTAACATTAACACAGATATCTCTGCTTATGTCACATGCCTGACAGAGGAGTGAAACTTACACAAAGGTGGGGAACAGAGAAAAAGAGGAGGGGAACTGCACATTAAATTAAAATTGGAGAAACACATAATGTTGCATAAAATGGACAATGTACATCGAATAAAAGTAATTCTAGGCTTTTATTAAAGGTGACAGTTAACCCCTTCCAACCATGCTAAAGCAATTTTGGTGGGATAAACACAACGAAAGTTATTAATGAAAATGTGATTTGGGCCTTCCTGTGATTACCAGAGATGCGAAAATTTAATAAAGCATGCCAATCATAATTATTATGATGCCAATAAAATGCCATATTTTTCACTGATATGGTTCAAGGGTAAATGAAGAAAAGCTGTATCTCTGCACAGAAAGAATGTGGGGAGTCCATACTAGTCTTATCTGATTCTCCTTGAAATAAAGTTGTCAAAAATGTATTTATACATGTAACATTTTTGAAATTGAGTGCTTGGTATGTTGAGATACATTGAGTCCAAAAATATGACCAAGTCAATCTGTCAAAGTGAAGTCTTTTCCCCCTCTCTGCTAAGCCAAAGCACTCCCCCATTCCCTTGTCCTATCAGCACCCAGGTGGGAGGGGGTAGGGAAGGCTAGTCAATCGCTTTCATGAGAATCATGACACATTTAGGATGTCATTTGCCCTATAACTAAGCCAGTTTGCATGAGAACTCGGGTTCTTCCAGTAATTCCAACGGTGACCTGCTGCCGAAATCTGGTGAGAAACATCACAGCAGAGAGAGGTCTAAGTCTTGCAGTGGAGACAGGAGATAGGGACATATGGGGTCATTACGACCCTGGCACTAAGGGATTACCGGTACCGGTAAGGGTACCGGTACCGGTAATCCCTTAGCGCCCAATTCCCATAACGATGGCTGGAACCAGCCACTTATTGCAGGGACCCGCAAAGGGACCCTGGTGATAATTACGGTACCACAATTTGCGGTACCATAATTACCACCTTTCCCCATTCCCATTATGCCCTATGGGGCAAAAATGGGAATGGGGAAGGGCCATGGTGAATTGGGGAAGTACTGCCCCGCCAACCTTGGAATGGGGTGGTACTTCCCCATTTCACCATGGCGGACTCGTTACAATACCGGCAGCAACCATGGTGCTAATAGCGCCATGGTTTAGCGCCTGTGTTGTAATGAGTGCCATAGAAGCTGATTGGGGCACTTTGGAGGAAAAAGAGGAGACCATTGACTGTCCCCTTGTCTGTCCCAGCGGTATGCCCTGATGCTCCCTGATGCCCAGTCCAGACCTCTCCTGTAAGTAGAACTACCCCCAAAAGCCATAGTGTGTAGGCCTCATATAGTTTACAGCATTGTTGTAGTTATTTCCCCATTGCAAAATCCCCTGTTTGCCTGTGTAGATCCTTAGCATATTTAAGTAAATCAATTAATTCCCCCATTGAATTCACAGGATCTGTATTGCTAACATTCAGAACCAACAATTGTGTCCCAGTGTGGTGTGAGCCGGTGTGGTCATAAAGAGTTGCCAAAATAATTAACCCCGCCCCCCAACCCTGCTTCCATGTGTTTGCACAGGGTGTAAAAAAACGAAATTCCCCATTGATCCCCTTCATATTGAATCAGAAGTGAGAATCCGAGCAGTGCCTGTGAATGTGCAAGGTGCAAAACAAAATTGCCCCTGTGTACCCTTATGCTCTGAGAAACACATTTTCCCATTTGCATTTTCTATCTTACATTGCATCTGTGATTCCAACCCAAAAACCAATTTTCCCATTGTGTGCAGACTAATACCACAAAGCCCTGCCTGTCCTTCCTAGGTGTAGAAAAATTAATTTCCCATTTCTTTCTATTCTGTTCCATTGCAGCTGTGCTAAGTAATTCAAAACCGATTTTCCCTTTGTGCTCTGCAAAACACATTTTTCCCATTACCTTTCTGTCTCCCATGTTGTTTCTGTGAGTAATACTCAAAAAACGATTTTCCTATTGTGTTCCCACTCCCAGCCACTGCCTTCCTTTCAAAAGATTCAAGCTTAATTGATGTTTTGGAGGGTGAGGTTTGCTGGGAGAACGCTTAAGAAATCTGCTGTCACTGTGTAGGGAATTGTTCTTCTTCTGTCTTGGTGGGTGATTTAAAAAAAATGTATTGTGACAGCATATCTCTATGTTAGTGCCTTTACCAAACTTATTGTGTTTTTGTGTTGCCACAACATTGGTGGCTGATGTTATCTATTTGTGATATTTGGCTCAATAAATTAATTTATAAAAAAATATCCTTAATACACACCGGCCTGGTTCCTAGTCCATTGTGGCACCGGGTGTTTGTTGGGGTTGTGTGCGAAACGGCTTGGAGGCCTTATCAAAAGAACCTGAAATAATCAAAGCGATTCATTATGCGCCACATTCATTGTGGGGGAAGGAGCTCCCTGACTTGGGGTCTGACCCTGTAATAAACCGCAACGAAACAGAGCAATGCCACAGTTTTCCTAAGGACCTGTTGTAACACCAAGGTATTAAATTACAGCTTACATCCAGGTTCCACTATTCTAAATGCTCTTAATTATACTGTGATTGCCCTATGATCCCACAAAACCTTGTAGATGGATCTAGTCTGCCCACAGAGCTCCCCCTATATGATTGTTCATGTGTCTAGTGCAACAGTCTATAGCAAAAGCCTCCATAATGTGATTGCAATGCCTTACTAACCAATGGCCTGTCCATTATCCCAATGTAGGCAGGGGTGCCGTCAAGAGGTAGAACGAGGGGGGCCATGGCCACCCTTCTAAAATGCTGCCCCCCACCATTGGCCAGCACGCGAAAAAGCACAAAAAACAACCTTTTTTATCCCACACTGAATTGTGCATGGACAATAACATGCCCAGTTCAGTGCGAAAAAAAGTATAATTTTTTTGCTTTTTTGCTTTTTTGCTTTTTTGCTGTGACCTGCAAAGGACTGGAGTCAGAGAGCCACGTATGATGGTGGCACCACATTGATCGCACATGCTTAGTGGATCCCGGACAGACCCAGAAATAAACACAGCCTGAGCCTGGACGCACGCATTTCTGCTTAGGCTTGCGCTTCCAGGCTGTGTTTATTTCTGGGTTTCTATCCTTCCTCAGCTGCATGTATTTGGGCAATGCAAGGCAGGTAATGCTGTGAAAAGACTCCAGCCGTCTTTCCATTCTTTTTTTTTGCTTTCCCACTTAATGACCTGTGAATTGGTGAAAGGGGATAAACAAGAAGGCTGCTCAAGAGAAATGGGAAAGGGTGTGCACAATGCACTGGTATCTTATAAGCAGTAAAAACTAAATAGTTTTAAAAAAGCAGATCATAAACTGTCAATCATCATGTGTTTCATGCAATAGGAAATTCTTCAGGGCTAAACATAAAGTTAAAAAAGATCTTCGCTAGATGTGCAATATCGAAATCCATCCCATCTTCGTGGACTAAAGCGACAATCATTCCAATTTACAAAAAGGGGGATGTATGTGACCCCTCGAATTTTCGACCAATTGCCCTTCTGGATTGTATCGGAAAGGTTTTCAGGGCCTTATTGTTGAAAAGACTGCAAATTTGGGCAAAACCTGCTCCATGGTACGACAGATTTCAAACAGGCTTCAAGAAAAATGTCAGTACATCGGCTAATATTCTTGCCATCAGCCCTCTAAAGAGCAAGGTCCTTGAAGGAAAACCCAGATGTTTCATGGCCTTCGTTGACCTTTCCCGGGCCTTTGACCTGGTAGACAGGTTTCGAATCTGGTCAAAATTTGAAGGATGGAAATGTCCTAAGGAAATTCTCCTGCCGCTAAAAGCACTGCACACAAACACTTCCCTCAGAGTGCGACTAACCCCTCAAGGACAAGTCTCTGCAGAAATCCCCACGAGCAGGGGGGTCAAACAGGGGTGCCCTCTTGCCCCTGAGTTATTCCTAGCATACATGGGCGACTTCGGAGAAACAGAAGATCTCACCAAAACTTTTCCACCAAAATTGGCCAAGGTACAAATTAGCCGGCTCATGTATGCTGATGACCTGGTCCTGTTTGACCAGACCCAGATTGGACTACAGAGACAACTGACTAATCTTCTACACTATACGGTAGAGAATAACCTACAAATCAACAAAGACAAAACAAAAATACTAATTTTGGAAGCAAAATATTCCGACAAATACAAGTGGTACCTGGAAAACACAGAGATTGAAAGAATAAAATATTTCAAATACCTGGGTGTGACTTTAGACAGTTCGCGCAATGAAATTGCAATGCAAGAAAGTCTGATACTAAAAAATAAAAAGTTAGCAGCACAAGGCAAAGCCATCGATCTAAAGCTTGGAAAATTTTCGACAATCCCGGTAATTGAATTCTACAAGAAAAAAGTAGTGCCTTCAATTACATACGGAGCAGAAGCTATGCCTCAGATCCCAAAAAAACATTGGACAAAGCTAGAAGGTCTCTTCTCGAAACATGCATTGTGTGTACCAAACTCAACCTCAATGCCGGCAATCCGCCGAGAACTCAGTCTTCTCTCCCTAGCAGGCACCGTAAACATCAACTCAATCTTACTTTACCGAAAGTGCATTTCCCAAGACGTTCAGAACATTTACACAATGATAGGTGAAGAAATGAAAACGGATTCAGTGAAAATGTTGAAAAAATGGAGAGAGGAAAATGTAGCCTTACTGGCCTCAGTCGCATGTTCTAAAGATGACCTGACCTCAAACCCGGTCAGAGTGTGCAAAGAACTCAAAAATCTCGATTGGTCACACACCCAAGCGGAAGTAACAGCCAACAAACTCCTAGCTCATCTTCCTCCTACCCTGTGCAAAGTAAATGAACTTCAGAGGTACATAAAAAAATTCCCAAACAGACCATCTAGGAATTACTTGCTCAGGATAAGACTAAATCTAATTGAAACCAACGAGATTTGTTACATCCGAGGTATCTCAGATACATGCGAATGCTGTTTTTGTGGGGCAGAAAAGGAAACCATACGCCACTTGTTAATGGCCTGCCCAAAGAACCAAACGATAAGATCAGCTTACCTCAACACTTTCCGGGCAAACTGACACTTTGACCCCAACCAATGGTGGCTCAGACTAATCGGTGGTGACAGAACAATGTGGCAAATTGCCCTGGTGAAGATCATCCAAGAAACATTGAAAATGCTAGGCTGAGGCATTTTTGAAAAATACAGGAACAAGAGTTTTTGTAAAGTTCCATTTGGAACATATACAAATAAAAAAATTAAAAAAAAGTTATGCTGTGTCTCAGGGATGGCTCAATTTTGGCCGTAGCTCTACCAGCTCTAATCCAAATTGTTTGCAGTGTTTCTGACAAAAATTAGCATCGGAGTAACCAAATGAATTGATCTGCAGACAATGAGGGTCCCATCCACAAACTGCAATTGCAAGTTACCCAAATGATGACGATTGTGCATGGATAATTCTCCAGAGGCTTATGGAAAGGGAAGGGGTGTTGAAAGTATTTTTAAGCATTCAGATCATCATAGGATATATTACTCTAATGATGGCCGCTGAGCCCTGGGCAGAATCGAGACATGCGTGAGATATGTCGTAACTGATATGTCCAAACCTGAGAAAGTACCTAAAGCACAAAACACATGTAAAATAATTTTTGGGGAAAACTTCCTTTAACACAGAAAACCACAAACACAATCGAATCTGACTATCTGTCGGCTTTAATTGTGCAAATTGAACAGCATCAATGAGGAAGAAAGGCATATCAGTGTGCTCTGCAAAATGAACATTGATACGTACATATAAGCGATGCCGCTATACTGCTCTCCGTCTTGTACAGAACTGCAGGGAGACTTTCCAGCTTCGAGTGCATCGGTTTCCAAAAGAAAAGTCTTGGGAACAGTTGATCTGTCTCTCATTCCGTGTCTGACTCATGTGTACTGTGCGCCTTAAGATTCCAATGCCAGCTGCACCTATATGAGCCATACATCAGACAGGAAGCCATTTTGCAAGCTCCTACAGGAATGATTTTATGCTGCATTTTTCTTTCTGAAGAAAGACAGTAATTGCTTCCTGATCTTTTAGTAATTTCATGTTTTGGCAACAAAAAAAAACAGCTAAGTGAGCATTTATGCATGCAATTTTTCAACCGTTTTGCAGTTAGGGCACTGCTGCCTTCCTGATTAAAACTAACCCACACCTCCCAGATTTTTGTACATGAAGATATTTTACGCATGGCTGCACATCACCTTGCAGCTACTTCACAGAGTTGGCTCATTAAATTTGACAAGCATAGTACAGCTCCCGGTTGATTAAACCCCAACTGAATTAAAGTTGTGCCACCCTATCTGGTACTTCTCACTCTTTATTTTTTTTTCAGTTTCTGTTACAGGGCAGCCTCAGTAAGAGACAGATCGTATTGCAGCCTTTCTCAAACCCAATACTGCACATTTACAAAAGTCAATTAATGAATACAAGGAATCCCTCCAAGTAGCCTCGTAGGCTGATAACTCATTCAATCACTCACTCATAACCTGGGACCTGGAAAGTCCTTATTGAAGCCCACTCTGAGCAGCACCACTGCAAGGAAATTCCTGAAGAGGCCTTGGAGGGTTCTGCCATCAGGCTTACATTCAGGGCATTCCAGATTCTCAGTCTTTGTGCTGCAAAAAATCTGCCCCTGTGTTTGGCTCGGAGGTTAGGCTCTGGGATTGCAGGGTGGGATGAAAATCATGTCAAAATGGTATTTGTGTGGTCGTCCGACAAAAAAAAAACACATTTAAAAGAAAACTAGTGAATGCAAGTTTAAACAGCATTTTTGAATTTGGAAATGACCCACGTTATTGCTACGCCTATGATTAGTAACTGTAGCTATGTCAGTTTGCAGATAATGAAGAAGAAATCCACGGAAATCTCTTCCTTAAGAAATAAAGTAGTGGAGATGCAGTGAGGATAAATGCTAGTGAGGATTCAGTGGAAGAGAAAGATAACATAATCGAGCTATCCAATGAACAGGCAGAGCCAGAAGCAGAACATGACAGCGCGAACAGGCAGAGCCAGCATCAGGGACAGAGAACAGGAAAGAAGCTGCATGGCACGAAAGTGAGGAACAGACAGCAGCAACAAGGGTCAAAGAGAGGGCGGGGCAGCACTCAGCTAGAGCTATTCATGCCGTTCCCAGACCAACATTTGAAATTATGACGGTTTGGCAGTGTGACCGTGATAATATAATAGATGGCTGGCTAAAGAAGAACTCTTGTTTTATTCTTCTAGATATATTCCAGTCCAGAGGAGAGGGGCCCAAACAGCCACATCTGAAGTTCTTCCCTCAGACCGTTCAGGAGGGTAGAAGACGGGGCTTCATGAAAGAATATTACTTCAAAAATAAATGGCTGGAATATTCTCAAATTAAAGATTACTGGCACTTCAGTCTCCCCTCCTCAGGTGAATTCGGTGTTCTCATATGAAGCAGGATTCAAAAATTGGAAAAGATCAACTAACAAAGATGGGGGGTTTGTAGGCCATCGCAAATCAGAATCACATACTATTTCTATGTTACCATGGGAAGAATATGAAAATTCAATTGCAAGAAAATGGTCTCAGCCTCCTTAAATGCAGAATAAAATAAAACAGTGAGGGAAAATAGAGTGCATTAAAATTGTTGGAGAACCCCTGCTCCTCACAGCTATGCAAAACACTGCACAGAGAGAACATAAAGAAATGGAAGGCCAGAATAAAGGAAATGTATTCTTGGAAGGCCAGAATAAAGGAAATGTACTCTCTTTTATGGAACTGCTAGCCATGCATGATCACACAGTCAAAAGAAAAATTACAAGTCAAACAAATGCAACATACCTTGGGCATAGTACACACAATGAAATAATTGATTGTTTGGCTGAAATTATCTGCACCTCATTAATTAATGAAGTTGCACAAAGTGGGCCTGTCAGCATTATGGTCGACGAGACCAAAGACATTGCCAAGAAGGAACAAATGGCCTTGGTAATTCAATGTTATTACAATTGCTCAATATGTGAAAGTTTCCTCACATTTGAAGTAGCAGAGCGACTAGATGCTGCAGCGCTTTCACAGAAAATGATACAAATACTGCGGAAGTATGGCCTTGACTACAGAAACCAAGCATATGATGGTGCCTCTGTCATGAGTGGAAAGAACACAGGAGTGCAGGCACACATTACATCAGAGGGCCCATTAGCTTGTTATGTTCACTGCAATGCACATTGCTTGAATTTAGTATTAGTTGACATTGTAGAATGCATCCCTGAAGCCTATTGTTTCTTTTCGCTTCTGCAGAAACTCTATGCGTTTGTATCAGGGTCATAACTAAGGGAGTCTTCCCTTCCCCCCTGAAGAACTCCCTTGTGCAACCTCTTCTTCAGAAACCCTCTGCCGACCGGTCGTGCCTGGCTAACCATCGCCCAATCTCAATCACTCCTTTCCTGGTCAAACTCCTGCAAAAGCTGGCCATCTCCCAGCTCAATCTTCACACTGAATCTGTTGGTTGTCTCCATGATCATCAGTCTGGCTTCAGAGCTGCCAGAAGCACAGAAACTGCTTTTCTGAACATCCGTGAAGACCTGCTCTCCAACCTTGATTCCAATACCCCCTGTCTCCTCATCTTACTTGATCTCTCTTCAGTCTTTGACATGGTCAATCATGCCATCCTGCTCAACCGTCTCCATGATAACCTGGCTATCACCGGTCAGGCCATGGCGTGGCTGACTTCTTTCCTCTCTGATCGACTCTCCCAGGTTCAACTGGGGTCCTTCCTCTCCTCTATCACTATCTCTACTTGTGGTGTTCCCCAGGGATCTAACCTTTCTCCCTAGCTGTTTAACCAATACCTGGCACTTCTTGCCCACCGCATTGCCGCGCTCTGCCCCAACTTCCAAGGCTATTCGGATGACACTCAGCTCATTTTCAGGCTACCTTCAGCCATCTCTTCTCCCTCTATCATCTCTGACTGTATGTCCGCCATCCAGGAGTGGTGTGCTGCTAATGATCTCTGCCTTAATGCCAGTAAGACTTAGATTCTCCTCATCGCCACACCCGCTCCCTCCTTTCATGTCACTCTCTGGCCGGCCTCTCTTGGCCATCTTCCTGCTCCCACCTGTGAGGCTAAAAACCTCGGGGTCATCTTCAACTCCACACTCTCCTTCTCTACTCACATCTCTGACGTCCGCTGAAGTCACACTACCAGCTGCACCTCCTCAGAGGTATTCTTCCTTTCCTCTCCTTCCCCCAGAAGTTCACTGTCTCCAGGGCTCTGGTTCTCTTTAGGCTGGACTATTGCAACAGCCTCTTTCTAAATCTGCTAGCTTCTACTCTCCACCCTCTGCAACTCATCCAGTGGCTGCGATGATTACGTTCAAAACCCTCTGCATTGTCCACAAAGCCTTCTGGGGCCTGGGGCCTCAATACCTTCAACTCTCTCTTCCTAAATATCTTACATCTCGAGCTCTTCGCTCATCCGCCTCCATCTCCCTCAGGGTCAGTCACTTCTACAAGCAACGAGTTGGTGGTAGATCTCTTTCTTCAGCTGGTGGCTCCCTCTGGAACAGCCTCCCTGCCTCCCTGGAACTCTGGTTCCGGAAGCACCACAAAACCTTTCTCTTTGCTTCTGCTTTGTCTCCTCCTCCCCCCTGCTGAAATTCCTGGCTGAAACTACACTGGTTACCTGGCCACGCTCTGATCTCGGGCCCAGGTCCCCTCCCGCACCAGTTGCACACCTGCACGGCCTTCCTGGCAACCCCCACACTTGCATACTGGTTTCTGTATACCTACAGTCCAACTTGGAACAATAGTTTCCTATTTAAGGAAACCCGCGTCCCCTGCACACTATCAACAAGAGGCTAAAAGCCTGTATAGAAGTTTTAATAGGTACAGTCAGTAACCTAGTAGTTTTCACAGTTTTTAAATAAATTTCATTGCTTTGTTTAGCTCACAAAGTTATTCTTAAATCATCCAATTATTTCTTGACAACTTTTCTGTTTATCCAACAAACAGTAGTTTATTCATTTTATAACAACAAATCATAAATCACAATTTAATGTGGACCAACGGGTTTCGAGTATCAATTTTCACTCTTCATCAGGGGCAATGTGTTCTGTATTCTTAACGTTCAATACAATTTCTGTAGAAAAAAGTAATAAATTAATTATCTAATAATATGTATTCATGTTTATACTTTTGAACCAAAACAAGGTACTTCATTAGTTAGATAGGAGTACAAAAAATGGCATCATCTTTCAGATATTTTACAGTCCCCACAAGTCAATTTGGGCGCGGCACTTACCCTTGTTGATTCAATTGTTGACACATTAAACAGTTATAGAGAGGGCTCTATCTTTAATGAGATTTGGAACAATACTATGGACCTTGCTGAGCAATGCAACATTGCTGTTGCGCCTCCAGGGTGTCAGGTCACACCAAGCTCTAGGCTTGAAGGGTATTACATGTTACATGTCTACGCCTATGTTTCAAAGACATGCCAATACAAATAAGGAGTCATTTTGGACAGATTCATGTTTTCCCAGTGTTGATGTCCTTCTCTCTGAGATGTAAAGAGGATTTTCTAAAGAGAGTTGTGCTTTGAATCCCTCCAGTCCCACCCACATTTTGTGAGAAACATGTACTGTTTCCATTTGCCTCGCAATACAACTGCAGTACTGAGGATCTAGAACAATGGATTCCTCGTGTCAAGCAAATTCTTGATAGAGGGAAACTAGTGGTTTTGAAAAACTGGCCAGTCAATAGAGCTCACAGAGTTCCTTGAGCCATATAAGGTAGTGTTCCATGAGACGTTTAACCTTTGCAAAATTGCACTTGCATTACCTGTGAGCACTGCAGCATGTGAGCGTAGTTTTTCTGTGCTAAAGTTAGTCAAGACTGCCTTGAGAAATACAATGAGGGATGAGCTATTGAGCAATTTGGGGTTGTTAAGTGCAGAGTCAAGAAGGGCTAGGGCCATAAATCTTGATGAATTTGTGGATGTGTTTGCCAAAAGACACAGCAACATGCGAATAACGCTATATTAATCAATAATACAATAATAATGGATTGCAATGTAAATGGGTTGAGTACTGAGTAGGCTACATTAAAATGTATATTGTTGTCCATGATTATGCATTTTTACTTTGTTCCTGTTTAGTTTTCAAGAAGAAACAAAAAAGGTTGTACCCCAGTAAGCATGTGAATAGGTTGAGCAGGCTATACTAAAATGTATATTATCCATGATCATGCTTTTTGTGAGTATATTTTTAGTTTACAGGAACACACAGCAACATGAACCAAATACAGCTGTATTGAAAAACGTTTAGGCCTCTGTGTTGTTTTTTTACTTGAGCAGGCTTGTTCTCAGTAAATGTTTTGTTCCTTACAATCAATGTGCTCCTTTAAATTAAAGCTGTATATTTGTCTTTTCAAGTCAAAGTCAAACAACTATTCTGTTTGAAGAACAATAAATTGCCTAACATGCATATACTCATCACATATTCCCTACATAGCACAACACAAACAGTATTGTGGAACTCAAAGGTAGACGCAGTAAGTATACTGCAGGCGGTGCTGCCATATTATAGATGCCATTATATATAGAATCTGGATATTCAATGTCATTAATTAGTCAGAAATTAGCTGAAACTCGAAGGTAGATCAAGACAGGCTGTCTGGCCTGGTGTCAAGGGGTGAAGCAGCCAAAGTTGGTTATCAGTCCCTGAAGAACAGTAAACGTGAGACGCTGAGGCATTCCTTGTTAAGTTGCAAAGAGAGAATGCCATAAGTGGCAAGTTTCTTTATTCAAGACAATTAAATGCTATAATAAGGGCTAATTCATGGTCTCTTGTCATGTGAGCCCAGGATGGAAATAGAAGTGGGCATACGGACCAGAACATTGATAAGCATAAGCTCACACTCCCTTATATTGCCAGAGAAGAAAAGCTACTACAAGGCACAGTTCAAAGACAAATTGAATGGCAGATGGTTTGATAGATGAGATGTTGAACTAATTGGGTGCGGAGGCACAGTCAAGACCACCCTCCAGCACCTGGGCTTACCAGCTTACATGCTGCTAGCGAGTCAAATATTCCAGAAGGGTACAAGCATGCTAATGAATTGTAGAGGGCCATATAACGAAGGGCCTTATAGTTTGAGAGCCAATGATATACTGTGTATCTAATAAGTGTTGGAGATGACTTGCACTAGGGGTAGGCATAAGTTGTCCACCTGACTGTAGAGACCCAATCACAATTGAATCACTTATAGAAAGTATACTTAGATGTTCCCCTTGAACCAACCACAATCTCACATAGGTTATCTTAGTTTGCCATGTAGTATGACATCACGTATGATTAATATTTGCTACATAAGTATGTGTTTTTATGACATGCTTCGAGACCATGCTGTGTGACATCGTTGATGTTCGATGTGTCTCCCCGTTTTAGACAACTGAAATTAAAACAGTCTTTCGAGACACTTTGCCAACTTCCTGAGTCATTCTTATCATTTGGTGTAAGAGTTATTCTGCATCTCCCTCCATCATACGCTGTGTTACCTAAATTAAACGGGCCATAGGGGTTCACTTGGTAGCATGTCAGATAGTTGGGAAGTAAGACCCATCAACCTGTAGACTCTAGAGTTTCAGGCGATGGAGCACCCTTTGCCATGTAGCCGGAAGATTGCGGGTTTCTTATGGAGAGCAGCCGCATAGAAAAGTTGCAAGTAAATTGAGACGGTGGGCAGGGTCCCTCTTTGGCGAAATCCCTACTTGGTTTCCACAGGCGCTTTGTAGATGGAAGGCGAAAAGTGGTCAATTGGAGGAGGGAACCGAGACCGAAGGACTCGAGCTGAATGAGCGAATGGTGTGTAGACTAAGGGGAAAGGCAAATTGAGGGGATGGGATTGTGGTAATTTAGAAAGTAACATGAAAAGTAACGGGGAAATTATAAAAGTAACAAGAGCTTTTTGTGTGTATTGAGAGAGAGAGAGAAGAAAACATGGCTACCTGGATTAGTGGGAAGGACTTTGAGAATACTTGATGAATTTTTATTTAGACCCCTAGTGCTAGATGCAGCTATAGTATGAGAGGAAATGGCAATGCTCGAAGGAACAGATGACAAGGGTAGACCGTGGAGAACAGTGATTGCCATTGGGGAATGTTGCAGATTGACTGATGTCACTGACGATGACGTGTTTAGAGATGATCCATCAGATGATGAAGTGGTAGTCTTTATGGATTAGAATAGAGAAAAGAGAGATCCCAGAGCGAATGGCACTAATGCGCAGCGCCCAGCATTTTTTTAATGAAGACTTGGAAAAGGTGCCAAGCACTTTATGGACTACAGCTCCCTATAACGTAGGCCTATTGAAGGGGGAAGGGCAGGTGAAGGTAAAGCTGAAGCCAGGAGTGATTTTAACTTGAGCGCGCCAGTAACCCATGTCCCGAGAGGCTGATGAGGGTTTTGTTAAGACTATTTCAGCACTGATGGAACAAGGTATCCTAGTGCCGTCAGAATCATCGTGCAACACTGCGGTGTACCCTGTAAAAAAGGGAGGGTCATTGAGATTCATACCGGACATGAGACCGATTAACCAGATTGTAGACGCAGAGTTTCCTTTAGTTCTTAATCCAGCAATGATACTATGCAGTATCCCAGTAGAAGCGCAATATTTTACGGTGATCGATTCGAAAAAAAGTGTTTTTCTCAATCCTCTTGGACAAGGACTCACAAGACTTAACTTCATTTATGTTTTGGCCAAATCCGATTAAAACATACTCGTTTGCCTCTAGGGTACTGTGAGTCCATGTCGATCTTTAACAGAGTCCTAGAGATGGAGTTAAGCAACATTTATTTGTAGAGCATCATGATACAGTACGTAGATGATATTTTGATTTGTAGCATGATAGAAGATGAGTGCAGGCAAGACTCTATTCAGTTAATGACTATCGTAGCACACATGTGATATAAGGTAGAAAAAGCGATGTTAGAGTACTGTCAAGAAGAGGCGTTGTACATAGGCCAGTTGATCTCACATGATGGAAAGTGGGTAACGCCTGAAAGAGCTGAGGTGATCATGAAGAGTGCAAAACCGCACACAGTAAAGCAGATGCATCAGTTTTTGGGACTATGCAATTATGTTAGAGCATGGGTGTTAGACTATAGTTTGTACACAAGACCCCTTTTGCTAAAGAAAGCACAGGTGGACAAAGAGAAAATAGAATGGATTTAGGAAATGGAGGAAGGATTTGAAGAGTTTGTACAGCTCCTGTTTTAGGAATTCCCAATTATGCTGAGGAGTTTTTCTTGCTTTCACACACAAATGGGACTGTCATGACAGCAGTGCTTATATAGAGGACTATTTTAGGATATAAACCTCTGGCATCTTACAGTGGGATTTTAGATCCAGTTATGAAAGGACACTTCCCTTGCGAACAGTCATTAGCAACAGCCGCGTTCACAATTGAGAAACCTGCAAGTATTGTAATGGATTGTTCTATGATGCTTTTTGTGGAGCATGCTTTGTTTGCCATTTTAGAGAAACCCAATGGTATATTGACATCTCAGAGAGCTTTTGTATATGAGGTAATAATATTGAATCCAGTGATTAAAAGTGTTGATGTAAATGAGTGAACCCTGCCACATTTGTAGCTGAGTCCGTGGCAGAGCGCGAGCATGTGCATGACTGTGCAAATTACACAGAGTTTTATGATGATATACTGTGTGCAAAAGAAAATGCATTGTCAGGAGGGGAGATTCTCTTTTTTGTTGGTTCTTCAAAAATCGAAAGGCATTCTGATGGAGCTGTAGCGAGGCATAGAGCAAATGGAGAATTTGAGGTTGTAGCAAGTGCAAGACTACCATCGCAAGTGGCAGAATTGGTAGCACTTATTGTTGAGCTCGAGAATCATGCAGGACATGAAGTGATAGTGTACAGTGACTCTGCCTACGTGAGGTCAACCGTACATGCAGGGCTAGCACATTGGAAAAGGAGGGGCTACCTCCGAGCTGATGGCACTCCAGTGCAACACGCATATTTATTGGACAGGCTTATTAAGGCACTACAACTCCCAGTAGCCATAGAGATAGTTAAATGCACAGCACATACTAAGCAAACTGACTTTATCTCTTGCAGGAATGAAGCCACAGATGTAGAAGCCAAAAGGGTTGCGTATTTATCAGGTATTTTAAGTTGTGATACTCCAGATGTTAAAGAGAAAGTAGTCACAATTATGGAAGTGAACGAAGGATTTAATCATTTACTGAGAACGCAATAAATGAGATTCAAGGCAGTACACCACAAGAAGAGCAGGAATTATGGAAATGAAGGGGGTGTTATTTATCCCCCACAGAAGCATTATGGTGAGAGGACTCACCACTGCTGCCTCTTCTCCTTCCCTCATCCCGGATTGTCTCTCTGCAATCCAAGAGTGTTGCAATGCCAATGATCTCTGCCTGAATGCCAGCAAGACAGAGATCCTCCTCATTGGCACACCTGCACCCCTCTTTCACTTCACTCTCTGGCCAGCCTCCCCTGGACTTCCTCCTGCTTCCAACTGCAATGCTGAGAACCTCAGGGTTATCTTCGACTCCACACTCTTCTTCTCTCCTCACATCTCCAACATTTGTAAGAAGTCAAATTACCAACTGCACCTCCTCAGAGGTATTCTCCATCTCCTCTCCTTTCTGCCAAAGCTCACTGTTTCTAGAGCTCTGGTTCTCTCTAGCTCGAATAACTGTAACAGCCTCTTTTTAAATCTGCCTGCTTCTACTCTCCGTCCTCTGCAACTCATCAGAACAGGACTGCAAGACTTGTCCTTGGATCGTATCTCTCCAGCACTGAAATCCCTCCATTGACACCCAGTGGCTGAAAGGATCACATTCAAGACCATTTGCATTGTCCACAAGGCCTTCTGGGGCCTGGGACCAAAATATCTCCAGCTTTCTCTTCTGAAATATCTTCCTACTCGAGCCCTTCCTACCTCCACCTCCAACTCATTGAGGGTCAGGCGTTTTTCCAAGCAACGTGCTGGGGGCAGATCTCTCTCTTCGGTGGGCACCTCCTTCTAGAACAGCCTCTCTGCCTCTGAAACTTGAGGAGAACCACCTCCATTTCCAGAAGCAGCTCAAGACTTTCCCTCTCTGCTTCTGCTTTCTCTCTTCCACTTCCCTGCTGATCTCCTGTCTGATACTGCACTGGTTACCTGGCTACCCTCTGAACCATGGGCCCAGGTCCCTGCTCCCCCAACTGCACACTTGCACTGCCTTCTGGCAAACCGGCACTTGTGGGCTGTATCTGTAACCCTACAGTCGCTCTACCTGCACTATCACTTGCTGTTTTGCACTTAACCTTGCACTGCCACCTGCTCGCCGCACTTCTTGTTTCTTGATGTTTAAATCCTATGTCCTGCACTTGCTCCTCCTCCCCTTCCCTCAGCACTTTTCCCCCTTTCCTCTCCCCTGCACTTGCGCGATCTGAATGTCACTGGCCTTGTAAGATCATTGTCTTGTCAGTCCTCGTTCCCCTGCCCTGCCTCCTTGCGCTTTGAATCACCTGTGTATGGGCGCGCTATTAATACAATATCATATAATATCATTTTAAAATGCTTCCATGAATAAGGCCCTGAATGCATTGAATTATGTCCAATTTGTCAAAGGAGTAGTCAGAAAACTCATGTCTCTCCACCTCAGAATGGTCCCTGAGGCTAGCTGGACTACAATATTTGCTATGGAAGAGGTTCTGCCATTCACAATCACTTTTGGGATTCAGGCATTGGCCCGTGTAGTGTTTCCTATAATTATTAATTGATTGCCAGAACTTTACATTATCATGTCATTTCTGAGGTCTGTATATAAATTGCTGTTTAAACTTGATAATGAGCTTTTGTGACAGCATAACAGACTGTTATAATTTGTTTTAAAGCATGATATGCCTCTCACTTTAACCATCTCGGATGGGCCAAACCTTTTCAGTGCCACGCAAATAAATATTTTCTCTTTACTGCAACAAGAAGGCATTACTCCCAGTTTTTTCTGCCAATGTTGCAATTCTATCTACCATCAGGTTATCCTTTATATTGCTATATTAACTGAGTAACACAGCATCCGTGGTGATCAGTTCATTAATTTGAGTAACATTCCTTTAGCTCCACCTTATTCGATTCCCCTGAGAATTAACCGGCAAGTGTCCCTCAAGTGTGGTGGTTTCGTTCTTGAGAGGGACAGTTAGACTTACTACAAGGATGGAATTATCACTACTAGAGTTTGGATGTAGTTTCGAAATAATAACCATACTCCTAATATTTCTGATTATGAAATCAATATTACTTTGGCTATTGTCATTATTCCATGAGTACATATGAGTTGTGCCTTTCAAGTACAAGTCATCCAACATTAGAAGGTCAAAATTATCCATCAATTTTATCCACTTCCAACTTTGTTTAATCCTACGTTTATGATGTGTACTTGCAGCTCTACAATCCCACTGAATAGATTTTGTTTTATGAGCAATATCACAGTAAGCATTTAGATCCCCTCCTAGTATGATATCACAATCTGGAATATTCCACAGCCATTCATTAATAACATTAGTAACATAACGTAAACATTACCACATGGTAATGGAAGCATCAGAATGTCAGACACATTGATTTCCAAAATGTTCTTTAATAAACTGACACTTATCTTAGTTTTAAAATACATCCTTAATTTTCCAACCAATACATTTAAATAATTATGTCTGACAGTTTATCCTTCCAAACATAGACGACAATCTTTAGATCCAATTAAAAGACCTCCTTTGCATTTTTCCTGGTTCATTTCTTCTTTTTCTTCTTGGAAAGCTTCCTATCCCGCAGCTCAAACTTCTCATTTAGTTTGACTATTGTAACTTCAGTGTCCATATAAACCACATTAGAAGGAGCAGTAATGTTACTTGCCATGGAGACATTTGTGGCTGCCACCTTCATGCTCCTATTCTTTTTTTGCTTCCTTCTCCCTCTGGGTTTCCTTCCATGTTTGCAAGGAATAGGATAAAAATCAATAACGATGGCAGAATGATTCAAATAATTCTGTCCTTCAGCCTCTCTATAACGTTCAGAACAAGAGGCTATCTTTCTAGTCTTTAAATGCTGTTCACAGATGCTCATTAATTCAGAAATATAATTTATTGGCAGAGATGAGGAGAGAACTGGAACATCCAAGACACTAGACTGTAGCCTGCTTGAATAGGGGCAATCCAGGACTATTGGAATTTCATTGAATCAAGTATCTGCTCTAATAATACTAGGTGCTTGCTCTGTTTCCTGTATCAACCTACAACCAGCTAGTAGAGATTTCAAACAGATTGATATAATATTCCTACTTGGGGTGTTAGAGGTAAGCTATGCTTATGGTTCTAAAGGGCAGAGAGAAGAGACTGGACATTGTACAGCACTATCGGTTTTGCTGCCATTCAGTAAAAAAGATGAGAGAAACATCTGTATACGTCAGTGATTGTGTCATTTCAGGTTGTTGGGATATTTTTCAGGGAGATTGTCTTCAACAGAAAGCCCCCCTACATTAGCATGTAGTCTTCTGGACATCATATTCTTGATAAAAGAGGGTACCCAGAAAGGTTTCAGGTTTTGCATTTTTGAAATTGTGAGACAAAATATTTGAGAATTACAAAAATGCTTGCTTCTGAAATCTGCGAATATCCACCATAGAGTAAATTTGTAACCTTTAGATTAGAACTGCTTTAGGACTACCAATGACTAGATTTCATGACAGCATTGTAAGGCAAGTCCCAATAGCAAATAAAAATCCACCCAACGTGTCACAAATAATGCAGAGATGTGAGAAAAAACAAAGTTTATTACACACACAGCCAGGGCTGGGAATATTCAAAAAGACGTTTGACATGGCCTCATAAAATGGCTGCATTTATAGTGAGAGTTAGAGGTGAGAACAAATATTGAAAATTATTCATAAATCTGCAGCCTATGATTGGGCGTCATTTCCACTATAGGAGAATCTATACAATACCCAGCCCTATTGGCTTATTCTACCATTGTAACCAAGCCAAGAAATCAGTTTATTATTTAATTGACACTGAGGACATATTTGTTGCCATGGTGCGGATTGGATGCTACTCTTTGTAGTTTGTATCCTTTAAGCGTAATTGTTGATTGGCTCTTCCATGCGGAGTATTCATGGGGTGAGTGATTTAATAGTTTTCAACCGATCCCTATGTGAGCTGTGACAACAAAAATTATAACTTCACATCCTTTCCCAAAGACTTCATCGGTCGGCACCAACTTTTACCATCCCACCATTATGAACTGTTCAACCAACAGTTAACATTACAAGTCCTTGTTGGAAACATTACATGTTTTACCTTCAACACTTCATTCCTCATTGCTTTCACATGACTTCATTAGCTCTGCCTCTAACCTCATGAATTGGGACCTAAAGTGTCAGTGGACTGTCATTTCTGTGCAACGATATATGCATGTACAAATCAAAATAGCATAAATGTAAATCTACTTAAGACTGTGTGTATATGTTATTCGGTCCATTCATAAATCAAAAAAAGCCATTAGTACCTAATCGATTCTATTCTATTTGTAATGATGTCTTATATGGTTCCTGTCTAGACGGTTGATCTCTTTCAGCGTGGTTTTCCCTATAGAAGACAGTATTACACTTTTTTAGATTGTACTTCCTTGCTGCCCATGATTTCTTACTGCTCATTGTTTTATCTATACCAGAGTGTGACCTTCATTGTATTACATTTTGATGTACTGGCATAGAACATAATTTGTTATATGTCTTTTGAACACAGGCTTGGGAACTCGACTAAGCTGATGTGTCTCAACCAATCCGTGTGCCATATAGGTCTCTTAGCTTAAGGGTCTGTTATTTCTTTGTTTCCTTTGCATGATTTTATTGTTGAAAATTCGGAACTTCAGAATGTGTTCACCTACCTGCCTTAACCAATCACTGCATGGCATTCAGCCTTGCGGCTGGAGGTTATGCCTTCATGCATGTTTATTGTTTGGAAAGGCCTGGCTGATATTTGTTGCTAATTCACAATGCTTCTCAGGCTTCAGGCTCAAGGCCTACTTATGTTTAATTTGTTCAATAAGTAAAACTACTTTTATTTAGTCTCATTGTTAGTCCCTCTAATGGCTTCCTGATTAGTGTTACATGCTACTATACTACTATACTCATTATGAATAAGTTTGTCATTCATTTCTGTGGTTTGTACCTTATAGCTTACTTCTCGTAAGGGATATTGCTCACTCTCTCTCTCTTACTGGTAAATTTATAAAGGGAGTTCTACATAAATGGGGTTGTTTTTTTGTGTGCTTCAAAGGGAATTTCTGAGCTTGTACTATCGTGCACGTTGGGGTGTTGGATATACTACCAAACATTCTCCCCTTACATCCCACGATGGACAAATCTATGTATATATTCTGCAATTCTCTTATTTTCCTCGTTTCCAATCATAGATAAACTTGGACACCCATATCTTGCATACATTTCTCAAATCTCCTCTTCCCTTAGCATCTTCCCATGGGTTGCATCCTAAAAAGTTGCAGTCTCCATCCGCTGTTGGGTCTAGATAATATTGCAGTTAATTTTCTGGTGGTGGTGGTAACCAGAGGGTACCTTCTGGCCCTGGGGGATCGTCTATTGGAACCATTTTTACTCCCCCTTCCTTTGTTTCTGGATCAGTTTGACAGCTTTAATCTTTCAAACGAGGAATGGCACAACCTACCATGACTGCAACGAGATTTGTTTTATTTGCTCTGGACACTCAACAGGTCATGATTATTTGGTAAACACACCAGCTTAATATCAAGAAAACAGAATAGGAAATAATACTTTACAGGTATTAGTGAGCCACTGTGGCATCCATGAGATAATGATCGACAACCAATTCTCATCTTTATTAATCCCTTCTTCTTCTTCCATGTCCATTTTTAATGTTTCCATCTGGTTCATTGCAATTGTCAGTGTGCCATTATTTGCATCATTTGGAGGCACATATGTGCAGTATGTGCTTCCAATCATATGTCACACGCCACCTTCCATTGCTGTTATTAAATCTAATACCATTTGGTTCTAGAGTGTCTTAAGTCAAAGTGGAAAAGGAAGGTTTATGAAGGAAGTTGATTGAAGGGGTGGCCAGATATGAACGGGACAGTGTAAATCCCGGACAAGCCCAGATCAGGACAGAGGCGCAGAAATGCCCCCACCCCCACATCTAGGGAGATTACACAAACCCAGCGGCTCACTTCGAGACAGAAATGCCAACTAACCAATCCACTAACAATTTCCCCCTCTGCATACACCTCTCAAACTCCAAACCAAACACAACCACAAACCTACAGCACAACAAACTGCACAACCTTCACTACATTGCTACAACAACAAAACAAAAACACACAGACTCGCACAACAGTACACAACGACTACCGGCCATAAACACCCCAGGCCCAGCCAACGGACCCTCCGGCTGAGGCTCCCAACAGCACATCACTGCTCTCTTGCACTTTTCCAGCTTCCTCCCACTAACTCACCATCCTTCTCCCCTCTTTCAGAGCCACCAGAGTGCCAGGGTACCACTCTGGTGGTGATAGTGCGCGGTACAAATGTCCTTTAACATTAACATTAACATTAACATAGTGCATGCAGTTCTTCATGGATTGCACGGAGTCCACACTCAGTGGCATTTGAAAGTTCCATCAAGTTCCAACTGACTATTTGGATCCATTTCATGTCCATAGCTGTTTGTATTCCAGGGGCCAGGAGTGATTGTTAGGCAGAATTGCATGCAGTACCCTCTGGGACCACTACACACAATTAGGACTACAGGTGTAATCACGACCAACCTTTGGTAAAAGTCGGTACCACACAGTTTTTTGGAAGCAAGCTGAGCAGCCAGGCTTATCTCAAGAGTGAATATGAGCAGTACAAGTAGTTACACAGAGGACTTTCAATCACAGTGGTTCAAGTAGACACTTACACTCAAGGTGTCTTGGTAAAAACACTTAGTAATTTATTACACAATCATTTAGAAAAGATTTCACTAGAAGGAGGCAACTTAATATCATATACCAATACACTGCAATACAAAACTCTAAGCTTTTCAGACAGTTTGAGCTCCCTAGAAATAGGAGCCAATTGGCAGTTCAGTTACTTAGCAGTGAGCAAAAAGGACAGAAATAAGTAGAATAGATTACACAGACTTTGTAGGCAGTGCAAATAGTTTCAGTTCACCAGAAGAGTTCAATTCAAGTGAATAGGCCAGGCCAAAGTCAATGGGCTAGTGTTCTGGATAGGAAAGAGCAGTTCTGGTATCAAACGGTAAAGTCTTTGCAAAAGTTCTCAGAAGTGGTTTAGGTGAAAAATAATCATTTGTGGGGTCACAAGCTGATTAGGCCTGCGAGTTGGGAACGTTTCACGTACTTTCACAGCGAGAGTGGCGTTCTCTCAATCGGGTTGGCAGAGTACCTTTGTATGAAGAAAATAAATGTTGCTGAAGTCGTGGCTCCTGGCAGTTCCTGCAGATCTCGCTGTTCCTGAGCCTCAGTCATAGAGACAAGAGGGAGGACGTCGGGGGACTCCTGCACTGCACGGGATCGTTGAAGAAAGCAAATAAAATGGATTTACTTCAGTTCCAGTAGCAGCAGCCGTCCTCTTCCAGCTCATCTTCGGTTCTTTCGTTCCAGTGGTCGACTCTGCTTTCCAGTCCATGAGACTCACCTTTTAAACAGTTCTCTACCTTTCATTCCAGCCTAGCTGTCACTCACCCAGCAGGGTGGCTGTCCTTGCCAGACAGTCAACCAGCCAATCACGCCAGAGTGCATTTGGGTCTCCTAGGAGACTAAGCACAGAGAGTTTCGGGCACCTCCCTTGCTTCCTGTCCATCCCAGACACTCAGATGCCAGAGGCGGTCTTCAGTCGTGAAGCCCGCCAAAGGCACACAAACAAATGGACCAAACCTGGTTTGGCGCGCAAAGACAAACACTAGAAGGACCTTTCCAAAAATAAATGGCGAAAAAAGAAGACCGGGACCCGTTTAAACAAAGGGGCTTAAGGCGCCATCTTGAAAAACATGGCTCCCGTGATTTTCTGCTACCAGTGCTCGCGGTCAGGAAAAATCATGGTAGTTTGTTGTAAAACCACTGCCACCCGCCTTTTCAATAGGAAAGGGTAGCATTTGACTGCTACATGAGTGTTTAGACACAGGGGATACTATGTAATCCCTCCAGCACTCCATTGTAAGATGATGTGTGTTGGGTCTAGGAATTTGGAAAGACTAGTACAGTCAATTTCACTTTACTTTCTCTGGGAAACAGTAGTGGATCCCAGAGAAGGTATTTAAACCTTTGGGAAGTCTAAAAGACATCCCTGTGTCACTGCACTGAGGGTACTGTGTAACACACATGAAAAAGACGATGCCTATGGAGTTATCTAACATTCCATAATCAAAGAACACAAGTGTAAAACACACATCAAAATACATGAAAGAGTGGGAAAAAAGGTTCACACTCTTTCCAGGTAACAAAATCAAGTCCTCAAAATCCAGCAAAGTTGCTGAGGGTCTCTAAGGTGAATGGAATTAGCACATTTATGAGAATTCTCCCTAACAATGATGCAAAGAACGTCTGTGTTTGAATACAGACTCTTGTCTGTATTGTGATGGTATCTTCTCCAGGGCCTTGTCTGCCTCCTTTGAAAAGTAGTTAAACCTTTCCTTCTCCTTGCTGCTTGTAATTTCATTTGTCATGTAGTTGTAAGGGGCATTGCAGGGGACTGGGACTGTCTCTTGGGTAATTCTGCACAAGTTTGTGGGACCAACAGTGCAGGGGAATGCAGTGTCACTAAGGAGAAAAGTCCATTGCATGAGGGTGACAAATAAAAGTCCACCTTTGAGCCTCACTGCCATAGGAAGTCCATGATTGTGACAGTTCCCTCATTCAAGGCTGGCATCACATAGGTTTGGTTACATTGGATGTTCTGGCCAACTGACACACTTTCTTTGCACCTGAAACAAAATGAAGATTGATTGAGTTTCTGTACTTTTACAGGTTGTCCATGTTTTTGTAGACTGGTCAATTCGTTCACATGTGATGACCATACATTTCTACAACTCTCTTCTGTTCTTATTATAGCTTCTTCTGTGAATCCCATTTGCCCCTCTGCATTGAATATTGCTTGCCCCTTCACCCATTTCTTGTTCCAATATGTTGCTCCCTCCATCAGCATTTGTGGTTTTGCAAGACATTTTACACCTTCATTTTTGCCCTTCCCTTTGCATTCTTCTTCAGATCTTTTTCCCATCCTAATTCGTATTGTGTGTCCATGAAACTGCCCTTTCACCTTGCAGATTACTAAATGTGCCAATCACTGTGCCTCTAAAGTCAGCACTTCCTTAGATAGGAACAGTCAAGGGTTACCACCCGCATGTGGGATAAACCCAAATATATAACATTTGGGCCCTACTGATTGCTTTCATTGTGTCATACCAAGTGTTTGTACCATCAGAGTGCTGTTCATCCAACGAGTTAGTATTTATCCATGTATTCAGTTCCCTTGTATGTCTAGTCACAAGGTTACCTCTAACAGTGTTTACTTTCATGACATCTGTATTTTTATTATTTCCTTTACGTCTAAGACATAACCTCATTAGGTTAATCAGGGTGATGGAGATAATAAGAGAAAAGAAGAGATAACATAGCTCTAAAAACATATTCTGTGACATTTCTATAATTGTTCAATTTAGCTTCCTGAATGTTTGCTGTTGCACTATTTCTGCTTTGACCAAAAGGACGCACTCTCCTGAAATAATTTTTCATAGTCTATAAATTAAGTCACCTTTGGCAGTTGCTTCTTGTCCTTGGTTCGCTGTCTGCTGTGATGCAATGCCATAGCGGTGATGTGCTGGTGTCCTTGCGTAGATCGGTCTGATGCACCCAGGCACAGCGGTTCTTCAATATTGCTGCAGTTGCTGTTGTTTTTTAAAACTTGTATAATCCTGTGAACTTGAGCTGATTCCAGCAACGTGTATGTTGTCTGGTGTAGACTCTATCACCTTGTTGCAGCTGACATGGCTCTTCTGTTACTGTGCCGTGTTGGTCTGTTGGAGCTTGTTGGTGCACTTTGATATTTATCTGGGAAGATATAAGCTTAGCACAGGTTTACATGTTTTTGAGATACCCATTAAATTACTTTCCCAACGAATCAGTGCTTCTATGCGCATCAGATACTGTTCATTTGGGTGCAGCCAGGGTATGCATTCTCCTTCGCATCACCACCTCATGAGTTAGCAAGTGGTGGTCTTTGCTTTGCTGGCTTCGCAGACTGAACAGGGCGAGAGGCAGGCAATAGAGTGAGATCTTCTTTAGTGTATCACAGAACTTGGCCAATTTAAATTTTGAGTAAACAATTCAGACATTGTACCACCCCATTTGCTTGGCGATGGTGGGCTGTGCACATCCTGGGCCTGATTCATTAAATTATTTGCACGGTTCAAAGTGACTTTGCACTGCTGAAAAGTGACTTTGCACTGCTGATACAAACCCTGATTCATAGAACTGTGCAAAGTGTTTTATTTGTGCACTGCAAAGTATGTGTAAAGTCAGTGCATAGTCATTTGTGCAGTACAAAATGAATTAGGCTCTCTGTTTTAGTGCCTAACAGTCTTGTGACCTCATTGAAAAACTCATTTACAAAATGAGGACCATTAGCTGACCTCAGTATTTCACCTCCACCCCATCTGGGGAACACTTTGCTTACCAGGAATTGGGCAGCAGATTTGGCATCTGCATTGACACAGGGCCATGCTTCCATCCAATGGGAATATGGGCACACAACTACTATTACATACCTACAAGTGCTGCACCTATTCACCATGTTGACGTAGCCGATGCAGAGTTCTTTGAAAGTCCCCAAGGGGCAGGGAAATGTTGCTTTTAATGTCTTGAGAGTATGCCCTGGATGAAACTTGTGACACATGATGCACTTTGCCATGAATTTGTTGACTTGCCATGAATTTGGCCTAGTTGGGCACAAGCCGGTCCTCGCTAATGTCAGCAGCAATGTGCTGCTTAGGTGCATATGTATGATAATAGAGTTGTTCCATGGTGATATTCAATAGCTCTAGGGGGATTATTATTTTACCTGTGCTGTTTTGTCTCCATATTATATCGGTGGGTGATAGGACACACGCCGTTTTTAACCACAATGCTTTTTCCTCTGGTGGTGCTCTTTCTTGGAATTCAATAATGTGTTCTTTCGACAAAGCACTATAAACATCTGGTAATTGCTCTTCTTGTATTGCTGTAACAGGCATGTGGCTCTATTCTGGAAAGGGTATATAAGCTGCCTGTTTGGCAACTGCATAAGCAGCTGCGTTTCCACGTGAGAAAATGTCTTTCCCTTTTGAGTGTGCAGTGCACTTCTCAATGGCATCATTAAGGGGACTTTTCAATGCTTCTATCAATCTGGATAGTAGTATGTTGGACTGGTAATCCATCTGCCCTTCTTTACCCTCTTATCTTCCACCTTGATAAGCCTGAATGTACTGTTGATGTCATGTAAACTGAGCCAGTATATACAGTGATGTCACCATCTGATGATGCCTCTAGTACTTCTAAGAGTTCTATAGGTTCTGCTGCTTGTGCTGAATAATGTGAGGGTAATCTATGTTATTAGATGATATGATATGGCATTTATAATGTGCCTATACACAAGTGTTTCAAGGCGCGATGAGGCAAGGGAGGGGGAACAGAGGGAAGACAGACAACGATCCAACTAGGCCAGGTGTCATTCAAATCACACAAGTGCAAGGGAAGCAGGAAAAGGAAAGTGCGGGGTGAGTGCAGTACATGGGATAGTAAAAAACAAGATAAATAAAAGAACGGCCAGCTGGTGGCAAGTGCATGGTGAGTGCAGAACGTAAGTGCTGGTGGGGGGACTGAAGGGATACAGAAAACAGTCCCCAGATGCAGGGATTGCCAGGGAGGCAGTACAGGCGCGAAACTGGCAGGGCTTGGGCCCGAGATCAGATGGGTGGCCAGGTAACCAGTGCAGTCCCAGTATATGCCATGACTTCAGCAAGGGAGAGGGGGAGAGAAAGCAGAAGCAAAGAGGAAGGTTTTAAGGTGCTTCCGGAACCAAAGATGGTTCTCCTCAAGTTTAAGGGGGGCAGGGAGTTGCATCACTATTTGAAATTCTTCCTCTTGGTCACTGACATATCTTACTATTGCTACTCCAGTGTATCTTTGGACACTCTCCTGATCTATACTCAATGGCCCGTCTACATAGAACAATTCTCCTGTGTCTAGGACATCTTCACTCACCCTGTTGTAGTCACTGGATCTCTGTCATACACTACACAATCATGTACCTCGTCTTGGGGCTCAACTGGTTTAGTTATGACCATTGCTGGGATCGCATTGTGGCATTAGGGTGATAGGTGGGTTAGTCAGGATTTCCTCATATTCTCTAGCTTTCTGGGCATTGAAGGTTCATTTGTTTCTCTCTAAAATGGAGAAGACTGCATGTTCAACATAAAAAATGATTGTGCATCCCATCACTATGGTCAGAGATTTCTGCATTCTGTCATTTCTCCTGTCCACTCAAGTGTGCCTTTAATTTTCTGTGCTTCTTTTAGTGTGTGTAACAGGGGTCTAACATAGGTTGAATAGTCAAATACCCGTGTTCTACAGTAGTTACACAGACCTAGGAATTGCTGCATTTCTCTGACTGTTCTTCTTACTGATGTGGCTCTTTCCGGGCATATTGTTCTTCCTACTGAGGATATGATCTGTTCCAAGTATACTGCTTCCTTTTGACAGTCCAGTATTTTTTTCCACTTTGTAACCTTTTTCTGCAAGGATCGTCAGGATTTGTATTGCGTCTTTTCTGCACTGTTATTCTGTGGTGCTGCATACTAATAGATCATCTACGTACTGTAGCACTGTGCTATCTATGTGGATGTTTCCTAGGTCCATCTGGATGACCCTGTTAAACACATGCTAGGATTCACAGTCAGTATCCTTCTAGTAAATGAGTGTTCAGGAATATTTGTCTGCGATATGAGAAAGCAGTCAAGCACTGGGACTCTGGGTGTAATGGTATGCTGAAGGAGGTATTCTTAAGATCAATCACAGTGAAATAGACTGCATCTGCAGGGATGTTATATAGAATTGATGCAGGGTTAGGCGCCAGTGCAGCAGTGTTTAAACTGTGGGGCGCAACCCTCTGGGGGTCCAAGACCTCATGTCCAGGAGGACCTGCACTCACAGTCTGAAAACATTTTTTTTTCTAGCTTCTATACTAATAAAATAGTATATTGAATATTGTGTGTAATGTTGCCATTTACCTGCATACAGCTACCATTACACTATATTTCTTTCTGTCTAGATTATATGGATTCAGTTAAATGGTACCATTACATACAATATTTATTAGAAGCTGAAGACCAGATTTAGCAAACGCACCATTTATAGCCAGCTGACAAATGTCAACAAGTATGTATAAGACCGGACATCCCAGGTACCCCAGTGCTTCCGAAAGTTGCTTGAGAATATTTCAGATCAAGTAAAACAGAATATGATATGATATGATGTGGCATTTATAACACGCCTGTACTTACTGTATCTTACTAGGCCTTGTGTCATTCAGATCATGCAAGTGTGGGGTAGAGGCAATGGGTGAAGTGCCAAAGGGGAAGCAAAGGGGGAAGTGCAGTTAACGCACAAGTGCAGCCAGTGGGTGGCTCATTAGTGCGGAGAGAAGGGATTGTAGGGTTGCATATACAGACCCTTAAGTACTGGGGAGCCCGGGGGCAGTGCGAGGGCAACTGGACATGCAGGAGTGGGGGCCTGAGTTCAGAAGGTGACCAGTGCGCGGAGCAGTCAGTTGCATCAGCAGAGGAGAGGAAGAGAGAAAGCGGACGCAAAAAGGAAGGTCTTGAGTTGCTTCCGGAACCGGAGGTAGTTCTGCTCAAGTTAGAGGAAGGTAGGGAGGTTCTTCCAGAGGGAGGTCCCAGCGGGGGAGATAGATCTATCCCTAACTCTCTGCTTGGAGAAGCATCTGACCCTCAGAGAGTTGGAGGTAGATGAGCACAGAGCTCGAGAGAGGAAGATGCTTTGGAAAAGAAGGTTGGAGGTAAAGTGGTCCCAGGCCCCAGAAAGCCGTGTGGATGATGCAGAGGGTCTGGAACTTGATCCTTGCAGCCACGGGGAGCCAGTGAATAGATTTCAGAGCTGGAGAGATACAATCCCTGGGCTTGAGGCCAAGGAAAAGTCTTGCAGTCTTGTTCTGGATAATTTGTAAAGGTCAAAAAGTAGAGGCAGGAAGATTTAGAAGGAGGCTGTTGCAATAGTCCAGCCTAGAGAGGACCAGTGCTCTGGAGACAGTCAGCTTCTGGGGGAAAGTAAGAAAAGGAAGAATACCTCTGAGGTGGAGCAGCTGATAGTTTGACTTCTTAGAGATGTCAGAGATGTGAGGAGAGAAGGAGAGGTTGGTGTCAAAGATGACAACAAGGTACTTAGCCTCACAGGAAGGAGCAGGAAGACTGTCCAGAGTGGGCGTCTAGAGAGAGAGAGAGAGAGAGAGACGAAAGGAGAGAGTCAGTAACCCAATGACGAGGATCTCAGTCTTACTGGCATTTAGGCAGAGATCATTGGCAGCACACCATTCCTGAAATGCAGCCAGACTGTCTGGTATGAGAGAAGAAGCAGAGGTGGCTGAGGGGAGCTTGAACGGGAGCTGAGTGTCATCCGCATAACATTCAAATTGGAGCATAAAGTAGCAATGCAGTGGGCAAGAGGTGTCAGGTAGTGGTTGAAGAGCCAGGGAGAGAGGCTAGAACCCTGGGGATCAACAAAAGTAGAGAAAGAGATAGAAGAAGAGAGGAAAGACCCCAGTTGGACCTGAGAGGGTCATCAGTAATAAAGGAGGTCAACCAGGCCAGGGCCTGATCAGTAATAGCAAGGTTGTTGTGGAGGCGATTAAGCAGGATGGCATGGTTGAGCATGTCAAATGCAGAGGATAGATCGAGGGGAATGAGGACAGAAGGGATATTGGAGTCAAGATTGGAGAACAAGTCTGCATGGGTGTTCAGGAGATCAGATTATGTGCTTCTGGCAGCTCTGAAGCCAGACTGGTGGTCATGGAGGCAACAAACAGATTCAGTATGTATATTAAACTGGGAGATGGCCAGCTTTTCCAAGGAGTGATTGCAGAAATAGGCCAAGGCTGGAGGAAGGGTGTCAATGTGGTCCGTGATGGTTCTAGATGAGCATGGGAGAACCTTGTCTAGAAACATCATCAGGGGTGAACAGGGGAAAGAAGGAAAAAGAAGGAGGAGAAACAGCCTCAGACGGGCCAAGAGTGATAGAGAAGGAGGAAGAGGAGGTTGAGGAAGACATGCTGCACATGATGTCCGGAGCTATAGTAGTGAGATGAGAGGCCAAGGCCATGCAGAGGCCCTGCGAGGGAACGGGCGAGGTAGAAACTGCAGCAGGATTGGCCGGCTACTTGCAGATTTTGAAAAGCTCGTCCGAGTTGTTAGATACCACAGAGATGCAGGCTTGGATGTAGGCTCTCTTCTTAGATAGGACACATAGTCTGTACTGCCCTTGGACAAGGCAGCAGGCCAGTTTGTCAGGGGGTGCACCCGATGCCCTCCATTTCCTCTCCGCCAACCAATACTTAAGAGAGGCAAGGTCACAATCGTACCAAGAGTTTTACTTGGATTTGGGCTTCAAGTGGATCCTCGTGACAGGGGCAAGGACATCCAGGGTGTTAGAGGTAGAGAGATGAAGGTTAGAGAAGCTGTGTCATGGTGTGTATCAGCCAATGTTGCAGGCAGAGAAGAGAAAGTAGCAGCAAAAGCCTCAATTTACACACGTTTCATGGGTTGGATCACCAAGAAGGAGGGTGGCAGCACTGGAGTCAGTTTGACCTGCGTGGAAGAGAGAGAGAGAGGTGGGAAGAAAGGAAAAAGTGATCACTCCAGGAGAGGCTAGTTGTGTGAGGGTTAGAGAAGGGGAGGTCTGAGGAGAGCAGAACATGCAGGGTGTGCCCTGCAGAGCGAGTCAGACCAGAGGAAAGAATAGAGAGTGAGAGCGAATCGCAGAGGTTGCAAAATAGTCCTGAAGAAGGGTTGGTAGCATCCAAGTGGATGTTCTAGTCTCCACGGAGGAGAAGTTGAGAAGTAGAAGCAAGGAGCGAGGAGGGAGGTCAGCCCACTCAGAGAGGAAGAGGGCGACCTGGCTGGCGGCCTGTAGATAGTGGCCACAGTGAAAAAGATGCCAGGAGTGATAGAGAGCCTGCATACAAGGCATTCAAAGGAGGATTAGTGTTGCATTGGAATGATAGAAGCAGGTGTCCACTTCGGAAAAAATCAAGGCTAAACCCCCACTGGGACGGCTGGTTCTGGGTTCGGAGAGAATCTTGTAGCCATTGGAAAGGAGAGTGTTGAAACTCGTGACAGTGCTGGCCATGAACCAAGTCTCTGTGAGACCAAGTGCATCCAAATCAAGCTATTCCAGGAGATAGCAGATGTCAGAAGAGTGTTTGACAGCTGACTGAGAGTTGAGAGTAGCGATGTGAAGCAGATTGTTACATTTTTAGGACTTCCGGGGAGGGGTACAGGCCAGAGGTACACCCTGTGGAAGTGTTGAAGGTGCCCAAGGATGGGCAGAGGAGGAAGGAAGAGAAGACAGGGCAGTCAGAGAGGGAGTACTAGAGGGGTTGCAGAGGAGGGAGGCACCAGTGTGGCCAGAGAAGCAGCAGGGGTTGCAAAAACGGTGACAGAGGAAAGAGGAGGTAGAGGAGCCAGAGATGGGTAAGAAGGGATAGCAAGAGGGAAAGGAAGTTGATAAGGCACGGGAAGCATCTCTTAAAGAGGAGATTGGCCAAGGGCTCTCGACCAAGATGGTGCCATTTAAGTAGACATTAATGATGGTCTTAGAGGAGTGGAAGGGAACCTGGAGGGCCTCCCACCGGGTGCCACCATTAATGGGAGAAGAGGAAAAAGGAGACAGAACAGAGATCATATGGGGGCCCATAGGCCTGGAGAGGGAACAACAAAGAGTATGACAATAAGCATCTGTCTGGAGGAAGCACTCATATAGGTATCAGAGCTAGGGAGGCCTGGGTTGTAGATCCAGATGTCCTTTTTGAGCTTCTTCCTGCCAGACTTAGTGAGAGGGATAGGATAGTCAATAGAAAAGCAGTTAGAAAGATGAGACAGAGAGTAGGGTTATAGGTGAAAGGATTGAATCAAAAGGATCGAAATGCAATAGTTTTGAGTTAAAAGGACCGGAAAACATTTCTTTTTTGGGGGGGGGGCAAACCCCCATTTTTGGTATAAAAACAACTTTTCTTTCCTAAACGGAAACCAAAATATATATATATATATTTTAAAAAAGGTATGCAGCCTTTTTTTCGGTCCTTTTGACTCTCAACTATTGTATTAGATCCTTTTGTTTTTCGATCCTTTGACCGGACACCAGAGAGGACGATAGGGGGTGTGGGGAGGAAATCCCATTGTAAGCATTTAAAATAATGACATGAAATGTGAATTGCAATTGATTTTGGCTTAAAGTACAAAAGGGGAATTCTGGAAACAGACTTTAAACTCTAAATGTCTGAATCATTATAAGGGTAGCCAGGTTTATTGGGGCTGGGAAACATCAATGACACAAATCATTGAGGTCAGAAGTGGAAAAATGTTCTGTAATATGCTAAATTGTAACCCATTATTTTAAAAAATATCACAGAGGTAGAGCCCCCCCCCCTCGAACCACCTCTTGGTTGGTTTGGGCTCCCTCGCTACTCTCAGTCGCTATGGCATATCTGGGCAAAATATGCATGCACTTAGAGACCTTACCAGCCAACACTAGCCCAGGGACTGTGCTGGGAGTAGAGTGGGGGGCAGCCCATGCACTGTGGTGGTAGCAGGATGGGGGGTAGTCATGGGATAGTTGTGGGAGCAGGATGGGGAGCCATGGAGTAGTGGTGGCAGCAGGGTGAAAGAGTCCAGGGTACGTGGTGGGGTACAGTGGGGAGCGCCCAGGGACAGGGCTAGGAGTGGGATGAGGGAGTCCAGAGACTATGATGGGAGCAGGTGGGGCAGCCCAGAGACTAAACTGGATGCAGGGTAGGGCAATGGTGCACAATAGTTCGAAGCCATTTGTACTTACTGTCAATTTGGCATTTTCTGGGTTGAGGGGCCTGCCCTCATTTTGCTCAGGGGGACCCAGGCCAAAAAAGTTTGAAGACCACTGCACTAGTGGGTATTCTGCTTCCACTATGTCATTCAGAGGGCAGAGATTCTGGATGAATCTCCAATGTGATCCTTTTGCTTTCTTTAGCGGGTATATAGCCGTGTTACATGGTGAGTCTGAGGGCACTATAATACCATGGTCAAGTAGTGCCTTGATGATGTCGTAGACTCCCTCATCTACCTCTTTGGATAATTGGTATTGCTTTACCCTGGGTAGTATTGCTCCTGGCTTGAGTCTAAATTCTACTGCCACTATACTGTTCAGCTTCAGTCATCCTACATCATGTGGATTGCTTGTCCATAGTCGACTGAGCACTTGTGCCAGGTTCTCCTGCAGTCGTGAGGTTGTTGCGTTAGTAGGTGTCAGTATTGTCTGGGGTACCTCTCTGTGTTGCACTACCATGTGGCAGGGTATGCTAATTTCAAATAGTATCTCTCCGTCCATTTCCATGTCTGCAAATAACTGTTTGTCTGTAATGCCTCTCAATGTCAGTGTAGGGTCTATGCATAGTACAGTCCTACACTCCCTTCCTTCCTCATCAATGCCTGTTAGGACGACTGTGTTTTTCCTCATGATTACTGCCTCGATGCGTAATGTGAAAATGGTTGTTCAGGCTGTTTCGTGTGGAACTGCTAGTCTGAATAGGAATTCTTCTGCCAGACGGAATGTAATATTCTGCACACCTGCTAACCAGCCAATCTAAATGGTCACTGCATATGTAAATAGAGTCTCATGTAATGGTAGGGCTCAGATTGTGTTGGTGCTACAGAGTGCTTGTTTTACTGTGGCTTCTCTGTTGTAATTCATGACTGGTGTAGAACACACAGTTCCTTAGTAAGTGAATGGAATGGTCATGTTTAGCTTCTGGAGGAGGTCCCTAACTAATAGGCTCACTGATGTCTCTGTGCTGTAAGGTAATGGTGCTACTATCTCTTACCTATATTGAGAGGTAATTTGTCTGTAAAAAGAAACCTTACAATAGCCCTAGAGAATCCCTTCATGCCCATACCGTAGTTTGTCAATGCAAACCATCCCTCCCTTATGCAGGATCAGGTGGTTCCTGTGTCTACCATAAAGGTGAAAATTCGGTCCCCTATCCTCACTCCCACTTTAGTTCCCTTGTCTGGGTCTGCGGTGATTGAAAGGACTGGGCACATGAGGGCTTTATGTGGGCTGTCCTATTGTGCATATGTGGTTGACCCTGGAAGGGGAAAAGCGTTGTTTCCTAAGACGCTAGCACCAGTATAATGTGTCACTGTTCCTCACAGAAGGGCATTCTGTTCCCATGGTGGGATATTTGTTTGTGATGGAGCCTGATGTGTGGCATTCAGGGTTGGGTATTGTATGGGTTGTCCTTGTGTGGGTGCGGTTACTTGTATTGGGCCTACGTTCTGTGGCTCTGTTAATCCTGGTGCATACATGGGTCCTGTGGCAATGGCTTGGTTTGGGATATAAACTCCTTGTACTGGTCCATGGTATGAGGGGTCTGGTGCATAATACTGAGTTGGCGGTGCTCCTGGGTGGTATTGCACGGGAGGTTTGCTTCAACAGTCCTTGACTATGTGCCCCATATTTCCACATGGCCAACATGTTCCTCCAAATCCTCCCTCACCCTTTTTATGATTTGCTCCTTGCTCCTTGGACCACACCCCTTCTCTTTGATTATTATCTGGGTTATTGGCCCACTCTTGTGATGGCCCTGTCTGTTCTTGGCCATCTGTAGGATTGGTTACTACTTCGCCTTCCATACTGACCTTTGCCATTTCTTCTGTACTAACTTTGCTTCTGCATGCTGCACCTTTTCTTCTGCTGCTCTTTAGTTCTCGTGCCTGCGTTTACATAAATGTACTACGTGAGTCTCTATTTCATCCCACCTCTTCGCTTTCATGCCTACCATTCTGTCTAATTATGCATGCACCTCTGTGGGGAGACCCTTTCAGGTGGGGGTTTGTACCAGGGGTTTGTATACCCTGCTGCAAGTTTTAAGGGATAGGTTCCGGTAGTGGGTGGGGTTGCCGGCTGTGCAGGTGCTGGAGCCTGTGCCGAGTGGCAGCTTTTTTCTGAGGTTATCTGGGGTAACGACTGTGCAGGCGTCACAGCCTGTGTCGACCTTGTGGTACCTGAAATGGACGGGGCTGCTGTACCATCTGTTTCTCCTTTTTCTTTATTCCCGCTCTCAAATTCCTCATACAATTTCCACAAATCTTGTATTCTCTGTCTCTTCTTTAGCTTTTTCCCCTTGTATGTGAACAATAAATGGGTGTACATATGCTGGATTATATTTTTAATATGTGTGCCCTCCGCAGGCATTGCTGTAAACATTTTCCCTTCAGTTCCCACCGCCAATTCATTATTGTACTTAATTCTCTTCTCTCTATAAGTTGGGAGCTCTTTACACATAAGCTCTACCAGAGTACTCATTTTCTGCTAGAGAGTAAAAATCACAAACACAACTGATCAGTACCTAAAACTCACAAAAGATTAAAACACTAGCATTAATAACACCTCTAATGGTCGCCCTCCTATGGCACACCCCTGAGTTACCGCGCAAACACAAAACACCAAAGGACAACTAAGGAAACAGCACCTGAATATAAAATCAAAGTGTATCTCCATGCACAGACTAAATCACCAAAATCGCGCGCCCTCCCAAATACGATCTCAACTCCAAACTTTTCGGCACACACAAAGCCTTCCATCCAACACTTGCCTCTAATCACCCAATAACAATTTTATACATTGAAACACAATTTCTTGATGGATAAGTTCCTTACAAATGCACAATATAAAAATACAGATTTTATATGATACAATTGAAAATCACACTTATTTACACAATGTTGTATGTTCTCCACCTCTTGTCCCTTATCACGGATGGAGGGTGCAGTCCTCGCTCGTGAGGGACTTCCCACTCTAGTTCTAAAGCAGCAGTGCCCACCCTCCTTTACTGAGGGATGTTTACATTTCACTTACCTGCTCTATGATTATCATGACGTCACCACTCCTCACTACGGGAGCCCTCTTCAGTTTCTACAAAAAGGAAAAAATTGAAATATCACATGGTTCACACTGTCGCTCATTCTGCTCTCTCATTAATACGTACTCTCCTGCTGTAGTTCACGGATCAGGTGCACTGGCTCACTATGGTCTTCCAAAGTCCTCTAGGGCTGCCTCTCCCCACAATGGGCCTGCACTTGTGGGGGCAGGCTGAGGCCTGAAGCGATCAGGCAAGCCTCTGGGTAACTCTGGCTCTTGCTGCCTCATCAAAGTCTGCACAATCTTCTGCTCCCTGCAGGCGGGCCTTGCTTGTCCAGGAATGCAGTGGAGGAGCCCACAGCTGACCAGGGGAGACTTGGACTCTGTACGGGCCACCAAATATGTAAGGCAAGTCCCAAAATCAAATAATAAAAATCAATCCAATGAGCCAAAAATATTGCAAGAGATGTGACAAAATCAGCCCGGGCTGGGAATTATCAAAAAGACATTCAACGTGGCCTCATAAAATGGCTGAATTTATAGTAAGAGTTAGAGGTGAGGTGTCTACAAATGTTACAGGTTCTTCACAAATCTCAAGACTGTTAATGGGCAATGTCATTAACAATATAGGTGAATATATACAATAGCTAGCACTATTGGCATATTCTACCCTTGTGACCAGGCTAAGACATCAGTTTATTAATGAATTGATCAATTGACACTGAGATCATCTTTCTTCCCATGGTTCTGACTGGATGCAACTCTTTATAGTTTGTATCATTTAAGCTTAATTGTTTATTGGAGGTTTCATGAGGAATGTTCATGGATTGAGTGACTTAACAGTTTTCAACCAATCCGTATGTGAGCTGTGATAGTGTGGTAACAAAAATGATACTTTCACATTCTTTCCCAAAGACTTCATTGGTTGGCAGCAGTTTACCGTTCCCACCATTATGAACTGTTCAACCGACAATTAACGTTACAACTCCTCGTTGGAAATATTACATGCTTTCCCTTCAACACTTCCTTTCTCATGGCTTGTGCATGACTTCAGTAGCTCTGCCTATAACCTTATGAATTGGGACCTAAAGTGTCTGTAATTTCTGTGCAACAATATATGCGAGTATAAATCAAAATAGTATAAATGTAAATCTAAGTAAGACTGTGTGTATATGTTGTTACGCTCATTCATAAATCATAAAAAGCCATTAGTACCTAATTGATTCTATTCCATTTGTAATGGTGCCTTATATGGTTCCTGTCTGGGAGGCTGATCTCTTTCAGCGTGGTTTTCCCTACAGAAGGCAGTATGACACTTTGCTTGTACTTCCTTGCTGCCCATGCTTTCTTACTGCTCATTGCTTTATCCCTACCAGAGTGTGACCTTCATTGTATTACATTTTGATGTACTGGCTTAGAACATAATTTGCTATATGTCTTTTGAACAAAGGCTTGGGAACTCGGCTAAGCTGATGTGACTCAACCAATTCATGTGCTGTATCTGTCCCTTAGTTCAACAGTCTGTTTTTTTTGTTGCCTTAATTCAGAGCTTGAGAATGTTTTCCCCTACCTGCCTTAACCAATGACTGTGTGGCATTCAGCCTCGCTGCTGGAGGTTATGCCTTCATGCATGTGTACTGTTTGTAAAGGCATGGCTGTATATTCTGCTAATTCACAATTCGTTTCTTCAATAAGTGTAAAAGCCTACTTTTATTTACTCTCATTGTTAGTCCCCTTTAATGGTTTTCTGATTGGTGTTAAATGGAACTATACTTGTTGTGAATAAGTGTGTCATTCATGCATCTGGTCTGTACCTTATAGCTTACTTCTCATCATGGACAGTGTTGACTTCTCACTCTGTTATTGGTGTGCTTTGAGCTTATAAAGCGAGTTCTACATAAATGGGGTTGCTTTCTTTATCGCTCTACTGCACTTCAAAAGGACTTTCGGAGCGTGTACTTTCGTACAAGTTGGGGTTTGTTGGATGTACTCCCCAACAGTGTAACAAACATTAATTATCATAGGGTAATAGATCACAATTCCCTATATAGCGTAGGTTTCCCAGGTGAAACGGCTGTTGCAATAGCAAGCTTACTAAGGTGATGTTTCATTTTATTGCTGCTTGGATACCGATTATTAAATTCAATGCTGGGTTGATAGAGCTGTCTCATCACGTGGTACGTAAGTCTCCAGATTTGAGCGCCTTCAAATAACCCTCAGAAACTAAATTCTTGTGTTATGCTGTCTTAAGGGTTATTTTCATCATGTCACTAAAGGTGACTCCTTGGCAGTAGCCTGCTTGTACCGCAGCCCTGTTCACTGTTCTTCAATGTGGACACCACGTGCACATCGTTTATCATTAATACTGCCTGGACTCTGAACGGTTGCAGGCCACTGCAAGACCATAAGCCACTCTGGATAGTTTGCCTCCACTCACGTGCCACCTATTTTTTGTGCAACACAGGTTACAGCCATGTTGTGATGTAGCATCCCACAGTTCTTAACTCTGCGTCATTTCAAGCTTTTTAATATATTGTCTCCTGCCAAGCAAATACACTGCGGATATGTATGGACTCGGAACAATATTGATTGTTGTAGCTCTCGTGTCATTTTCAGCAGGGGCTCTGCCAGATCATACTTGCCAACCCTACATAATTAGGCAGTATGCTACTGCTTTCCAAGCAATCCTAACACCTACAGATTTGGGTGACAGATCCTACTGCTTTTTACAGTGGCAGGTAATTTATGTGACTCTAAGGCAGGCTACAGGACAACGCATGCAACACATTAATGTATCTGTGTAGTGGGCTAGTAGGTGATTATTATGATTGGGCTCAGACCAATCTACTGACCTGACAGCTGCGTGACTCTGTCCTGCACTCTTGCCGGGGCAACCATTAGGTGAACCACCCGTGAAGGCAAGTGGCAGGGTGTAACACCATCACACAGCCTTTGCCTATCAGACTGAGGGGGGTATCAGTCCCCATGTTATTCAGTGTTCAACTTGCACTGCAGGAATTCATATGTATTGCCCAGGCTGCTACTACAGAGCAGTGGCAAACGTTGCCTACCAGCTCTGAGTGATTACCTTGTGTGTAATTGAATTTGGTGTTAAGTCACTATCCAGAATTCATAATTTTTAACATTTGAACATCTTTCCGTGTTGTGCTGTCTGATGGGTTGTGTATTTTAGAATGCTTGAATGGTGCCAACAATGTATGTTTTGTATTTTCCTGTGATGCCATTGTTATGCAAATTAATATTTATGAAACTTGAAAAATCCTACATCTTTCTGGTCACAGAATGTTGGCAAGTATGCCAGATGCTGATTGTTTTTACTCTCCACATCTAAGTTCATCAGTGCGGCTCGATGTACACCGAGTGCAGTATTCGTCGTCGAGATAATAATCAGCAAATACAAATATGCACAATTGATCAAAGCGAGAGTTATGGGTAGTTTATATGGCGCGTGCGTCTTCTGCCACCAATAACCTTTCTTTCCTGATCTCACCTGCGGTTTTGCGTGCGTATAACGTAGGTGGATCATAGTGTGTACTGTTATGGCAACAGCTGCCTTTCACACTGCAACATATACCCGAGGTGAATACTATGTTTTTATATACAAATTCTTTCAAGCGTGTTCATTTTGAATATTCAATTCTAGCTGACCAGTTTAGGAATTTGAATTTTTTGTAAATCTTTTCACCTAGGTCCGAGTGTTGCACCATTTCCCCATACCTTAATCTGAAAGAAGGCCGCCCTTTCAGGTCACTTGCAGTTCATGCTTCTCGTGTGCTCACAGATAGGTCAGCAGCCCGCGCTGTCTCCATGTTGTTGCTTCTCATGCATGTTCACGCAGAGGACAGCAGCCCGCGCTGTCTCCATGTTGTTGCTTCTCGTGCGCGTTCACGGAGAGGTCAGCATCCCGCGCTGTCTCCATGTTGTTGCTTCTCGTGCGCGTTCACGCAGAGGACAGCAGCCCGCGCTGTCTCCATGTTGTTGCTTCTCGTGCGCGTTCACGCAGAGGACAGCATCCCGCGCTGTCTCCATGTTGTTGCTTCTCGTGCGCGTTCACGCAGAGGACAGCATCCCGCGCTGTCTCCATGTTGTTGCTTCTCGTGCGCGTTCACGGAGAGGTCAGCGGCCTGCGCTGGTGGTCAGCGGCCCGCGCTGTCTCCATTTTGTTGCTTCTCGTGCACGTTCACGGAGAGGTCAGCGGCCTGCGCTGTCTCCATGTTGTCCGCTAAACCAAGGCTGTTCATCAATATTCATGACGTGTTGGGAGATGGGGGATGGCATTTTTATTTTCGCATGGCCCACGCTATCACTGTGAGAATGGAACAAGTAGTTAATACTATTACTTGACACGTATCAGGCACACACCATTCCCGGCGCCAGGGGTTGCTGCGAGTTCACCGTTCCACTCGATTATTTATTATGTTTTACGGAAGGCAGATTACAAACAACCACACTTGTTTGGGTTACAAGAATATTTTGTTTCTGTAGTTGTTTGTGTAACATGCGTTTATATTGCGCATTGTCATTAATAGCACACGGCCAGGCCATTAAACCATACTTGGATCTTTAGTTCAAATGGTTTAGATTCCGTATCAGATGACATGTACCTGTTTACATGCATTTACAACCTGCATCTCCTTGCTTCGCGTGCTATCTTCAAAAATGGCCATGTAATGTGAGCTTTATCCTGCAAAAGAGAAGGTCATGGCGGTGTGTATTTTAATGCATTTTGAAAGCAATGTTAGCTGTTCATTCCCCTGAATGGTTTAATAGTAGGGTGTGTCGCTGGTTCAAGCTCTGTCTGTTTGTGTTGCCACTGGATTTCCAAGCTGTTGGTTCCAGTTGTTTGTGCTTCGAAATACAGTTGGGCATTCATGGTTAATGGGTCATAGAGTTCATCTTCCGTCCAAATGATCTATGTTAGTTAGACGCGGTGCTATACTCTATTAATGCATGCTACTCATTGAATGTATACTTTCAAATTGTGTGGTATGCTGGGCCCATGCTGTCCACGTTTCTCTTAATTTTTTGGATTTAGTAAATGTGCTTATATCGTTTCTAAACTGGTATTGTGTTTCTGGTTCTAAAGGCAATGTGGGTGTTATACTGCTCAGCATTGACTGCGTGTTTCTAGGTGCTGTCTTAGTGCTTAGAACCACGGGACAGCGTTTGCCTCGTTCACATTAACACCCAAAATGTCCTGCCCTTTAGCAAGACAACAGGTACAACTAATCAAAGGACACTGAGCAGATCACTTTTACAAACACCTGCTGATTCAACAGTCACCACCACCACAAACCAACCAGTGGCCGACACACATCTCTGCAACTTCCGTTGGGGCGGATGGGGAAATGACTGCTGTTCTGCAGGTGTAGATGGATGAATAGTGGCTAAACCGCCTACTCAATCCCACACTACTAGTAAACTGTCCATCAGAAAGGTGAAACATATACAGACTGAACGGTATACCCCCTTTGCCTTGTGTGATAGCGCAGGCTGAGAGCAGGCTGTATTTTCAGAAGGGGTGTGAGCTGATAACAGAAGCCACCAAACAAATTAAGTACACTGGTTCCAGAAAAAATTAATGTCCAAAGAAAACTCTATACAAGTACAGAGCTTTAATTAGACAATAAAATGCAATCAAATAATTAGCGAACACTAGAAAAACCTACCCCTGTAAAAGAAACTCAGACAATGCAGACTTTTATGAAAGAGAACACTGGGTCGATGAGCAGGGATGTTAAAGCAATAGATTGGCAATAATGTCACTTTCCAAGGCTATGCCTCTGAAGATAAAGGAAAAGAAGGGGGCTTAAGTCTCTATGGTCCCAAAAAATGAACTGGGTCAGGGCCTCTCCACAGTTCCTTTATACTTGATTTTGGGAGCTGGACAGGATAGAGCAGGATTCTTGGTCCTTTAGCTGCAGTTGAACTAATATTGAGAAATTTCACGTCAATTCGATCCCACTGGCGGTTGGTGTCCCGTCGGTTCGAATGTGCAGGCACCTAAAGGGTTGCATCAGTGTTCAAGATAGTGAGAGGATTTCTTCCAACAGTTCAAGCTGTGTTTGAGTCTGTGGCGAGACGATAGCTTCTGCTGGGTTGAGTCAGCATTCACAATATTGAGTTTAATGGCTTTCAGCTAGTTAAGTCTCCACTCAAATCAGTGGCGGCTCAAAGTTCAGGGCTGTGGTTCGGTTGCTCTTGATGGTCAGTGGCAATGAGTCGTGCCAGTGTCTGGATTGCTTAAAATGCATCAAGCGGTTTGAAGCAGCAAAGAGGGACATAATCAGCACTGCAGCTCCTCTGGCGATTGAATGGAGTCAAGTGTGGATGATCTGGCTTGAGGATGACTCAAGGCATGTAAACCAGATTCCAAGCTACTTTTGGGTTGCAGAGAGCTTCAAACCAGGGGTTATGAATAAGGTGAGTTTTTCTGTCTTGCACTGCCACTCCGGAGAGCTTTGCTGGCACCCACAGGTAATCTTTCACCTGAACATGATCCGGGTTCCAGTGCAACCAGCAGTGAGTCCTTTGTCCAACAGCAGTCACACCCACCCTCACCTGGGGATGATTAGGGACCAGAGCTCTCCTCTCCCTTGGATGCTGTCTGTCTTCACCTCTATGGCAGATGCTTTTGAATTAATACTAATTACAACAGAGGTCAAGTGACTCCTTCTCATCCTTGTAAAAGGTCATAGATGAATCCAAGAATGATGAGATGCCGCTCTCGTTTTAAAGGCAGAATGGCACAGGGGATCAGTCCAAAGCTTGCCTGCTGGAAGGTGTACAATTCCAGCACAAAGGAAATGGAGAGGATAGGAAAAGGAATAGAATCCTAACAGAAACCAATATGGTGGGGCACTTCTCTCAGCCCACCTCTACCTTCTGTCTTCCCCCTCCCAATTCTAGCAGAATTCAAAGGAACTTCAGTGGTTGGCACCCTGATATTGGAGTGGTTTTGCTATGTCAGTGCTGCCTTTAAGGTACAGGTTATCGGGAGATCTATTGGGGAGTGTACTTTTGCCCTGAGGTAAGGAGTCATCCTTCCTACAGAAGAATTTAAGGGGAGGCATCCTAGCCGTTGTTCGAACTAGCTAGGTGCCGTGGAGACAGTCAGACTGGACACTAATAATCCTCAATTAACTGTTAAGGCTGCCGTCCGGTAAACAGAGCTGTCACTAGGGTGATATCAAATTGCATTGGCTATAAACTTGTGTGATTCTAGCAGCAACGATGCCAACCTAACCACAGATCATATTTAGAGACTTGTGTACCAGACTGATTAGATTACAGTATTACTATCATTTAGATCATATTGAGAGATAGTTAAAAGGCGTACAGCTGCCTGCAGGAACTTTATGTTTCAGGAGCAGTAAGGAGTGCACATTTGACATTTGAATATGCTCTGTACCACTGCAATACTGACTGTATGCCAGGAGGGGGAAGATAAAGAAGATGACAAGCCGTTGAAAAACGTCACTGAGGTTTATATTTTATTTGGAAAAAGATTACTGTAAAATAAATTGAAGCAAAGTGGCTTGATCTAATTTGGAAATAAAACCATTACCATTTATTGCTTATGATGAGAAAGCACAACACTAAATTCCTTTTCCGGTGAACAGTGATCAGTAAATAGGAAGTGTTATTTTATGTTGTCTTTATTTCCAGGTAAACAGGATTCTTAAGATACACATAGATCGTGGAACAATACCTACAGTTTTTCAATAAAGTTATGCCCTGGGATCAGTCACAGAATGTTTGTGGGCCTATATCCATGGACAAGGAGTTAGTTAGATCTCCCCCAACAAGATCTGTGTCTTTGAAGGGATCATGTTCAAGTTGCTCACGCACATAGAGCTTTCAAAAAGAATCATTTTGAAATGTATGCGGTGCCTTTTGGATTAAACATGATATTCAGTATGAGTTGCCGTAATCTGCAATGCTATGCATTCCTATTCCATGGGTGTGTAACATTTTGATGTTTGGGAATTATTAAAGAGCAAAAGGTGGGACAGAGCAGACCTCAGTGGGACATGGTGCATCAAAGACCACATTGACACCGTGGCTCCTGCTCTGGCTGACTTCTACAACCACTCCTTCGTCACTGGAGTCTTCCCTTCCCCCCTGAAGCACTCCCTTGGGCACCCTCTTCTTAGGAAACCATCAGCTGACCCCTCCTGCCCTGCTAACTACCGCCCAATCTCCATTGCTCCTTTCCTAGGCAAACTCCTGGAAAAGCTGGTCATCTCCCCACTTAATCTTCACACTGAATTGGTTGGTTGTCTCCATGACCATCAGTCTGGCTTCAGAGATGCCAGAAGCACGGAAACTGCTCTCCTGAACATCTGTGTCATACCCCGTGTCCTCATTTTACTTGATCTCTCTTCTGCCTTTGACATGGTCAACCATGCCCTCCTGCTCAACGGTCTCCATGATAACCTGGGTATTACCGATCAGGACCTGGCTGGGCTGACCTCTTTCCTCTCTGATCGACCCTCCCAGGTCCAACCTGGGTCCTTTCACTCCTCTATATCCATCTCTACCTGTGGTATTCCCCAGGGGTCTAACCTCTCTCCCTGGCTGTTCAACCAATATGTGGCACTTCTTGCCCACCACATTGCCGCTCTCTGCCTCAATTTTCAGTGCTATGCGGATGACACGCAGCTCATTTTCAGGCTCCCTTCCACCACCTCTTCTCCTTCTCTCATCTCTGACTGTCCGCTATCCAGGAGTGGTGTGCCACCAACGATCTCTGCCTTAATGCCAGTAAGACTGAGATTCTCTTCATCGACACACATGCCCCCTCCTTTCCTGTCACTCTCTGGCCGTCCTCTTTTGGTCCTCTTACTTCTCCCACCTGTGAGGCTAAAAACCTCAGGGTCATCTTCGAGTCCACTCTCTTCTTCTCTCCTTACATCTCTGACATCGCTAAGAAGTCACACTACCAGCTGCTCCTCCCCAGAGGTATTCTTCCTTTGGTCTCCTTCCCCCAGAAGCTCACTGTCTCCAGAGCTCTGGTTCTCTCTAGACTGGACTACTGCAGCAGCCTATTTCTAAATCTGCCTGCTTCTACTCTCCGCCCTCTGCAACTCATCCAGAACAGGACCGCAAGATTTGTCCTTGGCCTCAAGCCCAGGGATCGTGTCTTTCCAGGACTGAAATCTCAGCACTAGCTCCCAGTGGCTGCGAGGATTAAGTTCAAAACCCTCTGCATTGTCCACAAGGCCTTCTCGGGCCTGGGGCCTCAATACCTCCTACTCTCTCTTACTAGATATCTTCCTTCTTGAGCTCTTCACTCATCCACCTCCAACTCCCTCAGGGTCAGTCGCTTCTCCAAGAAACGAGTTGGTGGTAGATCTCTTTCTTTGGCTGGGGCCTCCCTCTGGAACAGCCTCCCTGGCTCCCTGAATCTTGAGGAGAACCATCTCTGGTTCCGGAAGCACCGCAAGACCTTCCTCTTTGCTTCTGCTTTCTCTCCTCCTCTCCCCTGTTGAACTCCTGACTGAAACTGCACTGGTCACCTGGCTATCTTCTGCTCTCAGACCGGGGTCCCCTCCCCCACCAGCTGCACACCTGCATTGCCTCCTGGCAACCCCTGTACTTGGGGGGCTGTTTGTGTATCCCTACAGTCCCCCAGCTCTTGACACTTGATGATTGCACTTACCCCTGCACTTGCCACTAGCTGGCCACACTTGTACCTATTGTTTTTATTTATTTTATTTGTCCTTCACTGTTGATCTTATGTATTGCACTTCCCCCCCTCCCCAGCACAATCTCAATGTCACCTGGCCTAGTAAGACTGCTGTCTTTGTCATCCCTCTGTTCCCCGTTCCTTTCCTCGTCTCACCTTGAACCCCTTGTGCATAGGCACTTTATACATTCTTTATCATATCATATCATAGGTCAGTAGTCCTGGGACTGAAAATGTTCTGTCGTGACATGTTGTCAATACATCCATCGCAGTGCCTGTCCTTGGACTCCGATTCCAAGGCGTCAGAATAGTAGAATATAGTGGGTAGGTGTGAGGATGGCACCTGACAGAGTACCAGTAGCCGGGCATAAGAGCCATGGCACCGTTAGCAGCCACCCTTGAGCTAGGTTTTTGGAGGATTGATCTTAGAAAGACACTTTGGAAACCTCCATGTAAATCAGGGGTCGCTTAGGTGACTTTTAGTGTGGTATTAATGCATTATATATTCATGCTGACGTGAATACATGTTAAAAAAGTATGACACAGACATGAATTCCGTATTCTAAAACACTTAATTGCCTTTTAAAATGAAAACTATGAAACTAACGTATGGTGGTAAATTAGCATCGAGAATGTATTTTAAATGTGTGTGTTCCGTATTGGGGTGCTTCCGACTGTTATACGTTACCTGTTCATTGATACGCTTTTGTGTGTTCATAAAGCATCGTATACCTGAGCAAAAACTTACTTGGGTAAGTCACCTGTACTTACCAGACTGGCCGTTCCTGAAACAGCTGATTTTGGCGCGTTCCCTGAAGAGGACACATTGTCCTTCCCGAGGCATGACATGTGCATGACAGAGCTGTCACTCCTCTGGGACACTTGGAATTGATCAGCCCATTGGCTTGCTACTCAGCAGGTATTTTACTTACATAAACTAGCACACGCAGCATTACTGGCACTTCTCAAGGTAAAGCTATTACCATAATTAGGCACAAACAATCTTAGTGTGTTCTTACAGGGACCAAAGTCGTATATATTTGAACAGCCAGCTTTGAAAGGCATTACTACAGTGCCAAATAGCGCTGGCATATATAAATATATATATATGTCCTTTTTCGTGACATTGCTGGATATGTGTTGTGGGCGGTATAGCTTTCTTTCATCGATGGGTTTAATTTCGATGTTTTTTTTCCAAGTACATTTTACTGAAAAAACTCATCTAAATTTATAGGGGACAGGGCTGGAAAAGGACATATAAGCGGTGGGGGGTAGAAATAGGTAAAAAACAATAGGGGATGAGAGGCTTTGGGGGGGAACCCCCCAAAATAAAAATTAATCAATTTCCATGATTTTTTTTCAGTAAAAAATACTCTGAAAGAAACCCATCGAAATGACACCTGTCAATGAAACGACATAGAACCGTTGTGGGCAAATGTATCATGAACATGCATTGGAAAATGCTAATGTGTACTGTCGATGATCTGGCATCTAATGGAATTGTTCATGTGTTACCATTAAGAACTGATTATAAATTGTATGTTTTTGCACAATTGTTTGCAATAAGTGTGTTGTGAAATGTACTATGTTGAACCATTATTTTAAACAAGTCTTCAAAATGTTCTCCCAAATGTGCCCTGATTGGGCTCCCTTGCTATCCTCAGTGGCTTGCGCTCATTAGTGGGCAATATGTCCGACCCTCCAGACCCAGTGACAGCATCATCAGCTGCCCCTGACTACACCAGCAAGCACACGGTACTCACATCCACCACCAATAGATAGCACTTTATAATGTACATGATAGTTATAAGAGCCGTGGGTGGCACCGCAATTGCCCACACCTCTCAGGCCTCATGCAACATGATTCCGGGGTAGGAATACATGAGACCATTTATTTGCAATTCTGCAGTGACCAATGCGCTCATTCCCAGATCCACATCCAGATGCTGTACACTAGGTCTCAATAAAGAGCGGAAGTAATTGGTCGTGCACTTCCGCTACTCCCAAAACAAAATGGCATTGAGTGGAAAATGCAAAAAATCTATGTCAGACTTTCCCATGCACTTGGAGCACAGGTTTTGCAGCACATTTTCAATTTCCAAAGAGACCCTATTTGAACATCGCACTGCCTATTAGTTTTGAAGATTTGTCAAGCACGTTCACACTGTACAGCTGGCAAACCATGCAGTTCTTAAGTTAATTCGTTACTGCACAAACAACCATGTATGGGGCAGCTACACGTTCCGAATCACCAACATGATCCATCCTAGGAGGCGTGGCTGGGATGTATGGACGGGTCAGTAAAAAGAGAGTTTTTAACTGTTGTCTTGAAGCTAGATGGCTGGCTTAAACTAACTACTGAGCAACTGTTCCCGGCATATCTTTGGCGCTTTGGGGTACCATGCTTTACTCGTATACAGCTGAGATTAGACAACCCCTAGCTAAAGGCCAACAAAGGTGAGTCTTAGAGGAACAGAAACATTGAATGTTTTTTTTTTGTTTGGTTTTGTTTGGAGAGTAAAACCAGCGGATTTCAAGGCACACCTGGGTTCTTGGTTTGCAGGTGACTAGTTTGCTCGGATTTCATGTGAAATGTGTTGTACTTATCAGAATTCAAAGATAATGAGTTCAGAAAAATAAATATTCAGGACCCCAGAGTACTTCTGATGTGGCCAGGCTCCTGCTCGTGAGTTCTTTACAGCTAGTGGGGGCTCGGGGTCACACCGATGCTCCTGCTAAGAGCCTTTGTGCCTTCTCTAGTTCATAACAAACTGGCAGCCAGCAACAAACACAACACATTCCAAATGCTTTAACCCATCAGCCGACTCCCTCTTTGCCCTCCCTCCAGTCCTGCCAACGGCTGAGATGCATGCTGGATAATTACACTCCACTGTTAACCCATTGCAATCTGTCTTGTACCTTGGAGTCCAGATAAGATAACATCTGAAAATATAAGAATTATTTACTTAGTCTTTTGACAGACAGGCCTGTGCCATTTGGGGAGTGCCTACGTGACGCAGATAAGAGCCCTTTAAGGCAAGCAAAGAGGTCAGCTGAATAAGCAAAGGAATTAGCAAATAAGCCACTTTTAATGATCACAGCATGACAGGCTGAAATTCTTTCAAGGCATTTTTGGCATTTCATTTCAACAGCAGCACAGTTGCTTCACAAGTTGCATAAGACTGCGATTTACCGGATTCACGCAATATAAACAATCAGCTGCAAAGTAGCACAGCTGCGAGCTGGAAAAACAATTATGTAGCGCAAACTTTGGGCTAAATGCTTTTAGCACAGCTAGCTCCGTGCCACATACAAACCTTCACCAAGTATGATGATTAGGTAGCAATACAATTCAATTTTTGTTTTTCCAATGGCCCTTGCACGATTAAAACTATTTACCATGTAAAACTTCTTATTATGAGTGATTTAGTAGAATAAGCCATTTGAGCTATGTCACACATGCCCCAGTGCCACCAAGTAGCATCACTGCAAGTGCACCTCCAGTTCAAAGCCACATGAACAAAGCATTGTGGGTCTGCAAATGACCCCAAACACAAACGCCTTTGCTTCAAGAAATTGTCATTGTCTTACACGCAGTGCTAACGTGTACATAGCTTAATCAGCCCAATAGACACAGCTATCGAGGCTTCAGACAACTGCACATCAGCTTCCCCCTCATCAGTGCAAGTATGGTCTGGCAGCGTTGTAGTTGGTACACTTGGGCCTGTGTAGCAAACACCAGCGAAGTTATGGTGTGTTTAAAAAGGCTTGGAAAAAAATGTTTTCAACTGAAATGTGAAAGTAGAAAAAGTCGTTTGAGCCACGTCACACATGCCACATTGCAAAGACTCGTTGTGGAACCAACATAGCCCTTTCAACAAAAGAGTCCCTATTCATGAAGTGCAATTATTCTGTTTCTGTGGCAAGTGAGAGATAGCATAGGAAAAATGGTTTGTGGATGGGCCATACTATTTCGTTTGTTTAGGGAATATTTTAAAACTTTCACTTTTGACATTATATTTTCAAACGTTAGTGTTTCAAACTTGATGTGTTGACATGAAAGAAGTGCAAAACTTCTCCAGAGCCCAGTTCTATGTTGTACACAGCCATTGGTCTCGAACACTGTTGAGAAGCTGAGTGGTATTGTAAAGAGGAAGGCAACTCAAAACCTGAATAGTCAAAATAATACAAAAGGCCACATAATACTCCATTAACTAACCCTGCAGCCTCCTTCGTTCTATAGTCATTGTCCTTGGGTACCCACGCCCTACACACATGATATAAACCTCCCCACCCTCGGGCATATTCTTCTGCGGTAACCTGTCCTAAAGCAACACCCTCTATCTCCTGCTAAATCAACCCACTGCTCTAAGTAGTTCTCTGGATCTGGTGGGGGTGTGGTCAAGTTACCCCAGGGCCAAAAAGCCTGCTCTATTTTCACAATCTTTGGTTTTACAACCTCGTACCATCTATCAATCAGGGTGTACTTGTGTTTTGTGGGAGGAGAAGCTCCACCCGTTGTCATCATCATTGCATTCTACTGCAGGGTCTTCGTACAACATCTCAGGATCATCTGACACAAACATAAAAGGGCAATTAGAAAAACCATGATAGGAACCAATCATTTTACAGATATTTCAAATCATGATGGGACCCGCAAAAACATTGAATCAAACCAATCATCAACATTTACTCTAGCTTCCTTCTCCATGGCACTCCTCAATTTATGAAGGGCACCTTTCACATGAGTCAAAGACGCATTATCTGTGTCATTTAGAGGGTTGTGTGTGCAACAACACAGTCCGATTTTCTTGCACACACCCTCGTCCACAGCTATGAGCAGATCCAGAATGTATCTGTTCTGGAGGGTCATGAGCCTGATTCTCCATAACTCAGTTTTCATGGAATTAGAGACCTGCTCGGTTTGGTTCGCCAGCTGAAGCATCTCCCACCTGGTAATCTGCAGCCACTTGGCATTGGCTGCAGTCTGGATACCTGGAACCAGAAGGGAGGTGAAAAACAGAGTTTTAGTAAATAATCTGTACTGATCTGCGATCTGTGGGATACTTTCAGCTCAGGATGAAATGAATGGAAAGGCCACGTAGGCCCAACATGGGCAGAAATATCCTTTTATCATGGAAAAGCACATTGACAGAATGACAAGTCAGCCTCCAAATTTTAACACAGCCAAGATGTCTGATGAATTCACATGTGTGTATGTCAGCAGTTGAAACAAGGAATATGCAAACAATACAATTAGACTGCAGAAAGGAAATGGAACAGGCACATTGTGAACTGATAGACACAAGGCAGCATTTCACTTGCAAACACCACACATAAAATGCTTTGTACATTGTAATCAAGGAAAGGACACTGATTCAAAAGGGTCTTGCATGTGTTTGATAAGGCCAAGAACAACTCAAAGGTTAATCTACATAGAAAGCAGGGCTTTGCAAAAACTGAAACTGCAATGTCTAAAAGCGTGTGCATGTTGCAACTGGAAATAAATACATTGAGAAAAATGGTCCCTTGCCAAAATGAATATATGATGATGAGAAAAATGAACAATGAGGACGAGATGCCATTTTATTTAAAATAAACAGAAAGCCTCATGTGTGCAAAGAAATTTAACCTTCACAAATATAAGTGTCTGTTTTTAGAGGCATGAATGTAAGTTTCTATTGCCTGGAAAATTACCTTAAGTTCAGTTGCAAGAGACATGCCTTTAAGTTTATATTCAGAACACGCACGTGACCTTCCCCCATTACAGATCTGCTTGGCTATCTATCTGAAAGTCAAATCTCTTTGAGGCCATAGCAGAAGGAATTTATGGTGGGGTTGCCATAAGACTGGATCAACAACAGAAGTAGCTTTCGATGGGTGAAACTCTTAAAAATACATGCTTTTAAATTCAAGATGCAGTGCTGCCTAGGAAGGGAACGACAAATGACACATGACAGAACCACCCCATGATTTTGAAATGGTGAAGCTGAGCCATTTGGCCTGAAATATAAGTATCCCTCCTACAGATCCTGACAGGCAGCATTGCTGATTGACTTTAAGTGCCAGCTAATGTAAATAGACAGCAGATGCATGGAGCTAATGCCAGAAATGAAACCAGCTTTGAAATTAATGGAGAAATATATATTGTATTAGTTGCCATTGAGTTACCTATAGAACCACATTCATTGATTTTGTCAGCAGTGATAAGTTGCACAGAGGCCATCCAGGTGTATTTTTAAAGCTCATTCAAAGCGGGTTTGTTTGCCCCAATTTTCATCAAAATCTGATGGTACTCAAGTTACAATAGACAATGTGTGATGTTAGCTTCTCAGAAAATGTTATGAGTCCGAAACTTGGGGAGGTAATAGATGCAAGAATCATGTAGCTGTCTGCAAAGTTTGCTGATACAAAATGTTATTAATTGGGTGGAAATGGCTCAAAACCACAGTTTACCCATGCAACATCCTGTCCACACCAGAGTCATCTTAAAAAGACCAGCAAGCGTAGAGGAACACATAAATTGATAAGTTATGAAGTTTATTTCTAAAACAAAAATGTTTCTCATGTAGGATTTTTCAGTGGTGAAACAAATGTGTAAAAAAAGTGTCAAATGAAAATGGTAGTAGGTGTGTACCTCTGTCCCATCAATTCAACTTCAGAACTCCAATAGCCCATTGGCAGAGAGGGGTTGTACCGTGGGCGAGGAAAATGGGATAAATCACCAATGAACATTCAGTGCTATTAAGTTAACACCTCATAATTGTGATAATACAGGGTTGTGGCTTCTGAGGGTAAAAAGACCTTGCACCATGGCTGCCTACAATTTTTCAAGGAGACTTGCCTAAAAAACATTTGGGTGAATGAATTGTTGAAGATTGCTGCAGGATTAATTTCACCTGGGAAACTGCAATTGGGGAAGGCTAAAAGCTGACTGGCCCTGTGACCAAGGAGAGCCAAATAGAGGGATGGATGCTGGTGGCTATCTTTGACTGAAGTGCCTGACCAGATCCCTCTGCTTTCCCAAGTGAGAGTCCTGAAACGCTGATGCCTTTCCTGTGCACAAAACCCTGAGAAATCCAATGTAAGTAGCTCTTCCAACAGAACCAAGTATGTGGGGAACCTGATTGACTTAAATATCTTCCCATAGTGGGTGGGGGGGGGCAAACCGAGTAGACCATCAGCATATTTTACTGAATAATAATTGAATTAACTCCCATATAGATTGACGCATGTGGAGCTCAGGGTAATTTGATACCTCTGCCCTCTTTTCTAGCAGTAATTAGTCATTTAGATTAATTAGGTATACCTATTGTTCCTGCAAACCCCAGACATCCCTAAAGGAAGGGGGTGTCCTTATCCAAAATTCCTGTCACCACTCCCAATATGTGGACATTAAGCTGAGGGGTGCTGAATGTAACTGAAGCCTAGGTTTCTGGTGCTGGCTAGAGAAGTGCTTTGCCAAGTGAAACCAAGTGTAATTCTCCATTGAACATTGCACACTCTTTTCTGAGAGTGAGAAAGTGACACTGATTGCAGAAAGCTTTTGTATTGCTTTGAGGTGAAGTAGGAAGGAAGGTACTATAAATCCATTGTATTCTCAAAAGTCTGTGTGATTTAAACACTGTTAGCATTTTCAGGTTTGCAGGGAAATTAAACATGCAACGTGCTGCATGTGAAATTGAAAACCGAAAATGTGCATAAACCACAGGGGCTGATCAATTAATAAAAACTAACAGATTAAGACAATTTCATTGTTAGTGTGAGTTATATCCTGATTTCACTGTGCTTAAAGCCGAGTCAGATTACATTTACATAAGATTTTAAACATCATTTCTCTGTGTTGTGTGCGCAGTGTAACATCCATGCAGGTAAGGTGTAGTCCTTTTTCAATTAATATTAATCAAATTGCTTGATAAATTGCAAACTATATAGATATTTAAAAAGAGACATTGGGAGATGAAGGAAGTTTAGTTGTCTCACTTCAATTCCCATAGAAAATGATGCAGATGTAATGACATATTCTCCTCCTTCTTGACATTGCACAGTAGGGGACTGGCTTTGCACCTATGGGACGCGATTTTCAAAGTGAAGTGGGAGGCAGTACTCATCCCTGTATTAGAAAATCATAAAGACATTTTCTTACATTGGGTGGTTTAACCAACATTCTGTGTGTTCTTAATTGAGAGCACTATTTCATTGGTGAAGTGTGGGCCATTGTCTGACCGCAGGACCTCACACACGCCCCATCGTGGGAACACTTCCCGGACCAGAAAAAATCACTGATCTAAGGGCATCAGGATGAGAACAGGAGAGCCAGCCTCAATCCACCGAGAGAATAAGCATACAACCACTTTCATGTCCTTGGCGGACACTGATCATGTCCACATATTTGACATGGAGGTGTGGTAATGGACGAAGTGGGCAAGGTATGGCTCCTCTCACAGCTCTCAATTTATGTCCAGCAGTAAACTATTTGCAAACCAAGCAGTTGCTCAACATCTCGGCCACATGTTCTGCCAAGTTAGGACAGAACCATATTTCTCCTCATGGGCGGCAAGCACCTCCTTTCCTGTATGTGTTGGATAATGTAGCTGTGTCAATGCTGTGTTCAACAATTCAAATGGCATAACCACCTTTCCTGTGTTGTTTTGCCGCCATAGGGCATCTGTTGGCGATACGCTACATCCCCTTCTAAGCCACAGGTCCTTTTCCTCCCTGTGTTCAGCTCCCTGCAGCTCCATTATTTGCATTTCTGGCAAAACATTGTACCCCTCCTTAAGTATCATTGTCTTTGCATAATCACATGCATGCAACAAGGCCTCCATTTCTAAGAGCTCTCCAAAATATGCGGTGCATGTTGCTTCCACATCTGCTGCTTCATTCCCCCTTGAGACAGGGTCCTCCCCTTGTGTGTGTGCTTGGCATTTTTCTATTGCTAGTTGCTCGGGATAATGTATGACATCCACTATTCTGCCCAATAGGGGAGCATGCTGCACTGGTGATCCGTCAGCGTGCCTAAAACCCCTCCTGATCCATTGTGACAATTCTGAATGTACTGTGGATGTCACATAGGCTGTATCTGAGTAGATTGTCACCTCCCTTTTACTACTGTGCTCCAATGCCAATATTAAGGCCACTAGTTCTTCTGTTTGTGCTGAATAATTTGACGACAATCATGCACTGACCACTACCTCACTGGTTCTGTCCTTCCTTAGTCTCACCACTGGTTTCCCTGTATGTCTGACCCCATCTGCCTGGTTAATTGTTGATGACCCGTCAATGTAAAACACGTCTCCCCCCTCAAGTGCGTCCTCCTGTACCTTGCGACTGTCACTGAATTACTGTAAGTTTGCTCTGCAGTCATGTGCGTAATCACCCTCTTGTAAAACGTTGGCGAGAAAGGTCACCGGATTGACATGTCTGCACCTCACTACCTTGAGAGCTGGCTTTGATAGCAACACCTCATACACCGATGCTCTTTGTGTTGTCAGTGTGCTCTTTTGTCCCTCCAGTATTGCGAAGAGGGCATGCTCCACATAAAAAGTGGTGCTGCACCCCATGGTAATACATGCTGACTTTCCCACTGTGAATGCGGCTGCAGCCAAACCTTGTTTGCACAGATGAGGTTCTCTCATCACTCGGTCTAACTTCCCACTGTAATATGCTAGTGGCTTGTGTCCCAAGCTTGTCTTCTGGGTCAGTACTGCTGTCATCACTACCCTGTCGGAGTGTAGTCTGGTATTCCTAACACTAGAGCTGTGCATATCACTTCCTTCAGCTCATTGAATGTCTCAGTCATTTCTGTTGTCCATTGTATTATCTTGTCCCCTTTAGGTGCTTCCTTCAGTGCACTCAGTAGAGACTGGTGTAAGTGACTGACCCATGCTCTAGATTCATTGCATAACTCAAAGAACTGCTGCATCTCTCTGACTGTTGTGAGTTTTTGCTGTCCTGCGTATTGCCTCCGCCCTCTCTGGCGTCACTTATCAGAAATGTTGCGAGATCATCTGTCCAATGTATAGTACTTCCTTCTGACAATACTGCAGTTTGCCCTTGTCCCCCTTGTCAGCTATCACTGTCAGCATGTGCACTGAGTCATTTCTACACTGTTCTTTGGTCGTGCTTCAAATCAATATGCCATCTACGTACTGTATGACCATGCTCTCCATCTGTACATTGCCTAGGTCGATCTGGAGGACCCCATTGAATATGGAGGGTGATTCACAGTACCCTTGAGGAAGTCTTGTATGTTTCCACTTCTTATTTCTATATAGAAAGGAAGTCAAGTCTTGTGAGTCTGGGTGAAGCGGTATAGAGAAGAAAGCATTCTTCATGTGTATGACCGTGAACCAGGTAGCTTCCATTGGAATGCTCCACATGATTGTTGCTGGATTCGGAACTAAAGAATATTCTGCTTCTACAATATTATTCAGAGGGTGCACGTCCTGTATAAAATGCCATGACCCTCCTGTTGCTTTCTTAACAGGGTACACAGCCGTGTTGCATGTGGATTCTGATGACACTAGGATGCCTTGTTTAACTAATGCTGCAATCGTCTCATAGATACCCTTGTCTGTCTCCCTTGAAAGTGAGTATTGTTTTACTCATGGTAAAATCACTCCTGGTTTCAGCTTGATCTTTTCTGCTCCCACCCCCTTCCAAATCCCCACATCATAGGGACTAGAGGTCCACAAGATGCTGGGTACCCTGACCAAATTCTCCTCGAGAAAGGTCGGCTGTGCCTTCAGCGCCATCGCCATACTCTGCAGTACTTCCCTTCACCCAATATGTGATGCTCATTTTGAACAGCATCTCATGGTCTGATCTGTTGTCCCCTAATAGTTCTTTGTCTATCACTGTGGTCAAGTGGTATCCTTCAGCTATGGCGATCACTGCTCGCCATAGTCACCCTGTGTCATCTGTCCCATGTGCTGCTATCCACTCATCTCCCACAAATACTGCCTCTAACTCTATTGCTATTGTCCCTTCCGCTTCATCCACTGGTATCTCAGGTCTGAATAAGTGCTCATTGGGAATATGCCACATCATCCCTTGGATACCTGGGAGCCATGCAATTACAATCTCAGTACCATATTGGAGCAGTTCCTCGTCAACTGGCACCCCCCTCTGTATCCATCGATCACAATCTCGTTTTGGGAGGATAGCTCAGGGGCAACGAGCTCAGAGCAATGCAGGTTCGATCTCCGGGTCCACGCTTAGAAACATCTGGCTATTAAGAACATAATAAATAACCAATTACAATTACAATAGGCTTGAATGATTTCCCATACATTGAGAAAATGTAATTCTGGTGTGGAGCACACTATCCCCTTGTCCATGAATGATATTGTCATGTTAAGTCTGCTCATAATGTCTCTCCCTAGTATGTTTACAGGTGTCTGTCGGGAGTAAAGTAGGGGCAAAGATAGATCATGTTCCCCTATAGAAAGTGAAATATTGTCTGTAAAAGAAACCACTTCCGTAGCCCCAGAAAATCCTTGATTATTCATGGCATCGCCTGACAACCTATATCTTCTCTCCCAGATGCAGGATTTAGTCACCCCTGTGTCTACAAGAAAGGAAATGTTTTCGTCACCTATCGTCACTACTATGCGTGGTTCCTCCGCAGGGTTGGGAGTAATCAAAAGGTTGGAACACATCAAGTCTGTCTGTGTGCTGTCCTGTTGAGGGTATAAGGACATGTAATTCCCAGAAAATTGATTTTTCCCTACCATGGTGACCCCTCCCAGGATCCTAATGGGGGCTGTTGCTATGGAGTCTGGGCGTGCCACTGTCCCGTCCTTTGGTTTTACATTATTCTGTGGTTGCAGTACCTGTGGTGTTGCATATGTTTGCTGCATGTTACCTTGTGTCTGAGGCATGTCTGGTGACTGCAAATACTCCGGTATAGGTGCTTGCATCTGTGGTGTCTGTGTCATGGGCTGGTGTGGCTGTGGGAATGCGCTCAGTGACTATCTTTGTTGGTGTGTTTGGTCCTGTGTATAATACTCATCCTGTGCCCTCTGATATGCTGGCTGGTATTGCATCCCCCCGTTCTGTTGTACCCCCTGCTTTTGCACACTCTCAAAATGGGCCCTATCTGCCCGCACACCCAACACTGTGGTGGCTCCTTTGCCTACTCTTGGAAAAACCCAGAAAACTCAACTGGACTCTGCTGCACCTGCTGCCGTATCCTCAAACCCCCCTGGAAATCCCCTTTGGTTGTGTTGTAGCTGTGCCCATACCCACGTCCTCCAGGTGGCTCCCTCTTCTTCGAAATCCATGCTGTGCATTCCCAAGCCCCATGAATCTTCTCCCGTGGGGGGCGGTGTGAACTGTGGCTGCAGTGTCCCTTGTACTCCCGTGCTTGTCAGCACTGCCCCTTCCATGGCATAATTGAATAACTTCTTCTGCACCAACTTTGTTTCCTCTTGCTTTCTTTCCTCACACTTTTTCCTCCCATATTTCTTGAAATAACCTACAATGGGGTACTATCTTGAGAACTTGCCAATACGGCTGCTCGGCAGTTTGCGAATGGTGAACCATCATGGGCTGTGTCGATGGTTACCCATGGGTACCTCGCCCTTCTCAATATGTCATCAGCGGACTCCTCGAGGATTGCCACCAGTAGTCCCTTTATGTCTCCAACTGCTAACTTCTGTCCCACTGTCATCCTTTTCATTTCATATATCCATTTCGCTGCACTCGCGGTTAATGATGGTAGCCTACACCTCAAGTTTTCCTTGTCTATGTGTTTCCATGGTATATATTGTGGTTGCCCCACTCCTATTTACAACAGGGGCAGCTATGCGAATCCTTTCTCCCCATGCGGTCCTTGTGTCAGTCGCGCACGTCTATCCGATCCCCCAGCGTTCTTAGTGTCAGTACATGCTATGGCTGTCTCCTCTTTTCTTCATCTTGGGAGATTACTAAGTCTCTCAATGTATGGGAGTAAGCTGTCAGAGTTGTGTGAACCGCCTCTAGTCTGCGTTGTACAATCGTCCCTATTGTCCCTATCATCCCTAGTTGTCCCTGTATCCTTTCCCCCTTCCCAGGCCATGCATCTCTCTGTGCTGTCCCCGAAAGACCTGTGCTTAAATTGCTCTCTTTCCTCATCCCCACTTCCCCAGTGTCCTCTTTGGAGTCAGTTTCCATATCACTTCAAAAGTAGTCCACGAAACTCAGTCTCCTAGAGGTCGTGTCTTCCCCAGTACTCCCTGGGAGGTCAACCAAGTCTATGGGCCTCATTACACGGAAGGTGGTAAGGGTTAACGGTCACCTAGACCGCTGACCGTTAACATTTACCGCCTTATTACGAGGTCCCTTTGCGGGTAGGTACTTTAACGCCTGCTTTTTGCAGGCGTTAAAAACCAACAAAGGGACCTCGGTGCTAATTACGGCACCGCAAATTTGCGGTACCGTAATTAGCACCTTCCCCATTCCCATTATGCCCTATGGGGCAAAAATGGGAATGGGGAAGGGCAATGGTGGAAGGGGAAATTACCGCCCTGCCAACCTTGGAATAGGGCAGTAATTCCCCTTTCCACCAAGGCGGTGCCGGTATTTTACCAGCATGAACCATGGCGCTAATAGCGCCATGGTTCACCGCCTACCGTGTAATGATCATCCCTGTCCCCATAGAACCCCATACTCTTTCTGTTTGCTACTGTGGCAGTCATGTTCAGTGTGGTTGGGCTGTCTGGCTCCACTCACCTACCTCCTCCCCTTTTGCCATCTCCCATGCACATTGCCCATTGTGCCCTTATGACTCTGATTGCGCGCTCCTCCTCCTCTGTCCGATTGCACTCATGTATAAGCAGCTCTAGATGCCACTTCCTGCATTTCCTGTCCACTAACAGTTACTTTGCCTTCTCATCCTCTTCTCTTCGTCTCTTAATCTCTTCTTGCTCATTCCTCCTCCTCCTCTCTCACTGCTCCTGCTCTTTTTCTTGCTCGTTTTGCCTGTCTCTGCGTGCTCTTTCGTGTCTCTCTTCTGCTTCCCTCTCTTCTCTCTACTTCATCCATTATATCTGCCCAGTCCTTTGCTTTGCTGCTCCCCTTGAGTCCTTCTATTTCTTTAGTCACCCACGCTGCCTCTCCCGCTGTCTTCCCCTCTAGCTTTAGGAGAATCTGCTCCCCCACCCATTAGTCTGTGGCTATGCTCTCTAGCCACTCCTTTGTGCCCTTTGGCGCCTTGCTGCTCATTCCCTTTTCTGCTAGTCATTTAGCCAGTTCCTTTCTGCCCCTCTTCATTGGTATATGGTGGTGGTTGAAATACTGGGTTTGAATACCCCTCAGCTGCTTTTAACTTGTGTAGTTGGTAAAGCCCTTGTTTCTCGTCTGTATCCTCAGAGTTTTCACTCACAAGAGAGGGTGGGGAAGCGTAGGGTGGGACGCTGGTCCCTGTGCCTCTTGTTGGTTCAGCATTCATTGGCACCTCACCACTTCCCCCTCAATGTCCTAAAACATTCGGCACAGCTCAAACATTGCGATGTGGTTGGCTAACTTCTTCCCCTTAAAATTGTCCTATAAGTGTGTCAGTAGTGATTGCTGCACATTCTGGAGAAAGTTCTGCATTGTGGCCAAGGCTTGGTCAATTTACCCTCAGTGCTTTTCGTCCTCTCAGCACTATATTTACAAATCTTGTTCTTACAGGGCAGAAGTGTCCTACATAGGTGCTCTAGGGGCATGTCACTGCCGCACTTCCCTTGGTACATTGCTCTTATACTTACTTGACCTCAAATTGAGGGATTCGATACTCCACTGTTGATAAACACACAATAAAATAACAATTCTTTTACTCTTTCTCAAGCCTCTCTGGCTTCACAACAATATATCAGGTGTGCTCCACGCACCAACCATCTGCAATTCTCTGCCTCTACAGGCGCACTCACATATCTCGTGCTCTAGACAACCTCCTCTGTCAATCTCATGTTTCTCAACACCGTTTCCACAACACTTCCTGCTCTCCAAGTCCTATGCAAAATCCTAAGGGGTGACATCACCAAATCACTAAGCAAGGTATTTCTAAAGATCACTTACAGCACACACCATGCTATAATCCTGTTGCCCAAAAATACACACAACCCCAACATAAACCCACAGCTGTCTTCCTGTCTCCTATCAGGGGATAACAATATTCTCTTGTGATATTTTACCAATGTAATATTGTGCCTCATTGATAGTCAGTCACACTGATATTTTGCTTCACTGATAATCTGACATAGTGATATGTTTCCATTCTGATAGATTGGCACACTGATGATTCACCACAGTGATAGTTTGCCTCATGGATAGTTTGCCCCACTGATGGATTGCCTCTATGATATTTTGCTTCTGTGATATTCTGGCACTATGATAGCTTGCCACTGTGCAATTATGTCACAGTCCAGAGCGAAGCAGCCAAAGAGGGACCCACCACAAAGACCTCTGTCTTGTCCCCATTCAGCCCAAGCCAATTATCACCCATCTATCCACCATCTGCCCCTAAGCAGCTGAGATGCTGCCCCCATATGCTGAAGATCAATACGGACAATGATCTCTGTATCATCAGCATATGAATTGCAACTGAGGCCGTGGGAATGAATGAGTCTGACCAAAGACTGAATATACACATTAAAAAGTGTAGGGGACAAGGCGGAGCCCTACGGTGCCCTGGGGAACACCAGATGAGAGGGAGTGAGGGGCAGACCGAAAATAAGAAAGAGACAGAGATTGAGTGCACCCAGTAAAAAAAGATTTCAGCCAGGCCTACACCTGACCAGACACCCCGGCCTCTTTCAACCGATCAACCAGGATGGGGTAGTCGATGGTGTTGAATGCAGCGGAAATATCTAAAAGAATCAGTGCACCCACACCGCCCTGGTCAGAAAGCCGGGAGAGATCATCGAAAACAGAGACTAGTACACTTTCCATACCACGTCCAGGATGAAAAGCCAACTGAAATGTATCAAGGAAGCCAGCTTTTTCAAGAAAAAAAACTAAGCAAAGGTGTTATAAGTGACTCCTGCAGTTTCATAGAAAAAGGGAGGAGAGATATAGGGCAAAAATTGGAAAGAACCGAAAGATGCAAAGTAGGTCTCTTAAGAAGGGGAATCACCAAAGCGTCTTTTAGGTGATCAGGAATTACTCCGGAACTGCACGAATTGTTCACCCCCTGAGTGACCCATAAGGCAGTCTGAGAGATGGTATTCATTAGGATTTTTAAGAGGGATATGTTCGAGAGGGGAAGCATGCCAAATTTTCAAAGTAGCTTCCACTATTTTATCAGGGCTAAAGATAGGAAAGGCAGACCATAGTTGCAAAGGTCCAGTGAATACAGTTGGGGGACGAATAATTTCAGATCTAAAGCTTGAGGTGGCAATTTTGTTTCTAATATTCGCAATCTTCTGAATACAAAATTGCAATACAGAGTCGCAAAGAGGTTGTGAAGTGGTAACCTCAGACTGGGAGTTTGTGGCCAAATAATAGCGGTCTGGATATTCAAAGTATAAAATTGGTGTTTTGCCTCACAGATGGCTTTATGATAACTAAGTGTTTTTTGTCGCAGAAGTCATCCATCCACCTCACAATAGGACTTCCTCCACTTACGCTCAGCCTGCCTGTACCTGAGATGGTGCAGGCTACGATCACCAGTGAACCAGGGCTCAAAGGGGGAAGAGCAGGTAGTGGAAAATCTAAGAGGAGCCAAGTCATCAGCAACAGTAGTCAATAGCTGAGTTAAAAAAGAAAAGTCAATACATTGGGTCTTCAAACACTCAGATGTGATTTGAGCAATAATAGCAGAGTCAGCAAAAGAGCCCCATCGGCGTCTGGATTTTTGACAGCAAGATTCAGGCTACATTGCATCTTGGTGTTAATGTGAAATAGTACAACAAAATGGTCGGATCAATGAACTGGAAAAACCTGTAGCACTGACACTAAAGCAGCAGGAGCCAAAATTAAATAAAATATGTTGCCATGTTGATGTGTCGGCTGATCTACAATCTATGGAAACCCTCAATCAAGAATTGATGCCACAAACCGATTTATCATGGGAAATTAAATATAATTAATTCTTAAATTAAAATCTACAACAAAAATACAGCTAGAATATAGCAATTGCAGTCCTGCAGCTATTTCAACACAAGTATCGCTGAAGGTGGCATCATACCGCAGAGGGCGGTAACTAATATGAACATGGCAGGTGTTAGTGGGGGAAATAGAAAGACGTACCAAGCATGCTTCCATATTAATATTTTGGGACAAAGGCAAAAATATAGGTTTGATGTCAGACTGATGAATTAACACAACCCCCGCCCCCCTCACCAAGGTGGGGTGAGTCACGATCTAAATTCAATATATTATAATCAGCAGGAAGGGGCTCTATAATAGATGGACCTGAAGGTTGACAGGGCCAGGTTTCAGTAACACAAACAACATCCAGTTTCACCTCCTCTAAGCGATCATAAATTACCAATGCATGTGCTGGTAAAGTGCAGGCATTACATAAAAGGCAAATGAAGTCCTTAACAGGAAGTGCAGCTGTTGTCGTCTTCCCCATGACGTAAACAAAACACATCGGGAACACAGTATCAGAAGGAGCCAGCTTTAGTAGATTAATACAAGAATTTATAGGATTGCCATCAGAAGATGAAGTTGTCCCTGGCACGTCCAAGGCAATGACGGCCACAGACGAGATTGCCTTTTACGTGCCTTCGGCACGCTTTAGGCACGCCTACTGCACTGCTCTGCTGCGCTGTCTAGGGTACCGACACATGAAAAAGTGCCGTAAGCCATGTGAATGCAATCAAGCGACAATTGGGAACAGACTCAAGCCCCAACATGCGAAAGTCACTGTGTATAGATAAAAGCCCCAGTTAAAAAAACATCAGCAGGCTATTTTGGGAAAGGGTAACACACTAATATTCACTAAGCGCTCACGCAATAAATAGAGCTACAATAAGTATAGGAGCAAGCCCGGCAGAAACTGCCATAGGCATGATTTAAATGTAATCAGGGGGTCCCACCCCCGAACCGCACTTTAGCACCCTACCCCACACAACACAAACACATATTAACACACACCTACAGACATACACCAAACACTTACCTTCTCTTCACTCCGGCATCTTCTGTCTTACAAGATGTTTCAAGGGCAGGCCTGTCAGACCTTGCATACACTCATGTGCGGTCATGGTTCTCTGGGGCCACAATCTTCAATCTTGGCCATTAGACCTTGAACAGATATTTTGCCACTGTGTTACTATGCCACTGTGTTATTTTGCCACTTTGATATTGTGCTTCATAGACAGTCTGCCACATTGATAGCCTCTGATATTTTCAAACTGTGATCAATTAAACCTTGCTATATTGCATCACTGGGATATTGTGCCCATGTCAAATTGTGTTCATGTCATATTGTACCCACGCGATAATGTGCCCCTATGATATTGTACACCTGTGATATTTTTCCCCAATGATATTGTCCCCATGCTGATTGTATGTCCATGACACATTGACACTTTATTATCCCACCATGATAGGCTGCCACCAGAACAATCTGCCATTCAATAATTTGCCAATGTAACACATTTTAAAACTTTACCATTTAAAAACAAGTCAACTACAATGCCCCCAGACTCACCCTACTGGGACCCTTGTCTACTCGGAAACTGGAACACTTTCCCACTGGGACACTCACCCACTTGGATAGTTGCCCACATAGACACTCGGCCACTGGGACACTTGCCTACTTGAACACTTCCCTACCTGAAAACATTCCTACTGGGTTACTAGGCCACTGGGATAGTTGGCTACTTATATTGTATCTGCCTATTAACAAAATGCCAACCGCAACGTTTAATCATCCCAACCAACTGCCACTCGAATAGCACTGACCACTGGGACACACGCCTATAAGGACAACCAACCAAGAAAATAATTTAGCACTCATAATCTCACAGACTTAATTACAAGCCATTGGGTCTTTTCCCATCCAGATAACCAGCTAAAATAATCAGATAACTAAAACTAAACAAAGATACCACAAACCCAAACAAGGCATAGAAAACTAGCAGGCAAACCCACCGCCAACAGCACAAACCTCAACAAAATTCCCCAAACTGGATTTTTTCAGACATATATTAGCACTTGGTCCAGAGTACCCAGATGCATAACCCAATGTTTGGGAATGTACACTGTCTGGGAGTATTTTAAAATCAAATTTAATGCAGTGAGTACTCAAGAAGTTAAGGGGGCTTGGCAAAAAATCAGTAGAATTGAGAGACCAAGCCCTTACTAAAATAGAAGGGAAGTTTAAAGTAGTTAAAAAAACTCTGAGTATTAATGGACAATGACTTAACATTAAAACCCCAAATGAATGCAGTAGTGAAGAAATGCTTTTTTCCATCTACGCACAATGAAATGGATCCTACACTTTTTCGCCTTCCCACACAGAACACTTGACATCATTCCACTCGTCATGTCAAGAATAGACTACACCGACAGCATCTACCTTTGTATGACTGAACACCTATCAAAAAACTGCAACCAATACCAAATGTAGCAGTAAGTCTAGTCCTCAGACTTGCTAGGAGAGAGCACTTCACACAAGGATTAAGATTCCTACACAGGATTTACTTTAAAACACTCTGCATAATCTACAGTACAATCCATGACCAAGGAGCAGAATTCCTGCACACAAAGTCTCTATCTATGGACTGAAACAAATCCTAAGCTTCAGCATGGTCATACGTCTTGAACCCAAACAATATTGGCAGACACAAGCTGAACTCAATTAACCAAATCTAACCAAAAATTCAAGAAGTTGGGCAGACTCTGAATCCGACAGATATTCAAGTGATTCACTGTTTTGCTGACATATTTCACCCAATACTATTTGGAGCATGTCTATGAAGACCACACAAGCAAACACACTTACTATTTCTATTGAATAATATCACCAGATATGGCTTCACTTAGAACAGAAGATCGGAAGAGGAAGGGAGCCAGCATGAAGCGCTTTATAAGAAAATTCTGCCTCTGTGAGATTTTGCCACACTGCTAGTTTACCACACTGATAGTTTGCATTCCTGTTATTTTGTCACTGATAGTTTGCCTACCTGGATGCTTGCCAAGCATTCAGTTTGCGCCCATTCTAGCCCACCACACTAACAGTTTGCCACACTGATAGTTTTCCTCTGTGATACTCTGCCGCTGTGATGTTTTGCCACTGTTAGGCGGAAACCTGTGCACTTCCCTCTAGGACCACTGCAAAAGATTTAGGACTACAGGTGTTGGGCGGTGAACCCACTTGGTAGCAGTCTGTACCACACAGATTCACTTGGTAGCTGTGGCTGAGCAGTCAGACCTCCCTCAAGAAGAGTTGAGCAGTATGTGGAGTATACAAGATAGGGCAATTCTTCACAGCAAGACAAGTAAACACGCAACGAGGCTTAGTGTAAAGATTTTAAGGTATTTATTTATAACGAAACATCTATGAAAAACACTATGGCAAGTCACGGCAAACAAATCAAACACAATTACTCTACGAAGGAGAAACGATCAATCCCCCTAGCAATATTTCGACAACTCTAGGTTCTACTGGCACCACTTATTTTCAGACAGAGGTGTATACCTCAACCTAGATGACACTCTAATATTGGTTAGGACAGGAGAGAAAAAGATAGGCAGGTTATGAAATCAACACAGTTCAATCTTACGCGGATAAAATGTAAGGCCGGAAGGCAAGAATCACAATAGATCGTAAAGTTCAGAGGCCAGGCCCACTCGGAGAGAGGCAAGGCATGATGTCCCATAAAGTCTCTAGTGGAGATGCATTCAAGTCTTTGTAGCATATTGTTATCGGCAGATTGAACCAGTTCAGAACAACAAATGAGAAAAGCTTGGAGGCGACCCAACGGAACGGAGAGGATTGAGACACCTCACTCGAACCGATCGAAAGGGAAGCCAGGCGGACACGGTACCTTGTTGTGGAGGGCAGCTCCGGCAGGGGTAGTTGTTCCTGGTGGTGGATGGACGTCGGGTCTTTGCCAAGAGTAGAGAGGTTCTCGTCGTCGAAGAAAGTGAAGTCCGGTGCACCACCAGGGAAGAGACCAGCCGCGGAGTGCTCCGTCATAAGGCACCACCTTTTGGTCGTGGTTCAGGGGTAGTGGCTATCCGGTTGCCGAGGTGCTCTGCATGGGCAATTCGACCACTGCGTCCTGAGGCGAATAAAAAGCAAAGGGGACTGGTTGTTCCCACCAGTCAGGGGAAGAGACTCTCCGGCAGGGAGATCTCCTCTGTCGTCGGGAAGTGGTGAGTCGGATCCACAGGGCTCCACCGGAGGTGTCGTTGTGCAGGTCGGCTCAGCGTTACCCTCGACGGATTCTTAGGTCCTGTGGCGACTTCTGAAGATCCAGTCCCAAAAGCCCTGCTTTTATGCAGAAAACCCCCATTCATTCAGCCTAGCTGTCAATCAACACATGCTAAGTGGTGACCGGGGAGGCTCACCACTTGGGCCAATCACTCCAGAGTGCGACCGGAGTTGGCAAGGCAACTCGGTCCAGGGTGCCTAAACCCCCTCCCACACCCCTGTGGTAACCCCGACAGAATGGCACCACTTTGGAGGGTCTCTGTACAGAGCCCGCCAAAAGTGGAACAAAGGGCTCGACCTTTGGTTTAGGAGTCACAGAGACGAACACAGACGCCATTTTTAAAAACCGAGTTCTGGCAGAAAATACCATCCGATAAACTTATTTAAGATAAGTGGATCGGTGGTACGTTAGAGATTAACGAGAAAAAGTATCAATCTCCAACAATGGGACGAATCCCATAGGGTTATGTCCGGGGTCGAACATAACAAGTAGTTTCCACTGCCACCAGCCAAAACTCGACGAGGGGGGACGGGACAGTGCCCCCTCGAGTAACAGATCCAGGAGTAATCGAATTACTCCTATTAGTACGTACACAATAAGATGGTTTGTACTAGTTCTGTTAGTAATTTTAGGTCTAGTAAAGCCAATGGTGACTTTACATGCCCGGGGAGACGGTAGTCAGTCCCCGGGTATGGGGTCTATGGTGGGGGATCCGCTAGGATGCCCCCGTGTTACGGCACGTATGGTACGGTGTAACACACATAGAAAAACATATGAGACCCTATGGAGTAAAAGACCCCATAGCCCATAGAACACATTGACATTTGACGGAATTACACACATACATGTCCAAGAGTGGGAGAAAAAGAGTCTCACTCTTGGCAGGATGGTAAAAAAACAAACTCCCGAAATCCAGCAAAGCTGCTGGGGAACTCACTAGGTTAGGAAATTCAGCCTAAACAGAGAATTCTCCCTAACACTCGCCCCCCCCAGACTAAGGGACAGGAGGATTTAATCCACTCCTGGATGAATCTCATACCTCTAGTCGATGACATACATCCTAGAGAGACCATCAGCATTTTGGTGGTGACATCCTGATCTGTGCTCAATGGTGACATCAAACCCTTGCAGGCAGATCGACCATCTCAATAGTTTTGGGTTTTCCCTTTTCATTTGCATTAACCATCTCAAGGGTTGGTGGTCAGTCTGAATGACAAAAGTAGAACCATACAAGTACGGCCTAAACTTCTTCAGCGCCCACACGATAGCAAAGCACTCTCTTTCGATTGTTGCCCACCTTGTTTCAGGATCCTTCAGCTTGCGGCTGATGAAGCAAACGGGGTGCTCCCTACCTTTCCCATCCAGTTCACTGAGTACGGCACCTATTCCTACATTTGAAGCATCTGTCTGCACAATGAAGTGTTGGCGGTAATCAGGAGCTCTGAGTACTGGGGCTTGGCAAAGAGCCTTTTTCAAGTTTTCAAAAGCCTGATTGCACTCCTCGTTCCATTTAACCTTTTTAGGAAATTTGGGCGAGGAGATGACATTCAGTGGAGAAGCTATGGTCCCATAGTTCTCTATGAAATTCCTGTAATACCCAGTGAGGCCGAGGAAGGCTCTCACCTGGGTTTGAGTAGTCGGTGTTGTCCAATTTTGCACAGCTTCAATTTTACTGAGCAAAGGCCTTATTTCTCCACCGCCTACCTCATGCCCAAGATAGACTACCTTACTCTGTCCAATTTGGCATTTGCTCGCCTTTCTGGTCAGATTGGCTCGTCCAAGAGCCTGCAAAACATCTCTCAGGTGGGTTACATATTCTTCCCAGGAATTGCTGAACACTGCGATGTCATCCAAGTATGCCACGCAGAAGTCCTCCATCCCATTCAGAACCTGGCTTACCATCCGTTGAAACGTAGCAGGTGCATTCTTCAGTCCGAAAGGCATTACCTTAAACTGGTATAAGCCAACGGGGGTAGAAAATGCAGTTTTCTCCTTGGCATGGTCTGTCAGGGCTATTTGCCAATAGCCTGACGTCAAGTCAAATGTGCTGAGGAACTTAGCGGCGCCAAGTTTATCCACCAACTCATCTGTTCTTGGCAAAGGGTGGGCATCAGTCTTGGTGACTGCATTAAGAGCTCTATAATCCACGCAGAATCTAAGTTCTTTAGATCCGGCCTTTGGTACTAACACAACTGAGCTAGGCAATGGACTAGTAGAGGGCTCTATTACCCCGAGATCGAGCATCTTGCTGACCTCACCTTTGATGTGGGTTCGTACGTTTTCTGACATGCGGTATCCTCTGCTTTTAACTGGCAGACAGTCACCAGTGAGTATGTCGTGCTGGCCCCAAGGGGTCAAGCCTGGTGAAAGCGAGAACAGAGAGGCAAACTGATTCAACATAGATTTGCACTCTTATTGTTGCTCGGGTATCAGATTGGAGGAGAGATTCACTCCTTCAATTTTTTCATCTAAAGGCAAGCCTCTGAGGAGATCCGGAAGAGCTTCACTCTCTTCTTCTTCCTCGGATGACGCTAGAAGCAACGCTCCTACATCAGGTCGCGAGACATACGCTTTAAGTCGATTGGTGTGAAAGACTGTCAGAGCCTCCTTGGGATTGCCCAAGTCCACCAGATAGTTAACCTCTCCGAGTTTACCCACTACTCGGAAGGGTCCCATCCACTTATCTTGCAAGGCCCTCTGCCTTGTTGGGATCATAACGAGAACGAGCTGGTCTTGAGCGAACTCAACCATTTTAGCCTTTTGATCGTGCCAGTGCTTGACCAATGCTTGTCCAGCTTTCAAGTTATCGCTTGCTTCTGTCATCATGTGCGACATTCTCCTCCGGAGACCTATCACGTAGTCAGTCACTCTGACTGGGTTGAGGGAAGGAGCACTCTTCAACCCCTCCTTAACCAGGGCCAATGGACCTCTGACGGGATGACCATAGAGTAGTTCGAAGGGAGAGTAACCTACTCCCTCCTGAGGGACTTCTCTATAAGCAAAGAGAAGGCATGGCAGTAGAAGGTCCCACTTACGCTTAAGGGGTTCCTCTAAAGCACCTATCATGCTCTTCATGGTTCGGTTGAACCGTTCTACCAACCCATTGGTTTGTGGGTGGTAAGCTGTTGAGAACTTGTAAGTAACTCCACAGGTTTTCCACATGGCTTTCATGTAGTGGGACATAAAGTTTGACCCCCTGTCAGAGATTACTTCCTTAGGAAACCCGACCCTAGTAAAAATACCAAAGAGGGCCTTAGCCACAGCCGGAGCTGTAACAGTCCTCATAGGAATTGCCTTAGGATACCTAGTAGCATGGTCTACTACAACAAGTATAAACCTGTTGCCTGAGGAGGTTGGAGGATCAAGGGGACCAACGATGTCAATCCCTACTCTCTCAAATGGGACTCCCACAACTGGGAGAGGCACTAAAGGTGCCACATTCTTGGAGCCAACCTTACCAGAGATCTGGCAGGTGTGGCAGCTCCTGCAGTGTTTTTCTACTTCGGCCCCCATCTTTGGCCAATAGAAATAGAGAGAGAGCCTTTCCTTAGTCTTCTTGAAACTCAAGTGACCAGCCAAAGGAATCTCGTGGGCTAACTGCAAGAACTGTGGTCTGTTCTCTTGGGGTACTACAAGTCGTTTGTAGTCTCCAGGTGCAGACTCGGTCGGTTCACTGTAGAAGAGGCCATCTTCCCAGTGCAACCTGTATTTCCCAGGCTCTTGCCCTTCAGCCTGAGCTTCTGCCTGGCGGCGAAGACCTTCCAGAGTTGGACATTCTCTCTGTCCCTTACTGAAGTCTGCCCTGCTGGGTCCACCTTCTGCCAGTAAAGACTGCAGCTCAGGATGGTCAACAGGATCCAGATCTCCAATGAGTTCCTGTCCTTCCATTAGCTCTTCCTCAGAGTCTAATTCTACCACACAGGGTTGTACCTCCCTCTCAGCCTCGGCTGGAGGTGGAGTTACGGGTGTAACTTTGGACAATCTTGGGGAAGTCCGTGTTGGCTGCACTGGAATGCTGGCTGCTGGTTTCGGGATAGAAGCCTTAGGTTTCCCTTTTGCTTCTGATGTCTTGGAGACAGCGGCCGACAATTCCAGTGGAGCAGGAGTGATTTCTTTCTTCATCATCTCCACGAGAGTACTGTGCATGGTCCTCTCTCTTGCAGGTCTGGTTAGCTCCTGTAACCGTTTACTAGGAGGTCTGGGAGTATGCGATACAACTCAGAGAGTTTTCAAATCATTACCCAACAGTACGCGTCCTGGTACCTCACTCTGTATGCTGACAGGTATCTTCACAGTCATGTCGTTACACTGGATGAGAACTGGTAATTGGGGAAGCATCTGCACAGGCCCTCCAGCTAACTTGGTGAGGCATTTGGGTGCCTTAGCAACATCCTCGGCCTGAAAAAACGATTTATCCACCACAGTTATGCTGGCCCCAGTGTCCCTAATGGCAGGAGTCTCCTGACCATTCACCTGGACACTGTCCTTATAATACTCTTTAGTATTATCGGGGATAGAATTATAGACATCTAAATTCTGTTGTTCCCACAACCCCAGAGATACTAAAGAAACGCTGGCTGAGACTCCAATGGGTTCGTCAGCTAGCAATAGAAAGTTTCCACTTGCCATTTGGACTTCCTCCTCTGGAGCGAAGGCTAAGGAGACAAGCTGGACCCCTGAAGGTTTACCCTTACATCTGGGATCTCCTTTCACGTGGTCAGTCGAGCCACAAACAAAGCATTTACCGAATGCTTTCTGGAATGGTGGCTTGTTCTGACCTCCTTCCGGTTTGGCACCAGAAGACACACTATTCTGCTGTGGTTTTCCTTGTGGCTTACCCTTCTGGTTTTGTTTGGGGCCCTCTTTGGAATGTGAGGTATTAGAATTCTCTTTTGAGTCTTTTTTAGGCTGTTTTCCCTCATCCTTTTTCTGAGTTGCCCCAGCATCCTTATGAGTAGCCCTGTTGGCAACCCACAAGTCAGCAGCCTTAGCTAGCTCCCTGGAATCCAATTCCTTCGAATCAGCCAAGTGCTGTCTGAGCTCAGGAGAACAGGCATCATAAATAGACTCCAACATAGAAAGATTTCTCATACCTTCATAAGTGTTCACTTTGTAACCCTTAATCCATCCCTCTAAGTTTTTCAACCCTTCACTCACCCAGGTAGCCCAAGGGGTACCATCATGCTTTTTGAGGGTTCTAAACCTCTTAAGATACTGGGAAGGGGTCTTCCCGAATCTAGCTATTAAAGCTAGTTTCACACTTTCGTAATCCGTCTTATCCACCTCCCCCAACTCCATTACCACATCAGTCGCAACAGGAGGGAGCCTAGAGAACAACCAGGGACGTAAAGCATTCCCGGTGATGTCCTGGAGCCCATGATTGTATTCAAACAGTTGGAACCAATCCAATACATCCAATCTCAGTTCATACATACCCACTAATTCCTTCGGCATCCGGGGTCTTTTGGGACTAGAGCTCCTAGAGGAACCAGAGGAGAGAGAAGCATTTTCCATAGACAACTTTTTCATCTCTAACTCGTGATTAAGTTCTATTTCCCTGAGTCTCAACTCAGCTTGCTTCTGCTCAGCCTGGGCATTCATCCGTCTGAACTCAAGCTCTTGGTTTCGTTCGGATTGAGCCAAGAACCGTTTGTATTCTAGTTCGAGCTTCATTTTTTCAAGTTCAAAATAAGCAGGGTTACTTGTGGGACCTGGTATGGGCCCCGTAGGTACAGCTGGTAAAGCAGGTAGAGGAGCAGGGGAGACAGTTTCGTTAGCCCCTCCGTCCTCGTCAGCCTCTTCATCGCTATCATCAGAATTACGATTCAGATCAACACCATCACTGTTATCTACAGTTGCTGGAGAGATTGGTTCCTCTGAACCAGTACCCAGACTTTGGTTCGCCAGCAATCTCTCGATCAGTTCTAACTTCTTGCCTCTTACAGAAAGATTTGCTTGCCTACAGAGAGCTCGCAAACTCTCAGTATTTTCACCTGACAAGGACTCTTGACTGTAAGTTTCCATCGTAGACATGTTTTTTGAAAGTTGCTTGTTGTGCAAAGTTTTGTGGTTAGTTATCCTACAGTGTCGAAAAGCACTCTAAACTGTATACTCGATACAAATCTCACCGCTGTACACCAGTGTTAGGCGGAAACCTGTGCAGTTCCCTCTGGGACCACTGCAAAAGATTTAGGACTACAGGTGTTGGGCGGTGAACCCACTTGGTAGCAGTCTGTACCACACAGATTCACTTGGTAGCTGTGGCTGAGCAGTCAGACTTCCCTCAAGAAGAGTTGAGCAGTATGTGGAGTATACAAGATAGGGCAATTCTTCACAGCAAGACAAGTAAACACGCAACGAGGCTTAGTGTAAAGATTTTAAGGTATTTATTTATAACGAAACATCTATGAAAAACACTATGGCAAGTCACGGCAAACAAATCAAACACAATTACTCTACGAAGGAGAAACGATCAATCCCCCTAGCAATATTTCGACAACTCTAGGTTCTACTGGCACCACTTATTTTCAGACAGAGGTGTATACCGCAACCTAGATGACACTCTAATATTGGTTAGGACGGGAGAGAAAAAGATAGGCAGGTTATGAAATCAACACAGTTCAATCTTACGCGGATAAAATGTAAGGCTGGAAGGCAAGAATCACAATAGATCGTAAAGTTCAGAGGTCAGGCCCACTCGGAGAGAGGCAAGGCGCGATGTCCCATAAAGTCTCTAGTGGAGATGCATTCAAGTCTTTGTAGCAAATTGTTATCGGCAGATTGAACCAGTTCAGAACAACAAATGAGAAAAGCTTGGAGGCGACCCAACGGAACGGAGAGGATTGAGACACCTCACTCGAACCGATCAAAAGGGAAGCCAGGTGGACACGGTACCTTGTTGTGGAGGGCAGCTCCGGCGGGGGCAGTGTTCCTGGTGGTGGATGCACGTCGGGTCTTTGCCAAAAGTAGAGAGGTTCTCGTCGTCGAAGAAAGTGAAGTCCGGTGCACCACCAGGGAAGAGACCAGCCGCGGAGTGCTCCGTCACAAGGCACCACCTTTTGGTCGCGGTTCAAGGGTAGTGGCTATCCGGTTGCCGAGGTGCTCTGCATGGGCAATTCGACCACTGCGTCCTGAGGCGAATAAAAAGCAAAGGGGACTGGTTGTTCCCACCAGTCAGGGGAAGAGACTCTCCGGCAGGGAGATCTCCTCTGTCGTCGGGAAGTGGTGAGTCAGATCCGCAGGGCTCCACCGGAGGTGTCGTCGTGTAGGTCGGCTCAGCGTTACCCTCGTCGGATTCCTAGGTCCTGTGGCGACTTCTGAAGATCCAGTCCCAAAAGCCCTGCTTTTATGCAGAAAACCCCCATTCATTCAGCCTAGCTGTCAATCAACACATGCTAAGTGGTGAGCGGGGAGGCTCATCACTTGGGCCAATCACTCCAGAGTGCGACCGGAGTTGGCAAGGCAACTCGGTCCAGGGTGCCTAAACCCCCTCCCACACCCCTGTGGTAACTCAGACAGAATGGCACCACTTTGGAGGGTCTCTGTACAGAGCCCGCCAAAAGTGGAACAAAGGGCTCGACCTTTGGTTTAGGAGTCACAGAGACGAACACAGACGCCATTTTTAAAAACCGAGTTCTGGCAGAAAATACCATCCGATAAACTTATTTAAGATAAGTGGATCGGTGGTACGTTAGAGATTAACGAGAAAAAGTATCAATCTCCAACAATGGGACGAATCCCATAGGGTTATGTCCGGGGTCGAACATAACAAGTAGTTTCCACTGCCACCAGCCAAAACTCGACGAGGGGGGACGGGAAAGTGCCCCCTCGAGTAACAGATCCAGGAGTAATCGAATGACTCCTATTAGTACGTCCACAATAAGATGGTTTGTACTAGTTCTGTTAGTAATTTTAGGTCTAGTAAAGCCAATGGCGACTTTACATGCCCGGGGAGACGGTAGTCAGTCCCCGGGTATGGAGTCTATGGTGGGGGATCCGCTAGGACGCCCCCGTGTTACGGCACGTATGGTGCAGTGTAACACACATAGAAAAACATATGAGACCCTATGGAGTAAAAGACCCCATAGCCCATAGAACACATTGACATTTGAAGGAATTACACACATACATGTCCAAGAGTGGGAGAAAAAGAGTCTCACTCTTGGCAGGATGGAAAAAAAACAAACTCCCGAAATCCAGCAAAGCTGCTGGGGGACTCACTAGGTTAGGAAATTCAGCCTCGATTCCAACACTCCCTGTGTTCTCATTCTGCTCGATCTCTCCTCTGCCTTTGACACTGTCAACCATGCCATCCTGCTCAACCGTCTCCGTGATTACCTGGGTATCACTGGTCAGGCTCTGGCATGGCTGACCTCTTTCCTTTCCGGTCGACCCTCCCAGGTCCAAATGGGCTCCTTCCTCTCTGACATCTTTTTCTCCACCTGTGGTGTCCCCCAGGGATCCAACCTCTCTCCCTTGCTTTTCAACCAGTATCTGGCACTCCTTGCCCACCGCATCGCCACTCTCTGCCCCTACTTCCAGTGCTATGCGGACAATACCCAGCTCATTTTCAGGCTACCCTCGGCCTCCTCCTCTCCTTCCCTCATCTCCGACTGTCTATCTGCTATCCAGGAATGGTGTGCCGCCAACGACCTCTGCCTTAACGCCAGTAAGACTGAGATTCTACTCATCGGCACACCCACTCCCTCCTTCCCTGCAGCTCTCTGGCCGGCCTCCCTTGGCCCCCTTCCTGCCCCTACCTGCAAGGCTAAAAACCTCGGGGTCATCTTCGACTCCACACTCTCCTTCTCTCCTCATATATCTGACGTCTCTAAGAAGTCACACTACCAGCTGCACCTCCTCAGAGGTATTCTTCCCTTCCTCTCCTTCCCCCAGAAGCTCACTGTCTCCCGAGCCCTGGTTCTCTCAAGGCTGGACTACTGTAACAGCCTCTATCTTAATCTGCCTGCCTCCACTCTCCGCCCTCTGCAACTTATCCAGAACAGAACTGTGAGACTTGTCCTTGGCCTCAAGCCCAGGGACCGTATCTCTCCAGGACTGAAATCTCTTCACTGGCTCCCAGTGGCTGCGAGGATTAAGTTCAAAACCCTCTGCATTGTCCACAAGGCCTTCTGGGGCCTGGGGCCTAAATACCTTCAACTCTCTCTTCCTAAATATCTTCCTTCACGAGCCCTTCGCTCATCCGTCTCCAACTCCCTCATGGTCAGCCGCTTCTCGAAGCAACGAGCTGGGGGCAGATCTCTCTCCGCAGCAGGGGCCTCCCTCTGGAACAGCCTTCCTGCCTCCCTGAAACTTGAGGAGAACCATCTCCGGTTCCGGAAGCACCTCAAAACCTTCCTCTTCGCTTCTGCCTTCTCTCTCCCTCTCCCCTGCTAAACCGGCTTAACTCCCCACTGAATTCTGCACTATACCTGCATCTGGGCCACTCTCAGCGACCTCGGTCCAGGGCCCAGCCACTCTCCACTTACACTGCCTCCCTGGCTCCCCCTGCACTGCGGGACTGTCACTGTATCCCTACAGCCCCCTTCCCAGCTCTGCACTTACCTCGCACTTGCCACCAGCTGGCCCTTTTTATTTATTATTTATTATTTATTATTTATTTACGCAAAAACAAAGAGGTGATGGCTGGAAGGTTTAGAATTAATCTTAGCCACTGGCAATGCTCTGGGCAACCCTCCAGACCACCGTTCTTCGCCTGCCAAGCCATTACAGAAGGGAAAGACCATATGCAAATCAGGCTTGGCCCCACCCCAAAAGGGGCAGTCCAGCCCGAACTGCTAGGCCACATCCCCTCTGCACGAGACCACAAGCATCCCCAAACATGTTTCGCCCTTGTTGAGGCTCATCAGTGAGGAGTAGCTTGGGTCTCTAGGCCCAGCAGGCACGGGACCCACGTCTGGGCATACCCGTCCCACTCGGGGTGACATAGCAAAAACAAAGAGGTGATGGCTGGAAGGTTTAGAATTAATCTTAGCCACTGGCAATGCTCTGGGCAACCCTCCAGACCACCGTTCTTCGCCTGCCAAGCCATTACAGAAGGGAAAGACCATATGCAAATCAGGCTTGGCCCCACCCCAAAAGGGGCAGTCCAGCCCGAACTGCTAGGCCACATCCCCTCTGCACGAGACCACAAGCATCCCCAAACATGTTTCGCCCTTGTTGAGGCTCATCAGTGAGGAGTAGCTTGGGTCTCTAGGCCCAGCAGGCACGGGACCCACGTCTGGGCATACCCGTCCCACTCGGGGTGACATAGCAAAAACAAAGAGGTGATGGCTGGAAGGTTTAGAATTAATCTTAGCCACTGGCAATGCTCTGGGCAACCCTCCAGACCACCGTTCTTCGCCTGCCAAGCCATTACAGAAGGGAAAGACCATATGCAAATCAGGCTTGGCCCCACCCCAAAAGGGGCAGTCCAGCCCGAACTGCTAGGCCACATCCCCTCTGCACGAGACCACAAGCATCCCCAAACATGTTTCGCCCTTGTTGAGGCTCATCAGTGAGGAGTAGCTTGGGTCTCTAGGCCCAGCAGGCACGGGACCCACGTCTGGGCATACCCGTCCCACTCGGGGTGACATAGCAAAAACAAAGAGGTGATGGCTGGAAGGTTTAGAATTAATCTTAGCCACTGGCAATGCTCTGGGCAACCCTCCAGACCACCGTTCTTCGCCTGCCAAGCCATTACAGAAGGGAAAGACCATATGCAAATCAGGCTTGGCCCCACCCCAAAAGGGGCAGTCCAGCCCGAACTGCTAGGCCACATCCCCTCTGCACGAGACCACAAGCATCCCCAAACATGTTTCGCCCTTGTTGAGGCTCATCAGTGAGGAGTAGCTTGGGTCTCTAGGCCCAGCAGGCACGGGACCCACGTCTGGGCATACCCGTCCCACTCGGGGTGACATAGCAAAAACAAAGAGGTGATGGCTGGAAGGTTTAGAATTAATCTTAGCCACTGGCAATGCTCTGGGCAACCCTCCAGACCACCGTTCTTCGCCTGCCAAGCCATTACAGAAGGGAAAGACCATATGCAAATCAGGCTTGGCCCCACCCCAAAAGGGGCAGTCCAGCCCGAACTGCTAGGCCACATCCCCTCTGCACGAGACCACAAGCATCCCCAAACATGTTTCGCCCTTGTTGAGGCTCATCAGTGAGGAGTAGCTTGGGTCTCTAGGCCCAGCAGGCACGGGACCCACGTCTGGGCATACCCGTCCCACTCGGGGTGACATAGCAAAAACAAAGAGGTGATGGCTGGAAGGTTTAGAATTAATCTTAGCCACTGGCAATGCTCTGGGCAACCCTCCAGACCACCGTTCTTCGCCTGCCAAGCCATTACAGAAGGGAAAGACCATATGCAAATCAGGCTTGGCCCCACCCCAAAAGGGGCAGTCCAGCCCGAACTGCTAGGCCACATCCCCTCTGCACGAGACCACAAGCATCCCCAAACATGTTTCGCCCTTGTTGAGGCTCATCAGTGAGGAGTAGCTTGGGTCTCTAGGCCCAGCAGGCACGGGACCCACGTCTGGGCATACCCGTCCCACTCGGGGTGACATAGCAAAAACAAAGAGGTGATGGCTGGAAGGTTTAGAATTAATCTTAGCCACTGGCAATGCTCTGGGCAACCCTCCAGACCACCGTTCTTCGCCTGCCAAGCCATTACAGAAGGGAAAGACCATATGCAAATCAGGCTTGGCCCCACCCCAAAAGGGGCAGTCCAGCCCGAACTGCTAGGCCACATCCCCTCTGCACGAGACCACAAGCATCCCCAAACATGTTTCGCCCTTGTTGAGGCTCATCAGTGAGGAGTAGCTTGGGTCTCTAGGCCCAGCAGGCACGGGACCCACGTCTGGGCATACCCGTCCCACTCGGGGTGACATAGCAAAAACAAAGAGGTGATGGCTGGAAGGTTTAGAATTAATCTTAGCCACTGGCAATGCTCTGGGCAACCCTCCAGACCACCGTTCTTCGCCTGCCAAGCCATTACAGAAGGGAAAGACCATATGCAAATCAGGCTTGGCCCCGCCCCAAAAGGGGCAGTCCAGCCCGAACTGCTAGGCCACATCCCCTCTGCACGAGACCACAAGCATCCCCAAACATGTTTCGCCCTTGTTGAGGCTCATCAGTGAGGAGTAGCTTGGGTCTCTAGGCCCAGCAGGCACGGGACCCACGTCTGGGCATACCCGTCCCACTCGGGGTGACATAGCAAAGTCACCCCGAGTGGGACGGGTATGCCCAGACGTGCAGAAGGGATGTGACCTAGCAGTTCGGGCTGGACTGCCCCTTTTGGGGTAGGACCAAGACTGATTTGCATATGGTTTTTCCCCTTCTGTAATGGCTTGGCAGGCTGAAAAACGATGGTCTGGAGGGTTGCCCAGAGCTTTGCCCGTGGTTATGATTAATTCAAAACCTTCCAGCCATCACCTTTCTGTTTTGTTAAAGTCACCCCGAGTGGGACGGGTATGCCCAGACGTGGGTCCCGAGTCTGCCGGGCCTAGAGACCCAAGCTACTCCTCACTGATGACGCCCAACAAGGCTGAAACATGTCTGGGGATGCTTGTGGTCTCGTGCAGAAGGGATGTGACCTAGCAGTTCGGGCTGGACTGCCCCTTTTGGGGTAGGACCAAGACTGATTTGCATATGGTTTTTCCCCTTCTGTAATGGCTTGGCAGGCTGAAAAACGATGGTCTGGAGGGTTGCCCAGAGCTTTGCCCGTGGTTATGATTAATTCAAAACCTTCCAGCCATCACCTTTCTGTTTTGTTAAAGTCACCCCGAGTGGGACGGGTATGCCCAGACGTGGGTCCCGAGTCTGCCGGGCCTAGAGACCCAAGCTACTCCTCACTGATGACGCCCAACAAGGCTGAAACATGTCTGGGGATGCTTGTGGTCTCGTGCAGAAGGGATGTGACCTAGCAGTTCGGGCTGGACTGCCCCTTTTGGGGTAGGACCAAGACTGATTTGCATATGGTTTTTCCCCTTCTGTAATGGCTTGGCAGGCTGAAAAACGATGGTCTGGAGGGTTGCCCAGAGCTTTGCCCGTGGTTATGATTAATTCAAAACCTTCCAGCCATCACCTTTCTGTTTTGTTAAAGTCACCCCGAGTGGGACGGGTATGCCCAGACGTGGGTCCCGAGTCTGCCGGGCCTAGAGACCCAAGCTACTCCTCACTGATGACGCCCAACAAGGCTGAAACATGTCTGGGGATGCTTGTGGTCTCGTGCAGAAGGGATGTGACCTAGCAGTTCGGGCTGGACTGCCCCTTTTGGGGTAGGACCAAGACTGATTTGCATATGGTTTTTCCCCTTCTGTAATGGCTTGGCAGGCTGAAAAACGATGGTCTGGAGGGTTGCCCAGAGCTTTGCCCGTGGTTATGATTAATTCAAAACCTTCCAGCCATCACCTTTCTGTTTTGTTAAAGTCACCCCGAGTGGGACGGGTATGCCCAGACGTGGGTCCCGAGTCTGCCGGGCCTAGAGACCCAAGCTACTCCTCACTGATGACGCCCAACAAGGCTGAAACATGTCTGGGGATGCTTGTGGTCTCGTGCAGAAGGGATGTGACCTAGCAGTTCGGGCTGGACTGCCCCTTTTGGGGTAGGACCAAGACTGATTTGCATATGGTTTTTCCCCTTCTGTAATGGCTTGGCAGGCTGAAAAACGATGGTCTGGAGGGTTGCCCAGAGCTTTGCCCGTGGTTATGATTAATTCAAAACCTTCCAGCCATCACCTTTCTGTTTTGTTAAAGTCACCCCGAGTGGGACGGGTATGCCCAGACGTGGGTCCCGAGTCTGCCGGGCCTAGAGACCCAAGCTACTCCTCACTGATGACGCCCAACAAGGCTGAAACATGTCTGGGGATGCTTGTGGTCTCGTGCAGAAGGGATGTGACCTAGCAGTTCGGGCTGGACTGCCCCTTTTGGGGTAGGACCAAGACTGATTTGCATATGGTTTTTCCCCTTCTGTAATGGCTTGGCAGGCTGAAAAACGATGGTCTGGAGGGTTGCCCAGAGCTTTGCCCGTGGTTATGATTAATTCAAAACCTTCCAGCCATCACCTTTCTGTTTTGTTAAAGTCACCCCGAGTGGGACGGGTATGCCCAGACGTGGGTCCCGAGTCTGCCGGGCCTAGAGACCCAAGCTACTCCTCACTGATGACGCCCAACAAGGCTGAAACATGTCTGGGGATGCTTGTGGTCTCGTGCAGAAGGGATGTGACCTAGCAGTTCGGGCTGGACTGCCCCTTTTGGGGTAGGACCAAGACTGATTTGCATATGGTTTTTCCCCTTCTGTAATGGCTTGGCAGGCTGAAAAACGATGGTCTGGAGGGTTGCCCAGAGCTTTGCCCGTGGTTATGATTAATTCAAAACCTTCCAGCCATCACCTTTCTGTTTTGTTAAAGTCACCCCGAGTGGGACGGGTATGCCCAGACGTGGGTCCCGAGTCTGCCGGGCCTAGAGACCCAAGCTACTCCTCACTGATGACGCCCAACAAGGCTGAAACATGTCTGGGGATGCTTGTGGTCTCGTGCAGAAGGGATGTGACCTAGCAGTTCGGGCTGGACTGCCCCTTTTGGGGTAGGACCAAGACTGATTTGCATATGGTTTTTCCCCTTCTGTAATGGCTTGGCAGGCTGAAAAACGATGGTCTGGAGGGTTGCCCAGAGCTTTGCCCGTGGTTATGATTAATTCAAAACCTTCCAGCCATCACCTTTCTGTTTTGTTAAAGTCACCCCGAGTGGGACGGGTATGCCCAGACGTGGGTCCCGAGTCTGCCGGGCCTAGAGACCCAAGCTACTCCTCACTGATGACGCCCAACAAGGCTGAAACATGTCTGGGGATGCTTGTGGTCTCGTGCAGAAGGGATGTGACCTAGCAGTTCGGGCTGGACTGCCCCTTTTGGGGTAGGACCAAGACTGATTTGCATATGGTTTTTCCCCTTCTGTAATGGCTTGGCAGGCTGAAAAACGATGGTCTGGAGGGTTGCCCAGAGCTTTGCCCGTGGTTATGATTAATTCAAAACCTTCCAGCCATCACCTTTCTGTTTTGTTAAAGTCACCCCGAGTGGGACGGGTATGCCCAGACGTGGGTCCCGAGTCTGCCGGGCCTAGAGACCCAAGCTACTCCTCACTGATGACGCCCAACAAGGCTGAAACATGTCTGGGGATGCTTGTGGTCTCATGCAGAAGGGATGTGACCTAGCAGTTCGGGCTGGACTGCCCCTTTTGGGGTAGGACCAAGACTGATTTGCATATGGTTTTTCCCCTTCTGTAATGGCTTGGCAGGCTGAAAAACGATGGTCTGGAGGGTTGCCCAGAGCTTTGCCCGTGGTTATGATTAATTCAAAACCTTCCAGCCATCACCTTTCTGTTTTGTTATTTATTTACGCTACTTACCTTGTACTGCACTTTCCCCCCACCTCCTCCCCCTGCACTTTCTCCTTTTTCCCTTCCTCTGCACTTGTGCGATCTGAATGACACCTGGCCTAGTAGGATCGTTTGTCTGTCTTCCCCTTGTTTCCCTCCCTCCCTGCCTCGTCGCGCCTTGAAACACTTGTGTATAGGCGCGTTACAAATACCTTATCACATCATATCATATCATAGCCTAAACAGAGAATTCTCCCTAACAGCCACTGTGGAATTTTGCAACTGTGTTATTTTTCCACTGTGATATTGTGTCTTACAGATAGTTTGCCACACTGATTCTCTGCCACACTGATAGTTTTCCATAGTTATAGTTTGTCCGACTGACATTTTGTCACGTTGGGCGTTTGCAACACTGATAGTTTGCCACAATGATAATTTGCCTTGCCGATTGTTTTTTCACAGATAGGTTGCCTCTGTGAGACTCTGTCTCTGAGATAAATTGCCAGTGTGCAATTTTGCAAGTGTGTTATTTTGCCACTGTGATATTGTGCCTCACTTATACTTTACCACACTAATTGTCCCCCGCACTAACAGTTTGACATACCAATAGTTTGCCTCTGTGAGATTTTGCTGTTCTGGTATTATGCAATTGTGATATTGTACCTCAGTGACAGCCTGCCACACTGATAGATGGCCACACTGATAGTTCACCACACTGATTGTTTGCCACAGTGACAGTTTGCCACAGTCACAGTTTGCCACACTGACAGTTTGCTACACTGATTATTTGCCACACTGATATTGGGCCAACACTGATAGATTGTCAGGTCTGATAGCTAGCCTCTGTGAGATGTTGACACTCTGATATTTTGCTAATGTGATATTGTGCCTCACTGATAGACTGCTTCAGTGATAGTTTACTGCACAGATATTTTTCTGCAGTGATAGAGTGGCACGCAGATGATCTGCCACAGTGACAGTTTGCTACACTGATAGTTTGCCACAGTGATAGTTTGCAACATGAATAGTTTGCCCCATTGATGGTTTGCTTCTGATACTTTGCCTCTGTGATATTTTGTCACAGTGATAGTTTTCCACTGTGTTATTGTGCCTCACTAATAGTTTGCCACACTGAATGTTTGCCACAGTTATAGTGTGCCACACTGATAGTTTGCCACAGTGACAGTTTGCAACAGTGATAGTTTGCCACAGTGATAATTTGCCTTGCAGATAGTTACCCCACTGTTAGTTTGCCTCTGTGATAATCTGCCTCTGTGATATTTTGCCACTTTGATAGTTTTCCACTGTGTTATTTTCGTATCCAATGATAATCTTGTGGCAAAAAAGCTGCAGCACAAAAAGATGATTTTATAAAATGCATTTTCCACTGCATTTATAAGTGTGAAGGTGGGTTATGGTTATATTTATATATATGTATATATAAAGGGAATAATGGGAGTGCTGGGGGGGAGCTGCTTCTGCATATAAATGCATTTAAATCTGTGGCATTTTCTGTTGTGCCAATGTGTTATTCTGCCACTGTGATATTTTGCCAATCTTTTATTATCACACTGATAGTTTGCCTCTGTGAGATTTTGCCACTCTGATATTTTACCAATGCAATATTGTGCCTCATTGATAGTCAGTCACACTGATATTTTGCCTTACTCATAATCTGACACAGTGATATGTTGCTACATTGATATTTTTCCATCGTGATAGATTGGCACACTGATGATTCGCCACAGTGATAGTTTGCCACATGGATAGTTTGCCCCACTGATGGATTGCCTCTATGATATTTTGCCTCTGTGATATTCTAGCACTATGATAGCTTGCCACTGTGCAATTATGTCACAGTCCTGAGAGAAGCGGCCAAAGGGGGACCCACCATCAAGACCTCTGTCTTGTCCCCATTCAGCCCACGCCAGTTATCACCCATCTATCCACCAACTGCCCCTAAGCACTCCCGCAGCTGAGACGCAGACCCCCATATGCTGAAGATCAATATGGACAATGATCTGCATATCATCAGCATTTGAATAGCACCTGAGGCCGTGGGAATGAATGAGTCTGACCAAAGGCTGAATATACACATTCAAAAGTGTAGGGGACAAGGCAGAGCCCTGGGGGACACCACATAAGAGGGAGTGAGGGGCAGACCGAAAATAAGAAAGAGACAGTGATTGACTGCACCCAGTAAAAAAAGTCAGAGTCAGCCAGACCTACACCTGACCAGACACTTCGGCCTCTATCAACCAATCAACCAGGATGAGGTAGTCGATGGTGATCAATGCAGCAGAAAGATCTAAAAGAATCAGTGCACCCACACCACCCTGGTCAGAGAGCTGGGAGAGATCATCCAAAACAGAGACTAGTACACTTTCCGTACCACGGCCAGAACGAAAAGCCAACTGAAATGTATCAAAGAAGGCAGCTTTTTCAAGAAAAAAAACAAGTAAAGGTGATATAAGTGACTCGTGCAGTTTCATAGAAAAAGGGAGGAGAGATATAGGGCAAAAATTGGAAAGAACCGAAGGATCCAAAGTAGGTTTCCTAAGAAGAAAAATCACCAAAGCATGTTTTAGGTGCTCAGGAATTAATCCAGAACTGCACGAATGGTTCACTGCCGGAATGACCCATAAGGCAGTCTGAGAGATGGTATTCGTTAGGATTTTAAGAGGGATGTGGTCGAGAGGGGAGGCAGGCCGAATTTTCAAAGTAGCTTCCACTATATTATCAGGGCTAAAGATAGGAAAGGCAGACCATGGCTGCAAAGGTCCAGTGAAAACAGTTGGGGGAAGCCTAATTCCAGATCTAAGGCTCAAGGTGGCAATTTTGTTTGTAATATTCGCAATCTTCTGAATACAAAATTGAGACACCGAGCTGCAAAGAAGTTGTGAAGTGGTAACTTCAGACTAGGAGTTACAGGGATCTAAGATTCTGTGTACCAAACAAAACAGTTCTTGTGGCCGAATAATAGCGGTTTGAATTTTCAAAGTATAAAATTGGTGTTTTGCCTCACAGATGGCTTTAGGATAACTATGTGTTTCTTGTCGCAGAAGTCACCCATCCACCTCACAATAGGACTTCCTCCACTTACGCTCAGCCTGCCTGAACCTGAGATGGTGCAGCCTAAGATCACCAGTGAACCAGGGCCCAGAGGGGGAAGAGCAGGTAGTGGAAAATCTAAGAGGAGCCAAGTCATCAGCAACAGTTGTCAATGGCTGAGTTAAAAAAGAAAAGTCAATACATTGGATCTTCAAACACTCAGATGTGATTTGAGCAATAATAGCAGAGTCAGCAAAAGAGCCCTATCGGCGTCTGAGTGTTTCAACAGCAAGATTTAAGCTACATTGCATCTTGGTATTAATATAAAATAGTACAACAAAATGGTTGGACCAATGAAAAAGAAACACATGTAGCACCGACACTAAAGCAGCAGGAGCCAAAATTAAATCAAGTACATTGCCATGTTGATGTGTCAGCTGATTTACAAGCTATGGAAACTCTCAATCAAGAATTGATGCCACAAACCGATTTATCATGGGAAATGAAATATAATTAATTTTTAAATTAAAATCCCCAAGAAAAATACAGCTAGAATATAGTAATTGCAGTCCTGCAGCTATTTCAAAATCAAATATCGCAGAAGGTGGTGTCATACCGCGGAAGGCGGTAGCTAATATGAACATGGCAGGTGTTGGTGGTGGAAATAGAAAGACGTACCAAGCATGCTTCCATATTAATATTTTGGGACAATGGTAAAAATATAGGTTTGATGTCAGATTGATAAATAAACGCAAACCCCCCACCCAGGTGGGGTGAGTCACGATCTAAATTCAATATTATAATCAGCAGGAAGGGCCTCTATAATATATGGACCTGATGATTGACAGAGCCAGGTTTCAGTAACACAAATAACAGCCAGTTTCACCTCCTGTAAGCGATCATACATTTCCAATGCATGTGCTGGTAAAGTGTGGGCATTACATAAAAGGCAATTAAAGTCCTTGTTAACAGGAAATGCAGCTGTTGTCGTCTTCCCCATGACTTAAACAAAACCGATTGGGAACACAGTATCAGAAGGAGCCAGTTTTAGTAGATTAATACAAGAATTTATAGGATTACCATCAGAAGATACAGTGGTCCCTGGCACGTCCACGGCATGGATGGGCACAGACGGGCTTGCCTTTTACATGCCTTCGTTGCGCATTAGGCATGCCTACTGGTCTGCTGCACCGTCTAGCGTAACGACACATGAAACAGTGCCGTAAATCACGTGACTGCAATCAAGTGACAAGTGGGGACAGACTCAAGCCCCATCACACAAAAGTCACAGTACCAACAATAAGTATAGCAGCAGGCCTGGCAGAAACTACCTTAGGGATGATTCAAATGTAATCAGGGGGTCCCAGCCCTTAACCGCACCTTAGCACCCCACCACTCACAACACAAACACATATTAAAACACACCTACAGACATACACCAAACACTTACCTTCTCTTCACTCCGGTATCTTCTGTCTTACAAGATGTTTCCTGGGTAGGCCTGTCAGACCTTGCATACACTCATGTGTGGTGCATGTGTGGTGCTCGTCCTTTGAGATCATGGTTCTCTGGGTCCACAATCTTCAGATCTCGGCCATTAGATCTTGAACAGATATTGTGTCACTGTGTTACTATGCCACTGTGTTATTTTGCCACTTTGATATTGTGCCTCACAGACAGTCTGCCACATGGATAGTTAGCCTCTTAGATTTTCACACTGTGATAATTTACCCTTGTTATATTGCACCGCTGGGATATTGTGCCCATGTGAAATTGTGCCCATGTCATATTGCACCCAAGTGATATTGTGCCACTATGATATTGTTCCCCTTTGATATATTTCCCCTGTGATATTGTCCCCCTGCTGATTGTATGCCCGTGACACATTGACACGTTATTATCCCACCATGGTAGGCTGCCACCAGAACAAGCTGCCATTCAATAATTTGCCAATGTAACACAATTTAAAACTTTTCAATTTAAAAACAAATCAACTACCAGACCCCCAGACTCACACTACTGGGACTCTTGTCTACTCGAAAACTGGAACACCTGCCCACTGGGACACTCACCCACTTGTACAGTTGTCCACATGGACACTCGCCCACTGGGACACTTGCCTACTTGGACACTTCCCTACTGGAAAATATTCCTACTGGGTTACTGGGCCACTGGGATAGTTGTCTACTTATATTGTATATGCCCATTAACAAAATACCAACCGCAACGTCTATCCATCCCAACCACTGCCACTCGAATAGCACTGACCACTGGGACACCCACCAATAAGGACAACCAACCAAGAAAATAATTTAGCACTCATAATCTCACAGGCTGAATTACATGCCATTGGGTCTTTTTCCATCCATAAAACCAGCTAAAATAATCAGATGACTAAAACTAAACAAAGATACCATAAACCCAAAACAAGGCATAGAAAACCAGCAGGCAAACCCACCACCAACATTACAAACCTCAACAAAATGTGCCCAACTGGATTGTTTCACACTTATATTAGCTCTCAGTCCTGAGCACCCAGATACATAACCCAATGTTTGGGAATGTACAATGTCTGGAATTATTTTAAGATCAAATTTAATGCAGTTAGGACTCAAGAAGTTATGGGGACATGGCAAAAAAGCAGTAGAATTGAGAGACCAAGCCCTTACTAAAACAGACAGGAAGCTTCTAAAGTATTATTAATGGACAATGACTTAACACTAGAACCCCAAATCAATGCAGTGGTGAATAAATGCTTTTTTCCCCATCTACGCACAATGAAATGGATCCTACCCTTTCTCGCCTTCCCACACAGAACACTTGACATCATTCCACTCGTCATGTCAAGAATAGACTACACCGACAGCATCTACCTTTGTATGACTAAACACCAACCAAAAAACTGCAACCGATACCAAATGTAGCAGCAAGTCTAGCCCTCAGACTTGCTAGGAGAGAGCACATCACACACGCGTTAAGATCCCTGCACAGGATTTACTTTAAAACACTCTGCATAATTCACCCTACAATCCATGACCAAGGAGCAGAATTCCTGCACACAAAGTCTCCATCTATGGACTAAACCAAACCCTGAGATCCAGCATGGTCATACGTCTTGTAAGAGGATTCAATTCAACACTACAGCTAAGTCAACGCCTAGATTATAATACTGAATGAAAACCCTTATTGATATATCTTTATGTCCAGTTCATGCGTTCTGGATGACTACCCCTATATAACACCCCTCCCTTGGAATCCCCCTGACCCCACTGAGCCAAGAAGTAGTTCTGTTTTGCAAGTTTAAAGGTTTATTTGATAACTTAAACAATATATATTATATCACGCTTTATAATAAATTAATAATTGAATAGCACACTTAATCTGATATGATAAAGATTAACAACGGAGAATCTGGCACTAGCACACTTCTTGATAATCACTAAGGAGTTGACATGAAATGGATAAGATAGCAACAATACTTTTATAGTTTCAAATGGATGCAATGTGGAATGAAATGCAGTAAAGAAAATAACTTGATAGAATTTCAGCAAAGACAATGTAATCACTTTCTTGTACAATTCACCCCCCCCCCCCTTTTATGCTATGCAAGGAAATGGAAGGAATGCACACAATTCTCAGAAATGCAATTCAAATGTAATTCAGTTCACCCAGCAACTTAGACTACAGAAGTTGAAAACACAGGCAAAATGCTTTGATATGTGCTGGCAATGGAGTGAAAATATGTTAAAATTCTTTTAATTCCCTCTAGGAGGTTCAGGGTGAGTGAAATCAAGTTAATATTAGTCCAGGCTCACTTTAGCAAGGATCTAGGATGTAACTAGCAGGTTAAACGAATTTCTGGCAAATGAAAGCAAGAAAACTGCCGTTTTCACACGTTGAGAAATTTGCAAATCGCGGTAAATTCGCGAGTGCGTTTTTCACGATTGCGGCAAAACTATAGGGGGTAGGAATGTGGTTCTAGGTTCCTAGAAAAGCCACGATTCTAAGCTTTCTGAGGAAAGTTACTGCAAGTCTCTAGCCCAAACGGTCACGGAGATATGAGCGATTAAATAAAGGTCGTTTTTCAGATTTGAAATTTTAAAGTTAAAAAAGACAAGTGCAGCTTGCAACTAGAAAATGACAAGTGACAGCTTTACAAATGACAGGTGACAGTTAGGAGGCAGTTCTACTTAGATTAAATAGGATTGAATTATATTATTTCAACTAAGAGATTGGTTCTGCACAGTTTTCTAGGTACTCACACTATATTCTTGAGTGAAATGGGCCTCGCCATGGGTCTGGTCAGGTTTTAGACGGGACTCTGGTCTCTGCACTTCACAGTGATCTGGGTCAGCTCTCTCTGGTTCTGCTAACAGGTCAGCTCTACTCTGCTGGTCTGGTCTGGGTTTCTGGTTCTGGATAGATTGAAGTCTCTATGTCTGCTCTCTGAAGGTTGATGGAGGTAAAGTATGGATTTTCCCGGCAGAGCTTCCAGCTGCAAATGGATTTGAAGGTCCCTATCTGTCCTGTCTCTCTGCTTTTAAGTGTTTTTAAAATGGGTGTGTGTGAGCAGCATCACTAGCCAGCCCCTCTCCACTTATCATTGGCCAAGCTTTCATTTCTCCCCTGATTGGGGGAGCTAAGTTGTGTCAGAGTGATGTCATTTTACAGCCTGCAGAAAGTCCACTCCTCCTGTCAACTTACACACAAATCTAGATTTGAACCAAATACATATTTGCAGAGGTACATATTGTTTTAAAATCATATGCACCCATCATGCATTACAGGAGGTATACCCTGTCCAAATCTGCTCTTCCTGGGGGCTTGCATTCAAAAATAGCACATATTTCACTTTTTAACTGGTTTCGCAATTTCGGACATTAACCCAAATTTACACACATGTGCGCAAGGAGTATGGACATTAGTTGATGAAGTGTCAGATTTTTCACATGCACACATTTTGAGTAATATCCTCTTTTCCGCTAAAACCCCCCTGAACATGCCACCGGTTCTAAAAACCTCTTAAAATGTGGGCAGAAAAATCACAAGAATTATGGTGTCATTTATACAATTTTCACATGTCCGCTCTATGAGTTATTCATCTTTTTAGAGTTATGTTCTGGCCCCAAAGGGGTGTGGTTTTCCTCCAGCACAAGGTTGAATTTCTGGTTTTTCCAGTTCTGCCAAGCCAGCTTGCTCTCACAGGCAGTGCCCCTCCCCTGTGCTTCCAGGAGAAATCTCCATTTACGACTCCCGCCATAAAACATTTGCCTGAGTCAAGACAGGGCTTTGTTCAATTTCCTGCAGAGCCCAGGTAATTCAATCAGGGAAGTGTCATATCCCTTTTGGTGTGAGCAGCAAAAGGGCAGCTAGGCCTGGGAACACAGCTGTGACTCAAGTTTCACTCCTGATGGGGGTAGTTGCCAGGCAGATTGGAATCTCTTTAAGCCATTTTTTAGCTACATGTCATTTCTGTTCCCCAGTTTCTGCATTCAAATAAACTAACAATTTCACATATGCAGCTAGAATGCTGATTCTAAGTTTAAAACTATGACATTTAAACAATTGCAACCTATGTGACACTCAAAAGTAGGTCACTCAGTCAATTTGAACATTTAGATTTGTAGTGTCTTTCAGTCCAAATTTACTTAAACTGCTGAAATCCACAGCTCAGCCAGTCTTGTTATACACCTTCAAGTCACTTCAGAATATAACTTTACATTGGATCCACCTCGCAGTAAGTCTTTCTTTGGCTTGCTTTGGGTTCATTTATTCAGTTTTCTACAAAATCTGGTGGTTTTAAAACGCCGGCTTTTGGATAGTGGTGAGTACTGGTACTGCACCCCTTTTTGGGATTTAAGAAAATGAATTCCCAACAGTTATGGGTTTGCTTTTGGCAATCAGCATTGCCATTCCCAATGGTTTCAGACTACTGTGTGGGTAGTCCAATGGTGGTTTTAGGCAGTGTCCTTCTGTGCCCATAACATCGGCAAAAATGGGTGGCAGCCTATTCTTCATGCATTTCCCTGTGCATTTTCTGGGAAGCTCAGGCCATCATGATGTTTTCCATGTCAGTACTGCACAGTTTTGAGGTAGGGCTCGGATGCATGGGTAAATACATCCCACAGTCTGGAACCCAAACAATATTGGAAAATGAATATGGTGGGGCATAAATCGCAAAGAAACTCTGGAACTAACTCGCCAAGGAAATAAGCACAATAGAAGACTATCTGACCTTTGGGAAATCACTAAAAACCTGGCTTGTTGATTTGCTGACCTCAACACAAAGAGGTATACCACAGATTATGGGCTCACCTTTGGCTTCCTATAAAGTCAACCAAGGCCCAATGACAGAAAACGTAATATCAATAACCCATGCATAAGGAATTTCCATTTTAGGCAAACAATCTATTAAATATCGGCATAAGTATTCCCCGCCCTGTAAATGACCCTACTGAAACTCTCCATATTCCTGCAAACACACCACACGATTTCCAAATAGAACACCCACACACGATGACCACATCACTGACTGTAAAAATATACAGAACAATTCACAACTCCTTCGAGAACTCACTTAATCACAACACACTTAAACCTATAACACGGGCAAACAAAACAGCCTATACAGACTCACACACCAGAACACTCAATGACCCATACCACCTCGAAGCAAGCCCAACACACAACGATCAGTTTTTCCCAAACTGAAACTACCAACAGAACAGCAAATTTAAACGTGTGCTCTCCCTCTACTCCCACTAACAAACCCTCTCCCCCCCTCTTTCTTTTCTTTTCTGATCCTGCAGTACGCTGGCCTAGGCATGGAGGCCATGGAAATGCCAGTGGCACAACGGATACATCACATTAACAAAACAAAACAAATTATTATTGTATTTACATAATACAAATGTCCCAAAACACGCCTCTATTCACTTTCCAACAATACACTCGGCCATACAATACACACAACCTACACCTTACACAAGCCAGATCTACTGCATGTGCCTATGCTTTTGTACTGGGCATTGATCGATTTAGCATAATCCGCGATAAGGTGTCTGTTTCCTTTTCCTAACAGCTAGAGAAAAAAAAAACTGGTTATCGCATTATACAGTAAACATTTGCACATGTAGTACAGTATGTTCATTGCAAGCATACCAAGACATATCGCAATTCCTTTTAATTCCAGTTTCCTCTGCATACAATCCCAATTGCCTACACGAATTAATACCGTGTGTGCGTTCCCAGAACTGTAAAACAAACAGCCTGTGGCTTTTTCGACATACAATGGGGACACACCGTGGCGTGCACGGATGGCGCAAGGTCTCTCAGGAGAGCAAACATACAAAGGCATCTTGTTGAAGAATTTGCCGAGCCCTAACATCCTTGTGCTGAGATCAGACAATGGGCGGGCAGGGACACGCTCTTTTATTTTGAAGTATGATTGCTCGTCGCCCTGTAACTTTGAATAATGGCTCAGACCTAGATAGCATCTAAGGCAGTGAGTCACATCTCCTTCCTTTCAACGCACTTGTATTATTGGAAATGAAGGGCACAGGGGCTTGCTCTCCCATGTGGCAAGTAGTCTCCATTTGAAGAGGGGCATTCAGCCAAGGAAGCAAAAAGCAGCATCCAGGAAACACAGGATGGTCAGCATCAACAAAGCTGTTCCACTTGCAGCCCAGGAAGCAGACATTGTGATGCACTCTTTTGTTCACCGCCGTGCAACGAGGCGTAGAAAAGAGCACACCTAAAACCACGGTGCTAAAAAAAGATGAGTTTAGCCAGCATACACGACATTATTTAGAGAAATCAAATTTGCTTTATACTTTCACATGGATTATGTAGCGGATCTGTGTGTGTGCGTGTGCGTGAGATCAAAACAGCTTTGCATTCATTCTTACTTTGGCTAGTTTCATTTTGTGTTGTTGCTCAGAGCTGCCTACATTTGAAAATGGTCAACCCCTGGATTTGCTGTCAAAGTGGCACAATCTCAAATGCCAACTGTGTGACCTTACCCCACCCTCCACCCACACCCCCCTGCCACCAACCAAAAAGAACAATCCTTGGCAACCAGGTGTGTTTCTTGTTGATTTATATGGCACCAGCCACAATACAAAATGGGTTCTTTGCGCCCCAAGAAGGAAAAGGGAGGGGCAAGACAAGCTCACGTGTAAACTACAGCAAACTCACCAGGCACACTTCTTGGTACATTCAGATCAATAAGTGCGAGGGGGTGAGAGACGAAGTGCATATTCATTAAGGGAAAATCCTGGCTGGTAGGTACAAGAACGAAGTCATTACATGTACGAACCATCTGCCAAAGGGTGCCCTCCACAGGGTGGATCTGCAAGAAGAAAAAAGAGGAGTGAGAGCTGAAAAAGTATGATGCATTTTGTGGTGTCATGTGCCCGAGTAGTTCCGGGTCACATGACACACGGGAAATAAAGGTACCACCGGAACTGGCGTCAGAACGCCATTCCGGGTTTATGCACTCAACCAACTGGTCGTGTTTTCTCTTTGCGCGCGACCGCATCACACCGCGCGCCTACGCCAGCCTGCCTAGGCCAGCGTACGACGGTTGGGCCCGCACTCATCCAGCGGCCCGACTCCACACTGGTGACGAGGCCGAAGAAGAATCCACGTGGGGCCGCGCCCCTCTCTTTCAGTAAGCAGAGGCTGATTGCCTCTGGTAAGCCGCGCGATCGGACGCGCACTCTACTTTACACGCGGCTGCAGAGCGGAGTGCTCTGTGAAGCCACGTGTTGGCCGCATCAGTAACAAAAACTGCGTATCATAGGCGCACCGGAAAAAAACCAAAAAGACTATTTACACGCACAACGTTTTGCGGCCACCATCTCTGATAAAGGAGGAGAAGCCACCTTCAGGCCAAATAAACTCTCGTGATAAAGAGTGAACTGGAGCAGCCTGGGACTTCGGTCTCCCACACTACAGGCAAGACCCAGGATACCCCCACGGCAATGCAGGATCCAGGAATAACACCGGTGAGTGTACGAAACAACCGCCCTCACTGAAAGCATCCTCCCGTCATTAACCCCATTGCAACATGTCCAGCTCTGAAACCAGCCCTGCGAGGGCCAGCACAAGCTCATCCAACAGAATGAGCCTTACCACTGACCACCCTGACCCAGCGCTGTCCACACTCATGCCGCCGTTCGACCCTTTCACCACAGGAGCAGCCATCAGATGGGAAATCTGGCTGCAACAATTTGAAATGCACCTTGATGCCAGGGACATCCCAATAGCAAGGAAAAAACGCACTTTCCTTCTACTCAACGTCGGGGCTGCCACCCTACGCCTATTCAACGCCACCCCAAATCGCAGGGACAACAACAACTATGACGCAGCCAAGGCCATACTCACGAACATGTATAAACCAGATCTCAACCCGGACTACGAACGTTTTCATAAGCAGCGCGAAAAGGAAACGGTGGACAAATTTCATGCCCGCCTTTGCGAAATGGCAATAGGCTGTGAGTTCCCTGATGAAGAGTTTGCCATCCGCCTCCAAATAATCAACGGCATATCCTCGGAAAAGCTAAGGAGAGCCATACTATCCGAGAGAAACATTCGCCTGTCGCGCATCCTAGAAATAGCGCGCCTTCGCGAACAGGCGGAAGATCAGGTAGCAGTGATGGCAGCACCGATCCAAAGGCTCCCGCTGGACAGCCCTAAGCCGACAGAAGACGTTGCGGCCATATCCAAACATCAGGGCACTCGAACAAAACAAAGCCAGAAATCACACCTACCACAAGGGAGAGACAAAGCCTGTAAGTGGTGCGGTGGCCCGTGGCATAGGGGCGAATCCTGCCCAGCATGGGGGTCTACATGCAGAAAGTGCAACCGCCTAAATCATTATGCTGCAGTCTATTAAAACCCACTAAATCGAAACGACAAGGAAGCTACCACGCGACCGGCACAAGACCGCCGGAAGAAGTTCGCCCCAAGAGAATCCTCCTACCAACAAGAACGAAAAGGGAAGGCCAGAGCTGTCGATCATTCCCAAAGGTCCCCTAACACGAGTGACAGCGACGACAGCGACGACAGCGTACCCCCCGAGAGAAAAGATAAGGACAAGAGGAAGAAAGGGCATAGGCGGATACACCGAGTACACCTCATATCAGCCGTTGAACCACAGCGATCACGCCAAAGGAGGAGACCATCGTGTACTATCCTCTCCAACGGAGAACCGCTAAAGGTAGTTATCGATACAGGGGCCACTGTAAACTTCATGCCAGCGACGCATTCAGCAAACTTCATCCAAGACCCACACTTCACAAGAAGAAAGTCCGGCTATATGCCTACGGGTGCAAGAAGCCCTTACCCGTGCAGGGGTCATTTAAGTCAGATTTCGCCCACAAAAACACCAATCACACCCAGCACGCATCTATGTTGTGGATGCCGGCTGTGAGACACTATTAAGCTGCAAGACAGCGGAAAAGGTGAAACTGATTCATTTTGCTTTTGACCTTCAACATGACGAACTTGATGACCTACTAGAAGGGCATAAAGCACTATTCCAGGGCATCGGATGTCTAAAAGGCAGAACCATCAAGCTTCACATAGACCCAACCATCGAGCCGAAAGCCGTACGACACCAACGGATTCCCTTTCATTTGAGTGAAGCAGTGGAAAAAGAACTGGCCAAGCTTGAGGATGCAGGTATAATAGAAGAAAATCAGGCCCAACCCCGTGGGTATCGCCCATGGTGGTGGCCCAAAAACCCAAGCAGCCTAACAGACATGAGGCTTCTCAACGCAGCCATTGGAAGAGAACGTCATGTGACCCCAAAATAGATGAACTCATTGTGGACCTCACAGGAACAACCATCTTGAGCAAACTTGACCTTAGGTCCGGCTATCATCAACTCAGACTAGCCAGAGAGTCGAGGTACATCACAACTTTCTCCTCTCACCTCGGCCTAATGAGGTACAAAAGGCTCAACTTCGGAATATCGTCAGCTGCGGAGGTATTCCAACACGAAATCCGCCGAGTCATCACTGGCCTAGAGGGCACCACAAACATCAGCGACGACATTCTGGTGTACGCATCGAACGAGAAAGAGCATCACAAATGCTTAGCAGCAGTACTAAGCAGGCTGGAAGAGGCGGGCCTGACACTAAATGCGGAAAAGTGTGAGTTCAAGAAAGAAGAACTATGCTTCTTTGGATACATTTTCAGCGCCAAAGGTGTATCCCCAGACCCTTCCAAGGTACAAGACATAAAGAACACCAAAGCACCTCAGTCGGCCACCGAGGTGAGAAGCTTCATGGGGATGGCGACGTACTGCGCGCATTTCATTCCAGACCTCGCCAGCATCGCAAGCCCACTCCGAGAACTGACGAAAAAAGACCAAAAATGGGAATGGACTCCGACTCACCAACAGGCATTTCAACAAATCAAGGACACATTGTCAGCATCCACTACCATGGCATTCTTCAACATAGAAAGACAGACCGAGCTCCTCCTTGATGCCAGCCCAGTTGGCCTAGGGGCAGTACTAACCCAAACGGACAACGACGGCAATGTGTTCCCCATTGCATTCACCAGTCGGGCACTCACTAAGCCCGAGCAGAACTATGCTCACATAGAAAAGGAAGCCCTCGCTATTCTATGGGGATGCCGTCATTTCAAAGTGTACCTGCTCGGCAAACGAGCAAAAGTCTTCTCAGACCACAAGCCCCTGATTCCGATATTCCGAGGGTCTGCTCCCCACCCACCAGCACGCATCGAGAAATTGATGCTGCAACTGCAACCTTACAACATTGAAGTTGACTATCGCCCAGGAACAGACAACCCCGCCGACTACCTGCCCCGCCACCCGAGGCCGGCCACGGAGGGAGAACAACGCCATGCGAAAGAAACGGATGAACATGTTTGTCACGTAATCGTCTGCGCCCGACCAAGAGCCCTGACCCTACATGAAGTGGCAAGTGAGACGGAGTCAGACACCATCCTGCAACATACCACCGCTGCCATTCAGTCAGGGAATTGGAAGAAGTACCTTGCATCCATGGCCCAACGCACCATGTCGGCTCAAGTCAAACTCCAAGCACTTTTCGGGATCCGACATGAACTCTCCGTTGCCCCCGAGGGGGTGCTCCTCAAAGGTCACCGGATCATACTACCTGCGTCCCTAGAAGAGAGGGCCCTCAGGATAGCCCACAGCGGGCATCAGGGCATCGTCAAAACAACGGCATACCTGAAGTCCCGAATGTGGATGCCCAACATACAACAAAGAGTAGTGGAATTAGTAGGATCCTGCGCAGCCTGCCAAGCGTCCAGAAGACCGGAGAACCCAGAACCCATCAGCAGTGCTCCAAGAAGCAGCAAGCGATGGGATGCGGTCAGCATGGATCACTGCACAATCGCTGTTGAGGGATACTTACTCATAGTAATCAATGAGTTCAGCAGGTATCCTGAAGTGGAACACGTGGCATCCACCAACGCCGAGACCACAATTCTCACGCTAGAAAAAATCTTTGCAACACATGGGATCCCAAGAAAAGTAAAGAGCGACAATGGTCCATCATTCACCAGCCAAGAACTACGCGAGTACTTCAAGGACGTAAATGTCAAACACCAGCGAATCACCCCGAGATGGCCCCAAGCGAACGGCGACACTGAAAGATTTATGGGATCTCTCAACAAAGTTATTCACATTGCCAAAGAATGAGGGCACCCATGGCTGAAGGCGGTATATCGGTTCTTGAGAACCCACAGGCAAACCCTGCACTCCTCCACAGGCATCAGCCCTGCCGCGCTCATGCTCTGAGTGCTCATACAGGCAGAACTCCCCATCCACCCCCGGTGGATAGCTCCAGAGCCAGACATCCCAGCCATAGATGCCATGCGACTAAGGCGAAACGAACAAGAGAGCATTGCCAGGAGAGCCAGCCACAGAGAGTTAACACCAGGCGACACGGTCATCGTCAGAAACCGAGCAACGCCTAAGAAGATGTCACTCAACTTCGAACTCCAACCGTGGACAGTCAGTGCGACTAACCACAGCATGGTTACCGCCACTCGAGGGAGTGAAACCGTAACAAGAAACGTGTCACACTTCAGGAAAGTACCACCGGAGCTATGGGAAGAGCACCCAATGTCCCCACCAGGAGAAACGGTGGCACCGTGCACACCCCGAGGACAAGTGTTGCCGAGGAGTCGCGACACGCGAGGGTGTTTTGAAACAACATACCAGCAAGAAGGTAGAGCTGAACCCGAAATCCCCCGGGCAGACACGCCGGAGAGAGGAAACACCCGATATCACCTGAGAGAGAGGCCCAAACCATCATCCCGTCTCCGAGGCTACGTAGTAGATGGAGCGTACACCCAGGAGACCCCCTCCAAGTGAACTCAGAGTAAGACTTAATGTGTCAGTATTAGCTCATAATATTTGTCGTTGACAGTAATGTATACACCTCCAAGTTTGGGAGGAATGTGGTGTCACGTGCCCGAGTAGTTCCGGGTCACGTGACACACGGGAAATAAAGGTACCACCGGAACTGGCGTCAGAACGCCAGTCCGGGCTTATGCACTCAACCAACTGGTCGTGTTTTCTCTTTGCGCGCGACCGCATCACACCGCGCGCCTACGCCAGCCTGCCTAGGCCAGCGTACGACGGTCGGGCCCGCACCCATCCAGCGGCCCGACTCCACACATTTCATTAGTCATAGGGCACAGCAATTACGGTACATGAGGAACAGCAACATGGATCCCAGCTAGCAGACAGACAGGGAGACAGGATGGCAATGCTGGTGCTCCTGAAGGAAGGAGCCGCCAGGGAACTTCAAGTCAAGAAAAGACCAGACAGAGGACCAGATCAATTTACTCACATCTGCACTGGCTCATGACTCAAACAGCCCATGGCTGCAGGCAGTTGAACAGTTTGCCTGGGGCAGGAGAGGAGGGATTGACAAATAGATAGAAACATTTGATTGAAGAAATACGTTTTGAATAACTTTCTAAATGTCAAGTTTTATTTGTTGCAATATAATGTTCAATGGCTGATATTTCTAGAGGAATGCGTGCCCCAAGCCAATCGACCTCTGTCCAAGACTCTTTTTTCTTGAACCTCTGCACTGGAAGTAGTCCGGCTGCAGCAGATTTCAACAATTGATGGGTGCACAGCTTTTGAAGTAGAGTTACAAGTGATCCATTCCAGCATAAATCCTATGTTTCATGCACAGGGATTTAAATTACGTGTTTTCCAAATGGTGCCTGCGCAAGACCTTGGCTGTCGGTGTGATATGAGCACCAGGTTTCAGCTTCAGAATGAGATGTGCTGTATTAATCTGTATCCATTTTCAAGAGGTGGATGAGGAGTCCAAATGCCAACTGTAACAGTAATTGATCCTGGACAACATTATTGCTCTGGTCATTTAAACATTATGGTGCATGTTCATGAAAGGAAGGCCATGTGTTTGCATGTTTAGGGGGAAGTGGTAGTATTTTAACAGTTCTTGATTCTGTCTACAAATAGAGAATTTCATGGCGAAGAAGATGCCTAAGTGATTTGCCTCTTTAGGGGCGGCCCATCATAGTAGGCCTGTTCAAGGAATTTTGTAAGGATTTGTACAGCAAATGCCATATTGGCCCTTGTGTGAC